>NC_141055.1:17378214-18578214 GCF_041138505.1 Cibotium barometz
CTCTCTCTTAAAAACTATGAACTATTGTGTAGTCATATAGTGATACTACCCTCCTAGAGAGCAACATATAGTCATATAATGCCTACGACCAAGAGGTACTGGGTTCAAAACCCCATAAGGTGCCTTCTTGTGCTACACTGTCCTTACAGGGGGTGAAAATCGATAACTATAGGAGAATCTTGGGCCTAAAGCTAGCTGATAAGTACATCAAATTAATCACCTTCTATCAAGGAAGGTAAAGGGCCACCCAAACTCGTGGGATATTATTCTAATGATATATATATATATATATATATATATATATATAAGGTGCCTTCTTGTGCTGCACCATCCTTACAGGGGGTGAAAATCGATAACTATAGGAGAATCTTGGGCCTAAAGCTAGCTGATAAGTACATCAAATTAGTCACCTTCTATCAAGGAAGGTAAAGGGCCACCCAAACTCGTGGGATATTATTCTAATGATATATATATATATATATATATATATATATATATAAAAGTATACTTATATATATATATATATATATATATATATATATATATATATATATATATATATAAGTATAACAAAACAATCACCTTCTGTCAAGGAAGGTAGAGGGCCACCCAAACTTGTGGGATATTATTTTGATGATATATATATAAGTACTGCAAAATAATCACTTTCTGTTAAGGAAGGTAAAGGGCCACCCGAACTCAGCATCACTAATGTGGGATAACAAAATATTCACCTTCTGTTAAGGAAGGTAAAAGGCCACCCGAACTTGCCACTAAGGTGGGATATTATTCTAATAATATATAAGTACAATAAAATAATCACTTTCTATTAAGGAAGGTTAAGGGCCACTAACATGGGATAATAAAGTCAATGGTATGCAGGTATTACCAAACTAACGAGGGAGAGCACATGCACATAGCACTAACTTCAATTGTACATAGGTAATGTCTAATTTGGGAGGAACCTTGTTAATTTATTTGGGTTTTTCAATGCCCCATAGGAGGTGTTAATCATGTCAACCTCATCTAATCACCAAGGATGGAGATGATGGGCCACAAAAAGAGGTAAATAAATGCCCTTTAACTATGGTAGTCGTGAGGGGACCATGTTAATTAGGGTTTGTACTTACAGGAGTTTATACGTGGGGATGCTGTAAGTATGTTTCACGATGGCTACAAAGTCAAAGAGGGAAAACTTATGCAGACTTCCACCAGTCAAACCGTGCATAGTGTGCCCTTGCCCCGAAAGGACATATTGGGGTGGTAGAGAAATGGTTAGAAAAAGATATTTCTCTATCCCATGCATTTTCGCATGATGATTTGAACACATTTGAAATCGTTTAGAATTTTTGCATGTTGATTTAAACACATTTTAAAATCATTTGGAATTTTCGTGAAGCCAAGTTTGGTAAGTTATTTCATAATTTTATGCTTAGTTTACCGTATTCCTCAATTAGGTTATTCCACAATTTTATACATATTTTGCCTCAATCCCCAATTAGGTTTTTGAAATGTTTGCATGGAAAATGTTGAAGGCAAAGAGATACCGTATTACCTACTCCTCAAGGGAAGAGCTCTTCTATCTTCAAATGTCCTAGGTTCAAAGAAGACGTCTTCAAGAACCCCAACTCCAAGGAAGAAAATAAAAGTTGTCCTTCAAAGCAAAAGTGATGAAGATTATGAGGTAGAGATTGAATAGAAAGAAGGGGAAAGAGGAAAATCCAACAAAAGAAGAAGGAAGTAGAAGATGACTCCACATATGAGGCTATCGATGAAGAGGAGGACGAGACTGACAACAAACAAGACGTATTCATGACTAACTATGACAGGGAACTCCACATGGACATGGTACAAGAGGTCTTAGATCAACTCATGGTGGTAAACAAATTGCTAATCACAATGTATATATGTAAGGATTGTTGAATAATCATATTGAGTTATACATGCAGGTGAAAAATACAACTCCATTGACTTTGATTCCATTATGTCGCCTTGCCTCTAATCATTTTATTTGAAGGGTCAATGAATGATATAAGAAGCTTTGCATTGAGTTCTTTAACCACAGTTATGTATGAGACAATAGTCACTTCATTTACTCCTTGAGCATGCCTTCCTTGGCATCATGAGATCTTAATGACACAGACACGCTCTTGTGGGGGATGCCATATGGATGGAAAAGAACGAGCAATTTGAGCAAGCAATATGCAACACAGAATGGGAATTCCTTAGCAACAAGATCTACATGTGGGATGGCAACCACCACTGTGTTCGAGACTAGATTGAGGAGGTCCAGCAAGATATCCCTCCAAAGATTTTTGAAATACATAATTATATTTGGCTAGATCGTGATCTTAAAAACAAGTTTGCTCCTAGAAGTTTTTTCTCATGACATGGATGCCACCCACGTGTTGAGACCTCTCTCCTTGAAGTATCTCTACAGAGAAAGAAGGGGAGCTACTATTAGTGGTAGCAAGGCTAAACAGGTACAATTTATTCCACTATCATCACCTTGATTGTTCCAAAAGTGTTCTGGTGTTGTTAACGCATTGCCAGTGTGTAGATATGGAACTCGCTAAAGCTTTGCTAACATGGAGTGTTGCTATTGGAAAATGCCGGTCTCTTGGGCAATCCTTTGCGAAGGGCAAGGCCATCATTTAGAAGTTTCATACTCCTAAATCTATAGACTCCCCTTGCTCGGGCCATGGATCCTAATTGATGTTACTACAGGATTTTCTTTTCTTTTGTAAGCCAACACTGCTAAAAAATGAACAATGCTTTGAAGCTGATACAAATTTGTTTTAGCAAGTGGGATTAGCCCAAACTGGTTACGATGTTAAGCAACACTGGTTGGCCCTGAGATGCATGGACAACATGTGTGAATAGATTTTTCATGAGATGGACAACACCTCTACAGGCCGGAACCTCTAGACATTGTGAATTTGAAGCCCAAGCTTATCATATATACAAGATGTCCGGCGCCTTGTTGTGAACACGGGGGAAGAATCGGCCGTTGTGGGACGGACATTCTGTGTGAGTATGAAATTACTCTACTTAAACTCGATTATGGGATATTTCTTTTGCATTCCTCTTTTCAATCTCTGTCCTTCAACGCCCACCATGTCGACTCCGGACTGGAGTTCTCCCTACGCTAACCATAACTACGATAATAAATAAGCTCTTATCGAACCTTAATAAAAAATCAAGCTCTCATTTGTGCAAGGTTTTGCTTCCTCCATAGCCTAGAGATGCTTGAGAAGCAACCCTCAGGTCAGAATCTTTCTCTTAATTGCTTTGTTAATCTCGTTTTAAGATGGGTTTAAAGGTACTGTTGGTTAAGATTCCGTGTTTTAAACAACCGCATGTTGCTGGTTACCTAGCATGGACAAAATCTGCATGGTGTTTTAGGTTCATTTTTTTCCCTTGTGGATTTGGATGTTGGGTTTGCTTGCTGTGGGTAACAAGATGTAGATAGTTTATTGGAACTGGCTCCTGCTTCATGTTTGCTGATTCCAAGCATTTGTTTACCAGATTTAGAAATGTTATATGTGGTGGTGGCCAATTTGCGGTGGTTTTTCCAGGTTTTGGGCAGATTTTTCATAGTGGGTTGTTTCTTTAGGAACTGCATCCTGCTTCACCAGTTGATTAGGCGCAGTTTTTTCAGGTTTGGCTAGATTTTGTTTAGTAATTTTTGGTCAATATCTGCTTTCAGAGTTGGGTTCTTGTTGATTATTTGATATTGGGCTGTTGAGACTGGTGAGTAGCCTATCTAGTATCTGGGCTGTGTACAAGAGATGGCAGACGATCCCGAGGTTAGCAATGGATTTCGTTTACCTCGGGACAACTGGGAGCTTGTTTCTTCCATTCCACATGGGCCTGATGATGTGTCGGCAGAGGCTCCGTCATCATCATTATCTCCTAAGAAGCAGGAGCATGAGCAGGGTACTAACGAGCCCCCCTTTGACACCAATGAGTTCATCAATATGGACTACTTTGCTGTTCCATCCAAGGATGACTCCGCCCAAAACCCCATCCAGCAACACCCTGGAGCTATACCGGGTGCAGCAAGTGATGAGAACAATGGCTCTCCAACTGCTGCCACCCCAGAGCTCGACTGGATTGAACCATCTACGCCATTACAGAGCTGTGTCCTGGTGACAAGTGAAGATGACGACAGCTCTTCAAAAAGCTGTTCAGGTGATTCCAGAGAAGGAACTGAGCATCTTTCAAGGGAGAAAGATGGCGGCTTAAGCACAGGCTTTGAGAGAGAGCCTTTTGGAGGAGACTTTGCTGCTGCCGTCTTGCATGATGTGCCAATGGAAGCCATAGAGGAGTCGCATATGGAAGCCGGCGGGGTTGTGAACGATGCATCCAGTGGAGGTGGCAAGGAAGAAGCTCCTTGGAGACAGCGCTTTGGAGCTTGGTTATCTGAAGCAGGGAGAGCTAGCACCTTCTGTTCGATAGCGTTAGCTGCAACGGTCATAGGATTGGTGCTTGTTGGGAGTGGATGGCAGCGCTTGCGAATGCAGTACCAAAAACTGAGGTGCCGGTTCTTCTCCAAGGGAAAGGTAATTGAAGGTTGTCTCATGTTTATCCTATTTATTATCGTTTTGATCACATCTGGCATGCCTTTTTAGACTGTGCCTTATACCATGTTTTTATTTGTTTTTTTCCTTAAATGCAGGGCATCAGTCAGGTTATGTACCAGCTTGTTCAAATCAAGGAAACGTCATCGAGTATTAGGAGGATTCCAGTTTCGAAGGCACAAAGCTCCTTTCCCAATGTCTTAAACCATGTTTAAAGCAGGAGACAGCAGTTGGCTCTAACCTACCTTGCTGTTTAGATGCAAAGATGGTTTCAATGCAATGCATTACAGACAATAGGTTTTCGTACGGTTTTCTTATAGTTCCTTTCATAGGAGGCCGGCCCTATTTTACTGCAATTGTTCAAGGCCCTCCTGTTCAACTATACAAAGGTTTTGCTTGCAGCGGTAACTACAGGTTTGTACACGAAAAGTCTGCAGTCGACTCTCTGGTTTCAGTGGAGCTGAGCAAGCTAAAGGTGGGAGAATAGAGGGTGTGTAGCAGGCTCAGATTAAAGATGCTGGGGTGGGTGTTTGAAGGTGTACTTGAAACACATGGTTACAGAAGAAAAGTGATTGCTTTTTATGCTTCCTGTTATACATATCAATAGCATGTTTGAGTGAGGTAAGATGTAGGATAGTTTTTAACCATGCATTTATATAGGTATTGTTGATTAGTCCTATGAACTTGCAATGCCAAAAGCATCATGACATGAGATGTGGCTTCACCCTTTAAAGCATTCCCGTGTAACATGCCTTTAACATGCCTTTGCTGGAGGATCTTTAGAAGGTTTTGAAAGTTGAAGTTGAGGGTTACGCCTCTCTCCATCTCTCTCAGCGCACGTGCGCGCGCGCGCGCACACACACACAGAGGGATAGTTGAAGACTAAGGTACTTATACTTCGCTCCTCATACTTTGCTCTCTAGGCATTGTGGCTGAATTGTTCTTACAATGTTTGGGGCCTCGATCTCGGACCCATGCTCCAAGTGAGCCTTGAGGAGCGTCTTGATTGCCTTTCTAGAAGCATTGCTTATCCTTGTGAATGCCCGTGAACGTGTTCTCATTAAGTGGGAATGTCTGATGCTTTGTGGATCCATGATTTTTGGTCGTCCTTAAATTCTAGAACTTCTCAATTTGATTACATCATGACTTGTTAAGTTTCTTGTTTCAGTAAATTTATGAGTTGGAAAAAAAAGTATATTTTCAATGTCCTATTCATTTCAAAACTTTTTTTTGGTGTTTTCTTTGCTTTGTGTTGGTTTGTTGTTACAACTCTTTCATAAACTAGGTAGTTAAGCTCTTGAGCTTTGCTTGAGCTCGACTAAACTAGAAGCCGTATTATGTAAGTTAGAGCAACAAGGATCAAGAAGCTCTTAACACTAATAATGTCACAAGAAGGTAGCTCCTCTTTGCATATGACACACATTAAGATGGCCGATCAACCTTATCATTGAATTCGCAATCAAAAACCTTTTTGGTTCTTATGGTTAACATTGTAAATGGAGGGTAGTTCAAATACACGTCTAATATAAATTAAGATGACATCAACCTCACCATTCTAAATTTACCATGAAACCCAATCTTTTACTATTTTCAAATATTAAAGCTTGATGAAAAACATGGCAATAAACTTCAGTCCACCTAAATAAGTAAAAGTTAGTTGACCAAGTTCCACGAAAGACGAATGTGTTAATCACAAAAAGCAACGACTTTCATGATAACTATTAACTTTTCTAAATGGCAATACACCATTCTTGCTTATTTTTTGAAAACATTGATTGGTAGTTGAGTGGTCGTCAACATGCTATCAATTAGGCTAAAGAAGAACTTCAATTGGAGCTCAAGCCTCCATATGTACATATAGCAAGAAGGTGTATAAGAAAGTCCAAGGGACACTTATCTAGCCTCTAAATGAATTGCCATGCTAGTTTCCATCAACGTTACACTCCACCGCCATAAGAATATGCCAAAGATATGTTAAGGATGGCAAGGGAAATGGAAAGGTGCGAGGCCATGAAAATAGGACTCATGTAAAGAGCACCAAATCAAGGATGAGCAATTTGATATCAACATCTCAAAGCTAATGACTAAATGATCAAATTTGATGGGAAATAGAGGCCTTGTTTAATACTTGAAAAAATTTAATGAAGTTTGTGAAATAGATGATCTAACGTAGGTTAGTTTCTTTCGCCTTTGTTTTGAAGGCAAGTCAAATAGTGGTTTAGATCTTTGAACCTAATGGAAAAAGGTAAGCTTTCAAAATCTTGATATCATCATATACAATTGGTTTCTTCTTGAGTTAAACATTACTTGGGTCTATGGTCTCAAGCAAGAGGATGGAGAATATTATAATGCCAATATAAAATGAGATGCATCCCTAAAAAAATGCTAAATAATTAGTCGGTCATGTCCCAATTTCTTATTGAGTTAAAGAGCAACAAACTCCATGACCATATATATCACTCTTGCCACCACTACTTGTTATAAATATTGTTGTGAGGCAATCGACCTTGTAGATAACCCACAAGACAAGGGTGTGGAACTTCAGAGAATTTTGAGACTTCATCAAAAGCATCCATATCAACGCTCCACCCTCATATTATATTATGGCTAGTTCATGTTTATATGACACCCCCCCCCATTATGAGTAGCCATGGTTGAGCAGCCCCGGCACCCGACATCCATGTATTCACACAGGAAGGTGGCCTATGAGGCCAGATGGTTTAGAGATGGCTTGGATTAGATTTGGCACATTGCCCAAATAGGCTACATGCTACACTAGACCCTTATCTCATAATGTTCCACACATGGAGTGGGTAGACTTTACTCTCTTGAACACCCTGTCCTAGCATCGTGGGGCCCAAACAGGGCCCAACATGAGCCTAGATGGCTGTGGGAGGTGGAAAAACTGCTACGCACTACTATGCAGCTATGTAGGTTCTATTACATCTTTATGGGCCAAGTTTATACCACAAATGATGGCATCGAATATAACCACAGACCCACGTGATCATGTCAATGCCATCTCATGTATATAGGTATATATAGGTACATTGTGGCCCCTTCTTCGCACAGTTTACTCCCTAGCTTTTATAGCATAGAGCCTTCGTCTTAGGAGTTCTAGATCAACCATGCTCCCTTCATCACAAGGGCACATGGGTGTGGGGATTTGCCATTGATTGTATCACTTCAGTAATACATTATTCTTCTCTATCTCTGTTATTGTACAATTTGAGTTTTAAAGTTTTGTGTTATGAAAGATTACTCCTACTAGCATATAGCCTCCGTCCTAGTAGTTCTCGATCAGCCATACTCCACTCACAAGAGCACATAGGTGTGGGGACTTGCAATGGATTGTATCACTTCTGTAATACATTATTCTTCTCTATCTTTGTTATTGTCCAAGTTTTGTGTTGTGAAAGATTCTACTTCTTGTGAGTGTTCTCTTGTATACATTGCATAGTGTATTCTCCTACATGGTATCGGAGCTTCGGCTCAGTACAAAACTTCTTTTCTAATTGTTATATAGTAGTCCCTTAGAGAAATGGCATCTTTCGCAAGACCCTGTCCACCACCATTTGGTGCTGATGGAAAGCTTAACAACACCAATTATCCTCTTTGAAAGTTTAAGCTCAAGGCTATTCTTTCCTTCTATGAGCTTTGGGACACTGTCACTAGTGTTAATGTTCACCCGCTACAACAAGAGATGTAGACGGCAACCTGACCTTGTTCAAGCTTGGAGATGAAGGGATTCAGATAGCCAGTATAAGACAACAAATCCCTCAAGGATTTATAATCCCAAAAATTAGCTTCAACAAGAGAAGCAAAATAATGAAGGTGAAACCATGGAGGTGTTTATCACTTGAATCAAAGATCTCTATGAGTAGATGACTACAATCAACATGAGTGTGCTCTCTCCTTGGATGTTGCTTATCGTTGTCTTTGTATGAGGTTTTGGAGTTTGTAATCCAGAATGACTTGAGTAGTCGCTCGTAAACTTTGGCATGAGAGATATGGGCATCTCAGTATGTAAAATCTTCTAGAGATGTAGAAAGGTAAGGTGGTTGAGTATTTGCCACCAATTTTTGATAGTCCAAATGTATGTGAAGCGTGCATATGGGTAGTGCTGGAAACCCTTTCTATAAGAGGCCAATTTTAGGGTCAAGGCTTCTCTTTAGCTCATACACACACTAATCTCTATGGAAAGATAAGTATAATTACACTTAGAGGTTCCTTCTATTTTTTCACATTAATAGATGATTACCGTAGGAAGATTTGGGCGTAGTTTCTTAAGAAAAATCCTCAAGCTTTTGGACAGTTTAAGGAATGGCTTGCATTGATTAAAACTCATACATGAACAAAATTGAAGCACTATAGAGTAGACTGAGGAGAAATAATGTCTAATGAATTCTTGGGTTTTTGCAAAAAAAGAGGCATAAAGTGGTAGCCCATTACCACTCTCACTCTGCAACAAAATGGTGTTATAGAGCATAAGAATCATGCTATTGTTGAGATGACAAGGAGTAATCTTAGTGGCAAGAATCTATCTAAATCCTTTTTTTGGGACGAGGAAGTTAACAACATGACTATATATTCTTAAAAGGAGTGCAACAAAAGCCATCAAAGGGATGACTCCATTACAGGCCTCCTTGGGTAAGAAACCTTTAGCTACACACTTGAAAGTTTTCAGGTGTGAATGTTATGTGCATGTTTCACATTCTCAAAGAACCAAATTGGATTCCAAAAGCCAGAAATGCATCTTCTTATGCTACACCATGGAGTCGAAGGGATATCGACTTTATGACCCTTAGGTAAAGAAGATCACAGTGAGCCATGATATAGAATTCCAAGAACAAACACGTTGGATGGAGGAGGAGCTTCCTTCTTCTTCATCATGCAATAAGGAGAACACCAAAGCAACACAACCTCCACGTGCAGCATGGGCTTCCTTGCACATTTTGATGGAGGGTAGCCCACTCCATTTCCCATGGACATGGATTTTGAAGATGAAGGACAAGAGCATGATGTGCCACAAAAAGGTAAGCCATTCCCTAAGTGGAACATGCAACTTTTGGATACAGTAGCACGTTCGGCCATCGAGGATGCTCCTCAAGATGTTCACAGATCTAGAAGGTTAGAAGAGAAAAACAAGGCTTGGAAGAATCTTGTGAATTTCGCTCTTATATAACAGAGGTACTCAAATATTTAGGAGCCAACCATGGCTGCCATGCAAACATAATATGACTCCATCCTGAAAAACCACACTTGGGACCTTGTAGATCGTCCTCTAAGGCATAAGGTAATTGGCACTAAGTGGGTTTATAAAGCAAAATACAGGTCTGATGGGTACTTTGGAAAAGTACAAGGCATGGATGTGGCTGCCAAAGGTTTTGCATAAGTTGAAGGTTTTAGCTTTTTCTCTTATAGCCAAGTTAAGCACAATTTGCATTGTTTTTACATTGGAAACATAAGGGGGATGTCCTATTCTCCAAATGGATGTAAAATCATTCTTGTATTGATAGTGTAAGGGGGATGCCATGTTCTTGAAATGGATGTAAAATCCACAACCAAGTTAAGCACAATCTGTATCATTCTTGCATTGGCAGCGTAAGGGGATGTCCTATTCTCCAAATGAATGTAAAATCTACTTTCTCAAATAGGAATTTCAAGGAGGAGGTATATGTGGGAATAACCATCTGGGTTTGTGATCCCTAATTCCAAAAGATGGAAGGCACCCTATAGGTTGAAACATGCCCCATGAGCCCAAAGGATTTAGGTTTATTTTGTGAGTATTGGTAGCCCTTTAAATGTAAATTTCTATGTCTTTTATGATCAGGGAAAGTATATGGTCATTGTTCTCTCTATGTAGTGACCTCATCTCGATAAGGGATCACCAAAAAAAGATCTCACAAACACAATAGATGCTTAGTGCAGAGCTTACGCGATAAAAGATCTTGGCCTCATGCATTATTGTTTGTGGGGATCGAGGTCTTGCAGAAGCCAGATAGCATTTTCATCTGTCAACATAAATATGTAGGTGAGAAACTCAAGGCATTCGGCATGACTAAATGCAAGGTAGATGGTACCCTAATGGAGGTTTATCTGAAGTTGTTTGCTCACTGAAGACACCTTAGACCTTGTGGATGAGACCTTATACAGGAAATTGGTCTTATCTTCTTGTGTAATACTAGACCAGACCTCAGTTTTACTATTGGTATTTTTATTAGGTCCTCTAATAATAAGCCCCAAGAGAATCATTGGAAAGAAGGTATTATTAGCTTGGAAGTCCCAGGTGTGAACAACCCTACACACAGGCACTTTTTGCCCTATGTTGGCAACAAGAGTTTTTTTCCCCATGTGAACACACTCTTGCGTGTTAGCCACATCAGCCCTAGGGCTAGGGCCATATTACTCTTGTACTCCACTCATTTGGTGATCATCATCATCAAGTACTTTTCAGCTTTGCTTCTGGTCTCTTTCTCTTGTTCTTTGAGCTCAATTCAACCGTGTGTGCGTGTGTGTATACTCTCATTTAACATTGGTATCAGAGTAGCGCTCTCACACCATCTCGATTTTCATGCTTGTGTACGCATTTGGTTGATGGCTCCTACCATCGGCATTCGCATCTGTTCTTGCTCCCCCGACTTCCTACTCGATTGGCCTTGACATTCTCTCTTTGTTGGCATTGCCTCTTGTCAAAGAGTTTGCCCATTTCTTTGTTGTGTAAAATGTCTGAAAACATCAGTGATGCCTTAATAGTTAGATGCAATGATTTATCTGCTTCTTGTTTGTCATTGTCGGATGCTGATTGGTTATTTGATTCGGGTGCTACAAAGCACATTACTTCCTGTGCAAGAAGCTATTTTTGCCACCTTGAGAGAGATGCTCCATCAGATGGTACAATTTTGTGTGTTGATAATGCATCTTATGCCATTAAAGGCATTGTCAATGTGGAGTTAGCATCATGTGGGGATACATACACTGACACTTTATTTGTACTTGGTATCTAAAAAAATCTAATTTCTATCTCAGCACTTGCAAAAGTTGGCCTTAAAATCCAATTTTTTGATCATTTTTGCTCCATTTATGATAGAATTGTTTCCAATGCGCTTCTTCTTTCTGGTACACTACGAAATGGCCTTTACAGGCTTGATATATATGATAGGAGTCACGATTTTAATGTTTATTGTATGATTGCTTCCACATCTTAGGTTATGCATGATAATGAGCTTTGGCACACTCGTTTTAGTCACCTTAACTTCCCTTCTCTTCTGCAACAATTAGTGTCAGTCTATGGTTCATGAGTTGCCACCTATGCAGCTAACACACATGCATGCGAGGGATCGTCAGTCCTTTTCGTTGAAAGATGGTACTATGCAAGCCCCCACTACATCTTGTACATAGTGATTTATGTGGCCCTATGAGGGCATCATCTTTTGCAAGACATCTGTACTTTATGACTTTCATTGATGATTACACCCATTTCTGTTGGGTGTATGGTCTAAAAGACAAATCGGATGCCTTTTCAACTTTTCCTCAGTTCCTTGGCTGAAAAAGCTTGCAACAACCATAAGCTCCTGATATTGCGTTTCGATCGAGGGGGGGAAATATCTATCATGCATTTACAGCTTTTTTGTAGTCAGCAAGTATTACTCATCACAGTGTACTATTTCTTATACACCACATCAGAATGGTGTGGTTGAATGCCGTAATCCTAAACTGATGGAAATGGAAAGATGTATGCTTAAAAGAAAGGATTTGCCATTTAGATTTTGGCTTGAAGCGGTCATGTGCACCCATTATGTGGTGAACCGTTGTCTGATTAAAGCATTGAAATCTATGACCACTTATGAGGCTTAGAAATGCAGAATTCCTGTTGTCACTCATATGTTATCTCAGAGAAGATACATTCAACAGCTCTTAGAACGGTTACCAATGGCAGATTGCAAACTCTGAATCCAGTAACTCCTCTTCCCTCATCGAGAGACGGAGGCCCTGTACGCCTGTATCCTACACAGTCAAGTAGGAGCTCATCGCCTCAGCAAAGAAAAGGAAGAGTGTGGCCGCTAGAGGGCAGCCCTGTTGGACCGAACGAGAAAGGGAGAAGCGCTCCCCACGCTCCCCAGCCAACAAGGCCTGGCTATGAGCGGATCTATAAAGTGTAGCCACACCCCTGATCCAAGCCTCAGGGAAACCCATCCGAAGCATAGTGGCCTCGAGAAAAGCCCAATCCACACGATCATAGGCTTCCTCAAAATCAAGCAATAGCACTGCCAAGGGCTCTTCCCTCATACGAGCAAGTGAAACAGCCTCCCAAAAAGTAAAGGATGCTACGGCCCTTGACAAAACCAGTCTGGGTAGGGTGGATGAGGCTGTCCAGCATAGGCTGCAAATCTCAAACTCAAGGCCTTAGCAATAATTTTGTAGGCAGAGTTCAAGATCGTGATCGGCCGTCATTGTCTAATCTCCTCGGTGTTTCCTCCCTCCTTGGGAATAAGGAAAACCAACCCCTAAGATAGGGCCTCAGGCATCATACCACTGTCCATCATCTCTTGGAAGGCAACCCTCCTTCAAAAGATCCCAATATCGCAAGAAAAAAGAGGGAGGAAGACCATCCTCTCCTGGACAACTGTCTCGTGCCAAAGAGCACGAAGCCTCATGTAACTCACTACATGAAAAAGGGGCCAATAGCTGCAAGCGCATATCATCAGTCCTCCTCATCACTGTTTTGCAAACATATCTCAAAACCTGCTCTCAGCTCTCCATGCAAGTCGGCGAAGGAGCCTCCTCTGTGTCAATAACTCACGGTAGAACTGAGTAGCAATGTCTCGTTGTCATGTGTTCTTTAGATCGTTGTCGTGCATTCTTCAAATCTTTTTTGAGGCAATTTTTCAAAGCCTTCAATATTTGATTCAAAAAATGTTTCAAATATTTTAAATTTCTCTTCATATCTTTGTTATTACCATTTTTTGGCTGCATTTTTTGAATAATTAGAATGCAAGGTTGAATGGTGGTGGCTATATCAAATCACTAAAACGTGAGAAAGACATGATGATTTCGCATGATGGCCTCATATCGCATTGTTATGGTATTTATTTTTTTGGTAGTTTTGAAGTCATTTGTCACTAATTAATTCATTATTGTGCTATTGGGGTCCTTCTCTATTCAAATCTTTACAACGCGATATGCTACCTCTCTCAAGGATCTCGAAGACCTCGTATTGTATTGTATTGATTTGTCTATTTTCTTGTCCTTTAAAGTTTCCGATCATGGCCATTCTATCTTTAAGATGGCTCCATTTAGCTATATGTCTCTGGATACTTGCTGATGCATAATTTTAGACCATTCTAACAAATAATTAGAACGCAAGGTTGAATGATAGCTGTGTCTGATGTCCCCATATGACAAATCACTACAATGCGAGAAGAGCATTAATATTTTATTTGATGGCCTCATATCGTGTTGTTATGTTTTTTTTTGGGTAGTTTTAATATCATTTGTCACCAATTAATATATTATTGTGTATTGGGGTCACTACAACACAGTATGCTACCTCTTAAGGATCTTGAAGACCTTGTATCGCATTGTATTGATTTATCTTTTTTTCTTATCGTTCAATGTTGCTCCACAGATTCCAACATGTTGATGCATTTTTCTACCTTTCTATCTTTCAGATAGCTCAATTGGGAATTGAGATTGATCCTAATGTCGATGTTGAAGAAACCCTTGAAGAGAAACTATTTGACTTCTTGCACAAGGTTCACCAGCATCATTGCTAGCCAGAAATTTCACTCATGTTTGACTACAATTTTCCTGTCGAAGACATGCGATGTTGAAGAGACCCTTGAAGAGAAACTATTCGACTTCTTGCACAAGGTTCACCAGCATCATTGCTAGCCAGAAATTTCACTCATGTTTGACTACAATTTTCCTGTCTGCACGCTTGTATCTCCAAGGAAAAGAGCAGCAATATTGGGAAATCACTTCAAATAATGTAGTCATGTATGACAATGAATAATATGTACATGTCAATGATCTTCTGGTTGCAAACATCCCAAAGGCAGTAGTTCAACAGGGATATCTTAAAGGTGCTTGAGGATAATGCATCACGAGTTGTATATTTAATGGATTGAGCACTTAGGTTTATTATGCCCGGTGGGGTCATTCTTCATAAACCCTATATAGCACCTGCAAGCAAGCATGGTAGGGCTCGAGGTATATTCACTCAAAGAGTAAATATTTCTTAACATATACTGCATATGGTTTGACATGTGGGATCAGGGATCCCAAGATGCTAAGTGATTAGGGGAAAAGGGAGCTTCTAAGATTCAAAAAACCAAGGCCGGCTCCTCCAGTTTTATAACTACAGGATGTTGTAGAGCCATCTTCAAAAAGGGCAAGGCTTCATGCACCCGAGAATGAGGAGTAGTAGTAGGCTCTTATATCTTGTAATAACCACTTCTACAAAAGTTTAAATATTAATCATTCTATGGGTATCCAAAACTTTCCATGTCTTTGTTTTGTGCGTCGCCATTCTGTATGCTTAATACTTGCATTAGATCTCCTCCATATATCTTGCTTTATTTCTCTATTCATAATTTTCACTACTTGATTTTAATATCTGATGCTTGTAATTGTTCCTTCTTTTTGTCTATGTGAAGAAGCTTCCTATATGTCCACTGATGTAATTCTTCTAAGCTGTTAGTTTTTTCTACTCCTCCACCATGTTTTGTATGATTGAAATACCTAGAGCATGCTTAATAATATGTTTTCTCCATTCCTTGGGTTGACGATATTGATAAACTACCATACTTCTTTGCAAACCAAGGAGTGTGTTTATAGATAATGTGTTGTAAAAGAATAAAACAATACATTGATTAGTACATTATTAAACATACAGTTTAAAAATTTGTTTAATGTATAATCAATTGGATACCATATAGTGGATGGTGTGTTGATTTGTCCATGCATCAATCATTGATTTCTTGAACTCATCTAGCACTGTTTGAAAGATGTCATGGTCCGTCTTCTTCCACTCTTTCTTGTCAGAGAGCTTAAACATAGTGTCTAGAGATTTCCACACGTTGGCTTTATATGTTCTTGCTTCACCATTGTTTGCATGGTCTACTATTGCAGTGTGAATGCCCTTCCATCGGTTGTATTTCACGGTCTGTAGTGATCGTCTTCTTCTATGAGTGACGAGGATTATCCTGTGGTGTTAATGGAGATATAAACCTTCTTGCTTTAACACCCCCAATGGAAGGTTTCTTAGGTACATCCTTCCCATCCTTATACTGTTTTTCATCTTGTTCAATATTTACATGTCCACCTTGCAAGTTGATGTCTGATGGAACTTTCTCTAGTGCCTTGATGGATTTGACCTTTGCTGTATTGGTATGTGGAGTCTATGAGAAACATATATAAAAACAAGACTTTTGCAATGTTTCTACAAAGAGCATGCATTATACAAATGTGGACTCTCTTAGACAATGGAATATTGAGAACTAGCTTGTAATCTAGTCCAATACCTCTTATCAAACACCTTTGCACTGCACATGCAATATATGTAGGGACTTTTTGAATTGGTTGCCTTTGATACATTGTACATACATTTCATAGTTTTAAGATCACCTGCCATATACCACTCCACGTTATATTGTTACATGCCTTGCACATTCGAAATTTTTCCATTTCTCTGTGGTTGATGATCTAGCGTATAGATGTCTTATGAAAAACCCAATGTAGAATATCAAAATTCTCTGAGTCTACCTGCAACACAAAAAAACATAAGCATGCAACACTCATTTCTTGTTATAGCTTTGCACAAACTGATCTCTAATAAAATTTACCTCAGGATCCCAAGGAGAATATATTATTTTCAAACTGAACACTGAACCATCTGGGACCATTGTTTTTAATAGATAGATCAAGTGCCATGTTCATCAATGTGATGGTAACCCTTTCTAACTTTCTTTCCTTCTTCACAATTTGACATTCATCAAGCTTTAGCACAAATTTGAGAACACCATCACATTCTTCAGGAGTGACTTCAAAAAATTGGATAGCATACGATTGCAGTGCCTCCAAATCATAAAAAATATTATTGTATCTATTGTATATCATATCTTATTTTGACACAACATATGTGCCTTCAATGTGAAATGGGGTTCTCAATGCTTGCCGTACCTCTTTATTTACTTATTTGTGCATTTTTTTTAAACTGAAGAAGGATTTGGCAATAATGACCCTTTCATACTAAAACCCTTCATCTTTTCTTGCAAATTCTTATAAGGTTGAGTACCCTCTGTGTGATATACTCGCCTCATCAAGTATTGTGCTTGGATGTCATGTGGATTGAGTTGATTCTTTTTAATAAAGCTTTCTATTTGATTTTCTATGACCTTCTTAAATTTCTTTTCCTTCATCATTGCTTTTGTATATTGGCGATCTAAAAGAAGACTAAAATATATGCCAAAAGGTTATGTTATTGATTTTTTATTAGGGTGCAATAATGATCTAATGTTAAATTGAAATGAACAAATTAATATACATGAATATATGTAATAATGATTGAAGTTTATAAAAATATTTCAATAACAAAAATCAACCAATTGATAGAAAGGAACTTACTTGATTGCATGCATTCTCTTCTTGATGCCACCACCCCCTAGCTTCATTTGCTCAATATCCCTATGTTGTTTTTGTCATATACACGTTGCTCCATGGTTTGCTTCAAATGGAAGTTCTCCTTCTCAAAGATCTCTTTCTAATTTAAGAACATTTCTTGCTGCTTCAAAATGATTGGTATATCCTAGGAGCCCATTATAGCCATCTCCAACATAGCTAAGTAGAGATGGACATAAGGAGGACATAAGTGCTAGACATAGAAAAAATAATCAAAGATTTCCTATATGAAACCCCCACCATGTCCATAAGCATTGGACATAAAAAAAATAATCAAAGAAAAGCCTAAGAAAGTATGTCCTTCCATGGAGAGAGATCTTGATTGGCTTTTCTATATCAAGGCATTTGATATGCATGTCAATAGAAAGTGATGCTTTGCGTAAATATTTCCTATATGAAAACCCCATCATGTCCATAAGCACTGGACATAGAAAAAATAATCAAAGAAAAGACTAAGAAAGTATGTCCTTCCATGGAGAGAGATCTTCATTGGCTTCGCTATGTCAAGGCACTTGATCTGCATGTCACTATAGCAAACATTGGGATTGCTATGTCAAGGCACTTGATCTGCATGTCACTATAGCAAACATTGGGATTGCTATGTCAAAGCACTTGATTGCATGTCACTACAACAAACATTGGCAAATTACCTTGATTTAATCACAATGGCTACTAAGACAATGTCCACAAAAGTTGACAAAGAGATAATAGGATCACATTAAAGAAGTCTCTACAAATCTACTAGAAAAATCAACAAGCTTAAGGCATAGAAAGGGGAAAGAAAAAAAGCTAACTAAAAGAGCTCACCAAGCCTCCAACAAAAGAAGAAGAGACGAGGTACATGAACATCGAAACATGGTAGTTTGTGTTCTCAGATTGAGTTACATCGTTTGATTTCCAAAATACTTGGTAGGCCAATGTAATCCAAGATACTACCAAGGGTCAGCTTCTTTTGGAGAGAAGGTTGGACATTTGCAGACCATTACTTTGGTTAGAAAGGGAGGATAATTTTTAGTAGTATCGAGTTACATGGGTTGATTTCCAAAGTTCTTGGTAGGCCAATGGGATCCAAGAGACTATCAAGGGTCACCTTCTTTTAGAGAGAAGGTTTGGTGCTTCATTAGGTTTGAGATCCTATAATATTTGCAGACCACTACTTTGGTCAAAAAGGGAGGAGAACTTTGGGTAGTATTTCTCAATTGGTTAAGATTTATTGTATTAATTTTTTAAAATAAAAGAACTTTGAACTAGTATTGTTTCATGATTGCTTATAACAATTAAAGGACATAGTTGTATTAGTAGTGACAATTAGGAGTCTTTTGATAGATTTCTCCCTTAACACATTTTTGTGGCAATTGTTTTGTTGGAAATTAAGAACCTTGAACAAGTGAGATTGTTAAGCCATGATTTTATTCCTTGGATATCCATGAAAAATCTCAAGGATTTGTCTAAGCCTTGATTTTATTCCTTGGATATCCATGAAAAAGCTCAAGGCTTTGTCTAAGCACATATACTAGAGAGAATAGATAATTGTGGAAAAACTCTTGGATTAATTTATAAGGTAATGAATGTTGAGGGCATAAAACCAATTTTTGTACTTCTCTCATTGGGCATATGATCCATTGACTAGGATCCCCACACAAACTTTGGGATCATTCTCTTGTGTAGAATCGGAAATCAAGGTCTTGTCCATAAGAGGTGATCTTACCAGAGAGATTATAAAGTGTCAATTTAAGGTTTTTACTACATTATAAGTTAGGTTCATGGGCACATGTTCCCATAACACAAAGAGGGTACAAAAAGAATTTATCTAGTGTTGGAGGTTATGAAGCACTTCTTTTGGAAGCATTCTAGTTCAAGAGGGCATAATATTGAGGCTAGAAATTTTTCCTCTACCCATAGAAACTCGTAGGTAATAGAGGTAATCTAAGGGGGCAAGTGAAGTGAACAACCTAGGCTTATGAAGAAACCAGTCACCTTTTAATAGAGGTAATCTAAGGGGGCAAGTGAAGTGAACAACCTAGGCTTATGAAGAAACCAGTCACCTTTTAATTTTGAATTGTATAGAACTTCTTTTGGAAGCATTCTAGTTCAAGAGAGATGAAGTGACGTGATGACATCAAAAAGAATGGGTGAAATCCAGATTCTCTAAAGTGATAAAGTAGTAGTAGAAGAAGAAGGGGAAAGTTGTCTCTAAAGTGAAAAAGTAGCAGAAGAAGAAGGGGAAAGTTGTGTCATTATTATCAGATCTTCAGCCTAAAGGGTACATACTTCTTTGTCCCAACAGTTTGTGGATCAAGGGTGGCTGGATATTTTTTCCTCTTCTTGTACTATTCTCATCATGTTTACTATTAAAGTTCCTTGCAGGGGGGATCTTTACAATGAATCTTTGACTTGGCATTGGTTTTCTTAGATTAAGTGTTTGGTTGTCCAAAATTGTAATTAGATGCACCATTCACTTAGAGGTGCCTTTTGATGGTGGATAGAAAGTGTATTTTTAGGTGTTGGTTTGTTATTAAAAAAGGAAGCAACACACTTTAAAACCATGCTAGACATGCATCCTTAAAAACCAAATGGGAATAGTACCTACCCCAATGAATTTCATTAGCACATTAGCATTAGTGAATGTAAAGAGTTGGATGTAAAGAGTTGGAAACATAGGGTTTTGAAGGCCAAGGATCACAAAATGGTAGAGTGTAGTGATTTGGAAATTTTTGCATGTGTTCCTTACTAGTAGAAAGCTATCGTAGTTGCTCTTGTGATGAGAATTAGATAATGCATCCCTTATGAAACATCCAGCACCATGTGACAAAGCAAGTAGTCGCATGCAACACTTGGTTAGCTACCAAGTCTCTCTAGAGGTCAAATCAAGATTCCTGCTACTCCAATGCTAAAGTTTGCTTTTAATTTTCATGAGCACAAGGACGATTTGTTGTGTAGGCGAGATGTCAATGCTAACCTAACAACCAAGATATTTGGTAGTGCATCCTCTCTCAATTTAGGTGAACACCACATCCAAACCCCAATCTATCGGCGGAGAGAGACTAATCCAAAATCCTACTGCTGATGAGATTTGTGAGGAAAAAAGGAACATATTTTTAATGAAAAACTTTCTTGCATTTTTCTTGGATATTGCTTGTCTCCTTCCACATCATCCTCTCTTATATGCTTGGAAGGCCCTACTGCTTTAATATCCATAGGCATAGGGGCGGTTACCTGTTCTATCATGGGGTCTCCTATTCCTTCACCACATTTTACGTCTTCTCTTCTATTGGTTTCTCTTGTTGTGGTGGAGATGGTACCTCTGGCTCTTTAAGGACCTATGGTTCATGTATGTTTTCCTTAGTGGGTGCTATTGTTATTGATGAAAAACAGGTAGAGGGAGAGGAGACACACACACACACACACGAGCAAACCCTAATGTATATTACAAACCCTAACCATAGAGGGAAGCCATCTCCCTTCTCACACAATGCATAAAGCCATAATCCATAATACACTACACACACTATGTGTTGTGTCCACACTCAGCTAATCCTAGCTAATGTCCACACACTATGACCAGCTGGACGCGGTCATTTATGTCTCACACATGCTGCTACCTAACATGCCAGCACATAGTGCAGCTGGCACAAGCTGACATCGAGCTTGAATCTCAACAGCCCCTCTCAAGCTCATGATGTACTGCCATAGATGAAGATGTAGATGAGCTTGGGCTATCAAAGCTCTCAACACTCCCCCTCAAGCTCATCCCACATACTCCCAACATAGTATGGAAGTACTCAAACTTCTCCCTGCTAAGTGGCTTTGTAAAGATGTCGTCCACCTGCTCTTCAGTCTTCACATACTGCAGATCCACTGTACCATCCAACACTTTCTCTCTGACAAAGTGATAGTGGACCTCTATGTGTTTGGTCCGTGCATGAAAAAATGGATTCTTGGCCAACTGTATGCTGCTCATGTTGTCACAATGAATGACAACCTTGCCATCAATAGGCTCACCCAAATCAACCAAGAGACTCTTTAACCATACTCCTTCACATGTAGCAATGGCTGCACCCCTGTATTTAGCCTCTGTACTAGATAAAGCAATAGTAGGTTGCTTTTTGCTACTCCAACTCACCAATGCACTTCCAAATGTAAAGGCATAACCACTAGTAGACCTCCTGTCATACGAGCTACCTGCCCCAATCTGCATCTATGTAGCCATGTATATCCAAGCCTTTACCATTGCTTATAAAGAAGACCATAATGTGCAATGGTCTTTACATATCGCATAATGCGTCCCACTGCATCCAAATGAGGTTTTCTGGGGCTTTGCATAAATTGGCTTACTAGCCCCACAACATAACTGAGATCCGGGCGTGTGATGGTCATGTAAATAAGGCTTCCAACCATCTTTCTATACATAGATGGATCATCCAACTCTTCACCAAAATCAGCCCGTAGCTTTACATTCTGCTCCAAAGGTGTACTCATTGGCTTACACCCTGTCATCCCATATTTTGCCAACATATCCAATGCATATTGGCGTTGCACTTACCATGTACCTGCATGGTCTTTGATCACTTCAATCCCAAGAAAGTATCTCAATTCACCCAAGTCTTTCATGTCAAACTGCCCACTCAATGCCTTCTTGACATGCATAACATTTGTAACATGATCTCCTGTGACAATCAAGTCATCCACATAGATGACAAGTAAGACAATCCCATGACCTGTTTTCTTCACATAGAGTGAAGAATCTGCTGAAGAAACCTGAAATCCAAGGGAGATAAGATATCGGCTCATCTTATCACTCCAAGCACAAGGTGCTTGCTTCAAACCATATAATGCTTTCTTTAATCTGCATACATGAGTGGGATACCTCGGGTGTACATATCCTTCTGGCTGTGCCATATAAGCTTCTTCTTGTACATCACCATTTAGAAATGCATTTTTCACATCCATTTGATGCATTTCCCAACCATTTGCTGCAGCCATAGCAATGACTGCTTTCACTGTTCCCATCTTTGCAACTGGACTAAATGTTTCATCATAGTCCAAGCCTTGGGTTTGTGCATAACCCTTAGCTACCAATCTCGCTTTATGGCGTTCAATGGAACCATTCGACTTACATTTCACTTTGTAAACCCATTTGCAACCAATGACATTTTTGTCTTGTGGTAATGCAACCAAATCCCATGTTTCATTATGAACCAATGCGTCCATCTCAACATCCATTGCCTTCTCCCATACATGCTTCCCAAGAGCTTCTGTATAGCATGTAGGTTCCACATGCTTCACTAAAGAGGTCATATATGTGCAATGCATAGCAAAATCACGATATGTCAACCTGTCAACTGGATACCTGACCCTTTGGGATCTCCCCGCAATGCATGCGGATCACTCTGAACACCTGTCACTCTAGCATGTGGAGGCACATATCTATCCTGCCTTGCACCAGGTGTGCGTAAAACGGGTATGCCAAGTTCCTCATCCAAACTCTCTGAACTTGATGACTCATAACTTGTAATTCTAATTCCTTCAACTTTCTTTTTTCCTTTATCCACAGCACTACTCCCAGTGCTCACACTCTCATGCCTCAAGCATCCTGACCATGGACGTATAATGCTACTCTCAGACTCTGTTGGCCCAAACATAGAGATAGAACTTGCTTGTGGCAAGTTCACATGCACATTAGCATCAAGTGAATCAATGACACCCTCATCCTTTCTTTGGTTACCTCAATTGATAGATTTGAAGAACGTTTTTGAGCATGAAAAACTCCACATATTTGCAACGTGAAGATTGCCATTAGTCAAAGGATCTTCTAAATTTCTTGCTTTTGAGGTGATTTACTAGTTCACCTGATCAGTGTGAAGAGCTAGACATGATTTATGATGCTTTTGGATCAACCTTTTTGGGTGTGAAAACTCTAGATATTCATGGCATGAAGATTGCCATTCGTTTTTCACACCAAATAACCTTTTAACTTTAATGCCTTTGAGATTCCCTCATGGTTTACTTGATCAATGTGAAGGTCTAAGCACGATCCATCCTTCGTGTAGCAACTTTTCTTAACTTGAAAAATTTGAGATATTAAGGGAAAGTCATGCGTGAACATCTTAAGTTTTATGTTCATGCTTGCCTTTCATGGTGGGTATAGGGGACCTTTTCGTCTTTTTTCTTTGGATCTTTACTTTCAATCTTACTTTGTTTTTTGACTTGCTAGTATGCACTCTCTTCCTTTTTTCTTGAGGGGTATTGCTCAGAGAGGTGCTCTAGCTTATTTTTTTAGGGTTGCAACTCCTCTTCCAGCCATTGGGGATGAAGCTGGTTGTTAAGTCCACGGTGGGATATGGTTCATATTCTTCCTCCATTGTGTCCTTTCCTTTATCACCAATGTGGTTGATCATTGATGCCTTTATGGCTTCACACTCCATGAATATGTTACTTTCATCTATGCCTATTGGGTTGGATGTAGCTAGCACATGGCGTTAGCACTTTCTTCCTCTATACAAGAGGATGCTCTTGTGGTTTTCTATTTAGAGTCACTCTTGCCTTGTTAGGTATGTTGTCTACACTTTGCTACTTCTTGACCCTTATTGATATTGTATTCTTGGCCTTTACTACCTCTAGGTTTGTTGTCTACACTCTACTACTTCTTGACCCTTGCTAATCTTGTATTCTTGGCCTTTACTACCTCTAGATTTTGGACTCATTTGGATGGCTCCTTTGTAGTATACCTGTGCTGTTAGAGTAGCCTTATGTGTGTGAGCAAAAATGGATTCTTCCTTGCATTTCCCTTTCCCATTTCTGTTGTAGTGGCTATTCTAAATTTGAGCTATGCATTCCTCACTCTCTATGTGGGTATCCATATTTTTTGTTCCCTTCATTTAATACCCATGTTTCTTAAGAATCCATTACTTTTTGATCTATTGACTCAAATGATGGTGGTTCTTGGAAGCAAGCGAGGGGTTATCGAGACTAGCTTGCCTTAATGCAGTCGTTTGATAAGTCAAATGACGGTGGTTCTTGGAATCAGCTTATTGTTGATGATAAGTCGAATGATGGTGGTTCTTGGAATCAGGAGGGGGGTTTACCACAATTGAGATGCAGCCCTCATTGTTTTTTAAATCTTCCTTTGAGCTTGGGAATCTTTCAGTATTTCTAGAAGAAGATGAGAATTCCTTAGTACTTGGGAATCTTTGAGTATTTTTTTGATCTTCCTTTGATCTTGGGAATCTTTGAGTATTTGTAGAAGAAGATGAGAATTCTTTAGTACTTGGATTTTAGAGTGCTACAATTATTCAACAAACCATTTTTTTGCATTTAAATTGTTCTTTCTTTCCATTGAATGGAGAAATCGGTTGCACAATCTTTCCCTTTGGAGTCATTAAATAATTGATAAGAGAAGAGGTTTGACTCTTGTTATCCATTTCTCAGTTTATGAACACTTTGTGTGTCATCAAATTTGTTTGAAGTGTTGATGTCTCCAACCTAGTTGGTGATATTTAAAATGTTGTATGTAGTAAGAAAATTATCTCTAGTTGCTACTCAAAATGTCCTTCTTGTAATATGGTGTTGCAAGACTTACTATGGTGTGAAACACTTATGTAACATGCCATAAATCCATCCTCTCATATGAGTGGACAACTGTGACATCCCCGTGATGCCCTTGTATTATCCAAAGCATACACATACATGCACATAGATCACACAAGGAAGTTAGTAGGCAAGACTCACCTCTCCCAACCATAGGCTCACTTTGCAAGAAAAGTAGTAGGAATAAGGCTCACCTCCCAACCATAGGCTTACTTTATGCATGGTTTCAGTCTACAAAAAGTTCATAGCCACCAACAAAGCCTAGTCTAGATCTAGAGCAACACAAGGCATGCTCAACACTGATTTATGAGTCCTCTTCTTACTTATATAGTATTTTGGTGCTATTATTATCCACACACAATGCATTCACACTGAGTTATCATGAGTCCTCTTCAGGCTTATATAGTATTTTGGTGCTATTATTATATCCACCCACTTATGGGATAATTTTCTACCTCTCTCAATAGCAATTGCTTATGTGTGACTCTCTTGGTCCATGGACATCCACCACCACCCATATCCTTGGCAAGAATGTAGAATACTTACTTCCCCCCTTAAACACCACCTCTAAAGAAGTTAATTCAACCTGACAAATCCCTCTATGTTCATTCATGATCATTTAACTCATTTACCCACAACTGATTCAGGATCTTGAGCCCTTTAAAGAAGTTAATTCAACCTGACAAATCCCTCTATGTTCATTCATGATCATTTAACTCATTTACCCACATATCCTTGGCAAGAATGTAGAATACTTACTTCCCCCCTTAAACACCACCTCTAAAGAAGTTAATTCAACCTGACAAATCCCTCTATGTTCATTCATGATCATTTAACTCATTTACCCACAACTGATTCAGGATCTTGAGCCCTTATTTTAGCCCTTTAAAATGTTTCCTTACATTATTTGGGAGTCTGTGTGTTGAGATATAAATCTTAACAATAATAGTATTCCAAACTTGGCTATCCTTTGCATTTATTTTGCTTGCCCCAAATTACACAAAGTAAAAAATCACAAGATTTGATTTATCTTGGATAAGTTCCTCTAGTTTGACTCCTCTAAGATTTTTACAAGCTCTCTATCACGGTGATGGGTTATAGAAACCCATAGTTTTAGGAAAGACCTTTGAGTCTCAGTACCCTAGAGATGACCCTTACTTGAATTCTTATTTGTTAATCCTTAATTCAATGTCCAAGGGCAATGTCTAGACCTCAAAGTCTCACACTCAAGTCTATGTTTATATGCCCTCAAGAAGGTAATGTATATCTTTGCACACAATTCTTTTGTTCCACACATTTACACATGAGTGAGCCAATCACAAATATCATTGAGAGACTAGGCATCAAGATTCTTCTTGTTTTATTACCATCATCAATCAGCACCCTAGAGAGGTTAAGGCAAAGAATTAGGAGACCTTAAATCTTGCCTATTGATCCAAGCCCTAAGGCTTTACTTTGTAAAGCGGGTAGTCCGAGAATTTCTTCCTAGCACTGAGCCTTGGAAGAAGGACTTTCTTTTGTAGCAGTAGATTATGAGCTGCATTCTAATTAGGGAGGTGATTGGATTTGTAGCCCACATTTTATCTTCTTAGATGCAAAGCACAAACCACCCTCTTTGCCCTTGTAGTGATACCTCTTTTGTGAGATTGGGATTTCCATGAGGAGATTCTTGCCTCATATTCCTCCTCCACGGTCAGTCGAGGGGGCTCACAGGTAGCCTATTGTGTGGAATGAATTGATCTCAGATGAATTTAGTAGACCTCTTGGAGTAGCCATGAAAATCAAGGGGGTTTCCTGGGTGACTCTTCTCCCCTCAATGTTGGATTGGAAGAGGCTCATGAGTCCCATGTCTCATGTAGGATGAGAGAATGCTTTTGCACCTAGCACTTGAGAGGCACAAGTGAGAGGATGAGAGAATGCTTCTCATGGAGGATGGGAGAATTCTTCACACCTAGCACTTGAGAGGCACTAGTGAGAGGATTATGTAGATAAATGTAGCCATACCTAACCACTAGATCACAGGGAACATCATGGAAGGGCCTAATCACTTATGGTTTAGGGTATTCTTAAGAACATGGGTATCTATTTAGGTCATGTACCTTCCCACTTTGCTAAGGATGATATACTGGTCTTCTACTCCATCTAGGATAGATGGATCCTATTCAAGTCATTTGCCTTCCCACTTTGGTGGGTGAGGATGATGTACTGGTCTTCTACTCTATTTAGGATAGATGGATCTTGGAGAGAAGTAATTATGCTTTTCATAACAATTCTTACTATGACCTAGTTTGTCATAATAGCATTCTATGGTGTTTTTACTCTTAATATTCTTGCTATTGAAACTTCTTACTTTTTATGTCAGTATGCTTTTCATAACAATTCTTACTATGACCTAGTTTGTCATAATAGCATTCTATGGTGTTTTTACTCCTAATATTCTTTGTCCCCATGAGGAAATTTATCATCTTTAAACTTCTATGCTTGGAAGTTGTTCTTGTCCAACTTCTCACTCACAAAGATAGATTACTAGCCACCATAGTTACTTTTGCAGAGCAGCTTTCACTTGTAAACAGAAATGGTATCTACTACCCAAATGACACTTCTAGTAAATTCTATACTTATAATAAGATTTCATGTAATCTCTAGTAATCAATATGATAGATACATACACAATCACCTACAGTATTGAGTGGAGAGAACTTGGAATGTGGACTCAATATGAAGAGTGGCCTCCTTCTTTAAAGCAATACGAAGAGCCTCTTTAAAATTAGTGGGATCTTTGCTAAGAACTTTTCCATAATGCAAGCGGGGATCTAAAGCCATGATAAACTTACTCATCTTAAGGTGCTCCATTGCTAAAGAACTCTTTTAATCTCCCATAGAAGGTGAAAAAGAAGAAGCAACAACATGTAAAGCAGCTTGTTGATATTTGATGAACAAGGCTTCATACCTCACTGAAAAGGCAGAAACTGACTCTCCTTCCTTTTGGAAAATCTGATCCAATTACAATAGTAAAGCATTTAGTGACTCCACTGTCCCAAATCTCTCCTTTATTGCTTTGGTCAACCTTTCCCAATCATTCTTGGACTCCTCTGGCAAAGCCTCATGCCAAGTTAAGGCCACACCCCCTCCAAGAAATGTGGAAGTATTTTTGCCCTCTCCTTCATAGACCAACCCGTCAAGCAGCATGCTCGGTTAAACTCTCGGAGATAACTCCCCGGGTCTTCTCTTTCTGATCCTTGGAACACCGGAATGTTGAACATCATGCACTAAAAGATAAGTAGCAATAAGGGAAATTTACTTATTTCAAAATAACTTTTCTTTAATCATGCGGGACCTTGAGCTTAAAATATAATAATTCTAAGTAAAACCTGCCCACCGTCTCCACCAAAAGATGTGACACAAAGTTGGGGTTTTGACTTCGGTCACTTCTTAGAATCAAAACACACTTGTATGAAACCTCACTGCCTCCTCACACCTCCCTTTCTCTCCCTGGGTTTAAGATAAAGATAAACACATCATCAAAGGTGAGATCATAATTCATGGAAGGAAAGATGAAAGGCTCAGGAGAAGCAAGAATGTCTGCCACTCTTGCAGCTCCAAACAAGAGGGCAATTCTTTGTTGGAAGAAAATCTTCCGACTCAAGATTATGTGAACGGAAACATATGGGGAATGTTGGTAAGGTTCATCTGTTCGAATTGGGAGATTTGGACAGAACATCTTAAAGTAAAAGAATATAGTAATCACTTACAAGAGGATAAGATACATGGGATTTGCTTTTTGATAAGAGATTAAGAGATTAAGAAGAAATAATGGCCAAAAGTCTATAAAAACAGAGATACGCAGAGAATTACAGTTTTAAATCCATATAGACTATACAAAATGAGATTACATAAGTACGTAGAGCTTAAAGAGAGCTTCGCGCCTATATAAAAACTTTTGAAAACGGGCAACCGAGCGAAAAGTTATGAGCATTTTACTACAAGACTATAAAACTCCCAAAGTTAGTAACTTTGGGAGAAATTCTGATCATCAATGAAGTAAAGGATTAAGAAATTAGTTAGATGAGTGAAAAGAGCATATAAAGAGATTCCTAGCCATATGATTAATTTTAGAAACCAATACCCGAGTGATGAGTAATTACCGGTTGAAATTTGGGTATTAGACCACAAAAATTGCACTTCCCTCTCTTTGCATGAAACCTCAATTTTCACATAGCCTCTTGCCTTTCATCTCCTTCATGATTTAAGCTAGAGGGTAAGGGTTAACATTGCTCAGCAGACAATCGTAAAGATTTACCTATGGTCCCCAAAGTCTTTCCACATTATGCTCATTACCGCTAAAACCATTGGTACCTCCAAAGGAGGGCCACAATAAGGCAAGGGCTACGTTTAGAAGTCACAAGCCCACCAAGATAATACCTTCTTATCCCACTTATCATGAATCATCAAAGAGGTCCTAAATTGGGTTAAGCATGCGGAGCTAATGCTAAATGAGACATTCACATGTAAAGAGAGTGTTTAAATAAGGGTTTGAAGATAAGAGAATGGCAATGACACAAAATGCTCAATTGAGGAGGCTTCATTCATTGATTTGAAAGGGAGAGAAGGGCTCCTTTTATAGGTGGAGAATCACCCTCTCTTCCATTGTTACAAATTACAACATAAAAATCTTCAACCCTTCAGTGACATAAGGGTAGATGTCACCATCAATTATCCTCTTAGACTAAGTCTTTTATTGATTATTAAATTGTAGACTTTTTGACTTTGAAAGTGTGATGAGATAATAGCCAAGTCTAAGTGGCATGTAGGTGGAGATCCCACTTACACACATGGCAGAATTTTCCACTTACTTATAGGCATTCTAGAAGAATCTTTCCCAATTATGCACCTACTTATACTCCTTCACATGCCTTCCACACTCCCCATTTTTTTGTAGCCTTATGGTGAATACTATATTAATAATACAATTAAAATCCACGTGAGCATAAAGGCCCACTTTTATTTTCCATATCACTAGTGTATCTACCATACCAAAGTATTTATCAAGCATACTTGTGGCATTTACAATGTGTGCACCCTAAATCAAGTAAAAGCATTATATTTGAAGATAGAATGCTATTATCAGGGTAGCCGCCAAGCCGTTGCATCACCACACAGTTATTCCATTGTGGGCACCGCAATCTTCTTGGACAAGCTTCCACCTTATTACCATTGAGAAACCATCAAAATATGTACAAAATTGAAAATGAAAGATATCAATTTTTCACGTCACATCTTCCCCCCCAGCAGATCCTCCATGCTTGTCTTGGGGGTTTGCTGGCCATGGTGCTCGAGGGTAAAATATCTTTAGCCGGTACTCATTGGCACGTCCACGAACCTCCTGGCCAGTTGAATCCTGTAGAAGATAGGTGTTATTTTTGAACTTTTGCTCTATCCAAAAGGGGCCTTCCCAGCGTCGAAGAAGCTTCTTATCTAGCCGTTTCTCCACACGGCAATCATACCTCATGACTAAGCTTCCTTGCTTGAGTTCAAGTTTCTTCTTCTTCTTCTTTGTGAGAGTGTCATGCCTTGCCTTGCACCGTTTTTGTGCAACCTCCAAATTTTGAAGTGCCTGAAGTCGCCTCTCATCCAAGGTCTCCAGTTGCACAAGCGTTGGGCATGTCTTTCTTCTTCATTATTCAAGTGTGCAAAAGATGTGCGAAGGCTTGTGATTTCTAATTCTATTGGCAAAATAGCCTCCATTCCATAAACTAACTGAAAAGGTGTGAAACCAAGAGAGAGTTTGTGAGTTGTTCTCCTATAGGCCCGTAGGACCTCTGGCAAACGCACATCCCACTTTCTCTTCATAGTATCCACTAGCTTAGACAAAGATCCACAAAGGAGTCCATTAGTTTTTTCTTCTAAACCATTACATTGGGGATAATAGGGAGTTGACATAGCATGCTTTATTTTTAATTTCTGTACCAAAGCTTCAATCAAGTCATTCTTGAAAGACCTCCCCCCATCTGTAAGGATTTCTAATGGACACCCGAATTGGGCACATATGTATTCCTTGAGAAAGGATGCCACAGCCTCTGCTTTATTATTGACCATGGCCTTTGCTTCTGCCCACCTTGTTGCATAATTTGTGGCCACCAATATGTAATACTTCCCATGTGAGGAACGAGGAAGTGGGCCCACAAAATCTAATCCCCACCTTTCAAATGGACCATATGCTCGGATAGGGTTTAAGGGTCCGGGAACCAATTGCTTATGCCCATATGCCTGGCATACTTCACAGCTTCTGCATCACTCATAGACATTTTTGCTGAGTTGAGGCCAGTAATAACCTGTGTTAAGGATCCTCCCCAAGTTGTGCTGGTGGGGCTGAGGCAAAGTGACCTGAACATTCATGACATAATTCCATAATCCTTTTAGATTCTTCCAGTCTCACTACCCTCCTAAGAATCTTATCCTTACCTTTCTTGTAAAGAACATCCCCTAGAATTGTGTAAGGATGAGCTTTCCTTGTAAACCTTTGCTTCTATTGAGGATTCAATCCAGGAGGGAAGTATCCTGTATCTAAATAGTGTTGAACATCTTGGAGCTCAGGCCAACTTGTATCCATTAATGCAAGAATAGCTACTTTAAAACAAGCCAAAGTTGTAGTAGTGAATTCATTAGCCTTTTGATTATCCTTCTTGTTAACATACACAAATTTACAAAACTCAAAAGCTTCTTTTAACTTCATCGCCCTTTTATACAATTCTTGGAGATTAGGACTCCTTGCCTTATATTCTTCTTTCATTTGTCGATGACCAATTGAAAATCCCCTTTAACCTCTACCTCTTTAATTCTATCTTTTATGCAATCTTCTAATCCCCAAATTAATGCATTGTAGTCAGCCACATTATTTGATATAGCCTTTGGAAATTCCCTACCCTTGGCCCATACCTCTTTTCCTTTTGGATCAAATAAAACTATCTCCCCATCCCCACATTGCCTGGAAGGGCTAAAGGCTCCATCAAAATGCATAGTGAAAGCAGTTGGTGGTGTCTCCAAATCTTTATATACTTCTTTCTTTGTTCTTGTTCCTTCTTCCTCTTCCTTCCTGGTGGTAAGCAAATCTGCCAAGAGAGGCCCTAGTGGTGTTTTTTGTAATAAAAGTGAAAGAGAATTCTTGAAGCTCACAAATCCACTTTGCAAACTTCCCTCCTCCGGGATTGGGTTTGCAGACCAAGAATTATAAAGAAGGCTGAGATGAGGAAGAAAAAAGGGTGAGGTAACAAGTATGACATGAACTTCTTTACTGCAAAAATAAGAGACAAACTACCTTTCTCCATTTCACCATACCTCTCCTTGGCATTAGTGAGGTAACAAGTATGACATGAACTTCTTTAGTGCAAAAACAAGAGACAAACCACCTTTCTCCATTTCACCATACCTCCCCTTGGCATTAGTGAGTTGTCGGCTTGCATAATACACTGGTTGCATACATCCTTGCTCTCCCTTTTGCAAGAGTATAGTACCCACTGAATGTGATGAGACACTTGGGTTCACATAAAATTCCTCCCCCCACCTAGGAGGCTGCACCATTGGACTTTGACTCATGCATTCCTTGAGCAAACAAAAAGATTGAATTTGATCGGGCCCCCATTGGAAAGAAACATTCTTCTTTATCAACAGATTTATAGGATACATCTTCTCAGAGAACATGTCAACAAAGCGTTGGTAATACCTTGTTTTATCCAAAATCCTCCTTACCTCCCTTACATTGGTAGGTGGTGGGAGGGCCACAATTGCCTGCACCTTCTTAGGATCCATCTCTATGCCTTCTTCTGAGATAACATGTCCCAAGAGAACCACCTTCCTTCATGCCAAGCAGCATTTTCCAGGATTAAGACACCCTTTTGCATCATGAATACTTTGCAAGGCCAACCTCAACTTTTCCAAGTGATCCATGCGGCTTGAATAAATGCAAAAATCATCCAAAAAGACCCTTATAAACTTTCCCAAGTAAGGTGCAAACACCTGACTTATGAAGCGTTGAAAATTTACTGGTGCATTGGTCAAGCCAAATGGCATCACCCTATAGGCATACACTTCCCAAGGGGTGATAAATGAGGTTTTCCTTTGATCTTCTTCACAAATCCAAATTTGAAAGTATCCAGAGTATCCATCACACACTGAATACAACTCATGACCTGCAACTTGATCCAAAATCTCATCCTGAAAGGGTAGAGGATAAGAATCCCTCTTGGTGCATGCATTTAGAGGGCGAAAGTCCACACACACACACACCATTTTTCACCCTTTTTGGGAGTGACTACAACTTGGAAAATCCACTCTGAATTCTCTACTGGAACAATAAATCCAGCTTCAAGCAAATTAGTTACCTCATTTTTCTTAAGCACCTTCGCTTGCACTACTCCCAAATGCCTTAGCCGCTGTACCACTGGCTTACTTTGGGGCTTGAGATAAATCTTGTGCTCTACTAGGGTGACTTGGCGTACTTTGTGATGAGTAGCTATTTTTGCAAAAAGGTTAGGAAATCCATCCAACATTTTTAAGTAATTCTCCCTTTCAGTACTACCTGCTATATGGACTCATCAAGAAGAAGTTCATTCTGTTGGTGAAGACTAGTGAGGTCCACATCTCCTTTCTTGAATATGGTTGAAGAAGCTTCCCTTTTAAGGCTCCATTGTCTTCAGCATCCCCTCGATCCCTTCTTAAGGAAAGACCAAATGCAACTCCCTCCACCTCCCCTTCTGAGATGGAATCCTCGGAGCTACCACTTGTCCCCTCTTCATCAGATGCCACTTTGACTCTGAACTTTCAGAAGTTGAAGGTTCACCTCTTACCAATTTCTTGCGACGACTCTTGATGTTGTAGTGGACCTTCTTATTCTCACCTTGTAGAATAAGATCGCCTATCTCCCACTTTTGAATTGCCTTCACTTGGCGAAGTTATGGCCACCCAATATCAATGGGTAAGCTCTAGCATCAGGCTTTGTAGGAATGACCTGGAAAGTTGTAGGCACAGAAATACCACATACATCCACTCCCAAATTTCAGACAATTCCTAAGGTTTTTACCCTAGTATTATTAGCAAGTTTGATGCGATAGGGAGAGTTAGTAGAAGACAACTTTAAATCGCCATCTTTCATTGTTTTTTCACTCATGACATTGATTGACGCATCTCCATCAATGTATGCATTAGAAATTGTTTGCTCCTCAATGATGACATCAATTTATAGGCACATCATCTCCTACATCAATATCCACCTTTTGAGCCATAGGAGTCCCATTATCCCTCTTCTTCTTTTTCTTAGATTCCCTTGTGCTAGCCAGCTTACCCCATTCCTTTTTGAGCTTTGGAGAGAGTGCTAAAAGCTGCCCAAATGTGATTTGTGCCGTTTTCTCCCTAAGATCTGTTAAGAGGTCATAACTAAGAGATCCTTGTCCAAGAGGAAAGTTAGATTGTCCAATTTTTCTCCTAGATGACTTCTTCTTCTTCTTCTTAGTTTTCTCCTCTTCTTCAGATTTATCTTTTTGTTCTTCTTCTTCTTGGCTCCTAGTTTTACGACCCCTTTTTGCCATTAATGGCATCAATGTTTTCTCTTCTTCTTATGAGCATGTTTCCTCTAAAAGTGCTAAACTTTTATCCTCTCTTTTCCTCAATTTTGGACACTCGGTGCGATAGAGCCCCTTCTCTTGACATTCATAGCATGTGACACTACTTCTATCCCTAGGTTTATCCTCAACTCGTGGAACCCTATAGTAGGTGGCCTTGCGTTGACTAAGTGTAACTTCAAATCAGCAAATTCTACCATAAGTTGTACAATGTTATGATCCAAGGATGGAGCTTGTACGTGAGATGTTGAGGTTATCTCTACTCGTGGGGTTGGCACACTCAGAGAATATTGGAATGTGGAATCAATATGAAGAGTGGCCTCCTTCTTCAAAGCAATACGAAGAGCCTCTTTAAAATTAGTGGGATCTTTGCTAAGAACTTTTCCATGATGCAAGCGGGGATCCAAAGCCATGATAAACTTGCTCATCTTAAGGTGCTCCATTGCTAAAGAACTCTTTTAATCTCCCATAGAAGGTGAAAAAGAAGAAGCAACAACATGTAAAGTAGCTTGTTGATATTTCATGAACAAGGCTTCCTACCTCACTGAAAAGGCAGAAACCGACTCTCCTTTCTTTTGGAAAATTTGATCCAATTGCAATAGTAAAGCATTTGGTGACTCCACTGTCCCAAATCTCTCCTTCATTGCTTTGGTCAACCTTTCCCAATCATTCTTGGACTCCTCTGGCAAAGCCTCATACCAAGTTAAGGCCACACCTTCCAAGAAATCTGGAAGTATTTTTGCTCTCTCCTTCCTTGACCAACCCATCAAGCGGCATGCTCGGTTAAACTCTCGGAGATATCTCCCCGGGTCTTCTCTTTCCGATCCTTGGAATACTGGAATGTTGAACATCGTGTACCAAAAGATGAGTAGCAACAAGGGAAATTTACTTATTTCAAAATAACTTTTCTTTAAGCATGCGGGACCTTGAGGTTAAAATAGAATAATTCTAAGTAAAACCTGCCCGCCGTCTTCACCAAAAGATGTGACACAAAGTTGGGGTTTTGACTTCGGTCACTTCTTAGAATCAAAACACACTTGTATGAAACCTCACTGCCTCCTCACACCTCCCTTTCTCTCCCTGGGTTTAAGATAAAGATAAACACATCAAAGGTGAGATCATAATTCAAGGAAGGAAAGATAAAAGGCTCAGGAGAAGCAAGAATTTTTGCCAGTCTTGTAGCTCCAAACAAGAGGGCAATTCTTTGTTTTGGAAGAAAATCTTCCGACTCTCAGGATTATGTGAACGGAAACATACAAGGAATATTGGTAAGGTTCATCCGTTCGAATTGGGCGACTTGGATAGAACATCTTAAATTAAAAGAATATAGTAATCACTTACAAGAGGATAAGATACACGGGATTTGCTTTTTGATAAGAGATTAAGAGGAATTAATCATTATTAAGAAGAAATAATGGCCAAAAGTCTATAAAAATAGAGATGCACAGAGAATTGCAGTTTTAAATCCATATAGACTATACAAAAGAGGATTACATAGGTATGTAGAGCTTGAATAGAGCTTCGCGTCTATATAAAAACTTTCGAGAACGGGCAACCGAGCAAAAAGTTATGAGCATTTTACTACAAGACTATAAAACTGCCAAAATTCGCATAAAAGTTAGCAACTTTGGGAGAAATTATAATCATCAATGAAGTAAAGGATTAAGAAATTAATTACATGAGTGGAAAGAGCATATAAAGAGCTCTCTAGCCATATGATCAATTTTGGAAACCAATACTTGAGTGATAAGTAATTACCGGTTTAAATTTAGGTATTAGACCACAAAAACTGCACTTCCCTCTCTTTGCATGAAACCTCAATTTTCACATAGCCTCTTGCCTTTCATCTCTTTCATGATTCAAGCTAGAGGGTAAGGGTTAACATTGCTCAGCGGACAATCGTAAAGATTTACCTATGGTCCCCAAAGTCTTTTCACATGCTCTACCACTAAAACCATTGGTACCTCCAAAGTAGGGCCGCCATAAGGCAAGGGCTACCTTGAGAAGTCATAGGCCCACCAAGATAATAATTCCTTATCCCACTTATCATGAATCATCAAAGAGGTCCAAAATTGGGTTAAGCATGCGGAGCTAATGCTAAATGAGACATTCAAATGTAAAGAGAGTGTTTGAATAAGGGTTTGAAGATAAGAGAATGGCAATGACACAAAATGCTCAATTGAGGAGGCTTCATTCATTGATTCATTGATTTGAAAGGGAGACGAGGGCTCCTTTTATAGGTGGAGAATCACTCTCTCTTCCATTGTTACAAATTACAATATAAAAATCTTCAACCCTTCAGTGACATAAGGGTAGATGTCACCATCAATTGTCCTCTTAGACTAAGTCTTCTATTGATTATTAAATTGAAGACTTTTTGACTTTGAAAGTGTGATGAGATAATAGCCAAGTCTAAGTGGCATGTAGGTGGAGATCCCACTTACACATGGCAGAATTCTACTCTTCCATGTAGGCATTCTAGAAGAATCTTTTCCAATTATGCACCTACACACACTCCTTCACATGCCTTCCACACTCCCCAACTTGTAGCCTTATGGTGAGTACTATATTAATAATATAATTAAAATCCATGTGAGCATGAAGGCCCACTTTATTTTCCACATCACTAGCCTATCTACCATACCAAAGTATTTATCAAGCATACTTGTGACATTTACAATGTGTGCACCCTAAATCAAGTAAAATCATTATATTTGAAGATAAAATGCTGTTATCAGGGTAGCTGCCAAGCCGTCGCATCACCACATCGTTATTTCACTGTGGGCGCTGCAATCTTCTCGGATAAGCTTTCACCTTATTATTATTGAGAAACCATTAAAATATGTACAAAATGGAAAATGAAAGATATCAAATTTTTATGTCACATCTTTCCCCCCCCAGCAGATCCTCCATGCTTGTCTTGGGGATCTGCTGGCCATGGTACTCGAGGGTAAAATATCTTTAGCCGGTACTCATTGGCACGTCCGGGAACCTCCTAGCCACTTGCATCCTCTAGAAGATAGGTGTTATTTTTGAACTTTTGCTTTATCCTAAATGGGCCTTCCTAGCGTCGCGAAGAAGCTTCTTATCTAGCCATTTCTCCACACGGCCATCATACCTCTCATGACTAAGCTTCCTTGCTTGAGTTCTGGCTTCTTCTTCTTCTTCTTCGTGAGAGCGTCATGCCTTGCCTTGCGCCGTTGTTGTGTGTAGCCTCCAAATTTTGAAGTTCCTGAAGTCGCCTCTCATCCAAGGTCTCCAACTGTACTAGGCGTTGGGCATGTGTTTCTTCTTCATTATTCAAGCATGCGAAAGATGTGCGAAGGCTTGTGATTTCCAATTCTATTGGCAAAATAGCCTCCATTCCATAAACTAACTGAAAAGGTGTGAAACCAAGAGAGAGTTTGTGAGTTGTCCTCAAGGCCCAGAGGACCTCTGGCAAATGCACATCCCACTTTCTCTTCATCATAGTATTACTAGCTTAGACAAAGATCCACAAAGCATTCCATTAGTTTTTTCTACTAAACCATTACATTCGGGATAATAGGGAGTTGACATAGCATGCTTTATTTTTAATTTCTGCACCAAAGCTTCAATCAAGTCATTCCTAAAAGACCTCCCCCCATCCATAAGGATTTCTAATGGACACCCAGATCGGGCACATATGTATTCACATATGTATTCCTTGAGAAAGGATGCCATAGCCATTGCTTTATTATTGACCATGGCCTTTACTTCTGCCCACCTTGTTGCATAATCTGTGGCCACCAATATGTAATACTTCCCATGCTTATGGACACTTTGGGCTACACTCATGTTTGAGCTCTCTTGAGACTAGCTCTCCCTCTTGTTCATAGAGGTGCAATCTCTTCTCTCTCCCCATCTACCGTATTGTATGAGCAATGCTCTTCAATGCAATGAGATGATGTTTATCTCTCTTCTCATTTCTATTCTCTAGTGTGCATGCTTCTTTGTTGATGCTTGTGGATTCTCTATTAGGCTTTGTGTGATAGTGGATTCAAGCTTAAGCTTCTCCATAGCTTGTAGCTTATCCATGGGCAAGGCATTGCTTGAGAAGTGATTGAGAATGCATGTTTATTTCAAGTTCCATTAAGCTTCAAGGTTTGTGTGCGTGCTACGGAAGTAAGTGCTTGAGAATGAAGTATGCTTTGAGCTTGTGTATGCATTAGCTTAGCTTTCTTCTTGTATTGGATGCATGAATGAGTGGGATGATGAGTGAATGAGCAATGGCAAGATTGAGCTTGTGGGTGTAAAGTCTATGTCAAGGTAGTGGTGTTCATAGCGTTTTCTCCATTCGTGGTGGATAAGCTTTTGTGCACCGGTATGGGTTGAATCCCTAGCTCCAAAAGGGATGCAAATCCCATTGGATTGAGCTACACACGGATCATACTACTCATGCTACAAGTGAGAGAGTCTTCCGTCTCTCCAATGGCGCCGCTGCGCCGGGGAGAAGACTCAAAACCGGTTGAGAAGCTTGCATTACTACCACTATTTCTTTTTGTTTTTAGGTTTAGGGTTAGCACGAGTGTGGAATCTTGGAGCTAGTGATTAGAAGAGAAAAAAGGTAGATTACAAAGACAAAGAAGGGGCTGGATAAGGTCGCAAATTTTATTTTTTATTTTTTGTTATATATTTTTTTTCACAAAAAAACTCATTGTATGCCATAGTTCAGATATACAAGCTCGAGCAAAGCATGCTAAGCCCTACAAACCATCCTTACTACACTTGCGTAATCTCATCCAGCCCATAATTGTTTGTAGAGACGTTGGCATGGTTCACCTTCTCAAACCGAACAACTATTGGATATCGAACACCAGGGGCCTGATCAACAGCAACCACAGTGCCTACTCCATTAAAAAACCAGTATGACTGTGGCCTTAAGATCTTCACCTTAGAGCCGCGAGGAGGGCCGATGGGCTTGGGCTTCTTAACGCAGCAGGGGCTGCCACCTCGACCGCACGGACGCAGAGGCGAAAGGGAGCTGCAGAAGGTGACGGAGAGTAGCCAGTGTTGGTGAAGTGGCCGACGAGAGCGAAGGTGGAGGCAGCGAGGCTGCTGAAAGGCGAAGCAGTGGTGGCCGTTGAAGGCTGCAGCTGTGAAGGAGCCGGCGAAGGCTGAAGAGAGAGCAGGGAGAAGAAGGTGAAGGGCCCGTTACTTGTACGCACGCGAAGGAGGTGGCGTAGGCCCATGCGTCGCTGAGACTGGCCGACGGTTGCAAAGGCGGCGAGAGCACGGTGCGAAGGTCGACAGCAAGAAGGCAAGAAAGAGAAAGAAGGTTGAGGCAGCGAAGTGGCCTGTGTCCTCGCCTGTGTGGTAGACTGCTGACCGCGAGGAGGTGAGAAGGCCGGCAGAGAAAGAAGGCGAGGCGGAGGAGGGCGCCTGGCCGGTGGCACAGCAGAGGTAAGCAAGCGGAAGCCGACAGCTGAGAGCAAGGAGAGGAAAGGCGGAGGTGTGGAAGCCAAAGGATTCTGGCTGGCAGAAGAAAGAGCAAGGAGGCGGAGGAGCCAACTGGCCGCAACGAGGCGAAACCGGTGTGACTGCAGTGAAGGAAGCAAAGGTTGGCGAAGGTGAGGTGGCCGGCAGAGAAGGCGAAGACGTCAGTTAAGGTGAGAAGGCGGAAGCGGAAGAGGAGCGAGGAGGCGAAGCAGAAGGTGCCGACGCACGATCCGGAGGCGATAAGGTAGATAAGGTTAGTATTTTTTTTATTTTTTATTTTTTAGGTTAATTTTTATGTTTTTTTCATTTTTTAAAAAATAATAAAAATAAAAAGAAAAAAACAATAAAATAATAAAAATAAATAATTTTTTTAAAGAAAAAAGAAAAAGAAAAAAGAAAAAGAAAAAAGAAAAATTCTGTAAATTATGTGTTTTATTTTGAGTCCATATTTCTTGCATATTTTGTATTTTTTTTTAAATTTTTTGTATTTTTTTTTGCATAATTAGTGTAATTTGCATAATTAGTATTTTTAGCGTAATTCATATTTTTGCGTAATTAGTAAAAAAGTTAAAAAAAAAATAAAAAAAAATAAAAATAAAAATAGATAGTTACACACATATTCATGTTAGGTAGGGTTTATAAAAAAATAAAAATACACACACACACACACACACATATATATTTTTGTAAAAAAAAAATCAAAAACTGGACACTGCAAATAGCATATGAACCTGCGCTCGGGAACAATACTAGGGGGACGTTACACTAGTGCACCATCTAGGGTAACCACTCAAGGGAGCGGCACTCAATCGGTTGTTGGCAACTTGGAGAGCATTCTCGAGACATCTTCGGAGTCTCAAACAGAGAGCCTCTCAAGAACCGAGAGTGATATTTCAATGAACGTAAACGAGTCATTTGGCATGAATAGACCATCCACACCCATTGGTATGGCAGATTCTGCTAATCCATTTGAAATCCCAGATGGGGAGTTGATTGACAACATGAGACTCCATTTCTTGTATATAAACGTGCATGGCGGTGAGATCTACAAAGATCCAATGAGCCGGTTTGTTGTTAAAATTACAGACATTCATTCTGCATTTGAACCAACACCATGGGTAAACTACCAAAACGATATGTACATGGGTAGAAATGGAGTACGCTACGAGGTCACCACCAAAAATCCTGAACAAGTGGATGCTTTGGGTGTACTTCAACCTAGTGCACAAGCAAAGCAGAAAAAGGAGCTTCCATCGGACCCAAATGTGCCAGGAACATCGCGCAGACCTGGTACGCCTTGAAGAATTGTTTTTCGACCAAGAAAGAACAGGAAAAGAAAAAGAGACCAAGAAAAACCCATGGGACATAGCAAAAGAAATTCCAATAGTTAAAATCTATCAGGACGACCCAATTAAAGAGGTGTATAGGGATGTAGAGGAAACCTACTATGCAACCACTAAGCACCCGAGCTTAGAGCTTCCAGTCACGCATACAATAACTGTAGAGCATCTAGAAGGTTTCACTAAGCGTGTTCATGATAGATGGGGGAACGACTTTAGAACCCTTGAATGGCCAGAGGTGAGGGAAATGACATGGAAAGGAAGGCCTCTTTTCACTGAGGTGTCTACCTTAGACACGGCACGTCCAGATGAATCTGCCTTTCGAGGAGAAACACTAGCACCACCATGGGCTAGAACCCCAAGTGTGGCTCGACCAGCACCTTCCATGCGAGAAACTGCTAAAGGACCAGTCTTTCCAACGATTGATCCTATGAGGAGACCCGGGGCTCTTAGAGAATCTAGGGGAGAAGAAGGACCATGAGCAAGTGGATATGTACCTCCAAGAGAACCCCATAGACCAAGAGAACTGACATTTGAAGAGCTTACAGTTAGAGGCCGAGACTCATATAGGAGACATGACGATGAATATTCTAGAAAAGTGAGACCATCTGCGTTGCAAAAGCTTGTCAAGAAGTATGACGGATCCAGAGACCCATATGACCATATAGCAGCTTTTAAGCAAGCTATACATGTGGAGCAAGTCACGGATATGCATACACAAATCAAAGGATTTGGCTTCACGCTAGAGAGTAAGTCTTTAGACTTTAGAGCCGGAGACAAAGCGATCTTTCAATGGGCTGGAAAAGAGCTTTATAGCTGCATTTTCAAAAATGGGAATTAAGCACAATGTGGTAGCTCAAATTTACGCTTTTAAGCAAAAAGATCAAGAATTTGTGCGAGATTGTGTAAATAGGCTAAAGCAGTACATCAATCGATGCCCTGACGATGAGAAGCCAAGCCAAGGAAGATTAATTTCTATCTTCCTGGAAGGCTTACGAAACAAGACGCTTCACGCTCACTTGTACGCAAAGAAGCATGTCATCTTCAATGAGTGTTGCATGGATGCCATGGATTACGATGACAACTTTGACATGACTGGCATGGGAAACCAAGATAGTCATCTGGATGATAAACATAGCTCTGGGAAGGGCTCTGACTCTAGTGTGCCATTAGTTAATCTAGATCAGATTGCCGAGATAGTATTGAAAAAGATGGGGCAATACTACAGACCTTCCTACAGACCCCAACCATCATACATGCATACTGTACCTACAGGACCCTACATCTGTGGAGGATGTGGAGGTAGCCATAAAATCGAGCAGTGCCCAACCTTCTCACCATTGGTTGGCAACAATCAACCAACAAAGCAGTGGTGCCAGCTTTGTAAATGGAATTGCACACATGTGACTTCGGACTGCAATCTCATTGCAAGGATACAAAGGGAACAAGCAAACAACTCTGCACCTAGACAGCAAGTTGTGAACCATGAGAGAACCTTAGTTGCTCAAGAGCAAGCACGACCGGTGCTAGGAGCTCAACCTCCTCCACCTGGCACAGCTTCCTTTAGATATGTGGAATATGAGAATCCTGAATTAGGTATGGAGATGGTTAGCTCTCAACCATGCTACATCGAAGTGGAGCATCCTCTTGTCGAACCCTACTTTGAGAACCCAACCGGACCAAGCCTAGTTCATGACTTTAATGGAGACCCAAGCTCTTTGATGCTTATAGGATCTCAGCCAACCAAGACTCAAGGTTATCCTAGACCATATCCTACAAAGAGACTATACCCCACGCAACAAACAGGACCATGCTACGAATGTGGTGGACCCCATTGGGCGAGAGAATGTCCAAACAAGAAACGACCCCTCTTAGCTAACATAGACACAACATCTACGTTTCTACCTATAGAGAGGTTTTGCCAAGGGTGTAGCATTGACCATCTACCAAAGGATTGCTTGTTGAAGCCTGCGGATCTGGCAGCACAAAAAGCTAAAGCGCCCCTCAACTATGTTGAAGTGATTCCATCGCCCACGACATCTGAGGAGGAGAACGAACTAGTGTCGCTAAGAGTAGTGACTAGAGCCCAAGCGCAAAAGAATGTCAAAGAGGTTCTTGAGAAACCCTCTGAGATTAAGGTTCTATCCAAAGATGGAAAAGAGAGAAAGAAATCAACTCGACGTAAACCATGCAGCAAGGGGAGTAAGAAGTCGAAGGAGCAAAAGAGCTCTGATGGAGGAAACTCTATCCCAAAAGAGCTAGAAGGAATGTTGAAAACGAAACAAATCGGAGAGAAAACTCAAACTGAGCATGAGTAGTATGATCCGTGTGTAGCTCAATCCAATGGGATTTGCATCCCTTTTGGAGCTAGGGATTCAACCCGTATACCGGTGCATAAAAGCTTATCCACGAATGGAGAAAATGCTATGAACACCACTACCTTGACATAGAATTTACACACACAAGCTCAATCTTGCCATTGCTCATTCACTCATCATCCCACTCATTCATGCATCCAATACAAGAAGAAAGCTAAGCTAATGCATACACAAGCTCAAAGCATACTTCATTCTCAAGCACTTACTTCCGTAGCATGCACACAAACCTTGAAGCTTAATGGAACTTGAAATAAACATGCATTCTCAATCACTTCTCAAGCAATGCCTTGCCCATGGATAAGCTACAAGCTATGGAGAAGCTTAAGCTTGAATCCACTACCACACAAAGCCTAATAGAGAATCCACAAGCATCAACAAAGAAGCATGCACACTAGAGAATAGAAATGAGAAGAGCGATAAACATCATCTCATTGCATTGAATTAGAAGAGCATTGCTCATATAATAATGTAGATGGGGAGAGAGAAGAGCTTGCACCTCTATGAACAAGAGGGAGAGCTAGTCTCAAGAGAGCTCAAACATGAGTGTAGCCCAAAGTGTCCATAAGCTCTCCAATGAGCCACTTTTTATACTAAAACTCCTAAAACTCCCAAAACTTCCCATGTGGGATTATTCTCAAGCCCACTCCCACACTCACCTACAACTTGGAACTTTTTACAAGAGCCCTAAATAAGAATGTCAAGTCTCTTGTTTTCCTGCTTGCATCTTTGTGTTGCATCCTTGCATTGATCACCACTCGTCACACAACATTCCCCCCTTCCTATTTTGCGCACGTCCTCGAGCGCGTAGATGCCAAGGAAGAGTAGCATCTCCAGTGTGTACCTGCAAGCAAAACGATAGGTGGTTTGTGTTCTCTTTTTTTTTTTTGAAAGCAAAAGTACTGACAGACAATAACGAAACAAGCAATTTTACTGAATAAGACATGGCAATAAACGTCCAATTAGCTAGAGGAAGGAAACATTGAAGTAGTGTAGAGATTGAATAGGTTTGTTCAAGCCTTAATAATTACTACCTGTAGCTAACTAAAGTAAATAATTTTTTATACCAAATGTATTGTTCTTTTCCTAGAAGACAAAAGACAACAGTTAATCGAGAGACTATCAAGTAGTATACCTAGCCTATGCTAGGTCAAAGATGTCGGTTCAACACTAATAAATCTAACATAATTATGTAGTGGCAGACTCTTGATATTGCGTAGTGTTAAGGTTTAATATTTTAAGCACAACGGCGACCATCCTGGATTAGACAAGCATTTCTCTTGGTGACTTTCTGTCCTCTCTTTTTTTTTTTTTGGGACAGGGCTTTCTTCAAGAGTATGTTTGCGCACCCGCGGTATGGCTATTCCTTGTTACACAAGGCATTGGTCTGGGAAAGGTATAGACCTCCCTCACCTACCATGAATAACAAGGCAATAGGCCACAACATATACACTTTTCTTTTATTTTTGTCATGCCAATTTTTGTTATGGAAGGTTTATTAGATTGTCCCTAAACAATGTCCTAGTAAGGGCAAGATATCCACTGACGGTCCTATGATTAATTTAGTCTCTTTGTCCTAGGTCTGGAACTCAACCTTTAGCACAAAACAGTAATTACTTTGTATTGCTAAACAGCTAAAAACAATTACGGTCAAACTTACACTATCAAGTCTAAAGCCACTAGAATGCTATCCCTACTCTAGACCAAAGGAGATGCATATTGCCATGCTTTGTAAAGTGAAATTTATAAACAATCAAGCAATAAGAAAAATACAAAAAACACTAGAGAGTGGCATGAGTTCAAAGCGCTGGTTGGTGAAGAATTGTTTGCACTTGATTGTATGACTGTCAGTTGTTTGCGGTACTGAAGTGGAAGATGTAGTTTGGTGCTTGTATCTGTTTTATTCCGACAAAACAAACTAAACAGAAAGAAAATTAAAAAGACAAAAAATAAAAAACATTGGTGCTAAACACCGGATTTGGTCGAGGGGAAAAACCCAATGGGAAAAAGTGCCCTGGCTTCTAGTTCTTATTAAGAGAGTACAAATGCTAGTCTTGCACTGGGGGTGGAGTTTCATTAGGGAAAGAGTAGAATGCCGATGACATTCCAAATAGTTGGAGTTGTAGGAAGAACGCTCTTTCCTTGATAGTCAGGGAGTCTACTTGTGTAGGAGCCTGATTGAAAGTTGTCGGCTTTGTAAGACAAACTTTGACATTGCTTGTGTTTTGAGGAATAGACTCTGAACTTGATTCGGTTGCAATGTCCTCCTTCTGAGGTGTTACCTTTGAGGATAGAAGTGAGTAAAGGTACCCACTTGCCTTTTTCTTCCCATGTTAGTTTGGAGTATCCCTTCCTGTTCGAGACCTTCTGATGATGTCCGATTGACGCGTCAGCTTGTGTTTCCACCTGGACTCTTTCAGGCTTGGTAAGGCGTGGTTTCCAGTATTGATTTTGTTTCTGTAAGTGAGGTGGTATTGACTACTTTTGTTCTTGAGTAGATTCAGGAACATAATTATGTTTTGCTGTAGTAGTCCCTGCATTCTTTTTTGGTAGCCACAAGGTAGTAGCACCCTCGTAGTAGCCTTGTGCTTGCAGAACCTTCTTTGGGATCCACCGTTGTTGATTGGTCTTGTTGGAGGTGGAACTGCTGGTTTTGGTGAACCTCCTCTTTAGCTTTGTATTCCTTGGATGTTCCTTAGCAGCATTGGATCTTGGCTTGCGAGCTGCTTTAGGTAACCAAATTTGACTTCTAAGTGCTTCCCCCCTTCCGTAGCCTTGTGCATATAAGAGATTTATTGGCACATGCCATCCTTGAGTATTGTCATTGTCATTATTCACCCAAATCATTGGATCTTTTGAGGATGTCTCTATCACAGTAGGGATGGTTTCCACCTTTTGAAAAGATGGGAGTGCCGAAGCACTTGATTTAGATACCATATCTCCTAGCAATAATGATTTGTTTGCTTCATACCTAGGGGTTTCTTGAGGTTCCTCTGCATAGATTGGTCTTAGCATTCTTACGGGAATAATGTCATACCCATCTGGATCACAGAACTGTGTTTGCCTTGGCAATGCACAAGTGTCTATGGTAGCTAAAACATGGTTCCATTCTAAGGGATCTATCAAGTTCTCAGGAAAAGGTATAGGGATATACGCCTCATCCGTCACACTTTTGTCTATGGTAACATTTCCAGGTTGCAAGTCTCGACAAGATGCTCCATAGATCCATAGATTAGCTCTTCCTTCAGACATAGTTGCTCCCGATGCTTCTGAAGAAGCGGAATCAAACTCATCCACAGGAGAGTGCGTCACATCTCGATAAGCGTGGTTTTTCAGATTCACCCTCGTGGTTACATTCTCATGTCTGAGGTACAAGTAATTGTAACCCTAGTCTTGAATCATTTTGAATTGGCACATGAATGGCCTTCCTAGGATCACTTCGTAATTTGTGTTCTTGCCAAAGTCTACAATAGCAAAGGTATGTCCGTACTCAATGCCACATGACTTGACTATAACGTTCTCAAGCAATCCTATGGGACTCTCTAGATTTCCGTCTGCCAATTGCAAACTCATCCTTGTACTTCTAATTGCAGGTTTTCCCCACATTTCCCATACAATTTTTGTTGCTATACTCACCCCTACTCCGCTATCTAGAATAGCTATAGATTCAATCTTGTTGATCTCCACAGGAAGCGTAGTATTTCCTTCATCGTCCTCACAATGCTTGCCAACTTTGTTCACAGGAACCGGAATTGTTTGCTTAAGCATTAGCTCAGAAGCCTTTGTCTTCAACAACTCCTTAACCTGTATGTTTTGGTTCCACAATCCTTGCTCAGTTAATTGGGTAGCCACTTCTCCCCACAATCTTGGCCTAAGCTTTAAGAACTATGCGAGTGGAATGGTGCACGTAACTGGTGCCGACATTAAAGCTTGTAAACTCCCTATGTCTCATTCCTGATGAGGTTGTCGTGTCATTGATGGTACTCGCATGATTTGGCTATGTGCTTCGTACAGTCCTAAATATGAGGGCACTGTCTTGCATGTGAGCTTGTTGCTCCGAGCTGAGACAACAGTCTGAGCATCATTTGGTAGAGATAAAGCATCGAATTCTTGAACCCTTTGATTCGAGAATTCTACTATAGATAACGGTGGTGACTTGTCAGAAGATGCTAGATCCTCAACTTGTTTTTGCACTGCTTCCCACATCTCCCTTGCTACTGCTTCCTCTATTTCAAGAATTTCATCTCCAAAATCCGCGGTAGTCAATGGTTTTGACTCGTCTGCATTGGTATGAGGTAAAGCATCTCCTTCAGGCATTTTTGGGAAATGTAGAGATACAACTTCACTTCCCTTTTCCATGCTTGGCGTTCTGGTATCGTCCCTAAGTTAGGCTTCAGAGAAGCAGGTCCTCTTGTGTACATATGTGGTGGGCCATCTATTAGAGTCTGAGTATCCCTAATCAACTGCTTATGGATAGCCAAGTTGATTCTCTTCACGAGGGTTGGGATATTCTTACAGCTTCTTAGGCAGCTCGGTCAGAGCTGTGATCCTACTATTATATGCTTGAAGCGCTGCATCTAAAGGCTCATACACCTTGTCCACAAGGGCTGATCCTCCCGAGCTTTCCTCAGACTCAGATGCTTTTCCCTTTTGCTCAGTTTGAGTTTTCTCTCCGATTTGTTTCGTTTTCAACATTCCTTCTAGCTCTTTTGGGATAGAGTTTCCTCCATCAGAGCTCTTCTGCTTCGCCTCCTCGATCCTCTTCCGCTGCCGCCTTCTCACCTTAGCTGACGTCTTTGCCTTCTCTGCTAGCCACCTCACCTTTGTCGGCCTTTTCTTCCTTCACTACCGGCTTCCCCTCCTTGCGGCCAGTTGGCTCCTCCGCCTCCTTGCTCTTTCTTCTGCCTACAGCCAGCCGCCTTTGGCTTCCACACCTCCGCCTTTCCTCTCCTTGCTCTCAGCTGCTGCTGTGCCGGCTTCCGCTTGCTTACCTCTGCTGCGCCACCGGCCACGCACCCTCCTCCGCCTCGCCTTCTTTCTCTGCCGGCCTTCTCACCTCCTCGCGGTCAGTCTACCACCACAGGCAAGGACACAGGCCACTTCGCCGCCTCAACCTTCTTTCTCTTTCTTGCCTTCTTCTGTTGGCCTTTGCACCGTGCTCTCGTCGCCTTCGCAACCGCCGGCCAGTCTCAGCGACGCATGGGCCTACGCCACCTCCTTTGCGTGCGTACAAGTAATGGGCCCTTCACCTTCTTCTCCCCGCTCTCTCTTTAGCCTTTGCCGGCCCCTTCACAGCTGCAGCCTTCAACGGCCACCATTGCTTCGCCTTCCAGCAGCCTCGTTGCCTCCACCTTCGCTCAACAATGGAGAGACGGAAGACTCTCTCACTTGTAGCATGAGTAGTATGATCTGTGTGTAGCTCAATCCAATGGGATCTACATCCCTTTCGGAGCTAGGGATTCAACCCATACCGGTGCACAAAAGCTTATCCACGAATGGAGAAAATGCTATGAACACCACTACCTTGACATAGACTTTACACACACAAGCTCAATCTTGCCATTTCTCATTCACTCATCATCCCACTCATTCATGCATCCAATACAAGAAGAAAGCTAAGCTAATGCATACACAAGCTCAAAGCATACTTCATTCTCAAGCATACTTCATTCTCAAGCACTTACTTCCGTAGCATGCACACAAACCTTGAAGCTTAATGGAACTTGAAATAAACATGCATTCTCAATCACTTCTCAAGCAATGCCTTGCCCATGGATAAGCTACAAGCTATGGAGAAGCTTAAGCTTGAATGGAACTTGAAATAAACATGCATTCTCAATCACTTCTCAAGCAATGCCTTGCCCATGGATAAGCTACAAGCTATGGAGAAGCAATGCCTTGCCCATGGATAAGCTACAAGCTATGGAGAAGCTTAAGCTTGAATCCACTACCACACAAAGCCTAATAGAGAATCCACAAGCATCAACAAAGAAGCATGCACACTAGAGAATAGAAATGAGAAGAGAGATAAACATCATCTCATTGCATTGAATTAGAAGAGCATTGCTCATACAATAATGTAGATGGGGAGAGAGAAGAGCTTGCACCTCTATGAACAAGAGGGAGAGCTAGTCTCAAGAGAGCTCAAACATGAGTGTAGCCCAAAGTGTCCATAAGCTCTCAAATGAGCCACTTTTTATACTAAAACTCCTAAAAACTCCTAAAACTCCCAAAACTTCCCATGTGGGATTATTCTCAAGCCCACGCCCACACTCATCTACAACTTGGAACTTTTTGCAAGAGCCCTAAATAAGAATGTCAAGTCTCTTGTTTTCCTGCTTGCATCTTTGTGTTGCATCCTTGCATTGATCACCACTCGCCATGCAACAATCCATCACACACTGAATATAACTCATGACCTGCAACTTGATCCAAAATCTCATCTGGAAAGGGTAGAGGATAATAATCCCTCTTGGTGCATGCATTCAGAGAGGGCAAAAGTCCACACACACACACACGCCATTTTCCACCCTTTTTGGGAGTGACTACAAGTGGGGAACTCCACTCCGAATTCTCTACTAGAACAATAAATCCAGCTTCAAGCAAATTAGTTACCTCATTCTTAATAAGCACCTCCATTTGCACTACTCCCAAATGCCTTAGCCGCTGTACCACTGGCTTACTTTGGGGCTTGAGATCAATCTTGTGCTCTACTAGGGTGACTTGGCATACTTGTGAGTAGCTGTTTGCAAAAAGGTTAGGATATCCATCCAACATTTTTAAGTAATTCTCCCTTTCAGTACCTGCTCTATGGACTCATCAAAGAAGAAGTTCATTCTGTTGGGGTGAAGACTAGTGAGGTCCAATCTCCTTTCTTGAACATGGTTGAAGAAGCTTCCCTTTTAAGGATCCATTATCTTTAGCATCCCCTTGATCCCTTCCCAGGGAAAGACCAAATGCAACTCCCTCCACCTCCCCTTCCTGAGATGGAATCCTCGGAGCTACCACTTGTCTTCTCTTTATCGGATGACTCTGACTTTGAACTTTTGGAAGTTGAAGGTTCACCTCTTACCACTTTCTTGCAAGACGACTCTTGATGTTGTAGTGGATCTTCCTATTCTCACCTTGTAGAATAAGATTTCTTATCTCCCACTTTTGAATTGCCTTCACTTGGCGAAGCCATAGCCTACCCAATATCAATGGGTAGGCCCTAGCATCAAGCTTTGTAGGAAGGACCTGGAAAGTTGTAGGCACAGTAATACCACATACACCCACTCCCAAATTCCTGACAATTCCTAAGGTTTTCACCCTAATATTATCAGCAAGTTTGATGCGATAGGGAGAGTTAGTAGAAGACAACTTTAAATCGCCATCTTTCATTGTTTTTTCACTCATGACATTGACTGACGCATCTCCATCAATGTATGCATTAGAAATTGTTTGCCCCTCAATGATGACATCAATTCACAGGCACATCATCTCCTACATCAATATCCACCTTTTGAGCCATAGGAGTCCCATTATCCCTCTTCTTCTTTTTCTTAGATTCCCTTGTGCTAGCCAGCTTACCCCATTTCTTTCTGAGCTTTGGAGAGAGTGCCAAAAGCTGCCCAAATGTGATTTGTGCCGTTTTCTCCCTAAGATCTGTTAAGAGGTCATAACTAAGAGATCCTTGTCCAAGAGGAAATTCAGATTGTCCAATTTTTCTCCTAGACGACTACTTCTTCTTCTTCTTCTTAGTTTTCTCCTCTTCTTCAGATTTATCTTTTTGTTCTTCTTCTTCTTGGCTCCTAGTTTTACGAACCCTTTTTGCCATTAATGGCAATAATGTTTCCTCTTCTTCTTCTGAGCATGTTTCCTTTAAAAGTGCTAAACTTTTATCCTCTCTTTTCCTCAATTTTGGACACTCAGTGTAATAGTGCCCCTTCTCTTGACATTCATAGCATGTGACACTACTTCTATCCCTAGGTTTATCCTCAACTCATGGAACCCTAGGTGGCCTTGCATTGACTAAGTGTTACTTCAAATCAGCAAATTCTGCCATAAGTTGTGCAATGTCATAATCCAAGGATGGAGCTTGTACTTGCTGAGATGTTGAGGCTATCTCTACTCGTGTGGTGGGGTTGGCACACTCGAAGAGCCGTCTCCACCAAAAAAAGTGACACAAAGTTGGGGTTTTGACTTCAGTCACTTCTTAGAATCAAAACACACTTGTATGAAACCTCACTACCTCCTCACACCTCCCTTTCTCTCCCTAGGTTAAGATAAAGATAAACACATCAAAGGTAAGATCATAATTCATGGAAGGAAAGATGAAAGGCTCAGGAGAAGCAAGAATTTCTGCCAGTCGTGCAGCTCCAAACAAGAGGGCAATTCTTTGTTGGAAGAAAATCTTCCGACTCAGGATTATGTGAATCGAAACATACGAGGAATGTTGGTAAGGTTCATTCGTTTGAATTGGACGATTTGGACGGAACATCTTAAAGTAAAAGAATATAGTAAAGAGAATAAGATACATGGGATTTGCTTTTTGATAAGAGATTAAGAGAAATTAATCATTATTAAGAAGAAATAATGACCAAAAGTGAATAAAAACAGAGATACACAGAGAATTACAGTTTTAAATCCTATAGACTATACAAAAGAGGATAACATAGGTACGTAGAGCTTGAAGAGAGCTTCGTGCCTATATAAAAACTTTCAAAAACGGGCAACCGAGCGAAAAGTTATGAGCATTTTTCTACAAGATTATAAAACTACAAAAATTCGCCTAAAAGTTAGCAACTTTGGGAGAAATTATGATCATCAATGAAGTAAAGGATTAAGAAATTAGTTACATGAGTGGAAAGAGCATATAAAGAGCTTCCCAGCCATATGATCAGTTTTAGAAACCAATACCCGAGTGATGAGTAATTACCAGTTGAAATTTGGGTATTAGACCACAAAAACTGTACTTCCCTCTCTTTGCATGAAACCTCAATTTTCACATAGCCTCTTGCCTTTCATCTCCTTCATGATTCAAGCTAGAGGGTAAGGGTTAACATTGCTCAGTGGACAATTATAAAGATTTACCTATGGTCCCCAAAGTCTTTTCACATGCTCTCATTACCGCTAAAACCATTGGTACCTCCAAAGGAAGGCCGCAATAAGGCAAGGGCTACCTTGAGAAGTCACAGGCCCACCAAGATAATAACTCCTTATCCCACTTATCATGAATCATCAAAGAGGTCCAAAATTGGGTTAAGTATGAGAAGCTAATGCTAAATGAGACATTCACATGTAAAGAGAGTGTTTGAATAAGGGTTTGAAGATAAGAGAATGGCAATGACACAAAATGCTCAATTGAGGAGGCTTCATTCATTGATTTGAAAGGGAGACGAGGGCTCCTTTTATAGGTGGAGAATCACCCTTTCTTCCATTGTTACAAATTACAACATAAAAATCTTCAACCCTTCAGTGACATAAGGGTAGATGTCACCATTAATTGTCCTCTTAGGCTAAGTCTTCTTTTGATTATTAAATTGAAGACTTTTTGACTTTGAAAGTGTGATGAGATAATAGCCAAGTCTAAGTGGCATGTAGGTGGAGATCCCACTTACACATGGCAGAATTCTCCTCTGCCATGTAGGCATTCTAGAAGAATCTTTCCCAATTATGCACCTACACACACTCCTTCACATGCCTTCCACACTCCCCAACTTGTAGCCTTCTGGTGAGTACTATATTAATAATACAATTAAAATCCATGTGAGCATGAAGGCCCACTTTTATTTTTCACATCACTAGCCTATCTACCATACCAAAGTATTTATCAAGCATACTTGTGGCATTTACAATGTGTGCACCCTAAATCAAGTAAAACCATTATATTTAAAGATAGAATGCTGTTATCAGGGTAGCTGCCAAGCCGCCGCATCACCACGTCGTTATTCCATTGTGGGCACCACAATCTTCTTGGACAAGCTTCCACCTTATTACCATTGAGAAACCATCAAAATATGTACAAAATTGAAAATGAAAGATATCAATTTTTCATGTCACATCTTCCCCCCCAGCAGATCCTCCATGCTTGTCTTGGGGTTCTGCTGGATGGTGCTCGAGGGTAAAATATCTTTATCCGGTACTCAATGGCATGTCCGGGAACCTCCTGGCCACTTGCATCCTCTAGAAGATAGGTGTTATCTTTGAACTTTTGCTTTATCCTCTGAAGGGACCTTCCCAACGCGTCGAAGAAGCTTCTTATCTAGCCGTTTCTCCACAGGGCCATCATACCTCATGACTAAGCTTCCTTGCTTGAGTTCTCGCTTCTTCTTCTTCTTCTTCGTGAGAGTGTCATGCCTTGCCTGCTAAACCATTAGACAAAGATCCACAAAGTATTCCATTAGTTTTTTCTACTAAACCATTACATTGGGGATAATAGGGAGTTAACATAGCATGCTTTATTTTTAATTTCTGCACCAAAGCTTTAATCAAGTCATTCTTGAAAGACCTCCCCCATCCGTAAGGATTTCTAATGGACACCCAAATCGGGCACATATGTATTCCCTGAGAAAGGATGCCATAGCCGCTGCTTTATTATTGACCATGGCCTTTGCTTCTGCCCACCTTGTTGCATAATCTGTGGCCACCAATATGTAATACTTCCCATGTGAGGAACGAGAAAGTGGGCCCACAAAATCTAATCCCCACCTTTCAAATGAACCATATGCTGGGATAGGGTCTAAGGGTCTGGGAACCAATTGCTTATGCCCATATGCCTGGCATACTTCACAGCTTTTGCACCACTCATAGACATCTTTGCTGAGTCAAGGCCAACAATAACCAGTGTTAAGGATCCTCCCGAGTTGTGCTGGCTGAGGCAAAGTGACTTGAACATTCATGACATAATTCTATAATCCTTTTAGATTCTTCCAGGCTCACTACCCTCCTAAGAATCTTATCCTTACCTTGCTTGTAAAGAACATCCCCTAGAATTGTGTAAGGATGAGCTTTCCTTGTAAGCCTTTACTTCTATTGAGGATTCAATCCAGGAGGGAAGTATCCTGTATCTAAATAGTGTTGAACATCTTGGAGCTCAGGCTAACCTGTATCCATTAATGCAAGAATAGCTACTTTGAAAGAAGCCAAAGTTTTAGTAGCCAATTTATCGGTCTTTTGATTATCCTTCCTGTTAACATGCACAAATTTACAAAACTCAAAAGCTTCTTTTAACTCCATTGTCCTTTTATACAATTCTTGGAGATTAGGACTCCTTGCCTTATATTCTCCTTTCATTTGTCGGATGACTAATTGCGAATCCCCTTTAACCTCTACCTCTTTAATTCTATCTTTTATGCAATCTTCTAATCCCCAAATTAATGCATTGTACTCAGCCACATTATTTGATATAGCCTTTGGAAATTCCCTACCCTTGGCCCATACCTCTTTTCCTTCTTCTGGATCAAATAAAACTATCCCTCTAGCCCCACATTGCCTGGAAGGGCTAAAGGCTCCATCAAAATGCATAGTGAAAGCAGTTGGTGGTGTCTCCAAATCTTCATATACTTCTTCCTTTGTTCCTATTCCTTCTTCCTCTTTCTTCCTGGTGGTAAGCAAATTTGCAAGAGAGGCCTTGGTGGTGTTTTTTGTGATAAAAGTGAAAGAGAATTCTTGAAGCTCACAAATCCACTTTGCAAACTTCCCTCCTCTAGGATTGGGTTTGCAGACCAAGAATTGTAAAGAAGGTTGAGATGTGAGTAAGAAAAAAGGGCGAGGTAATAAGTATGACCCGAACTTCTTTACTGCAAAAACAAGAGACAAACTACCTTTCTCCATTTCACCATACCTCTCCTCGGCATCAGTGAGTTGTCGGCTTGCATAATACACTGGTTGCATATGCCCTTGCTCTCCCTTTTGCAAGAGTATAGCACCCATTGAATGTGATGAGACACTTGGGTTCACATAAAAGTCCCCCCCCCCCACCTAGGAGACTGCACAATTGGACTTTGACTCGTGTATTCCTTGAGCAAACAAAAAGATTGAATTTGATCGGGCCCCCATTGGAAAGAAACATTCTTCTTTGTCAACAGATTTATAGGATACATCTTCTCAGAGCACATGTCAACAAGGCGTTGGTAATACTTTGTTTTACCCAAAATCCTCCTTAACTCCCTTACATTGGTAGGTGGTGTGAGGGCCACAATTGCCTGCACCTTCTCAGGATCCATCTCTATGCCTTCTTCTGAGATAAAATGTCCCAAGAGAACCACCTTCCTTTGTGCCAAGCGGCATTTTCTAGGATTAAGACACCCTTTTGCATCATCAATACTTTGCAAGGACAACCTCAACTTTTCCAAGTGATCCATGTGGCTTGAATAAATGCAAAATTCATCCAAAAAGACCCTTATAAACTTTCCCAAGTAAGTTGCAAATACCTGACTCATGAAGCGTTAAAAAGTTGATGGTGCATTGGTCAAGCCAAATGGCATCACCCTATAGGCATACACTCCTCAAGGGGTGATAAATGAGGTTTTCCTTTGATCTTCTTCATAAATCTGGATTTGAAAGTATCCAGAGTATCCATCACATATTGAATACAACTCATGACCTGCAACTTGATCCAAAATCTCATCCACAACAAAGGGTAGAGGATAATAATTCCTCTTGGTGATGCATTCAGAGGGCAAAAGTCCACACACACACACATGCCATTTTCCACCCCTTTTTGGGAGTGACTACAACAAGGGAAATCCACTCTGAATTCTCTATTGGAAAAATAAATCCAGCTTCAAGCAAATTAGTTACCTCATTATTAATAAGCACCTCTGCTTGCACTACTCCCAAATGCCTTAGCCGCTGTACCACTAGCTTACTTTGGGGCTTGAGATCAATCTTGTGCTCTACTAGGGTGACTTGGCGTACTTGTGAGTAGCTGTTTGCAAAAAGGTTAGGAAATCCATCCAACATTTTTAAGTAATTCTCCCTTTCAGTGCTTGCTATGGACTCATCAAGAAGAAATTCATTCTATTAGTGAGAAGACTAGTGAGGTCCACATCTGGAACATGGTTGAAGAACCTTTCCCTTCCAAGGCTCCATTGTCTTCAGCATCCCCTCGATCCCTTACCACGAAAAGACCAAATGCAACTCCCTCCACCTCCCCTTCTTGAGATGGAATCCTCGGAGCTACCACTTGTGTCCTCTTCATCGGATGACTTTGACTCTAAACTTTTGGAAGTTGAAGGTTCACCTCTTACCACTTTCTTGTGATGACTCTTGATGTTGTAGTGGACCTTCTTATTCTCACCTTATAGAATAAGATCGCCTGTCTCCCATTTTTGAATTGCCTTCACGCTTGGCGAAGCCATGCATCGGGCTTTGTAAGAATGACCTGGAAAGTTGTAGGCACAGAAATACCACATACATCCACTCCCAAAGTCCTAACAATTCCTAAGGTTTTCACCCTAGTATTATCAGCAAGTTTGATGCGATAGGGAGAGTTAGTAGAAGACAGCTATAAATCGCCATCTTTCATTGTTTTTTCACTCATGACATTGATTGACGCACCTCCATCAATGTATGCATTAGAAATTGTTTGCCCCTCATCACTGATGACATCAATCACATGCACATCATCTCCTACATCAATATCCACCTTCTTTTGAGCCATAGAAGTCCCATTATCCGTCTTCTTCTTTTTCTTAGATTCCCTTGTGCTAACCAGCTTACCCCATTCCTTTTTGAGCTTTGGAGAGAGTGCCAAAAGCTGCCCAAATGTGATTTGTGCCGTTTTCTCCCTAAGATCTGTTAAGACGTCATAACTTCTAAGAGATCCTTGTCCAAGAGGAAAATTTCTTTTATGCATCCTTTTATGCATAAAAATCAATAATGATGAAAGTAACTCTTTTATAATAATAAATAAAATTCTCTTTTATGCATCCTTTTATGCATAAAAATCAATAATGATAAAAGTAACACTTTTATAATAAAAAAATTCTTTTATGCATCCTTTTATGCATAAAAATCAATAATGATAAAAGTAACGCTTTTATAATAAAAAATTTCTTTTTATGCATCCTTTTATGAATAAAAATCAATAATGATAAAAGTAACACTTTTATAATAAAAAAATTCTTTTATGCATAAAAAACAATAATGATAAAAGTAACATTTTTAGAATAAAAAAAATCTTTTATGCATTATTTTATGTATAAAAATCAATAATGATAAAAGTAACACTTTTATAATAAAAAATTCCTTTATGCATTATTTTATGCATAAAAATCAATAATGATAAAAGTAGCACCTTCATAATAAAAAATTTCTTTTATGCATCCTTTTATGCATAAAAATCAATAATGATAAAAGTAACACTTTTATAATAAAAAAATCTTTTATGTATTATTTTATGCATAAAAATCAATAATGATAAAAGTAACACTTTTATAATAATTTTTTTAATGCATAAAAATCCTCTTTGATGAAAGTAACACTTTCATAATAAAAAAATTATTCTTTTATGCATAAAAATCCATTTTGATGAAAGTAACACTTTCATAAAAGAAAAATTATTCTTTTATGCATAAAAATCCATTATGATGTAACACTTTCATAATAAAAAAATTATTCTTTTATGCATAAAAATCCATTTTGATAAAAGTAACACTTTCATATTAAAAAAATAATTCTTTTATGCATAAAAAGCCATTTTGATGAAAGTAACACTTTCATAATAAAAAAAATTATTCTTTTATGCATAAAAATCCATTTTGATGAAAGTAACACTTTCATATAATAAAAAAATTATTGTAAGATCCCCGTCCCCACCGCTCAATGGATTTGGGGTGCAGGCGAAAGTAGCACATCTTGCGCGGGGCAGGGTCCCACACTCGGGGCCTCGTCCACCACGGATATCCGGATAGGTGACTAATTCCTCGGTTCTTCAAAACCGAACTTGGAAAAACTTCCCTTGCCCGGAAAGCACAGGCAATTCCTCTAGGATAAATTTTACTCTAACGTAGTTAAGGTCATTACTGACTAAACTGATCCGACCGAACCTAAAGTCACTTGGTCAGATGATCAAGGAAGAAACTTGCACTTGGATCATAGAGATCAACGCTTTTTTTCCCATTGAGAGGCACAACCGTTGATTCCTTTTTCCATAGAACAATTACTATCCGGGATTTACTTCATCTAGCGTACTACAATAGAAATTGAGTCTCATTTTACGGATCCATTAGTCCAGCCTAACCCCATCTAGTCCCATGGGTTAGCCAACCGCCCAACCACTGTAGTGATGGGATCCAATTTAGAATTTGGTTAGGTTTTGTCCCGGGTACCAGGGAAAAGAGTTCCCAGGTCCCCTAGCCGGATTTTCAAGCAAATTGAACTCCAGTCACACCACTTACACACCCAATATGAAATTGCCTTTTTTTCAAATTCAACTGTATTTAAATCAGTCATTTAATGAAATCATAGTGTTACTGATCATAAACTTCCAAGTATCCGGTTGAATCTTAATTTCCAATCATTCCTTCATCGGAGTATCTATGGCATCATTGGCAACCAGAACGCTCCCACCTGTTTACTCATCAGGGGCCTTTTCGATAGTTCCTAGCTCATAGTACCTGGCAAATATTCACTTATAAAAATCAAGATGGAATCCTCGTTGAAGATCAAGATCAACCAATAGATCCATATAAGAGAGCTATGGACTCATCAGTTGAGGACCAGCAAGGTCAATCAACCAGATCCATACTTGGTTTCAGAAAACAACTCTTACTCCTTGTTCCAATATCTTTCACGACGCACGTGTGGGTATCTTCGGTGACCCAGAGCCCGAGCACCGTATGGTCAGCACCCTCTAGGATCCTTCGCAGGTCACCTAGCGCTTCACTCATAGGCCGCTTCCTTGGTCCCTCATCCACCGTACCGGAAGCTCACCATTTAAATCGAGGTTGGTCAAGACCTCGGCCGACCTTGCTACGCGAGATGTCCTCCGTTGACTCTCCGCCAGCTGTTGCAACTTTATCAGGTAGGTCTCCACCATGACCACATTCTCAAGACAGTCAAAATGCTTCCCCCAGCATTCTTGACATAAAACAGTCATTTATAAACAGTTCACAAATACAGTTTCTATAATGAACTCTCGTCTTTCCACATTATCCCTCATCAGTCCACATTACTATTTCCACATTCCATTCATATGTGTACTCATTCTCATCCAATCACATCATTTTCCATCTCATCACCTCAGATTCATTTACATCACATATCATTTGTTCACATTCCAATTCACATGTCATCGCATCTCCTCCATCCACTCATATCGATGTCACATCATATCACATACACATTCGCATTCATTATTCTACATACACATCCACATTCGTACATCCACATCCATACATCCACTTCCACATCCGCATTCATACTTACACATTCATATCCACATCCATACATCCACATCCACATTCATACATCCACATTCACATCCACATCCATACATCCATTTTCACATCCACATCCACATCCACATCCACATCCATACATGCATTTTCACATCCACATTCATACATCCATATCCACATTCATACATCCACATCCACATTCACATTCATACATCCACATCCACATTCACATTCATACATCCACATCCACATCCACATTCATACATCCACACATCCATTTTCACATCCGCATCCACACTATCCATTCATCCATCTACATCAACCCACATCATTCACACATCAAACCACATCATCCATACATCAATCTACATTAATCTACATCATTCACACATCAAACCACATCATCCATTCATCCATCTACATTAATCCACATCATTCACACATCAAACCACATCATCTTCACATCCGATTCACATGCCGTCATTCATTCACATCCCTTATCATTCATTTATATCACGATTCACATTCCTTCACATCCTATACCATTCATTCACATCCTAATTCACAAGACATCACATCCATTCATCCATTTTCATTTATCTGATTCATATCACTTCCATCCATCCATTTACATCTATCTGATTCCTATCACATCTCATCACATCTCATCACATCTATTTATAGAATGTAAGAGAATTCTAATTTTTTGATATAAAGATTCTTTACGTATCTAATTAGGCATAAAGACAAATTTAGTAGGAATAACACTTTTATAAAAATCCTTTTATGCAGCTATTTAGGCATAAATTCAATTTTAAGGAAAATAACACTTTCAAATTAAAAATAAACCTTTTATGCATTTTACTATGCATAAATTCCATTTTAATGAGAAAAACACTTTCAAAATAAAAATAAATCTTTTATGCATTTTACTGTGCATAAATTCCATTTTAATGAGAATAACACTTTCAAAATAAAAATAAATTTTTAATGCATCTATCTATGCATAAATTCAATTTCAATGAAAATAATACTTTCGAAATAAAAATAAATCTTTTATGCATCTTTCTATGCATAAAATCAAATTCAATGAAAATAATACTTTCGAAATAAAAATAATTCTTTTATGCATCTTTCTATGCATAAAATCAATTTTAATGAAAATAATACTTTTGAAATAAAAATAAATCTTTATGCATCTTTCTATCCATAAAATAAAAATTGATTAAAATAACTCTTTTGAATTAAAAAAAAATCTTTATGCATCTATTTATGCATAAAATCAAAATTGATGAAAATAACTCTTTTGAATTAAAAATAAAATTCTTTATGTATCTTATTATGCATCAAATCAAAACTGATGAAAATAACTCTTTTGAATTAAAAAAAATCTTTTTGCATCTATTTATGCATAAAATAAAAATTGATGAAAATAACTCTTTTGAAATAAAAATAGATTTCTTTATGTATCTTTCTATGCATAAAATCAAAATTGATGAGAATAACACTTTTGGATTAAAATAAATTCTTTATGCATCTTTTCATGCATAAATCCAATTTAGTAGGAATTACACTTTTAGAATAAAAGAATTTCTCTTATGCATCTTCCCATGCATAAAAACTAAATCCAATGAAAAATAACTCTTTTAAAATAAAAACTTTCTTTTATGTATCTATTTATGCATAAATTCAATTTTGATGAAAGCCACACTTTTATAATATAATAATTTCTTTTATGCATCTAATTTATGTATAAATTTCATTTATGATAAAAATCACACTTTTAATATAAAAAAATCTTTTATGCATATGTTTATGCGTACATTTGAGATTGAAGGAGGAGGGAAGCTCCAATTTCTTCAATTTGGAGAGAATTTTAGAGAATAGTAAAAATTATCATTATTTCAGCATAGTTCTGGCATAGTATAATTCTCCTATTTTTCTACAAAGGCTCAGGTTCTATTTATAGGAGAGGGAGGCTCTAACCAAGACCAACTGATTTCTAGAATTTTCCAGATTCAGTTTGGTTGAATTTGGACAAGATTTGGACCTAGTTTGGTTCCTTTTTTTTTTCGGTTTGATCCAAGAGAGAGGAGAGATAAAAATATCACATTATTTTTGAGTTTAAAACTCATTTAAGCATGTGAAGTAGGCGCCTCCTTGAAGGGACTCCCCTTCCTTACACATGTGTCAAAATGGAATCATTATACCCAAAATATCTCATTTTTTTAGTAATACTCATAGTTTTTTACTAATAACCCTTGTACATAGTCAACTCTTCATCTTATGTGAGCATTTACTCACTTTTGGATATTTTTTTTAACAAATTGGATTTATCTCCTCCCTACATTTGGATGAATCTTATTGGTCCATAGGAACCTTTATTTAAAATTTTGAAAAAATCTTGACCCCCGGATAAGGCCTCTTGAACAGATTATACTTGATTTCTAATGCACCTTGTGAAAATCTTTTTGAACTTCTGTTTCGGGGGAACTTATTTTAATAAGAAGAGATATTTTTTCATCCAAAAATATTTAAAAATTGAATTACCACTCTCTAGAAGATTTTCTCTCTCTAAGCTAAAACTGGTAGAAACAAGATCTTTTATATTTCTGAAGAGGGATTTGTCTACAAGGGAAGATACTCGACATCCTGAGAGGCCGGGGAGGAATCTTACATTCTACCCCACTTAAAAAACGCGAGTTGTCCTCATCTCGCAGGTGGAGTATGATCTCTTTCATCTTCTTCTTCTTCTTTAATCACTTCCAGCGTTACTGCCTTGGAAAAGGACGGCCGATTTGGGAACAACTCTCTTTGACTTTCCCTATTCTGAGGTGGAAGTCTTGTATTACTTTGGATTGAAATTGCTAGTTGGATAGAGGGTCTACCTCTGAGATTTCCCTGATTTTTGGCGGAACCCTGATTACTGTGGACGAAAGGGGCTGGAGTCTGGAATCTTGATCCCTGATTTCCCTGCCCTGAAAACCTTGATCCAAAAGGAGTTGGGCAATCCATACTGCGATGTCCAAATCCTTGACAGATATAGCATTTCACTCTCTTGTTCAAGGCTGAAACTTCTGAAGTTAAAATCCTGGGAATTGAGTTTCGAGAAAAGGACATTTCTTCCATTCTGAAACTTCCCATATCCTGGGTTTGACCCTAATGTCTCTTAGGCGGAGTAAGGTTGGAATCATCTTCTGGGAATAAAAACCTTTTGAAAGGTGATGGTGCTGGCTTTGGCGGGACTTTGACATCAAAGGCTTTGGCGAAATCCTTCGCCATCCGAACTGCTTCGGCCATGGAAATTGGCTTGGAATTCTTCACCAGGATATTCAAAGGTTTGTTCAGTCCCTTGAGGAGGAGGGCGAATGCTTGGTGATATGCTTCAATAGTTCTACTCCCCTGAGTTAACTCTAAGAATTCGTTCGTCTTTGTTTCTAAAAAGCCGGGAGGACAGAACCTCGTCCTTAGGCAAATTTTGAGATCAGTCCAGGTTTGGGTATTTCGGTCGAGACAATTTGTCTCACAGTGGTTTCTCCATGCCACTCTAGCTGTCTCCACTATCTTCAGCCTTGCAAGAGCCATTTTGCTCTTCTCATTGTACCCGGTGACATCGAAGTATTCTTCCATTGATTGATCCACTTCTCCATAGCCTCGCCCAAGTTTTCCCCTCCACCCTCCAGGCTGCGAACTATGAAGAGTTTTACGAACATCCAGGTTGAGCTCTTCTTCATAGAGTTGGGGGTTAAGATTTGTTGACTCTCTGTCAGGTGTTGTAACTTTATCAGGTAGGTCTCCACGACCACATTCTCAAGACAGTCAAAATGCTTCCCCCAGCATTCTTGACATAAAACATTCATTTACAAACAGTTCACAAATACAGTTTCTATAATGAATTCTCATCTTTCCACATTATCCTTCATCAGTCCACATTACTATTTCCACATTCCATTCATATGTGTACTCATTCTCATCCAATCACATCATTTTCCATCTCATCACCTCAGATTCATTTACATCACATATCATTTGTTCACATCCCAATTCACATGTCATCACATCTCCTGCATTCACTCATATCAACGTCACATCATTTCACATACACATTCACATTCATTATTCTACATACACATCCACATTCGTACATCCACATCCATACATCCACTTCCACATTCGTCTTCATACTTACACATCCATATCCACATCCATACATCCACATCCACATTCATACATCCACATCCATACATCCATTTCCACATCCACATCCATACATCCATTTTCGCATCCACATTCATACATCCATATCCACATCCACATTCATACATCCACATCCACATCCCCATTCACATTCATACATCCACATCCACATTCACATTCACATTCATACATCCACATCCACATCCACATCTACATTCATACATCCACATATCCATTTCCACATCCACATTCATACATCCATATCCACATTATCCATTCATCCATCTAATTAACCCACATCATTCACACATCAAACCACATCATCCATACATCAATCTACATTAATCTACATCATTCACACATCAAACCACATCATCCATTCATCAATCCACATCATTCACACATCAAACCACATCATCTTCACATCCGATTCACATGCCGTCATTCATTCGCATCCCTTATCATTCATTTATATCACGATTCACATTCCTTCACATCCTATACCATTCATTCACATCCTAATTCACAGGACATCACATCCATTCATCCATTTTCATTTATCTAATTCATATCACATCCATCCATCCATTTACATCTATCTGATTCCTATCACATCTCATCACATCTATTTATAGAATGTAAGAGAATTCTAATTTTTTGATATAAAGATTCTTTACGCATCTAATTAGGCATAAAGATAACTTTAGTAGGAATAACACTTTTATAAAAATCCTTTTATGCATATATTTAGGCATGAATTCAATTTTAAGGAAAATAACACTTTCGAATTAAAAATAAACCTTTTATGCATTTTACTATGCATAAATTCCATTTTAATGAGAACAACACTTTCAAAATAAAAATAAATCTTTTATGCATTTTACTATGCATAAATTCCATTTTAATGAGAATAACACTTTCAAAATAAAAATAAATCTTTTATGCATCTATCTATGCATAAATTCAATTTCAATGAAAATAATACTTTTGAAATAAAAATAAATCTTTTATGCATCTTTCTATGCATAAAATCAATTTCAATGAAAATAATACTTTTGAAATAAAAAGAATTTTTTTATGCATCTTTCTATGCATAAAATCAATTTCAATGAAAATAAAACTTTCAAAATAAAAATAAATCTTTTATGCATCTTTCTATGCATAGAATCAAAATTGATGAAAATAACTCTTTTGAATTAAAAATAAAATTTTTTATGCATCTATTTATGCATAAAATCAAAATTGATGAAAATAACTCTTTTGAATTAAAAATAAAATTCTTTATGCATCTATTTATGCATAAAATCAAAACTGATGAAAATAACTCTTTTGAATTAAAAGTAAAATTCTTTATGCATCTAGTTATGGATAAAATCAAAATTAATAAAAATAACTCTTTTGAAAAAAAAAGATTTCTTTATGCATCTTTCTATGCATAAAATCAAAATTGATGAGAATAACACTTTTGGATTAAAATAAATTCTTTATGTATCTTTCCATGCATAAATCCAATTTAGTAGGAATTACACTTTTAGAATAAAAGAATTTCCCTTATGCATGTTCCCATGCATAAAAACTAAATCCAATAAAAAATAACTCTTTTAAAATAAAAACTTTCTTTTATGCATCTATTTATGCATAAATTCAATTTTGATGAAAGTCACACTTTTATAATAAAATAATTTTTTTATGCATCTAATTTATGTATAAATTCCATTTATGATGAAAATCACACTTTTAATAAAAAAAATCTTTTATGCATAAGTTTATGCGTACAAATCATTTATGATGAAAATCACTCTTTTAATATGAAAGAATTTCTTTTATGCATCCATTTATGCATAAAAATCATTTATGATGAAAATCACACTTTTCATATAAAAAAATCTTTTATGCATAAGTTTATGCGTACAAATCATTTATGATGAAAATCACTCTTTTAATATAAAAGAACTTCTTTTATGCATCCATTTATGCATAAAAATCATTTATGATGAAAATCATACTTTTAATATTAAAAAAATCTTTTATGCATAAGTTTATGCATACAAATCATTTATGATGAAAATCACTCTTTTAATATAAAAGAATTTCTTTTATGCATCTATTTATGCATAAAAATCATTTATGATGAAAATAACACTTTTATAATCAAAATAACAATTTCAATATGCTTCCTTCTATACATAGAATTTAATTCTAAAAATAAAGTAACACTTTTTTAATAAAATATTTTTAGTATGCTTTTTTCTATACCTAGGATGAAAAATAATACTTTAAGAATACATATACGATGGGTATTACTCTTTTTGAATAATAAAAGGTAAAACTTATTTTACACAATTTTTAGAAAATTTTACCATAACCTCCTTTGTATGGCTGACCATTTTTCAATTTTTAACTCTCTAAAATCAACTAGAATTTCACCAAGAGTATTTAAATCATTTTTATGTTAACATTTTCTACTCATTTAAGAGAAACATTAGGAAAAACTTGATTTTATCCATTAATCATTCATCTAGGATAAAGAATGGTTGGATTTACTAAAGAAGAGAGGGGAATGCCTTTTTTCAATGAGGCATAACATCATATTCAATTTAGAGAAGACAAAAATCATCAAAACCATTAAAATTAAGCATAAATGGAAAATTAGGTATTTCCTTACTACCATTCAACAATTAACTTCAATAGCATTAAAAAGCCATTCCAATTAAGCTTCTCAAGCTTGAGAGGGGTTGAGAAGAGAGAAACATTGAGAAATTATAGAAAAAGATCAAAATTCTCCCTTTACCTTACAAATTGCTTGATTCTTTGATCACGGTAGAGGCCCCCAACCAATCAATTGGTTTCGTATGTTGATAGAGCCACCAATGGAGATTGAAGAAGGAGGGAAGCTCCAATTTCTTCAATTTGGAGAGAATTTTAGAGAATAGTAAAAATTATCATTATTTCAGCATAATTCTGGCATAGTATAATTCTCCTATTTTTTAACAAAGGCTCAGGTTCTATTTATAGGAGAGGGAGACTCTAACCAAGACCAACTGATTTCTAGAATTTTCCAGATTCAGTTTAGTTGAATTTGGACCAAATTTGGACCTAGTTTGGTTCCTTTTTTATTCGGTTTGATCCAAGAGAGAGGAGAGATAAAAATATCACATTATTTTTGAGTTTAAAACTCATTTAAGCATGTGAAGTAGGTGCCTCCTTGAAGGGACTCCCTTTCCTTACACGTGTCAAAATGGAATCATTATACCCAAAATATCTCATTTTTTTTAGTAATACTCATAATGTTTTTACTAATAACCCTTGTACATAGTCAACTCTTCATCTTATGTGAGCATTTACTCACTTTTGGGTATTTTTCTTTTACAAATTGGATTTATCTCCTCCCTACATTTGGATGAATCTTATTGGTCCATAGGAACCTTAATTTAAATTTTTGAAAAAATCTTGACCCCTAGGATAAGGCCTCTTGTGAACAGACTATACTTGATTTCTAATGCACCTTCTGAAAATCTTTTTGAACTTCTGTTTCGGGGGAACTTATTTTAATAAGAAGAGATATTTTTCCATCCAAAAATATTTAAAAGTTGAATTACCACTCTCTAGAAGATTTTCTCTCTCTAAGCCAAAACTGGTAGAAACAAGATCTTTTATATTTTTGAAGAGGGATTTGACTACAAGGGAAGATACTGGACATCCTGAGAGGCTGGGGAGGAATCTTACATTCTACCCCACTTAAAAAACGGGAGATGTTCTCATCTCGCAGGTGGAGTATGATCTCTTTCATCATCTTCTTCTTCTTCAATCACTTCCAGCGTTACTACCTTGGAAGTGGACGACCGATTTGGGAACAACTCTCTTTGACTTCCCCTATTCTGAGGTGGAAGTCTTGTATTACTTTGGATTGAAATTTCTAGTTGGATAGAGGGTCTACCTTTGGGATTTCCTTGATTTTTGGCAGATAGAACCCTGATTACTCTGGACGGAAGGGGCTGGAGTCTGGAATCTTGATCCCTGATTTCCCTGCCCTAAAAACCTTGATCCAAAAGGAGTTGAGCAATCCAAACTGCAATGTCCAAATCCTTGACAGATATAGCATTTCACTCTCTTGTTCAAGGGTGGAACTTCTGAAGTTAAAATCCCGGGAATTGAGTTTCGGGAAAAGGACATTTCTTCCATTCTGGAACTTCCCATATCCTGGGTTGACCCTGATGTCTCTTAGGCGGAGTAAGGTTGGAATCATCTTCTGGGAATAAAAACCTTTTGAAAGGTGATGGTGCTGGCTTTGGTGGGACTTTGACATCAAAGGCGTTGGCAAAATCCTTCGCCATCCGAACTGCTTCGGCCATGGAAATTGGCTTGATATTCTTCACCACGATATTCAAAGGTTTGTTCAGTCCCGAATGAACCTGGCCATCAGCTATTCGTCATCTAGTGGAGGCGAGTATTCGAGGAGGAGGGCGAATGCTTGGTGATATGCTTCAATAGTTCTACTTCCCTGAGTTAACTCTAAGAACTCATTCGTCTTTGTTTCCAAAAAGCCGGGAGGACAGAACCTCGTCCTTAGGTAAATTTTGAGATCAATCCAGGTTTGGGTATTTCGGTCGTGACAGTTTGTCTCACAGTGGTTTCTCCATGCCACTCTAGCTGTCTCCACTATCTTCAGCCAGAGCCATTTTGCTCTTCTCATTATACCCGGTGACATCGAAGTATTCTTCCATTGATTCGATCCACTTCTCCACAACCTCGCCCAAGTTTTTCCCTTCACCCTTGAAAGGTCCAGGCTGCAAACTATGAAGAGTTTTACAAACATCCAGGTCGAGCTCTTCTTCATAGAGTTGGGGGTTAACATTTCTACCATGACGACCTCGATCCATGTTCCTATCAATACGAAAATTCTTGTGAAGTTTTTTTATTTATGAATCAATCCGATTTTTGATTCAACTGATTCTGGGGTTCTTTAAATAGGTCGGCTCCCCACATAATCATGGGGTAAAGATACTCATATAGAACGCATTATCAGATAACAATTCATTCAGAATATCTCATTCATATCTTTAACACAATAATGGTCCATTAGACTGAATTTTTCCATCTGAACAGTCCTCCATGGGGATTTCAATTTTTTAGATTTTTAATTTATCATCCCTTAACTTGATCCACTGATCAAAAGTTAACAATAGTAATCTGCCAGCACAATCCACTAATCTCATAGTGATTTGCTGAAGTCATTAACATCATTCCATTTATGAACATCATCACAAGGACTCGTCCCATTCATTCTCATTCTGGTTTTGCTCAGCTTATTACATTTCAACTAAATTTTAGGAATCATCATTTTTCAATCAGAATCCAAATCAACTCATCAATTCACAACCAGAATTTAAAAATTATATCAACCACATTCGAATTCATCATCTAGATAGTATTAATGCTTATAATTTCAAGTCTTAGATTTACTCGTATATACTACCAGTAAAGAGCTGCATTTATACTACCAGTAAAGAGCTGCATTTATACCCTCGGTATATACGGGTAGTCACGGTCCTTGGAACTATATACTACCAGTAAAGAGCTGCATTTATACCCTCGGTATATACGGGTAGTCACGGTCCTTGGAACTATATACTACCAGTAAAGAGCTGCATTTCAAGTATATACTACCAGTAAAGAGCTGCATTTATACCCTCGGTATATACGGGTAGTCACGGTCCTTAGAACTATAAGGTAAAGACCATCATGTCTAGGTCTCAAGCAAGTCAGGGATTCCATGCAATTGTGGTACTTCCATCTAAAGACCCAATTACTAATTATGAATTTCAGTTCAAATAACAATTTGTATGAATTTCATCACACAATTCTGATATTATACTGCTACTTCATAAATTTTTGACATTCTTGGCTTCTCGGTTGATCCCTCATTAACCAGTTGGCTCTGATACCAGCTGTAAGATCCCCGTCCCCACCGCGCAACGGATTCGGGGTGCTAGCAGCGGAAGTAGCACATCTTGCGCGGGGCAGGGTCCCACACTCGGGGCCTCGCCCACGGATATCCGAACAGGTGACTAAATCCTCGGTTCTTCAAAACCGAACTTGGAAAAACATCCCTTGCCCAGAAAGCACAGGCGATTCCTCCAGGATAAATTTTACTCTAACGTAGTCAAGGTCATTATTACTGACCAAACTAATTCGACCGAACCTAAAGTCACTTGGTTAGATCAAGGAAGAAACTTGCACTTGGATCATAGAGATCAATGCTTTTTTTCCCATCGAGAGGCACAGCCGCGTTGATTCCTTTTTCCATAGAACAATTACTATCCGGGATTTACTTCATCTAGCATACTATAATAGAAATTGAGTCTCATTTAAAAATAGATTTCTTTATGCATCTTTCTATGCATAAAATCAAAATTGATGAGAATAACACGTTTGGATTAAAATAAATTCTTTATCCATCTTTCCATGCATAAATCCAATTTAGTAGGAATTACACTTTTAGAATAAAAGAATTTCTCTTATGCATCTTTCCATGCATAAAAACTAAATCCAATGAAAAATAACTCTTTTAAAATAAAAACTTTCTTTTATGCATCTATTTATGCATAAATTAAATTTTGATGAAAGTCACACTTTTATAATAAAACAATTTCTTTTATGCATCTAATTTATGTATAAATTCGATGAAAATCACACTTTTAATATAAAAAAAAACCTTTTATGCATATGTTTATGCATACAAATCATTTATGATGAAAATCACTCTTTTAATATAAAAGAATTTCTTTTGTGCATCCATTTATGTATAAAAATCATTTATGATGAAAATCATACTTTTAATATTAAAAAAATCTTTTATGCATAAGTTTATGCGTACAAATCATTTATGATGAAAATCACTCTTTTAATATAAAAGAAGTTCTTTTATGCATCCATTTATGCATAAAAATCATTTATGATGAAAATCACACTTTTAATATAAAAAAATCTTTTATGCATAAGTTTATGCATACAAATAATTTATGATGAAAATCACTCTTTTAATATAAAAGAACTTCTTTTATGCATCCATTTATGCATAAAAATCATTTATGATAAAAATCACACTTTTAATATTAAAAATATTCTTTTATGCATAAGTTTATGCATACAAATCATTTATGATGAAAATCACTCTTTCAATATAAAAGAATTTCTTTTATGCATCCATTTATGCATAAAAATCATTTATGATGAAAATAACACTTTTATAATCAAAATAACAATTTCAATATGCTTCCTTCTATACATAGAATTTAATTCTAAAGAAAGTAACACTTTTTTAATAAAATATTTTTAGTATGCTTTTTTATATACCTAGGGAGAAAAATAACACTTTAAGAATACATATACGATGGGTATTACTCTTTTTGAATAATAAAAGGTAAAACTTATTTTACACAATTTTTAAAAAATTTCACCATAACCTCCTTTGTATGGCTGACCATTTTTCAAATTTTGACTCTCTAAAATCAACTAGAATTTCACCAAGAGTATTTAAATCATTCTAATGTAAACATTTTCTACTCATTTAAGAGAAACATTAGGAAAAACTTGATTTTATCCATTAATCATTCATCTAGGGTAAAGAACGGTTGGATTTACTAAAGAAGAGAGGGGAATGTCTTTTTTCAATGAGGCATAACATCATATTCAATTTAGAGAAGACAAAAATCATCAAAACTATTAAAATTAAGCATAAATGGAAAATTAGATATTTCCTTACTACCATTCAACAATTAACTTCAATAGCATTAAAAAGCCATTCCAATTAAGCTTCTCAAGCTTGAGAGGGGTTGAGAAGAGAGAAACATTGAGAAATTATAGAAAAAGATCAAAATTCTTCCTTTACCTTAAAAATTACTTGATTCTTTGATCACGGTAGAGGCCCCCAACCAATAAATTAGTTTGGTATGTTGATGGAGCCACCAATGGAGATTGAAGAAGGAGGGAAGCTCCAATTTCTTCAATTTGGAGAGAATTTTTGAGAATAGTAAAAATTATCATTATTTTAGCATAATTCTGGCATAGTATAATTCTCCTATTTTTCTACAAAGGCTTAGGTTCTATTTATAGGAGAGGGAGGCTCTAACCAAGACCAACTGATTTTTAGAATTTTCTAGATTCAGTTTGGTTGAATTTGGACCAGATTTGGACCTAGTTTGGTTCCTTTTTTATTCGGTTTGATCTAAGAGAGAGGAGAGATAAAAATATCACATTATTTTTGAGTTTAAAACTCATTTAAGTATGTGAAGTAGGCGCCTCCTTGAAGGGACTCCCCTTCCTTACACATGTGTCAAAATGGAATCATTATATCCAAAATATCTCAATTTTTTTAGTAATACTCATAGTTTTTTTACTAATAACCCTTGTACATAGTCAACTCTTCATCTTATGTGAGCATTTACTCATTTTTGGATATTTTTTTTAACAAATTGGATTTATCTCCTCCCTACATTTGGATGAATCTTATTGGTCCATAGGAACCTTAATTTAAATTTTTGAAAAAATCTTGACCCCTAGGATAACGCCTCTTGAACAGATTATACTTGATTTCTAATGCACCTTCTGAAAATCTTTTTGAACTTCTGTTTCGGGGGAACTTATTTTAATAAGAAGAGATATTTTTCCATCCAAAAATATTTAAAAGTTGAATTACCACTTTCTAGAAGATTTTCTCTCTCTAAGCCAAAACTGGTAGAAACAAGATCTTTTATATTTCTGAAGAGGGATTTGACTACAGGGGAAGAAACTGGACATCTTGAGGGCTGGGGAGGAATCTTACAATTATTCTTTTATATATAAAAATCTATTTTGATGAAAGTAACACTTTCATAATAAAAATTATTCTTTTATGCATAAAAATCCATTTTGATGAAAGTAACACTTTCATAAAAAAAATTATTCTTTTATGCATAAAAATCTATTTTGATGAAAGTAACACTTTCATAATAAAATATTATTCTTTTAACATAATAAAAGATAATACTTATTTCCAAAAATTTTACCATAACCTCCTTTTTATGGCTGACCATTTTTCAAATTTTCCTACTTGATTTGTCTTAGAAATTAAATCTAGTTGATTTAAAGTAATCTAGACTAATCAAAATTTATTTATAAGAGAGAAAACATTATAAAAAGTTTAATTCCAACAATTATCACTTAACTAGGATAAAGAAGGGTTGATTCTAAGAAGTTTAATTCCTAATTGATTTAAAGTAATCTAGACTAATCAAAATTCACTTATAAAAGAGAAAACATTATAAAAAGTTTAATTCCAATAATTATCACTTAACTAGGATAAAGAAGAGTTGATTCTAAGAAGAGAGAGGGAAAAAGCCTTTCGATCAAGGCGGCATAGCATCCATTTATCACTTCAAACAATCATAAAAATTAGAAAAGCATAAAAATCAATAAAGAAAATTACAAGATCTCTACTTACATAATTTCTGGGAGCTTTCCTTTGGCTTGATGGTTTGACGGTTCTACTCTTGTTTGTAACAAGAGTGGCCACCAATCTTTGGAAGAGGGAAACGTCAAAAACTAGTGAATTATTAATAAATTCACAGTTCTTGGCTTGGGAGGAGTAGAGTAACAGTGCATAAACACTATTATTTTTCAACAAAGGGGGAGGCTTCTATTTATAGGAAAAATTGAGTTCCTAACCAAACAAACTGATTCTAGAATTTTCCAAATCAATTTGGTCAATTTTTGACCATTTTTAGGTCAGTTGAGCTAACTTTTTGGAACTAGACTTGAATTAGGAGAGAGGAGAGATGAAATATCACAATTTTTGAAGATTTAAAACTCAATTGCACATGTGAAGTAGGCGCCTCATTCATGAGGGGGAATCCCCATTGTGAGGTGTCAAAAATCCATTTTTAAGCTTTTTCTTTGGTCCTTAGTCCACTCTTCATCTTATGTGAGTATTTACTCATTTTTGGGGGTGATTTTCTTTATTTCTTCTATTTATCTTCTTCATACATTTGGATGAATTTGATTGGCCCTTCAAAACCTTAATTTGAAATTTTTCAAAAATCTAGACCCCTAGGATAAGGCATCTTGAATAAATTATACTTAATTTCTAATGCACCTTCTGAAAATCTTTTTGAACTTCTGTTTCAGAGGAACTTATTTTAATAAGAAGAGATATTTTTTCATCCAAAAATATTCAAAATCTGAATATTCTCTCTCTAGGCCAAAACAGGTAGAAACAAGATCTTTTATATTTCTGAAGAGGGAATTGATTACAGGGGAAGATGCTGGACATCTTGAGAGGCTGGGGAGGAATCTTACAAGTGCTAAACTTTTATAATCTCTTTTTCTCAATTTTGGACACTCACTGCGATAGTGCCGTTCTCTTGACATTCATAGCATGTGACACTACTTCTATCCCTAGGTCAACTCGTGGAACCCTAGATGGCCTTGCGTTGACTAAGTGGCGTTGACTAAGTGTAACTTCAAATCAGCAAATTCTGCCATAAGTTGTGCAATGTTATGATCCAAGGATGGAGCTTGTACCTGAGATGTTGGAGGCTATCTCTACTCGTGTGGTGGGGTTGGCACACTCAGAGAAGATTAGAATGTGGACTCAATATGAAGAGTGGCCTCCTTCTTCAAAGCAATACGAAGAGCCTCTGTAAAATTAGTGGGATCTTTGCTAAGAACTTTTCCATGCAAGCGGGGATCCAAAGCCATGATAAACTTGCTCATCTTAAGGTGCTCCATTGCTAAAGAACTCTTTGAATCTCCCATAAAAGGTGAAAAAGAAGAAGCAACAACATGTAAAGTAGCTTATTGATATTTGATGAACAAGGCTTCATACCTCACTGAAAAGGTAAAATTGACTCTCCTTCCTTTTGGATCTGATCCAATTGCAATAGTAAAGCATTTGGTGACTCCACTGTCCCAAATCTCTCCTTCATTGCTTTGGTCAATCTTTCCCAATCATTCTTGGACTCCCTGGCAAAGCCTCATGCCAAGTTAAGACCACACCCTCCAAGAAATCTGGAAGTATTTCTACCCTCTCCTTCATAGGACCAACCCGTCTCAACAAGCGGCATGCTCGGTTAAAATCTCGGACATAACTCCCCGGGTCTTCTCTTTCCGATCCTTGGAACACCGAAATGTTGAACATCGTGCACCAAAAGATGAGTAGCAAAACAAGAAAAATTTACTTATTTCAAAATAACTTTTCTTTAATCATGCGGGACCTTGAGGTTAAAATAGAATAATTCTAAGTAAAACCTTCCCGCCGTCTCCACCAAAAGATGTGGCACAAAGTTGGGGTTTTGACTTCGGTCACTTCTTAGAATCAAAACACACTTGTATGAAACCTCACTACCTCCTCACACCTCCCTTTCTCTCCCTAGGTTAAGATAAAGATAAACACATCAAAGGTGAGATCATAATTCATGGAAGGAAAGATGAAAGGCTCAGGAGAAGCAAGAATTTTTGCCAGTCTTGCAGCTTCAAACAAGAGGAAAATTTTTTGTTGAAAGAAAATCTTTCGACTTAGGATTATGTGAATGGAAACATACGGGGAATGTTGGTAAGGTTCATCCGTTTGAATTAGGCAATTCGGATAGAACATCTTAAAGTAAAAGAATATAGTAATCACTTACAAGAGGATAAGATACATGGGATTTGCTTTTTGATAAGATATTAAGAGGAATTAATCATTATTAAGAAAAAATAATGGCCAAAAGTCTATAAAAATAGAGATACACAGAGATCTGCAGTTTTAAATCCATATAGACTGTATAAAAGAGGATTATATAAATACTTTGAGCTTGAAGAGAGCTTCGCGTCTATATAAAAACTTTCAAAAATGGGCAACCGAGCGAAAAGTTATGAGCATTTTCCTACAAGACTATAAAACTACCAAAATTGGCCTAAAAGTTAGCAACTTTGGGAGAAATTATGATCATCAATGAAGTAAAGGATTAAGAAATTAGTTACATGAGTTGAAAGAGCATATAAAGAGCTTCCTAGCCATATGATCAATTTGAGAAACCAATACCCGAGTGATGAGTAATTACCAGTTGAAATTAGGGTATTAGACCACAAAAACTGCACTTCCCTCTTTTTGCATGAAACCTCAATTTTCACATAGCCTCTTGCCTTTCATCTCCTTCATGATTCAAGCTAGAGGGTAAGGGTTAACATTGCTCAGCGGACAATTGTAAAGATTTACCTATGGTCCCCAAACTCTTTCCATATGCTCATTACTACTAAAACCATTGGTACCTCCAAAGGAGGACCGCAATAAGGCAAGGGCTAACTTGAGAAGTCACAGGCCCACCGAGATAATAACTCCTTATCCCACTTATCATGAATCATCAAAGAGGTCCAAAATTGGGTTAAGCATGAGGAGCTAATGCTAAATGAGACATTCACATGTAAAGAGAGTGTTTGAATAAGGGTTTGAAGATAAGAGAATGACAATGACACAGAATGCTCAATTGAGGAGGCTTCATTCATTGATTTGAAAGGGAGAGGAGGGCTCCTTTTATAGGTGGAGAATCACCCTCTCTTCCATTGTTACAAATTACAACATAAAAATCTTTAACCCTTCAGTGACATAAGGGTAGATGTCACCATCAATTATCCTCTTAGGTTAAGTCTTATATTGATTATTAAATTGAAGACTTTTTGACTTTGAAAGTGTGATGAGATAATAGCCAAGTCTAAGTGGCATGTAGGTGGAGATCCCACTTACACATGGCAGAATTCTCCTCTTCCATGTAGGCATTCTAGAAGAATCTTTCCCAATTATGCACCTACACACACTCCTTCACATGCCTTCCACACTCCCCAACTTGTAGCCTTATGGTGAGTACTATATTAATAATACAATTAAAATCCATGTGAGCATGAAGGACCACTTTTATTTTGCACATCACTAGCCTATTTACCATCATATCAAAGTATTTATCAAGCATACTTGTGGCATTTACAATGTGTGCACCTAAATCAAGTAAAACCTTTATATTTGAAGATAGAATGCTGTTATAAGGGTAGCCGCCACCCAAGCCGCTGCATCACCACGTCGTTATTCCACTGTGGGCGCCGCAATCTTCTTGGACAAGCTTCCACCTTATTACCATTGAGAGACCATTAAAATATGTACAAAATTGAAAATGAAACATATCAATTTTTCATGTCACATCTTCCCCCCCAGCAGATCCTCCATGCTTGTCTTGGGGATCTGCTTTGGCCATGTTGCTCCAGGGTAAAATATCTTTAACCGGTACTCATTGGCACGTCCGAGAACCTCCTGGCCACTTGCATCCTCCGCTTGCACTACTCCCAAACGCCTTAGCCGCGCTGTACCACTGGCTTACTTTGGGGCTTGAGATCAATCTTGTGCACCTTCATCAATGTATGCATTAGAAATTGTTTGCCCCTCAATGATGACATCAATCATAGGCACATCATCTCCTACATCAATATCCACCTTTTGAGCCACAGGAGTTCCAGTATCCCTCTTCTTCTTTTTCTTAGATTCCCTTGTGCTAGCCAGCTTACCCCATTCCTTTCTGAGTTTTGGAGAGAGTGCCAAAAGCTGCCCAAATGTGATTTGTGCTGTTTTCTCCCTAAGATATGTTAACTAAGAGATCCTTGTCCAAGAGGAAAGTCATATTGTCCAATTTTTCTCCTAGACGACTTCTTCTTCTTCTTATTTTTCTCCTCTTCTTCAGATTTATCTTCTTGTTCTTCTTCTTCTTGGCTCCTAGTTTTACGACTCCTTTTTGCCATTAATGGCATCAATGTTTCCTCTTCTTCTTTTGAGCATGTTTCCTCTAAAAGTGCTAAACTTTTATCCTCTCTTTTCCTCAATTTTAGACACTCAGTGCGATAGTGCCCCTTCTCTTGACATTCATAGCATGTGACACTACTTCTATCCCTAGATTTATCCTCAACTCGTGGAACCCTAGGTGGCCTTGCATTGACTAAGTGTAACTTCAAATCAGCAAATTCTGCCATAAGTTGTGCAATGTTATGATCCAAGGATGGAGCTTGCACCTGAGATGTTGAGGCTATCTCTACTCATGTTGGGGACGGACACTCGGAGAAGATTGGAACCCTAGGTGGCCTTGCATTGACTAAGTGTAACTTCAAATCAGCAAATTCTGCCATAAGTTGTGCAATGTTATGATCCAAGGATGGAGCTTGCACCTGAGATGTTGAGGCTATCTCTACTCATGTTGGGGACGGACACTCGGAGAAGATTGGAATGTGGACTCAATATGAAGAGTGGCCTCCTTCTTCAAAGTAATACGAAGAGCCTCTTTAAAATTAGTGGGATCTTTGCTAAGAACTTTTCCATGATGCAAGCAGAGATCCAAAAGCCATGATAAACTTGCTCATCTGAAGGTGCTCCATTGCTAAGAACTTTTCCATGATGCAAGCGGGGATCCAAAGCCATGATAAACTTGCTCACCTTAAGGTGCTCCATTGCTAAAGAACTCTTTGAATCTCCCATAGAAGGTGAAAAAGAAGAAGCAACAACATGTAAAGCAGCTTGTTGATATTTGATGAACAAGGCTTCATACCTCACTGAAAAGGCAGAGACTGACTCTCCTTCCTTTTGGAAAATCTGATCCAATTGCAATAGTAAAGCATTTGGTGACTCCACTATCCCAAATCTCTCCTTCATTGCTTTGGTCAACCTTTCCCAATCATTCTTGGACTCCTCTGGCAAAGCCTCATGCCAAGTTAAGGCCACACCCTCTAAGAAATCTAGAAGTATTTCTGCCCTCTCCTTCATAGACCAACCCGTCAAGCGGCATACTCGATTAAACTCTCGGAGATAACTCCCCGGGTCTTCTCTTTTCGGAACACCGGAATGTTGAACATAGTGCACCAAAAGATGAGTAGCAAAACAAGAAAAATTTACTTATTTCAAAATAACTTTTCTTTAATCATGCGGGACCTTGAGGTTAAAATAGAATAATTCTAAGTAAAACCTGCCCGCTGTCTCTACCAAAAGATGTGACACAAAGTTGGGGTTTTGACTTCGGTCACTTCTTAGAATCAAAACACACTTGTATGAAACCTCACTGCCTCCTCACACCTCCCTTTCTCTCCCTAGGTTAAGATAAAGATAAACACATCAAAGGTGAGATCATAATTCATGGAAGGAAAGATGAAAGGCTCAGGAGAAGCAAGAATTTTTGCCAGTCTTGTAGCTCCAAACAAGAGGGCAATTCTTTGTTGGAAGAAAATATTCAGACTCAAGATTATGTGAATGGAAACATATGGGGAATGTTGATAAAGTTCATCCGTTCGAATTGGGTAATTTGGATGGAACATCTTAAAGTAAAAGAATATAGTAATCACTTACAAGAGGATAAGATACATGGGATTTACTTTTTGATAAGATATTAAGAGAAATTAATCATTATTAAGAAGAAATAATGGCTAAAAGTCTATAAAAATAGAGATACATAGAGAATTGCAGTTTTAAATCCATTTAGACTATACAAAAGAGAATTATATACATACATAGATCTTGAAGAGAGCTTCGCACCTATAATAAAACTTTTGAAAACGGGCAACCGAGCGAAAAGTTATGATGAGCATTTTACTACAAGACTATAAAACTGCCAAAATTTGCCTAAAAGTTAGCAACTATGGGAGAAATTCTGATCATCATTGAAGTAAATGATTAATAACTTAGTTACATGAGTGGAAGGAGCATATAAAGATCTTCCTAGCCATATGATCAATTTTAGAAACCAATACCCGAGTGATGAGTAATTACCGGTTGAAATTTGGGTATTAGACCACAAAAACTGCACTTCCCTCTCTTTGCATGAAACCTCACTTTTAACATAGACTCTTGCCTTTCATCTCCTTCATGATTCAAGCTAGAGGGTAAGGGTTAACATTGCTCAGCGGACAATCGTAAATATTTACCTATGGTCCCCAAAGTCTTTCCACATGCTCATTACCGCTAAAACCATTGGTACCTCCAAAGGAGGGCCGCAATAAGGCAAGGGCTACCTTGAGAAGTCACAGGCCCACCAAGATAATAACTCCTTATCCCACTTATCATGAATCATCAAGAGGTCCAAAATTGGGTTAAGCATGAGGAGCTAATGCTAAATGAGACATTCACATGTAAAGAGAGTGAGGGTTTGAAGATAAGAGAATGGCAATGACACAAAATGCTCAATTGAGGAGGCTTCATTCATTGATTTGAAAGGGAGAGGAGGGCTCCTTTTTATAGGTGGAGAATCACCCTCTCTTCCATTGTTACAAATTATAACATAAAAATCTTCAACCCTTCAGTGACATAAGGGTAGATGTCACCATCAATTGTCCTCTTAGGCTAAGTCTTCTATATTGATTATTAAATTGAAGGCTTTTTGACTTTGAAAGTGTGATGAGATAATAGCCAAGTCTAAGTGGCATGTAGGTGGAGATCCCACTTACACATGGCAGATATCTCCTCTTCCATGTAGGCATTCTAGAAGAATCTTTCCCAATTATGCACCTACACACACTCCTTCACATGCCTTCCACACTCCCCAACTTGTAGCCTTATGGTTCATGAATACTATATTAATAATACAATTAAAATACATGTGAGCATGAAGGCCCACTTTTATTTTCCACATCACTAGCCTATCTACCATACCAAAGTATTTATCAAGCATACTTGTGGCATTTACAATGTGTGCACCCTAAATCAAGTAAAACCATTATATTTGAAGATAGAATGCTGTTATTAGGGTAGCCGCCAAGCCGTCGCATCACCATGTCGTTATTCCATTATGGGCATGGCAATCTTCTTGGACAAGCTTCCATCTTATTACCATTGAGAGACCATCAAAATATGTACAAAATTGAAAATGAAAGATATCAATTTTTCATGTCACATCTTTCCCCCCAGCAGATCCTCCATGCTTGTCTTGGGGGTCTGCTGGCCATGGTGCTCGAGGGTAAAATATCTTTAGCTGGTACTCATTGGCACGTTCGAGAATCTCCTGGCCACTTGCATCTGGCCACTTGCATCCTCTAGAAGATAGGTGTTGTTTTTAAACTTTTGCTTTATCCTCGAAAGGGGCCTTCCAGCGTCGAAGAAGCTTCTTATCTAGCCGTTTCTCCACACGGCCATCATACCTCATGACTAAGCCTCCTTGCTTGAGTTCTGGCTTCTTCTTCTTCTTCATGAGAGTGTCATGCCTTGCCTTGCGCCGTTGTTGTGCAGCCTCCAAATTTTGAAGTGCCTAAAGTTGTCTCTCATCCAAGGTCTCCAATTGTACTAGGCATTGGGCATGTGTTTCTTCTTCATTATTCAAGCATGCAAAAGATGTGCGAAGGCTTGTGATTTCTAATTCTATTGGCTAAATAGCCTCCATTCCATAAACTAACTGAAAAGGTGTGAAACCAAGAGAGAGTTTGTGAGTTGTTCTCCCATAGGCCCATAGGACCTCTGGCATGCACATCCCACTTTCTCTTCATAGTATCCACACCACTAGCTTAGACAAAGATCCACAAAGTAGTTCATTAGTTTTTTCTACTAAACCATTACATTGGGGATAATAGAGAGTTGACATAGCATGCTTTATTTTTAATTTCTTCACCAAAGTTTCAATCAAGTCATTCCTGAAAGACCTCCCCCCATCCGTAAGGATTTTTAATGGACACCCAAATCGGGCACATATGTATTCCCTGAGAAAGGATGCCACAACCACCACTGCTTTATTATTGACCATGGCCTTTGCTTCTGTCCATGTAAGATTTCTCCCTCCAGCTTTTTGAGGTGTGCAGGTGTAAGAACCTCCCCTTCTGATCTTATAATTATTCCCCTCTTTGAAATAAAAGAAAGATTCTATTTTACCTTGTTATTTTTGGATTATGGTCCAATTATGGTTCCTATGGGCCAATAAGATCAATCCATGTGTGGGGAGGAGATAAATCCAATTTGTAAAAGAAAAATACCCAAAAATGAGTAAATGCCCACATAAGATGAAGAGTTGACTATGTACAAGATTTATTAGTAAAAAACTATGAGTATTACTAAAAAAATGAGATATTTTGGGTATAATGAATCTATTTTGACACGTGTAAGGAAAGGGGATCCCTTCAAGGAGGCACCTACTTCACATGCTTGAATGAGTTTTAAACTTAAAAGTAATGTGATATTTTTATCTCTCCCCGCTCTTGGTTCAAACTCTTGGTTCAAACCGAATAAAAAAGGACCAAACTAGGTCCAAATTCAACCATACTAAAATCTAGAAAATTCTAGAAATCAGTTGTGGTCTTGGTTAGAGCCTCCCTCTCCTATAAATAGAACCTGAGCCTTTGTAAAAAAAAAGGACAATTTTACTATACGAGAATTATGCTGAAATAATGATAATTTTTACTATTCTCTAAAATTCTCTCCAAATTGAAGAAATTGGACCTTCCTTTTTTCTTCAATCCCCATTGGTGGCTCCATCAACATACCAAACCAATTGATTGGTTGGGGGCCTCTACCGTGATCAAAGAATCAAGCAATTTGTAAGGTAGAGCGTGAATTTTGATCTTTTTCCATAATTTCTCAATGTTTCTCTCTTCTCAACCCCTCTCAAGCTTTAAAGGAATACATAAATTTCTATTTATGCTTAATTTTAATGGTTTTTATGTAATTTCTCTCTCTCACTCAAAGAATGGTCATTCCCATGACCGATTCTCAATCCAAATGATAAATTCGATGCTTGTTTAATTGGAGGCCAAATTAATGGCTTTTTTATGCTTTTAAGTTAGTTATTTCATGGAAATTTATGATTCAATCCATAATGGGTTAATGATCCAATTAGGGATCATTCTAATCATATCTATAATGTTAAAGTTCATTCTTTTAAAATAAACTGAGATTTATCTCAGTAATAGCAACGGAGCTATGGTAAAATTTTTACACATAAAACATTTTCATTCAAAGTATAAAAAGAGGACTTCTTACCATATTCTAGGAATTATCATCCTAGATTAATTGAAATATTTTCATAGTAATCATGGAGAAATTGATTTTTATGATTATGCATAATTATTGAATTAAGAAAAAGAGGAATTTCTAGTAATTAAATTTTATATTAAAAGAGTAATCCCCCATGACCTTGGGAATCCATGTATTCCATTGATTTAGAGAAAAGAATTAGAAGGCTAAGATTATGTATAATTTATGTTTAAAAAAAATTAAAGAAAGATTTTAGTTAAATTTATCTTTTTATATAGATAAATTTTTAAATTTAAAAGAGGAATTTCCATTACAATTGGAATTCCATGATTAGATGAGAAAAGAGAATTTATTATCATTTTGGAATTATGGGATAATTTATTTAATTTCAATGATGATTTTTCAAGATAAATTTATTTATCTATGAGAAATAATTAAATGTTGAAAGAGGAATTTCCATTACATTTGGAATTCCATGATTGGATGAGAAAAGGGAAATTCCTATCATATTGGAATTATGGGATAATTTATTTAATTTCAATGATGAAATTTTTAGATAAATTTATTTATCTATGAGAAATAATTAAATGTTAAAAGAAGAATTCCCATTACATTTGGAATTCCATGATTGGATGAGAAAAGAGAAATTCTTATCATATTGGAATTATGGGATAATCTATTTAATTTCAAAGATGAAAATTTTAGATAAATTTATTTACCTATGAGAAATATTTAAATATCAAAAGAGAAATTCTTACGACAATTGGAATTCCCTCATTTAGTTGGGCAAAGAGAAATTTCTAACATATCGAAATAATGGATATTTTAATTTAGATGAATTTATTATATGAGAAATACTTGTTGAGAAAAGAGGAATTCCTAGAACATTGGAATGCAATTAATTAAACGCAAAAAGAGGAATTCCCTTGGTAATTGGAAATATAGAAATTAAATGGGAAGAAGAGAAAATTTTAGTATAAATTTGATTTATGGTTATTTTTACCAAATGAAGAAATATGGGTAGAATTGATTTCTATAAATCCCATGAATTCCTTTATTCAAAAGAAGAATATGAAATAAAATTCAATTGAAGAATTGAGAAGCAATATGAAAAAAGTCCTGAGAAAAGAATCTTTAATTTAAACCAAGCAAGTGACTGAAGATTAGAAAAAATAAAAAAAGAGTCCTATTATCGGTATCAATCTAGAAAAAAGCTATTAAATGGTAATAACATGTAATAGTGATGTGATAAGATGTATATCTGATGTGATAAGATGTGTACGGGATGTGATTGGATGAGATGATGCGATAAGATGTGTATGAGATGTGATAAGATGCGTATGGGATGTGATAGGATGTGATAAGATGTGATAAGATGTGATAAGATGCGTATGGGATGTGATAGGATGTGATAAGATGTGATAGGATGTGTATGGGATGTGATAAGATGTGTATGGGATGAGGTAAGAAGTGTATCTGATGTGATAAGATGTGTATGAGCTATGATAGGATGAGAATGGTTGTGTTATAAAAGAATAGATGTGAAGGTGTATGTGAATGTATGAATGTGAATGTAGAAATGGATGTATGGAATGTGGATGAGGATGTTTATGAATGTGAATGTGAATATGGATGTATAGATCTGGATGTATGGATGTTGGTGTGGATGTATGAATGAGAATGTGGAATTGGATGTGCGAATGAGGATGTGGATGTGGATGTATGAATGTGAATGTGGATGTGGATGGGCGAATGAGGATGTGGATGTGGATGTATGAATGTGAATGTGGATGTGGATGTGAGACTGAGGATGTGGATGTGGATGTGTGAATGTGAATGTGGAATTGGATGTGCGAATGAGGATGTGGATGTGGACGTATGAATGTGAATGTGGATGTGGATGTGCGAATGACGATGTAGATGTGGACGTATGAATGTGAATGTGGATGTGGATGTGCGAATGAGGATGTGGATGTGGATCTATGAATGTGAATGTGGATGTGGATGTGCGAATGAGATGTGAATGTGGATGTATGAATGTGAATGTGAATGTGGATGTATGGATGTGAATGTGGATGTGGATATGGATGTATGAATGTGGATGTGGATGTGGATGTATGGATGTGAATGCAGATGTGGATATGGATGTACGGATGTGGATGTGGATGTATGGATATGAATGTGGATGTGGATATGGATGTATAAATGTGGATGTGGATGTGGATGTATGGATGTGGATGTACGGATGTGGATGTACGGATGTGAATGTGGATGTGGATGTGGATGTGGATGTGGATGTATGGATGTGGATGTATGGATGTGGATGTGGATGTATGGATGCGGATGTGGATGTGGATGTATAGAAGTGGATATGGATGTGGATGTACGAATGTGGAGGTGTAGGTGGAATAATGAATGCGAATGTGTATGTGAAATGATGTGACGTCGATATGAGTGAATGGATGAGATGTGATGACATGTGCATTGGGATGTGAACAAATGATATGTGATGAGTCTGATGTGAAGAAATGGAAAATGATGTGATTGGATGTGAATGAGTATACATATGAATGGAATGTGGAATAAGTAATGTGGACTGATGAAGGATAATGTGGAAAGACGAGACTTCATTATAGAAATTGTATTTGTGACCTGTTTGTAAATGAGTGTTTTATGTCAAGAATACTGGGGAAGCATTTTTGACCGTCTTGTGAATAAGGTCGTGGAGACCTAACTGATAAAGTTGCAACAGCTGACGGAGAGTCAACGGAGGACGTCTCGCGTAGCAAGGTCGCGGCCAAGACCAGCCTCAGTTCGATTTAAATGGTGAGCTTCCGGCACGGTGGTTGAGGGACCAAGGAAGCGGCCTATGAGTGAAGCGCTAGGTGACCTGCACAACGAAGGATCCTAGAGGGTGCTGACCATACGGTGCTCGGGCTCTAGGTCGCCGAAGATACCCACACGTGCGTCGTGGAAGATATTGGAACAAGGAGTAAGAGTTGTTTTCTGGAACCGGGCATGGATCTGGTTGACTGACCTTGCTGGTCCTTAACGGATGAGTCCATGGCTCTTTTATATGGATCTGTTGGTTGATCTTGCTGATCTTCAACGAAGATTCCATCTTGATTTTTATAAGTGATTATATTACCGGGTACTATGAGCTAGGAACTATTGAAAAGGCCCCTGAGCAGACAGGTGGTGAGCGTTCTGGTTACCAATGATGCCATAGATACTCCGATGAAGGAATGATTGGAAATCAAGATTCAACCGCATATTTTGGAAGATTGTGATCAATGATACTATGATTTCATTAAATGATTGTTTTAAAGATGGCTGAATCTGTGAAAAAGGCAATTTCATATTGGGTGTGTAAGTGGCATGACTGGTGTTAAATTTGCATGAATATTCAGCTAGGGGGCCTAGGAACTCTTTTCCCTAGTACCCGGGACAAAACCTAACCAAATTCTAAATTGGATCCCATCACTACAGTGGTTGGCCGGTTAGCTAACCCATGGGACTGGTGGATGGGGTTAGGTTGGACTAATGGATCCGTAAAATGAGACTCCTTTCTGTTATTACAATAGATGAAGTAAATCACGCGGATAGTAATTGTTCTATGAATAGGAATCAACGGCTGTGCCTCTTGATGGGGAAAAAAGCGTTGATCTCTATGATCCAAGTGCAAGTTTCTTCCTTGATCTGGCCGAGTATCTTTATAGTGCGATCGGATCAGTTTGGTTAGTTATGATCTTGACTACGTTAGAGTAAAATTTTATCCTGGAGGAATCGCCTGTGCTTTCCGGGCAAGAGAAGTTTTTCTGAGTTTGGTTTTGGAAGAACCGAGGAATTAGTCACCTGTCTGGATATCCTGGGCGAGGCCCCGAGTGTAGGACCCTGCCCCACGCTAGATGTACTACTTCCACTGCTAGCACCCCGAATCCGTTGCGTTGTGGGGGACAGTGATCTTACAGTTGGTATCACAGTGAATTGACTAATGAGGATCAACTGAGAAGCCAAAAATGTCAAAAATTTATGAAGTAATAGTAAAAGGTTAGAATTGTTTGATGAAATTCATACAAATTGATATTCATACTGAAATTCATAAGTTAGTAATTGGGTCTTCAGATGGAAGTACCGCAATTGTATGGAATCCCTGACTTGCTTGAGGCCTAGACATGATGGTATTTACCTTATAATTCCAAGGACCGTGACTACCCATATATACCGAGGGTATAATTGCAGCTCTTTATTACTGGCAGTATATACGAGTAAATCTAAGACCTTGAAATTATAAGCTAAAATGCTATCCACATGATGAATTCGAATGTGGTTGATATGATTTTTAAATTCTGGTTGTGAACTGATGAGTTGATTTGGATTCTGATTGAAAAATAATGATTTCTTAGATCATAACATTCATACTTTTAACACAAAAATGGTCCATTAGACAAAAAAAAAACTTTCTGAACATTCCTCCACGGGAATTTCAGTCAAACAAGTCCTAAATTTGTCATCCAATTAACTTGATCCACCGAGTCAAGTGTTAATAGTAGCAATCTGACAGCACAATCCACTAATCTCATAGTGATTTGCTGAAGTATCATCATTCGAGTTACGAATATTAGCACAGGGACTTGTCCCGTTCATCCTCATTGTGGTTTTGCTCGGCTTATTACATTTCAACCAAATATGAATCATTATCCGAAGATGAGTTCTATATAAGAGATCTTTATCCCAGGATTCTGTTGGGTTGACCAGAATATAAGGAACCCCAGAATCAATTGGATCTTAAGAGGAAGAGTTGTCCTCTAGTTGCGAGATGAGGACATCTCGCGTTTTTAAAGTGGGGTAGGATGTAAGATTCCTCCCTCCAGCTTTTTGAGGTGTGCAGGTGTAAGAACCTCCCCTTCTGATCTTATAATTATTCCCCTCTCTGAAATAAAAGAAAGATTATGTTTTACCCAGTTTTGATCTAGAGAGAGAAAATGTCTAGAGAGAGATAGTCCAAAATTGAGATATTTTTGGATATAAAAATCCTCCTAGTGTCTAAAATGAATTCCCCTAAAACAAAAATTCAAAAAGAACTTTCTAATGTGCAATTGAAATTAATTGGAAATGGGTATAAAGGACCTTAGCCTAAGGGTCTAGATTTTCAGAAATTTTTGGATTATGGTCCAATTAAGGTTCCTATGGGGCAATAAGATCAATCCATGTGTGGGGAGGAGATAAATCTAATTTGTAAAAGAAAAATACCCAAAAATGAGTAAATGCCCACATAAGATGAAGAGTTGACTATGTACAAGGTTTATTAGTAAAAAACTATGAGTATTACTAAAAAAATGAGATATTTTGGGTATAATGATTCCATTTTGACACATGCGTAAGGAAAGGGGATCCCTTCAAGGAGGCGCCTACTTCACATGCTTGAATGAGTTTTAAACTCAAAAGTAATGTGATATTTTTATCTCTCCTCTCTCTTGGATATTTTTATCTCTCCTCTCTCTTGGTTCAAACCGAATAAAAAAGGAACCAAATCGAATAAAAAAGGAACTAAACTAGGTCCAAATCTGGTCCAACCTAGTTTGGTTCAAACTGAATAAAAAAGGAACCAAACTAGGTCCAAATCTGGTCCAAATTCAACCAAACTAAAATCTGGAAAATTCTAGAAATCAGTTGGTCTTGGTTAGAGCCTCCCTCTCCTATAAATAGAACCCGAGCCTTTGTAAAAAAAAGGACAATTTTACTATACCAAAATTATGCTGAAATAATGATAATTTTTACTATTCTCTAAAATTCTCTCCAAATTGAAGAAATTGGAGCTTCCCTCTTTCTTCAATCTCCATTGGTGGCTCCATCAACATACCAAACCAATTGATTGGTTGGGGGCCTCTACCGTGATCAAAGAATCAAGCAATTTGTAAGGTAAAGTGTGAATTTTGATCTTTTTCCATAATTTCTCAATGTTTCTCTCTTCTCAACCCCTCTCAAGCTTGAGAAGCTTAATTGGAATGGCTTTTGAATGCTATTGAAGTTAATTGATGAATGGTAGTAAAGGAATACATAAATTTCCATTTATGCTTAATTTTAATGGTTTTTATGTAATTTCTCTTTCTCACTCAAAGAATGGCCATTCCCATGACCGATTCTCAATCCAAATGAAGCTTCACATGAAGCTTTTCCCTAATCCAAGAATAAATTCTATGCTTGTTTAATTGGAGGCCAAATTAATGGCTTTTTTATGCTTTTAAGTTAGTTATTTCATGGAAATTTATGATTCAATCCATAATGGGTTAATGATCCAATTAGGGATCATTTTAATCATATCTATAATGTTAAAGTTCATTCTTTTAAAATAAACTAAGATTTATCAGTAATAGCAACAGTGGAGCTATGGCAAAATTTCTATAAAATTTACACATAAAACATTTTCATTCAAAGTATGAAAAGAGGACTTTCTACCATATTCTAGGAATTATCATCCTAGATTAATTGAAATATTTTCATAGTAATCATGGAGAAATTGATTTTTATGATTATGCATAATTATTGAATTAAGAAAAAGAGAAATTTCTAGTAATTAAATTTTATATTAAAAGAGTAATCCCCCATGACCTTGGGAATCCATGTATTCCATTGATTTAGAGAAAAGAATTAGAAGGCTAAGATTATGTATAATTTATGTTTAAAAAAAATTAAAGAAAGATTTTAGTTAAATTTATCTTTTTGTATAGATAAATTTTTAAAGTTAAAAGAGGAATTCCCATTACAATTGGAATTCCATGATTAGATGAGAAAAGAGAATTTCTTATCATTTTGGAATTATGAGATAATTCATTTAATTTCAAGGATGATTTTTTTAGATAAATTTATTTATCTATGAGAAATAATTAAATGTTAAAAGAGGAATTCCAATTACATTTGGAATTCCATGATTGGATGAGAAAAGAGAAATTCCTATCATATTGGAATTATGGGATAATTTATTTAATTTCAATGATGAAATTTTTAGATAAATTTATTTATCTATGAGAAATAATTAAATGTTAAAAGAGGAATTCCCATTACATTTGGAATTCCATGATTGGATGAGAAAAGAGAAATTCTTATCATATTGGAATTATGGGATAATCTATTTAATTTCAAAGATGAAATTTTTAGATAAATTTATTTACCTATGAGAAATATTTAAATGTCAAAAGAGGAATTCTTACGACAATTGGAATTCCCTCATTTAGTTGGGCAAAGAGAAATTTCTAACATATCGAAATAATGGATATTTTAATTTAGATGAATTTATTATATGAGAAATACTTGTTGGGAAAAGAGGAATTCCCAGAACATTGGAATGTAATCAATTAAACGCAAAAAGAGGAATTCCCTTGGTAATTGGAAACCTAGAAATTAAATGGAAAGAAGAGAAAATTTTAGTATAAATTTGATTTATGGTGATTTTTACCAAATGAAGAAATATGGGTAGAAATTTCTATAAATCCCATGAATTCCTTTATTCAAAAGAAGAATATGAAATAAAATTCAATTGAAGAATATGAAATAAAATTCAATTGAAGAATTGAGAAGCAATATGGAAAAAGTCGTCAGAAAAGAATCTTTAATTTAAACCAAGCAAGTGATGTGCGAATGAGGATGTGGATGTGGATGTATGAATGTGAATGTGGATGTGGATGGGCAAATGAGGATGTGGATGTGGATGTATGAATGTGAATGTGAATGTGGATGTGGATGTGCGAATGAGGATATGGATGTGGATGTGTGAATGTGAATGTGGAATTGGATAGGCGAATGAGGATGTGGATGTGGACGTATGAATGTGAATGTGGATGTGGATGTGCGAATGAGGATGTGGATGTGCGAATGTGGATGTGGATGTGGATGTATGAATGTGAATGTGGATGTGGATGTGCGAATGAGGATGTGGATGTGGATGTGCGAATGAGATGTGGATGTGGATGTATGAATGTGAATGTGGATGTATGGATGTGAATGTGGATGTGGATATGGATGTATGAATGTGGATGTGGATGTGGATGTATGGATGTGAATGCGGATGTGGATATGGATGTACGGATGTGGATGTGGATGTATGGATATGAATGTGGATGTGGATATGGATGTATAAATGTGGATGTATGGATGTGGATGTACGGATGTGGATGTACGGATGTGAATGTGGATGTGGATGTGGATGTATGGATGTGGATGTATGGATGTGGATGTGGATGTATGGATGCGGATGTGGATGTGGATGTATAGAAGTGGATATGGATGTGGATGTACGAATGTGGCATGTAGGTGGAATAATGAATGCGAATGTGTATGTGAAATGATGTGACGTCGATATGAGTGAATGGATGAGATGTGATAACATGTGAATTGGGATGTGAACAAATGATATGTTGTGAGTCTGATGTGAAGAAATGGAAAATGATGTGATTGGATGAGAATGAGTACACATATGAATGGAATGTGCTCTGGGTCACCGAAGATACCCACACGTGCATCGTGGAAGATATTGGAACAAGGAGTAAGAGTTGTTTTTTGGAACTGGGCATGGATCTGGTTGACTGACCTTGCTGATCCTCAACCGATGAGTCCATGGCTCTTTTATATGGATCTGTTGGTTGATCTTGCTGATCTTCAATGGAGATTCCATCTTGATTTTTATAAGTGATTATATTGCCGGGTACTATGAGCTAGGAACTATTGAAAAGGCCCCTGATGAGTGGACAGGTGGTGAGCGTTCTGGTTGCCAATGATGCCATAGATACTCGGATGAAGGAATGATTGGAAATTAAGATTCAACCGGATATTTTGGAAGATTGTGATCAGTGATACTATGATTTCATTAAATGATTGTTTTAAAGATGGCTGAATCTGTGAAAAAGGCAATTTCATATTGGGTGTGTAAGTGGCATGAGTGGTGTTAAATTTGCATGAATATTCGGCTAGGGGACCTGGAAACTCTTTTCCCTGGTACCCGGGACAAAACCTAACCAAATTCTAAATTGGACCCCATCACTACAGTGGTTGGGTGGTTGGCTAACCCATGGGACTAGATGGGGTTAGGCTGGACTGATGGATCCGTAAAATGAGACTCCTTTTTATCATTATGATGAAGTAAATCACGGATAGTAATTGTTCTATGGATAGGAATCAACGGCTGTGCCTTTTGATGGGAAAAAAAGCGTTGATCTCTATGATCCAAGTGCAAGTTTCTTCCTTGATCTGGTCGAGCATCTTTATAGGTGCGATCGGATCAGTTTGGTCAGTAATGATCTTGACTATGTTAGAGTAAAATTTTATCCTGGAGGAATCGCCTGTGCTTTTCGGCGGGTAAGAGAAGTTTTTCCGAGTTCGTTTTGGAAGAACCGAGGAATTAGTCACCTATTCGGATATCCGTGGGTGGTGGGCGAGGCCCCGAGTGTAGGACCCTGCCCCGTGCTAGATGTACTACTTCCGTTACTAGCACCCCGAATCCGTTGCATGGTGGGGGACAGGGGTCTTACAGCCCACCTTGTTGCATGATCTGTGGCCACTAATATGTAATACTTCCCATGTGAGGAACGAGGAAGTGGGCCCACAAAATCTAATCCCCACCTTTCAAATGGACCATATACTCGGATAGGGTTTAAGGGTCTGGGAACCAATTTCTTATGCCCATATGCCTGGCATACTTCACAGCTTCTGCACCACTCATAGACATCTTTGCTGAGTCGAGGCCAATAATAACCTGTGTTAAGGATCCTCCGAGTTGTGCTGGCTGAGGCAAAGTGACCTGAACATTCATGACATAATTCCATAATCCTTTTAGATTCTTCCAGGCTCACTACCCTCCTAAGAATCTTATCCTTACCTTGCTTGTAAAGTGACCTGAACATTCATGACATAATTCCATAATCCTTTTAGATTCTTCCAGGCTCACTACCCTCCTAAGAATCTTATCCTTACCTTGCTTGTAAAGAACATCCCCTAGAATTGTGTAAGGATGAGCTTTCCTTGTAAGCCTTTGCTTCTGTTGAGGATTCAATCCAAGAGGGAAGTATCCTGTATCTAAATAGTGTTGAACATCTTGGAGCTCAGGCCAACTTGTATCCATTAATGCAAGAATAGCTACTTTGAAAGAAGCCAAAGTTTTAGTAGACAATTCATCAGCCTTTTGATTATCCTTCCCGTTAACATGCACAAATTTACAAAACTCAAAAGCTTCTTTTAACTCCATTACCCTTTTATACAATTCTTGGAGATTAGGACTCCTTGCCTTATATTCTCCTTTCATTTGTCGGATGACCAATTGCGAATCCCCTTTAACCTCTATCTCTTTAATTCCATATTTTATGCAATCTTCTAATCCCCAAATTAATGCATTGTACTCAGCCATATTATTCGATATAGCCTTTGGAAATTCCCTACCCTTGGCCCATACCTCTTTTCCTTCTGGATCAAATACAGCTATCCCCCCAGCCCCACATTGCCTGGAAGGGCTAAAGGCTCCATCAGAATGCATAGTGAAAGCAGTTGTTGTTGGTGGTGTCTCCAAATCTTCATATACTTCTTCCTTTGTTCCTGTTCCTTCTTCCTCTTCCTTCCTGGGGTAAGCAAATCTGCAAGAGAGGCCCTAGTGGTGTTTTCTGTAATAAAACTAAAAGAGAATTCTTGAAGCTCACAAATCCACTTTGCAAACTTCCCTCCTCCAGGATTGGGTTTGCGGACCAAGAATTCTAAAGAAGGTTGAGATGTGAGGAAGAAAAAAGGGCAAGGTAACAAGTATGACATAAACTTCTTTATTGCTGCAAAAACAAGAGACAAACCACCTTTCTCCATTTCACCATACCTCTCCGACATCAGTGAGTTATCGGCTTGCATAATACATTGGTTGCATATGCCCTTGCTCTCCCTTTTGCAAGAGTATAGCACCCACTGAATGTGATGACACTTGGGTTCACATAAAAGTCCTCCCCCCACCTAGGAGGCTGCACAATTGGACTTTGACTCATGCATTCCTTGCGCAAACAAAAAGATTGAATTTGATCGGGCCCCCATTGGAAAGAAACATTCTTCTTTGTCAACAGATTTATAGGATACATCTTCTCAGAGAACATATCAACAAAGCATTGGTAATACTTTGTTTTACCCAAAATCCTCTTTACCTCCCTTACATTGGTAGGTGGTGGGAGGGCCACAATTGCCTGCACCTTCTCAGGATCCATCTCTATGCCTTCTTTTGAGATAACATATCCCAAGAGAACCACCTTCCTTTGTGCTAAGCAGTATTTTCCAAGATTAAGACACCCTTTTGCATCATCAATACTTTGTAAGGCCAACCTCAACTTTTCCAAGTGATCCATGCGGCTTAAATAAATGCAAAAATCATCCAAAAAGACCCTTATAAACTTTCCCAAGTAAGGTGCAAATCCCTGACTCATGAAGTGGCGGGGGAACACCTGTAAAAGGGGTTGAGAAAGCTTACTTTGATGAGCAAATGGCACAACTCCTGGGAAGAGTTCTGGGAAGAGATCCAGCTTTTGCAGGGTCAGGTGGTCGTACTTCAGTGATTAGTGCAATGGCTCCTCTGGGAGTGGTAGAGGAGGCAGTGAGGTTTCATACAAGTGTGTTTTGATTCTAAGAAGTGACCGAAGTCAAAACCCCAACTTTGTGTCACATCTTTTGGTGGAGACGGCGGGCAGGTTTTACTTAGAATTATTCTATTTTAACCTCAAGGTCCCGCATGATGAAAGAAAAGTTATTTTGAAATAAGTAAATTTCCCTTGTTGCTACTCATCTTTTGGTACACAATGTTCAACATTCCGGTGTTCCAAGGATCGGAAAGAGAAGACCCGGGGAGTTATCTCTAAGAGTTTAACCGAGCATGCCGCTTGACGGGTTGGTCTATGAAGGAGAGGGCAGAAATACTTCCAGATTTCTGGGAGAGTGTGGCCTTAACTTTGCATGAGGCTTTGCCAGAGGAGTCCAAGAATGATTGGGAAAGGTTGACCAAAGCAATGAAGGAGAGATTTGGGGACAGTGGAGTCACCAAATGCTTTACTATTGCAATTGGATCAGATTTTCCAAAGGAAGGAGAGTCAGATTCTGCCTTTTTAGTGAGGTATGAAGCCTTGTTCATCAAATATCAACAAGCTGCTTTACATGTTGTTGCTTCTTCTTTTTTACCTTCTATGGGAGATTCAAAGAGTTCTTTAGCAATGGAGCACCTTAAGATAAGCAAGTTTATCATGGCTTTGGATCCCCGCTTGCATCATGGAAAAGTTCTTAGCAAAGATCCCACTAATTTTACCTTCTATGGGAGATTCAAAGAGTTCTTTAGCAATAGAGCACCTTAAGATGAGCAAGTTTATCATGGCTTTGGATCCCCGCTTGCATCATGGAAAAGTTCTTAGCAAAGATCCCACTAATTTTAAAGAGGCTCTTCGTATTGCTTTGAAGAAGGAGGCCACTCTTCATATTGAGTCCACATTCCAATCTTCTCCAAGTGTGCCGACCCCACCACGAGTAAAGATAGCCTCAACATCTCAGGTACAAGCTCCATCCTTGGATCATAACATTGCACAACTTATGGCAGAATTTGTTGATTTGAAGTTACACTTAACGCAAGGCCACCTAGGGTTCCACAAGTTGAGGATAAACCTAGGGATAGAAGTAGCGTCACATGCTATGAATGTCAAGAGAAGGGGCACTATCGCACTGAGTGTCCAAAATTTAGGAAAAGAGAGGATAAAAGTTTAGCACTTTTAGAGGAAACATGCTCAGAAGAAGAAGAGGAAACATTGATGCCGTTAATGGCAAAAAGGGGGTCGTAAAACTAGGAGCCAAGAAGAAGAAGAAGAAGAAGATAAACCTGAAGAAGAGGAGAAAAATAAGAAGAAGAAGAAGTCGTCTAGGAGAAAAATTGGACAATCTGACTTTCCTCTTGGACAAGGATCTCTTAGTTATGACCTCTTAACAGATCTTAGGGAGAAAACAGCACAAATCACATTTGGGCAGCTTTTGGCACTCTCTCCAAAGCTCAAAAAGGAATGGGGTGAGCTGGCTAGCACAAGGGAATCTAAGAAAAAGAAGAAGAGGGATAATGGGACTCCTATGGCTCAAAAGGTGGATATTGATGTAGGAGATGATGTGCCTGTGATTGATGTCATCATTGAGGGGCAAAAAATTTCTAATGCATACATTGATGGAGGTGCATCAAGCAATCAATGTCATGAGTGAAAAAACAATGAAAGATACCGATTTAAAGGTGTCTTCTACTAACTCTCCCTATCGCATCAAACTTGCTGATAATACTAGGGTGAAAACCTTAGGAATTGTCAGGAATTCGGGAGTGGATGTATGTGGTATTTCTGTGCCTACAACTTTCCAAGTCATTCCTACAAAGCCTGATGCTAGGGCTTACCCATTGATATTGGGTAGGCCATGGCTTCACCAAGTGAAGGCAATTCAAAAGTGGGAGACATGCAATCTTATTCTACAAGGTGAGAATAAGACGGTCCACTCTAGAACATCAAGAGTCGTCACAAGAAAGTGGTAAGAGATGAACCTTTAACTTTCAAAAGTTGAGAGTCAGAGTCATCCGATGATGAGGAGACAAGTGGTAGCTCCGCCGAGGATTCCATCTCAAAAGGGGAGGTGGAGGGAGTTGCATTTGGTCTTTCCCTGGGAAGGGATCGAGGGGATGATGAAGAGGAGACAAGTGGTAGCTTCGAGGATTCCATCTCAAAAGGGGAGGTGGAGGGAGTTGCATTTGGTCTTTCCCTGGGAAGGGATCGAGGGGATACTGAAGACAATGGAGCCTTGGAAGGGAAAGCTTCTTCAACCACGTTCAAGAAAGGAGATGTGGACCTCACTAGTCTTCACCACCAACAGAATGAACTTCTTCTTGATGAGTCCATATAGTAGGTAGAAAGGGAGAATTACTTAAAAAGGTTGGATGGATTTCCTAACCTTTTTGCAAACAGCTACTCACAAGTATGCCAAGTCACCCTAGTACAGCACAAGATTGATCTCAAGCCCCAAAGTAAGCCAGTGGTACAGCGGCTAAGGCATTTGGGAGTAGTGCAAGCAGAGGTGTTTATTAAGAATGAGGTAACTAATTTGCTTGAAGCTGGATTTATTTTTCCAATAGAGTAGAGAATTTAGAGTGGATTTTCCCAGTTGTAGTCACTCCCAAAAAGGGTGGAAAATGGCCCGTGTGTGTGTGGACTTTCGCCCTCTGAATGCATGCACCAAGAGGGATTATTATCCTCTACCCTTTAAGGATGAGATTTTGGATCAAGTTGCAGGTCATGAGTTGTATTCAGTGTGTGATGGATACTTTGCATACTTTCAAATCCAGATTTGTGAAGAAGATCAAAGGAAAACCTCATTTATCACCCCTTGGGGAGTGTATGCCTATAGGGTGATGCCATTTGGCTAATTTGGGTTAATTTAAGTTAAATAAAGAATGATAAAAATAAGAAATGGTCAGTCATACAAAGGAGGTTTTGGCAAACACACTTAGGCTGCTTGCATAGAACAATGAAATATTCCTCACATGAGTCCTCATTTGCTGTCAATACTTCAGATTTGTCCCCAACTTCCAAAAAGTCTGCTAGTTCTCTATGTTCTTCAAGGTTCATAATGGCTTCATCCTCTTGAACTGCACCCCCTTGCTCATGTACACTGATAAAAGCCAAAGAGCCTCAAACACAACAATGGAGCATCTCACAAGTCTTATGATGATGGAATTTTTTATGGCCAAGGGTATATGCCCTATGAGGATGCTCATCCCAACCCCAAGAAGAATAAAATAATGTATTGGGTATAATTAAAAACCTTAGGAAGCTTAGGATCTTGCAGGGGTGGCTGTGTATTCATAACTCAATGTAATCAACTATTGGATTTGTTGCATGGTGGCTTGCTGACAGAATTAGATAGAGTATGTGAAAGCATGCATGGAGAAAGGGGTATTGTTGCGCACGAAGAAGAAAAAATGTGGAGGGAGTTTTTTGGTTAGAGCTTGGGTATAAGAGAGCTATGTGAGAGCCTTGGTGTTGTGCTAAGAGACCTTGCTTTGGTCTTGTGAGTTTTTTTAAAAGTTGGTTATCTAAGGGATTCTTTTGTGTTGAAAGCGACATAGATTTGTGAGAGAAGACTAAGGTGTGTCCAGGGGAGAGGGTTCTTTGTGGTGGATGGTGTACTAGAACCTCCCACAGGAGCACTACTATTAGAACTTGGAATAGTCTTGAGGATTGCTCAAGCTATCCCCATTATACTAGCCAATGAAGCCTGCAAAGTGTTTTTGCAATTGAATGATTGATGATGATCTTGTGAATATTTAAGAATACATGTTTGGATTTCCTTGTGGTCATTTGAGAGAGTTTCTTTTTATATGCTATTTGTTTCCTTCATCTGCTCAAGATTGAGGCTTATTATGTGTTACATAATCTTCTTTGAATATCTAGAGGATCAAATTGTGTGATATCAAGGTTTTCTTCTATGTTTTGGTTCAATTGTATGTTGTATGGATGGAGTTCTTTTGGTGATAAGGCTACGGGTGAGAGCTAACTTTGGTTGAGTTGGGCTTGGGATAGTTAGCATGAGATAGGGATGATTCTGAGTCATCTAGGCACTAGAGTGATTGGTGGGCGGCATAGAGATGTTGTTCTAACTAGTAGTAGTTGAGGGGAAGTGATTCTATACACCAACAAACAGTTATGGACCTGTCTAAGGACATCAGATAGAAAGCTTGTTATTTTAGAGTGTTTTTGAGACAGTAGTCTAACACACAACAGGTCAGCTGATTACTTTTGAGGCTTGGAGCTGGTGTTGTTTAAGTGCTTTGAGGTCCCTGTGGAGTTAGTTGTCTCAAAGGAGTTAGAATTTTTGTTAGCTAGGTCAGCTTGGTTAGTTGGGTAGATTCTATCCATTCGGAGGCAGTTGTGAGTTGGTACCAATAAGCAAAGAACCTGGGAGGTGATATCTTGCCTAGTTGAGAAGTCTATGAGGGGTTATATTTGTCAGAGGACACTTTGGGAAGTGTGAGAATTGTTGTTGACTTTGGAGGTAGAACAACTCTATAGCAGAATTCAAAAGCAGATCTTACAGGAGGAAGGTCAAAAGACAGTCAGAAGAGGGTCGGCAAGACCATCAGGAAGGTCAAAAGACAGTTAGAAGAGGGTCAACAAGACCATCAAGAAGGCCTTGGGAGTGTGGTCCATATTAAGTGCGTGGACACTAGAGAATCATAGAGGACATTGGAGAATCAAATCTAGACTCGGAGAGCCATCCGAAGTCAGAGATAGGTGATAGTAAGTGTTCTAACATGTGTGGGGCAGCAAGAGAGTACATTGTTAGACAGAGGTTAGCTACCTACATTTGAAAGGTTTTAAGATCTTTTTGTGAGGCTATCAGACATGGAGGACACCTTGGGATTCTGAAGAGCAGACTATGGAGATAAGATACAAAAAGAAGTCTTTGGAGGTAGGATCTGAGCAATCTCTCTCTCACCCCAGTGGACAAGGGTATATGCAATCTCTCTCTCTCTCTCTCTCTCTCTCTCTTTCTTATGGAGTTCTTAGTATGGTATAATCCACCCTAATTATGTTGCTTAATCTATGTCTATCACCATGATCAATCCCATTTTTAAATTGTGAACATGGTATCAGAGCTTGGGTGGGCTCTTGGTCATTGAATATTTTTGTATAGTTTTCATGGTTATGAGTTCTTTGATTAAGCATTATTTTCAGTTATTATGAAAAAAAATTATGCACACTCATATTATCATTTGGATTTGCATTTGTGAGGATTTGGAGATGCCATTCTCAAGTTTGAGAGGAGATTTGTAATAACAAGGAGGTTGCATATTGCCCAAGAGAGTTGCAAATGGGAGTTTTGCAACATGGAGAGACTGCTCATCATCAAAGAAGCTGAAAATGGAGATTTCAGCACAAGTATGAAGGCTATGGAGTCTTCGGTGTCAACAAGGAAGCTGCCAAGAAGTTTGTCGAGATAATTTGTGAAGTTTTACCTCAATGTTTTTGGTTGTTGAGCAAGGGAAAATGATCTTGTGGAGGAGGTGCATGCTTGTCAAGATGATGGCAAGTGAGATGGTGGACTCAATGGAGTTCACATGTGTGTGCATCAAGAAGACGACACACTTGTGGATGTTGCTCAAGGAGATGAGCAAAGTTGTGAAAGCTATGGGAAATTTCACAATGATTTATGCACCTTTCTTTCTTGTGGGAACCTTGTAGTAGTTTTGACATGCAAGAGGAGAGCATGAAAACTATGAGCACAATGGGAAGCTCACTATAGCCATGTTGTTGGCTGTGTAAACCTCAAGGTAGGAGGTAGTTGGGAAAATTGCACAAAGAGAAGAGTGAGCATCTCCTCTAAGAAATTGATGAAGAGGCGACATGGACATTGGGTGTAAATCCACCCTCAAAATTAGCCAGCAAGGGAAGCGTAAGAAGAAAAGGCTGAAAAGATGTTGACCCATCAAGTGCAACAAGTGTAGCACCTACAACTAGTAGCGCAAGAAGTATAAGCATGCGTAGCACAGAAGCATTTGCAGCAGTAAGCAAATGCCTACAACAAGCATGCAGTGTAGTAGCATCACCAAGCACCAAGCAATGCGCAAAGTGTTGACTTGTAGCAAAGCAATGCAGTAGTAGCTTAAAACAAGAAGCTGGCAGAGCAATAGAGGCAACATGGCCGCGTGGGCGTAGCCCTAGAGAGGATGGGTGGAGGCAGAGACATACTCGTTCGGCGAGGGGAGAAGGTGCCACCAGACATGTCCGGACCAATCATCATTGTGTACCCCCAAAACGATGTCCTAGACATAGTGCTAGAAGCCACTCCGCCTATGGGAAGACTTGGTTTATTTCTAGCATGGCATAGCTAAAGCTTGCGCAAATTGAGAACACTAGAGGTGTAGCTGGGTAAGCAATTGCTTGTGCAGAGTACAAGGCAAAGAGGAGCAAATCTACTAGAGAAGTGAACAACACCACTAGAGAGTGCACCCAAAGCAAAAGTAGCGTGGAGAAGAGACTTTGGAGGAGAAGACGATGTCAAAAACCACTGCAACACACGTTGCAGGCAGCACTAGCTACCCTGCAAGTTGTGTGGCACATAGAGAGGGCCCAATTTTTGGCATGTAGCTTTGAAGAGCGTTCGGCGCGCAGTACCAAAACGCAGTACCAAAACTGTGAACTGTTTGACGTGTTGTGACTTGTGAGCAAGTTGAAATGATTCAATTGAAATAAATTAAAATGTCACCCTTAATGCAGGTATGGGGCCATTCACATGGTATAGACCTTGTTTGGACGAAGTTCACTTATTTTTGTAAAAGACTATTTACACACACATTGCCCAGATATTCTTTCACGTCTTCAAGAACATGCACGTAATGGGTGTCCTGCCCCCGACTTTAGCCAAAATGATTATATTTTTTTCACCCACCATGATTATGAGATGGGTAGCTGTGCCCGACCCTGTGTGCTCAAAATGAGGACTTTTTTTTGTAATCACCCATTGGTATGAGGGTTGCCCTGTCCGAGCTCACCGAGAAGCTCAAAATGGTTGCCGTGATGTGTGCATGAGCGATGCATGTGTGAGGTGCATGCGCATGGGTTGGTTCCCACCCGAGCTTCTATGTTCAAATTGGACTCAGTGGTTCTGCTGTGAGCGAGTCGGATCAAAATGGACTTCGTGTCTAGATTGGCTAGGCACATGCACACACACTTGTTGAGAACACTCCAATTTGCATTGAGGGGGAGTGTTGAGATTGTCAATGCCAAATTGATAGGGGTGAGGGATGAGTTGATCAAATTGATTTGAGAGGTTCTATGCACACACCCAAGTTTACATTGAGGAGGGGTGTTGAAATGTGCAATGTAAAATGAATGTGTTATTTAAGGAAGGGGCAGAGGAGGCCCAAACCTAAATGTCCAATGCTTTAAATTTGAGTTTGTTGCAAGGAGGTAGGATTGCCCCTAGGGAAGGAGATAGAGAAGGGATGAGAGGTAGGGGCAGAGGAGGCCCCAAACCTAAATGTCCAATTCTTTAAATTTGAGTTTGTTGTTGCAAGGAGACATGAATTCTTTAAATTTGAGTTTGTTGCTGCAAGGAGACATGAATGCCCCTAGGGCAGGAGATAGAGAAGGGATGAGAGGCAGGGGAAGAAGAGGCCCAAACCTAAATGTCCAATGCTTTATGGAAAGGGGACATATCTCCCCTCAATGTCCTTATCCTAGAAGAATGGATGGAGATGTGTAGTACCCTTTAGCACCTAGAAGAGAGTAAAGGCCAGATGTCAGAAGGGAAGAGGAAATTCCACACCCACCAGACCTCAGGTTCAGCCCACAGCCTACGAATAGGCCCAGACTAGGTGAGGTGAATCTGATTGGAAGAGATGAGAAAGCAAATATGTTAGCCAACAAGAGAACCAGGGGTGCAGAAGGTGAAGATGAAGCTGGACCATCCAGAAGGAAAAAGGGGAAGCAGATTGAGGACCAGTTCAAAGAAGAGAAGAAAAAGAGTAGACCCAGGAGACGTATAGGCATGGAAGATTTTCCTCTAGGGATGTAGGTGGAAGAATATGACCTGAAGAAGGATCTCCAACAAAAGGGACCTTCTTTGTCTTGGCCTCAACTGCTATAGATGTGCCCCAAAGTCAAGAGGACCTAGAGAAAATTGGCTAGTACAAGGATTTCCAAGGAGTAGTAGAAAATTGGCTAGTACAAGGATTTCCAAGAAGGAGTAGAAGAAAGCAAGACAGCTGAATATTGTACGTGTCAAAGGAGACAAATATTTTTTGCCTATCCCATGGATGCTTGGATAAATAAATTCGAAGTGCCTAAAGTGTACATTGATGGTGGTGCCCAGGTTTGTGTTATGACTCAGCAAAATATGGAAGCCTTAAGACTTAAGGTGACTGGACCATCAAAATTCAAAGTAAGAATGGCCAATAATGCAAAGGTTAGATGTCTAGGAGTGGTGAGGAGGTTGCAAGTGACTATCCTTAGGATGGAAGCTAAGTTAGATGTGCATGTCATTCGAGAAAGGATAGAGGCTTATCCTTTGATTTTGGGAAGACCATGTAATTGCAATGAGAGGAGGGCAGGATTGGTGGAGAGGGCATATGATTTTGGGTCTGGATCAGCCTACTAAAAAGCGAATCAGATATGACATGGCTAAGGGGAGAGAATTAATCCCAGAGAATTCTTCATAGGATGAAAATGAAGATGCAGAAACCAATTCCATAGATGGTTCTGAAATAGAGGATTTTGAGATAGACGAGGAAAGCTCAGAGGATGACGAGGGGAAGTTCTATTGCTAGAAACAGACACAGATCTCATGTGCATGCTTCTATAGTTGTTTATAGAAGAAGGGGAGAAGGTAGAAGCTGAGGTTGAAGAGTAGTCAGCCAAAGAGGAAGTTTTACAAAAGATGCTTGCTAAAGATCTGAAAGTGGTTGAGAAGAAAGAATACCTGATAATGCTGCGACAGTTTCAAGATCTCTTTATCTCTTCTTATACTCAAGTTAGGGGAGCTATACAACATGAAATACAATTGAAACTTGAAGCGAATCCAGTGATGCAAAGACTGAGAAGATTGGGGGTAGTGGAGCAGCAAGTATTGAGAGAAGAGGTGAGTAAGTTGTTGAAGGCAGGCTTCATTTTTCCAGTGGATAACTCAGAGTGGGATTCTCCAGTTGATTACTCCCAAAAAGAATGGGAAGTGGAGAGTCTATGTAGACTTTAAACCCTTGAATGTTGTGACCAAGAGGGACCATTACCCATTGCCTTTTCAAGATAAAATCTTAGATAGTGTAGTTGGGCATGAGAGGTATAGTGTTTGTGATGGATTTTTAGGTTATTTCCAAATCTCTATAGCCCCACAAGATCAAAAGAAAACTACTTTTATTACAACAATGGGGATGCTTTGCATACAGGGTAAATGCCCTTTGGGCTCACTAATGCACTTGCTACTTTCCAAAGATTTATGAACCTGGTGTTTGACCCTTATTTGGGGCCCTTCATTAGAGTATTCATTGATGATTTTTGTACCTAAAGTGGCATAGTGGTTCACTGCGAGAAGCTAAGGATGGAATTGAAGAGGCTAGATGAACTAGGTGGATGGTTAAACCCTGATAAGTGTCACTTAGCACATGCCAAGGTCACCTTACTAGGAAATGTAGTTTCTGAGAATGGAATAGAGGCAGACGCTTTGCTTCTATTAGAGGCACCTCAAAATGTGAAACAGCTGATGACATTCACACATAAGGTTAGATATCTGGCTAGATTTATTCATCTTCTTTCTCAAGTTTTGTACCCCTTGCAAAACAAGCATCCCAAAGGGATCCCTTTGTGTGGCAAACCAAGGACGAGGAAGCCCTTCTCTCCAGGTTAAAGAAAATTTGAGTACTCTGTTAGTCGTGATGCCCCCAGATTGGAGTAAGGAATTCTTCGTAAATCCTAGTGTAGGAGAAGATGCCATAGGTGCAGTACTATTGTGACAAGGAAGAGACATTCTTAAATGAGGCTAGTATATTTTGTGAGTAGGACATAGACAGGTGGAGAAAGGAATTATTTTGAGGCAAAGCTTGTAATGGTAGCTGTGGTGTTTACCCTTAGAAATTTTAGATCTTACTTGCTTCCTAAGCCTTTCATCATGTTGACACATTATTCTTTACTTCCCCATTTGATTCAATTTGATCTTTCATCAAAGAGACTATCTAAATGGCTAGTTGAGCTGCAAGAGTTCCAATTCACTTGCATAGTGGAGGATAGTATAGGGGCTGCTTTGATAGACAGAACCCTTTGGTATTGAGGAAATAAACCGTGAAGAAGAAGAAGGTACCCAAGTGGCAAGAACCTGAAGAAGCAGATCTGTCCAATGCTTTTACTGTGTTTTTTGATGGAGCTTTTAAGAGGAGCTCAGGGGTGGCTAGTGGTGGGGTTGTTTTGTTGAATCCAAAAGGTACTATAATATATCAAGAAGGAATCAAGTTATAGGTGTGCAGACCAACAATGAAGTTGAGTATGCCACCTTAGAGTATGGACTCCAACAGTGTTTGAAGAGAGGGATTAGCAGACTGATTATTAAAGGAGATAGTTTATTGATGATTAGACAATTTTAGAATGTCTGGAAGGCTAAGAATCCCAAATTGAAGGAGTGGTGCTTTCAAATAAGAAATCTCTTACAGAGGTTTCAAGAAGTTTAGGTTCAACATGTGAAAAGAGCACATAACCAAGTTGCAGACACATTAGCAAGGGGGGTTAGGCAAAGATTTGAATACATATGCTATAGCTATAACCCACCCTAGTTATGCTATAGCTATAACCCACCCTAGTTATGCTAGAAGGGATAGTTTACATCATGAAGTGGAAGATTTCTTGTATACAAGCATGGTACCTTCAAGTTTATCCAGAAAATAGAAGTATGGTTTCATCAAAAGGGCTCTGCAATACAATATTGTTAACGAGAAGTTTTACATGAAAAAGGCAAGGATATGGTTTTGAGAAGGGTCCCAACTAGAGAAGAGATCTTTTCCATAATGGTTACATGTCATGAGGGGGTTTGTAGAGGGAACTCTGCCCTGAAGTTGACTTTGAGGAAAATTCTTACGAGACAGGTTATGTGTAGCTCAGTGTGAGGAAAGATTTATACCATTGGTGTAGAAGCTGTGAGCCATGTCAGAAGAAAGGAAGGGGAAAACCATTATTTCATATGGAGCTTTTGAGAAATGGGGTTTAGATGTGATTGAGCCTCTACACAACTGCCAGGGGTAGGACCTACATCTTAATTGGAGTGGATTATCTTACCAGGTGGGCTGAGGCTAGATGTGTAAGAAGCATTACTGCTAAGCAAGTAACCAAGTTTATCTTTGAGGATATTTGTGCCATATTCGTAGAGTTATTGACAGATGAAGGACCTAGTTTCAAAGGCCAGATTGTAGGAGAGATTATGTCAAAATTGCACATTACACATAGGTTTTCAACCCCTTATTATCCACAGTGTAATGGGTTGGTTTTGAGAGGTTCAATGGGGAGTTATGTACCATGTTAACCAAATGGGTTGGTTTTGAGAGGTTCAATGGGGAGTTATGTACCATGTTAACCAAATGTCTAGAAGAACATCCCAAGAAATGGGACTTACATGCAGCTTCAGCTCTGTGGGCCAATAGGACATCTCTGAGAACAGCTACAGAGTTTTCACCATACCATTTGGTTTTTTGGGAAGGAAGCATTAATTCCCATTGAAGTGGAAATCCCCAATCTGCAGTTTCTATTAAAGCATCAAGGGAAAGACATAGATGAGTATCAAGAGAGGTTATTGGATATTCAAGAGTTACAGATGGCAAAGGGAAGAAGCTTTAGACCATTACATCTAGCTGCTGAGAAATAGAAGAGCAGAGTTTTTCAATGAGATAGTGAAGGATAAAGGAATTAAGGAAGGGGATCTGGTGCTTAGGTATAATAGCAAGTTGCATAACACTTTCCTAACAAAATTCCAAACTAAATAGAAAGGCCCTTTTAAATTTGTACATAGGTATGAGAATGGAGCCTACTAGCTTGTAGAACTAGATGATCAACTTCATTCAAGGAGAGTAAATGGCTATAGATAGCCATACTGGTGCAGAGTCATGAGACAATCCAGAAGGATATAGAGACAGAAGGATGAAGACTTGTCTAATGATGAAGCTGATACAGAGGAGCACGAAGAAGATTGTTGGGAGCTGAATGTATTGTTTTTGCTGAAGATTGTTTCAAAGAATCCATAGCAAGTGGTTGAGCATAATGAAAAGATGCAGGGGGGAAGAGAGCTTGAGCTCTTGCAAGCACACACACACACACTCACAAAACCCTAATAGAGAACACACAAGGTGAGAGGCTGAAAATCTTCTTCTTCTTCACTCAACACTCAACACACCATATACAAGAATAAGAGTACACAATAATATGAAAGGTACTCAACCAAATACATACACAGGTTCTCTATAGTGTGTGAACCCGACTAAATGAGCTGGCGCTATAACTATGCCAGTCTCTAGAATGGCTGTCACATAGCCTTTCATCCCACTGGCCGCATATCACCCAAGATCTCACCAACCATGCCAATGGTGTAAGTGTGGGGCCTATCCCCCAGGCGGGTCATCAGTGTCCACCGCCTCACTAGACGAGCTCGATATCTCAACACTCCCCCTCGAGCTCAACTCCATCTCATGTACACCAAGCGAAGCCCTGAATCTGCGGAGCTTCTCTGTACCCAATGCTTTGGTGAAGATGTCAGCTACCTGATCCTCTGTACTGACATAAACAAGGTCAAGATCTCCTGCCAAGACCTTCTCTCTGACGAAGTGGTAGTGGACCTCTATGTGCTTCGTACGAGCATGAAAGACTGGGTTCCTGGCCAACTGTATACTGCTAATGTTGTCACAGAAAATGACAACTTGTCTATCCACTGATAGACCCAAATTTGCAAGTAGCTTTCTCAACCAAGCTACCTCACATGCTGCCATAGCAGCTCCTCTGTACTCGGCCTCTGTAATGGATAGAGCAACCGTAGGCTGCTTCTTGCTGCTCCAAGTCACAACAACACTCCCCAAAGAAAACATGAATCCACCGGTAGATCTTCTATCTGAGATACTACTAGCCCAATCAGCATCTGTGTACCCATGTACATATATCTCTGTCCCAGTCTCATAGAATAGTCCACAATGCAAAGTAGACCTCACATACCTCAGTATGCGTCTCACTGCATCCAAATGCGGTTTCCGTGGAACCTGCATAAACTGACTCACCAACCCAACAACATAGCTCAAATCTGGTCTGGTGATCGTCATGTAGATCAAACTTCCTACTATACGCCTGTACATAGTAGGATCCTCCAAGATCTCTCCTGAATCTACACTCAACTTGCCATTCTGATCCAATGGCACAGAAATAGGCTTATAGCATGTCATACCATACTTGGACAACATGTTCAAGCCATACTGTCTCTGCAGTAATCCAATACCATGTGGTGACCTAATCACCTCAATGCCCAAGAAATATCTGAGCTCCCCCAGATCCTTCATCTCGAACTTCTGTCTAAGTAAGATCTTTACATCAAAGATCTCTGCATCATGGTCCCTCGTAATGATCAAGTCATCTACATAGATGACAACAAGCACAACTCCTCTATCACCATGTCTCACATACAGCGAGAAATCTGCATTGGCTACATGAAAGCCAATAGTGACAAGATATTCAAAAATCTTGTCAGACCATGCTCTTGGTGCTTGCTTTAAGCCATACAAGGCTTTCTTCAACCTGCAAACATGCTCGGGGTGACCCACATCCTCATAACCAGGTGGCTGCAACATATACACCTCTTCTTGCAAATCCCCATGCAAGAATGCATTCTTTACATCCATCTGATGTAAAGACCATTGCTTTGATGCAGCCACTGCTATCACAACTCTCACTGTTGCCATCTTGGCAACTGGGCTGAAAGTTTCCTCATAATCAATGCCATATGTCTGCGCATATCCTTTGGCTACCAATCTAGCCTTGTACCTGTTTATGCTTCCATCACTGTTATGTTTTACTTTGTACACCCACTTGCATCCAATAGCTTTCTTGCCTTCAGGCAATTGCACTAAATCCCAAGTCTCATTTCCAGATAGTGCATCCATCTCCTCATCCATAGCTTTCTCCCAACACACATTTCCAATAGCCTCATCAATGCATGTGGGTTCAACAACCTGCACAACCTTTGCCATATATGCATAGTGATGTGCCACATAACCATCATAGGTAAATCTCTGCACAGGATTTTTCACTCTCCCAGATCTTCGCAGCTTCTCATTCATGGCTTCCATAGCCTTCTTTACACTAGGTGTTCTCATAGCTGGGATCCCAAGCTCCTCATCAAGGCTCATATCTGAGCCACTAGACTCTCCATCAACATGAGAATGCCCTGCAAAAATGTCAGGCATACCAAGGGGCTCAACCACTTTCTCTTTTCCTTTACGTGATGTACTAATCACATTTGCAGGACTGGTATTATGACGCAGCCTGCCACTACATGGTCTATCAATAAACCCACTAGATGAGGACTCTCCTGGTCCACTCAAAGACTGTGATTGCTAACCTGCATTCTGTGCAACCACACTTCCACTCACATTAGTCCCAACAGCTTCTTTTTCAATAGCATACCAGCTACTCATCTCATCAAAGACAACATCCCTGCTTACCCTCAACTCACGTGTAGCAGGGTTATAACACCTGTATCCCTTTTGCTCAAGGGAGTATCCAATGAACACACATTTTTCAGCTTTTGGATCCAGCTTAGTTCTCAGCTCATCTGGCACATGCACATATGCAATGCATCCAAAGACTTTAAGATGAGACAAATCTGGTTTTCTGCCAGTAAACCTCTCCTCTGGAGTTACATCATGTATGGCTGTAGCCTCAGCCCAATAGCTATGCGGCATATTCTTCTCTTCCATCAGTGCTTGTGCAATCTCAGCAATGTGCTTGTTTTTTCGCTCAGCAACTCCATTTTGCTGCGGAGTGTATCTGCATGTAAACTGTCTCCGAATACCATTCTTCTTCAAAAATTCAGAGAACTCATTGGAGAAGTACTCTCCCCCTCCATTTGACCTTAGGCACTTTACATATTTCCCTGTTTGCTTTTCAACCAAAACTCTGAAATTCTGAAAGTGAGTGAACACCTCACTCTTCTCCTTCATGAAATATACCCACACTTTCCTTGTGTGGTCATCAATGAAAGTCACATAATACCTGCTGCTGCAGCCTCCCATAGATATGGTCTTCGTAGGACCCCATACATCTGAATGCACAACATCTAGTGCATTTCTGCTCACATATCTGTTACGTGGAAACACATGCTTTGTTTGCTTCCCAAATTGGCATGCTTCACATATTTTCTGCATACCTTCCACTTTAAATTTTGGCAGCCCTGTCATAATTCCTTTTGTCTGCATAGACTTCAATCTCTGCACATTTACATGTCCAATCCTTTTATGCCAAATGTCTGTGTCTGCAACAATTCCTGAACCATTTGCAAACATCGCAGCACTCATTTCAGGCATGTCTACATTCAATGTAAACATTCTGCCCACTCTGTTGCCTTTTGCAACCAACCTGCACTTGTCTTTAAAGTCTTCAACATAACAACCATCAAGGTTAAACTAAACCTGCAAACCCTGCTCAATCATCTGGCCAACTGAAACCAGATTCTTTGTTATGTTCGGTACATGAAGTACATCTATAAGGTACTTCACTTTGCCATCCTGCATAGACAATGGCACATCTCCAACATGGGCAATTGGATGAGCAGTGTCATCTCCTGTTTCCACAAAACCTGGTCTTTCCGGGTTTTTCATCTCCTTGAACCACTCCCCATGACTCATGTGGTTCGAAGCGCCTGAATCCACATACCATACATTATCTTTTTGTGCTGCATCAACATTTTCAGACATGGCATTCACGACATGCTGCATAACAAACAACCTTTCATTATCCTCATTATTTCTACTTGAGGATGCATAGTTGTTTTGCTGCACTTTCCCATTTTGCATGTCAGCCTGCCCAGGCTTACCACAATAATAGCATTCACGTGCATCATTATATTGCCTTTGCCAATTTCCACGTCCTCTTTGACTCCCCCTGCCTCTAAATTTGCCTCTTCCACCTGCGTGTTGTTGTTGTTGTTGATTCTGGGACTGTTGTTGTTGCTGCTGCTGCTGCTGGCCATAATTCTGATTACCTGTTTGGCCACCTCCTTGACTGCATCCCCACGGCCTCCTTGACTGCGTCCATGGCCTCCTCTACCTCGTCCTCTTCTTGAACTCGTGTAGAAGGCCTGTTGCTCTGAAATGTTTTTGCTTTGTGAAGACTGTTAGTCTTCACCCAAGCTCTTCTCTTCGATAATCAGCATAGACACCAAATCTGTAAAGTTGGGAATGTTTTTCCGAGTCTGAATGGATGTCTTGAACGCCATGTATTGTGGCCCGAGACCACGTAGACAGACTTCCACCTTGTCATCATCATCTACTGACACACCAATAGATGCAAGGGATTCCACAATACCCTTTATCTTCAGCGCATAGTCATTCACAGACATGCTCTTTTTCTCCACAGTATGAAGTTCATTCTTCAACTGTATCTTACGTGCCTTGGTATTTGTTTCATAGAGCTTTACCAAGGTGTCCCACGCCTCCTTGGGAGACTTGGCATCCTGAATGTGCCCAATCATGGTATCCTGTATACTAATGGAGAGCCAATACATAACCTTCCTGGTTCCTTAGTTCCAGTCTTTAAACTCTTTCACATTTGCAGCAGTCGGATTTATATCCGGTATCTCCGGTGCCTCTTCATGCTCACCTTCTATGTAGTCCCAATAGCCTTTTTCCATCAAGAAATTCGTCAACCTGAACCTCCAAGCATGGAAGTTATTCTTATCAAGCTTCTCATCCACAATCTGGGTTATCCCATCATTTGACATCTTGCCAAACACACAATTTTACCAGAAATAGCACTCTGGTTTTTCTGCACAAACTGCTGTATTTTCTGCAGCGGTACTGTAGTACTCTCAAATGTCACAACCAGTGACTTCAATGTGCATACATACACCCAATGGCAATTGTAGACCTCTTTGCAGCACCCACAGTGTTTGCACAGTCAATCTGTCTTCCTGCAGTTCTTAAAACAGAGTTCTGCAGAGAATCGATGACTTACCCGCAGTGCCCGAAATCGCCTACTTTCTGAAAAACGGAGGTCCAGACGCGCCGAAACGCGTTTTTGGCCCAGAAAATGTTGTCCGATAGGACCGTATAGTTGCCCTATAGCTTTACTCCCGTGAAGAAAGCTCCTCAATCAGAGATCGTTGTTTGCAGGTGCCTCCCGTAGAGCTCCTGACAAGGGTGTAGTCACCAACACAAATAGGAAAGAGTAGTTGCAGCTCTTACCCTCGTACCGCTTCCTGTGGTTCTCTTGCTTGTAACTCAGCCCTTAGCACGAACTAGGCTCTGATACCATGAAAAGATGCAGGGGGGAAGAGAGCTTGAGCTCTTGCAAATTCACACACACACACACTCACAAAACGCTAATAGAGAACACACAAGGTGAGAGGCTCAAAATCTTCTTCTTCTTCACTCAACACTCAACACACCATATACAAGAATAAGAGACTAGAGTACACAATAATATGAAAGGTACTCAACCAAATACATACACAGGTTCTCTATAGTGTGAACCCGACTAAATGAGCTGGCGCTATAACTATGCCAGTCTCTAGAATAGCTGTCACACAGCCTGTCATCCCACTGGCCGCATATCACCCAAGATCTTGAAAAGATGTAGGGGGAAGAGAGCTTAAGCTCTTGCAAGCACACACACACACTCACAAAACCCTAATAGAGAACACACAAGGTGAGAGGCTGAAAATCTTCTGTCTACACAACACTCAACACACCATATACAAAGATAAGAGTACACATAATATGAAAGGTACTCAACCAATACATACACGGGTTCTCTATAGTGTGAACCCGACTAAATGAGCTGGCGCTATAACTATGCCAGTCTCTAGAATGGCTGTCACACAGCCTGTCATCCCACTGGCCGCATATCACCCAAGATCTCACCAACCATGCCAGTGGTGTAAGTGTGGGGCCTATCCCCCAGGCGGATCATCAGTGTCCACCGCCTCACTAGACGAGCTCGATATCTCAACACTCCCCCTCGAGCTCAACTCCATCTCATGTACACCAAGTGAAGCCCTGAATCTGCAGAGCTTCTCTGTATCCAATGCTTTGGTGAAGATGTCAGCTACCTGATCCTCTGTGCTGACATAAACAAGGTCAAGGTCTCCTGCCAAGACCTTCTCTCTGACGAAATGGTAGTGAACCTCTATGTGCTTCGTACGAGAATGAAAAACTGGGTTCCTGGCTAACTGTATACTGCTAATGTTGTCACAGAAAATGACAACTTGTCTATCCACTGATAGACCCAAATCTGCAAGTAGCTTCCTCAACCAAGCTACCTCACATGCTGCCATAGCAGCTCCTCTGTACTCGGCCTCCGTACTCGATAGAGCAACCGCCGTAGGCTGCTTCTTGCTGCTCCAAGTCACAGCAACACTCTCCAAAGAAAACATGAATCCACTGGTAGATCTTCTGTCTGAGATACTACCAGCCCAATCAGCATCTGTGTACCCATGTACACATATCTCTGTCCCAGTCTCATAGAATAGTCCACAATGCAAAGTAGACCTCACATACCTCAGTATGCGTCTCACTGCATCTAAATGCGGTTTCCGTGGAACCTGCATAAACTGACTCACCAACCCAACAGCATAGCTCAAATCTGGTTTGGTGATCGTCATGTAGATCAAACTTCCTACTATGCTCCTGTACATAGTAGGATCCTCCAAGATCTCTCCTGAATCTGCACTCAACTTGCCATTCTGATCCAATGGCACAGAAATAGGCTTACAGCCTGTCATACCATACTTGGACAACATGTCCAAGCCATACTGTCTCTGCAGTAATCCAATACCATGTGGTGACCTAATCACCTCAATGCCCAAGAAATATCTGAGCTCCCCCAGATCCTTCATCTCAAACTTCTGTCTAAGCAAGATCTTTACATCAAAGATCTCTGCATCATGGTCCCCCGTAATGATCAAGTCATCTACATAGATGACAAGCACAATCCCTCTATCACCATGTCTCACATACAATGAGAAATCTGCATTGGCTACATGAAAGCCAATAGTGACAAGATATTCAGAAATCTTGTCAGACCATGCTCTTGGTGCTTGCTTTAAGCCATACAAGGCTTTCTTCAACCTGCAAACATGCTCGGGGTGACCCACATCCTCATAACCAGGTGGCTGCAACATATACACCTCTTCTTGCAAATCCCCATGCAAGAATGCATTCTTTACATCCATCTGATGTAAAGACCATTTCTTTGACGCAGCCACTGCTATCACAACTCTCACCGTTGCCATCTTGGCAACTGGGCTGAAAGTTTCCTCATAATCAATCCCATATGTCTGCGCATATCCTTTGGCTACCAATCTAGCCTTGTACCTGTTTATGCTTCCATCACTGTTATGTTTAACTTTGTATACCCACTTGCATCCAATGGCTTTCTTGCCTTCAGGCAATTGCACTAAGTCCCAAGTTTCATTTCCATATAGTGCATCCATCTCCTCATCCACCATAGCTTTCTCCCAATGCACATTTCCAACAGCCTCATCAATGCATGTGGGCTCAACAACCTGCACAACCTTTGCCATATATGCATAGTGATGTGCCATATAACCATCATATGTAAATCTTTGCACAGGGTTCTTCACTCTCCCTAATCTTCGTAACTTTTCATTCATGGCTTCCATAGCCTTCTTTACACCAGGTGTTCTCATAGCTGGGATGCCAAGCTCCTCATCAAGGCTCATATCTGAGCCACTAGACTCTCGATCAACATGAGAATGCCCTGCAGAAATGTCAGGCATACCAAGGGGCTCAACCACTTTCTCTTTTCCTTTACGTGATGTACTAATCACATTTGCAGGACTGGTATTATGACGCAGCCTGCCACTCCATGGTCTATCAATAGACCCACTAGATGAGGACTCTCCTGGTCCACTCAAAGACTGTGATTGCTGACCTGCATTCTGTGCAACCACACTTCCACTCACATCAGCCCCAACAGCTTCTTTTTCAGCAGCATACCAGCTGCTCATCTCATCAAAAACAACATCCCTGCTTACCCTCAGCTCACGTGTAGCAGGGTTATAACACCTGTATCCCTTTTGCTCAAGGGAATATCCAATAAACACACATTTTTCAGCTTTTGGATCCAGCTTAGTTCTCAGCTCATCTGGCACATGCACATATGCAATGCATCCAAAAACTTTCAGATGAGACAAATCTGGTTTTCGGCCAGTAAACCTCTCCTTTGGAGTTACATCATGTATGGCTGCAGTTGTTCATGATGTATACTGCTGTAGAAACAGCCTCAGCCCAATAGCAATGCGGCATATTCTTCTCTTCCATCAATGCTCGCGCAATCTCAGCAATGTGCCTGTTTTTTCGCTCAGCAACTCCATTTTGCTGCGGAGTGTATCTGCATGTAAACTGTCTCCGAATACCATTCTTCTTCAAGAATTCGGAGAACTCATTGGAGAAGTACTCTCCCCCTCCATCTGACCTTAGGCACTTTACATATTTTCCTGATTGCTTTTCAACCAAAACTCTGAAATTCTGAAAGTGAGTGAACACCTCACTCTTCTCTTTCATGAAATATACCCACACTTTCCTCGTGTGGTCATCAATGAAAGTCACATAATACCTGCAGCCTCCCATAGATATGGTCTTCGTAGGACCCCATACATCTGAATGCACAACATCTAGTGCATTTCTGCTCACATATCTGTTACGTGGAAACACATGCTTTGTTTGCTTCCCAAATTGGCATGCTTCACATATTTTCTGCATACCTTCCACTTTAAATTTTGGCAGCCCTGTCACAATTCCTTTTGTCTGCATAGACTTCAATCTCTGCACATTTACATGTCCAATCCTTTTATGCCATATGTGTGTGTCTGCAACAACTCCTGAACCATTTGCAAACATCGCAGCACTCATTTCAGGCATGTCTACATTTAATGTAAACATTCTTCCCACTCTGTTGCCTTTTGCAACCAACCTGCACTTGTCTTTGAAATCTTCAACATAACATCCATCAGGGTTAAACCGAACCTGCAAACCCTGCTCAATCATCTGGCCAACTAAAACCAGATTCTTTGTTATATTCGGTACATGAAGTACATTTGCAAGGTACTTCACTTTGCCATCGTGCATAGACAATGGCACATCTCCAACGTGGGCAATTGGATGAGCAGTGTCATCCCCTGTTTCCACAAAACCTGGTCTTTCCGGGTTTTTCATCTCCTTGAACCACTCCCCATGACTCATCATGTGGTTCGAAGCGCCTGAATCCATATACCATACATTATCTTTTTGTGCTGCATCAACATTTTCAGACATGGCATTCACGACATGCTGCATAACAAACAACCTTTCATTATCCTCATTATTGCTGCTTGAGGATGCATAGTTATTTTGCTGCACTTTCCCATTTTGCATGTTAGCCTGCTTCTTATAACATTCTGACTGCACATGTCCAGGCTTACCACAATAATAGCATTCACGTGCATCATTATATTACCTTTGCCAATTTCCATGGCCTCTTTGACCCCCCCTGCCTCTGAATTTGCCTCTTCCACCTGCGTGTTGTTGTTGTTGTTGATTCTGGGACTGTTGTTGCTCCTGCTGGCCATAATTCTGATTACCTGTTCGGCCACCTCCTTGACCACGTCCACGGCCTCCTCTACCTCGTCCTCTTCCTAAACTCGTGTAGAAGGCCTGTTGCTCTGAACTGTTTTTGCTTTGTGAAGACTGTTGGTCTTCACCCAAGTTCTTCTCTTCGATAATCAGCATAGACACCAAATCTGTAAAGTTGGGAATGTTTTCCCGAGTCTGAATAGACGTCTTAAACGCCTTGTATTGTGGCCTGAGACCACGTAGACAGACTTCCACCTTGTCATCATCATCTACTGACACACCAATAGATGCAAGGGATTCCACAATACCCTTTATCTTCAACGCATAGTCATTCACAAACATGCTCTTTTTCTCCACAGTATGAAGTTCATTCTTCAACTGTATCTTACGTGCCTTGGTATTTGTTTCATAAAGCTTTACCAAGGTGTCCCACGCCTCCTTGGGGGACTTGGCATCCTGAATGTTCCCAATCATGGTGTCCTGTATACTAATGGAAAGCCAATACATTACTTTCCTGGCTCCTTGGTTCCAGTCTTTAAACTCTTTCACATCTGCACAGCAGTCGGGTATCTCCGGTGCCTCTTCATGCTCACCTTCTATGTAGTCCCAATAGCCTTTTCCCATAAGGAAATTCGTCAACCTGAACCTCCAAGCATGGAAGTTATTCTTATCAAGCTTCTCAGCCACAATCTGAGTTATCCCATCATTTGACATCTTGCCAAACACACAATTTTACCAGAAACTGCACTCTGGTTTTTCTGCACAAACTGCTATATTTTCTGTACAGCGATACAGTAGTACTCTCAAATGTCACAATCAGTGACTTCAATGTGCATGCATACACCCAATGGCAACTGTAGACCTCTTTGCAGCACCCACAGTGTCTGCACAGTCAATCAGTCTTCCTGCAGTTCGTAAAACAGAGTTCTTCAGAGAATTAATGACTTACCCGTAGTGCTCGAAATCGCCTGCTTTCAGAAAAACGGAGGTCCAGACGCGCCCGAAACGCGTTTTCGGCCCGAAAATTTCAGTCCGTAGGACTCTATATAGTTGCCCTATAGCTTTACTCCCGCGAAGAAAGCTCCTCAATCAGAGACCGTTTGTCGGTGCCTCCCGTAGAGCTCCCGACAAGGGTGTAGTCACCAACACAATAGGGAAGAGTAGTTGAAGCTCTTACCCTCGTACCGCTTCCTGTGGTTCTCTTGCTTGCAGCTCAGCCCTTAGCACGAACCAGGCTCTGATACCATGAAAAGATGCAGGGGGAAGAGAGCTTGAGCTCTTGCAAGCACACACACACACTCACAAAACCCTAATAGAGAACACACAAGGTGAGAGGCTGAAAATCTTCTTCTTGTCTACACAACACTCAACACACCATATACAAAGATAAGAGTACACATAATATGAAAGGTACTCAACCAATACATACACGGGTTCTCTATAGTGTGAACCCGACTAAATGAGCTGGCGCTATAACTATGCCAGTCTCTAGAATGGCTGTCACACAGCCTGTCATCCCACTGGCCGCATATCACCCAAGATCTCACCAACCATGCCAGTGGTGTAAGTGCGGGGCCTATCCCCCAGGCGGATCATCAGTGTCCACCGCCTCACTAGACGAGCTCGATATCTCAACAGATCTCACCAACCATGCCAGTGGTGTAAGTGTGGGGCCTATCCCCCAGGCGGGTCATCAGTGTCCACCGCCTCACTAGACGAGCTCGATATCTCAACACATAAATGCTTCAACCATGGGGGGCTTTGGCAAAAGATGATGAAATTTTTTATGGCCAAGGGATTATGCCCTATGAGGATGCTCACCCCAACCCCAAGAAGAACAAAATAATGTATTAGGTATAATTAGAAACCTTAGGAAGCTTAGGATCTTGCATGGGCGGCTGCGTATTCATAAGTTGATGTAATCTGATATTAATTTGTTGCATGGTGGCTAGTCGACAGAATTAGATAGAGTAGGTGAAATCATGCATGGAGATAGGATTATTTTTGTGCACAAAGAACAAAAAAAGGTGGAGGGAGTTTTTTGGTGAGAGCTTGGGTATAAGAGAGTTGTGTGAGAGCCTTAGTGTTGTGCTGAGAGAGCTTGCTTTGGTCTTGTGAGTTTGTTTTGAAGTTGGTTATCTAAGGGATTCTTCTATGTTGAAAGCGACATGGGTTTGTAAGAGAAGACTAAGGCGTGTCCAGAGCAGGGAGTTGCAGGAGTGGGAGAGGGTTCTTTGTGGTGGATGGTGTCCCAGAACCTCCCAAGGAGCACTACTATTAGAACTTAGACTAGTCTCAAGGATTGCTTAAGCTATCCCTATTGTAGGAGCCAGTGAAGCCTGCAGACAGTTTTTGAATGATTTATGATGATCTTTTGAATATTTGAGTATACATGTTTGGATTTGTTTGCGGTCATTTGAGAGAGTTTCTTTTGATATGCTATTTGTTTTCTTCATCTGCTCAAGATTAAGGCTAATTACATGTTACACAGTCTTCTTTGAATATCTAGAGGATCAAATTGTGTGATATCAAGGTTCTCTTCTGTGTTTTAGTACAATTCTATGTTGTATGGATGGAGATATTTTGGTGATAAGGCTGTAGGTGAGAGCTAACTTTGGTTGAGTTAGGCTTGGGATAGTTAGCCTAAGTTAGGGTTGATTCTGAGTCATCCAGGCATCATAATGATTAGTAGGTGGTATAGAGATGTTGTTCTAACTAGTACTAGTTGAGGGGAAGTGATTCTGTACATTAGCTGGACCTGTCGAAGGACAACAAACAGAAAGCTTGTTATTTTACAGTGTTTATGAGGCAGCAGTCTGACACAACAGGTTAGCTGATTGCTTTTGAGGTTTGGAGCTAGTATTGTTTAAGTGCTTTGAGGTCCCTATGGGGTCAAGTGACTCAAAGGAGTTAGAATCTGTGTCAGCTAGGTTACCTTGGTTAGGTCAGCTTGGTTAGTTGGGCAGATCTACCCATTTGGAGGTAACTGTGAGCTGGTAGTTCAGCCAAAGAACCTAGGAGGTGATATCTTGCCTAGTTGAGAAGTCTTTGAGGGGTTATAGCTATTAGAGGACACTTTGGGAATTGTCAAAATTATTGTTGACTTTGGAGGCAGAACAACTCTGTAATAGAATTCGAAAGCAGAGTGTGCAAGAGGAAGGTCAGAAGACAGTCAAAAGAGGGTTAGCAGGACCATCAGGAAGGCCTTGGGAGTGTTGCCATATATATAGGCAGTGATGTGTGTGAACACACTTAGGAACACCATATTCGAGAATTTGGGAATCTCCCAATAGTTTGGGAATTCCAAATCAAAATGAATCCCGTGAATTTGGGAATTTCATTAATTTGGAACCTTGAATATTGGTGAAGTATATTTATTGTATATGTAGAAGATATTGATAAAATCTTAAATAGGTGGTGTTAATAAACACCTTATCTTTGGCAACCTCTCCAGCATGGAAGTCTTTAGCCCAATGATTCTTGTAGATTGGCTTTAGCCTTCAAGACAACATTTGGAGGGATTTTAAATTTTTTGGGAACTTTGGTAGCTTTTGTTATCCAAGAGAAAACAATTGTATCCACTCTCTCCCAACGTTGAGGGTCTTTCTTGTTGCACATCCAGTATTTATCCCAACAATTCTAATATACCTCCTCATCTGTAGCATTTTGTCGACCACAAACTGGTGCCCAATATTGTATACAGATCTTTTGATAGTTGCTTGATTTTTTATTTGTATCAACCTCACTTTGTGCAACACCAAGCCATACTGGATATATTGGATCTAAAGGTCGAACAAGTACAAAGTCGTCTTTCTTGACATCTATCATTGGTTGAAATGCATCTTTTGGTCGCTTGCTGAGAGGACCACAGTAGTGGTCATTCAACTCCTCCAAGCCAAGAAAGTCATCCACATCATCTATGTCTTGAAATAATGTATCACCTTGTGTCCTTGGCCAAAAGTCCATGAATACTCTTGCTTCTTGGACATTTGGAGCTTGAAGTGCATCAAGCATGGTTTTCCAATAATCAATCACTGGTGTTATGAACTTTGTGTACTCTGCTTCAGGACCTTGTACACTTGACCATCTTTCCCAATACTTGAGATAGTCTTTGATTCCACTTACCACCTCTTGATGATCTTTAATATACTCAGACATGGGTAGCAAGGTTGGAAGACCCTTTGGAAGGGTAGGCTTTCCTGTTGTTGAGTCTCTTTTCCATAGTTCAATACCGCCTTCTCTTGGCAAACCATTCTACTGACTTAGGATGGATCTTGTATTGCATTAGAGGTGTATCCCCTTGTATGTAGAAACGAAAGTGAAGTGGTTTTGAGTGACCAACAAGTGCATCCTTGGAGTCACATAAGTATCCTTCAATGTAACTCTTGAAGTCTGGTACATGTGTCAACAAAAAAGGAGAAGGCCTTTGACTAGCACAATTGAAAATGCCGCATAAGGTGAGGAAAAGTGAATGTCATGCTTGTTCTAAGCTTCTCTGAGAATTTGCTGAACATTGCATCAATGTTCTAAGCTTCTCTGAGAATTTGCTGAACATTGCATCAATGTCTTCATGTGTGTGACCCACCATGAGAAACCCAACTTGGATCATCTTGAAGGTCCCTCGTGCCACAAGCAATGATAAATATGCAAAGAGATAACGGTTTTTGTTTTCTGATCCACAATTATCTAGCTGTAGCAAGTTCTCTGGTAGTCGTCTAAAACCTTGTTGTCCATCCTGTAGTATTATGTCCTCCATTTGTGTAGTAGTATGAGAACCTTGTTGATGGTAGTCTAGTGCTTTCCTTGAGTTTAAAGCATTTAGCAACAAAGAGCTTGATCTTGGCATTCCATCTAGTTGTAGATCACCAGCTTCATGCCTGTCAAGTCGCTCCAAGTTCTTGAAACACAGAGACAATGAGGCAACTGTGAAGTTAGGATCATGGGGCCAAAGATCAATCGCAAAGTGCCCATATCTTCCTTCCCCATGCCCATGTGTGATCATGCCTGTCAAGGAAACTGGTAGTTGAGTGGATCTATCTGTCTCTTTTGATCGAACTCTCAACCTCGGGATAGCTGTCTTTTGTTGGTCCATCTTGTCATGTATGATGCACAAGTTCTTTTCACGATTTAGCACTGATGCTAGACGCCATCCATAGTATATGTTTCGACAACTTTGTTGTTGCAACATGTGACTTCGACGCTTCCTCAATAGTATGTTGCGTTCTTCAAGGCATTTGGTTGCTGCAAGTTGTTCTTTGATCTCTGAGCAGACACTACATTTGGAGAACTCGCTTGTCTTTGCTAAGGTGACATGCTTGAACTCTGTATTCCAAATTCGATTGAATGTGGACAAAGACATTTGCTTACATCCAATAGCATCTAATGTGGCATTCACTTCTCCCCATATGTCTATTTGCTTATAAACATCTGGGATGACCAATTGTGTCTCTCTGGAACCATCCTGCATGGTTCTACTTTTATGTGGCATTTGCTGTACATTCTTCTCAATAAAGTCTCTCAAGATTGCCCTGCCCATTTGTGTGTGATCCCAAGCTGCTCTAATTGCTCCTTTATTGCCATGCATTGCCCTCCTTACACCATTCTCAAAATGCAACCTATACCTATAGAAAGATGTTTTGGGGATGCCATGCATCCCATACCATGCCCTACCGCATACAACTTTCCCATTGAATATAAAACTGTATTTTCGTGTACCCATATTGTCAATGCGGCATGATGACTCCAAAACATCATAAACATAGTTGGTACGTTCTTCCAAACGTAACCCCCAGAAGTGCCCGCAATTGGTGTACTACATCTCTATCAGCATATTGACAACACTTTGTAGGACAACAATCAATTATAGCAACAAGTAAAACTGATTCCATTGAGGTTCTCAAGTTCGAAGCTTTGAGAGCAAGAATTCTAGGCCTTCTATTGATCATACAATATGATCTCTTCTGTAAGAAAATGGATTTTGAACCTGAAATAAAGTCCTCAGTTTCCTCACACACATCTTTTAAGCTCTCATTTGGAGAAGTGAAAAGCTTGTGTTTCTGTTCATGTAGCAGTGGTGTACCATCATCAAAGGTGACCTGTTTGATCGGCCACCTAACCAAATTGACGCACTGAAGCATGTCACATGTGTCTGTCCCTGTAGTTGGATCAAGGATCTGATCTACCACCACACCCACATCTTCTTCTCCTAATAGATCAAAGTTAATCACATCATATGGAAATGTTAAGAGAATAATCCCTGTTCCAACGTACTTCTCATTGCCTTCTGTCCAGAGCATCACTTTACGCTCTTTCCAACTTTCACGGATACTTGGAGTGTCCTCATCTCCAACAGCATTAAAATCATTAGAAGGTGGCACCGCATGATCATCATCAACAATCATGATGGCACCTGTAACAACCACCACATCTTTCTTTTCCCACTTTACAAAACTACCCACTGCCTGAATGACCTTTGTTGCATTGTTGTTTGGAAATGGCAAGCAAGCTACATCATTTAGGCAGTTGTCGATAGAAACTGATAGAAATCCATCTCCAAGGACTTGCCCATGGCATGTGTCAGTTGGACGTATTGCACATACTGTTCCAAGTACAACAACATCTCAATCCATCATCAAATTGACACGATCCCCACAATGAAAGTATTGGTCCATGTTGCCTGAGTAAGTGAAAAAATTTGAGATTTAATCATAAGCGATTGAGTGATCTTATATTCATCATAAGACATTTAATCATAAGAGATTGAGTGATCTTATATTCATCATAAGACATTTAATCATAAGAGATTGAGTGATCTTATATTCATCAAGTAATCACATAGCATTGATAATGAAAACATGCATTAATAGATGACAAGCTGAAGTATACATTGCAAAATTAGTGCAGTATTCCATTTTCCAACATCATAAGAGAGAGAATAAATTTGACCACATGGCCAAAACTTGTTTTCTCAATGAACATGGTAGTATATCCTTGATCTAGATTACTTGAGTTACTAGATAAAAAAGGTCTATGTAGTCATCATTGCTTAGTTGAAATGGATGCTTTGACCATATGGCCAAAACTTTAATAGCCTATAATATATGCACATCATATCTTACTTTAGTATATATGCACATCATATCTTACTTTAGAATAAAAAGTATTCATGGTGTGTGTGATGGTCTACATAATGTTTTAGCCACATGGACAAATTCTCACACGGCTTATCATTCTTAAGACATGGGTAGATCATCTGTTACTTTTCCATGGGAAGACAATTTATTGTGTGCTAGTGTAGAGAATGTTTTAGCCACATGATCAAATCCTATCAAAGCTTATTGTTCTTATAATATGTACAAATCATATGTTACTTTTCCATGGAAGACAGTATATTGTGTGCTAGAAAGAATGTTTTAGCCACATGGTTGAATCCTCTCAAGGATTATCATTCTTAAAACATATGTAGATCATATGTTACTTTTTTGCGGACACTTTACTATGTGCTAGTGTAGAGAATGTTTTAGCTACATGGTCCGATCCTCTCAAGGCTTATCATTCTTATAATATCTATAGATCATATGTTACTTTTTCATGGAAGACAATTTATTGTGAACTAGTGTAGAGAATGTTTTAGCCACATGGTTGAATCCTCTCAAGGATTATCATTCTTAAAATATACTTAGATCATATGTGACTTTTCCATGGGAAGACAATTTATGGTGTGCAAGTTTAGAGAATGTTTTAGCCACATGGTCGAATCCTCTCAAGGCTTATCGTTCTTAAAATATTTACAGGCCATATGTTACTTTTCCAAGGAAGACAATTTATTGTGTGCTAGTGTAGAGAATGTTTTAGCCACATGGTCAAATCCTCTCAAGGTTTAATGTATTGCAAGCATAGTATGAATAAGATTTGGTTGGTGCAAAGTTTATGTCCACGTGGTAAGTAGAATAGTTATTAATATATTGGGAAGCACAAATGTTAGTGCATGCACAAGCAATAATTTTGGATGCAAAATTGAATAATCGTATACCAATAGTTGGTATTATGGCCTAAATGTAGTGCACATTGTCAGTAATATACATCAAGAAGTAACTAATATGAGTTGTGTCAAATTAAAAAGTAGATTTGAAAAGAGTAGATTTATCCATATAATGAAAAGTAAAGGTCGTGAAAATAGAATAGCAAGATATGAATCTTATTTTATATGGCATTAATATTAGAATAGCCTCAACACCTCTTGAAATATCTATGTAGACATAGGAACTCTTTTAGCAAAGCAATAAATGATGCAAAATGAGTAATCCTATGTAACTAACTTATTACTTTCTATGTTGTCTTATAAAAAAATATATCAATAAATTAATATTATATTTAATAACATAATATTTTAATATTTATTATTTAATATAATATTTAATAATATAACTTATTATCATAATATAAAATAATATTATATTATAATAGTATATTTTGGAATATAATAATATTATAATATTGTTCACTATAGTGGTGGATTTCTTGGAAACTCTAAACGACATTTGAGGCACTAGTTGCTATGGGCAATGATCCCTAATGGGGGTCTAGGAGGCAGCACCCTTGGTGGGGGTCTGGGGGCAACGTCCCCAGCCGGGGGTGCCCCCCCCACCGGGGGGCAGCGCCCCCCGGTGGGGTCTGGGGACAACGCCCCCCGGGGACAACGCCCCCAGTGGGGGGGGACAACACTCCCGGTGGGGGGACGGGGACAACACCCCCGGTGGGGGGGACGGGGGGCAACGCCCCCAGCGGCGGGATCCGGGGGCTGCCGGTATTCCCCGACCCCACGGTAAGACCTATGTGTGATATGAAAAAAAATCGATTGCTTAATTCTTATTACGAACTTTGATAAAAGTGATTTTTTAAAGATAATTCCATTTATTGTCAAACGTCTATTTTTTATAAACGTTCTCATTAAATGTGATATATTCTTGAGAATATATGCTTCATTAAAGAAGATATCCTTTAATGATGTGAATCTAAAAGTGATTTTTTTAAATAATTCCATTTATTCTCAAACGTCCATTTTTTATAAACGTTCTTCATTAAATGTGATATATTCTTGAGAATATATGCTTCATTAAAGAAGATATCCTTTACTGATGTGAACCTTTTCTAAGAATTTGAATTTGGCCCTCTCTTTCTATCTTCTCTCTCTACAATTTCCCTCTTCTCCTAAAAACGTACTCTTCTTCTTGCTCGCACTTTCGACCCTGGTTTTTGTTCTTGCTCTCTCTGTGATGTTTTCTCTGCATTACGCCTCACCTAAGCTCTCTAATCAAAAGATTTAGTTGTGCTTAAGCAAGATTTTGACCCTTCATGTATATTTCATCTGCATATCTACTTCTTTTCATCTTCTTGTTTCTGTCTTCACATGCTAATCAGACGCGACTTTTCCAGCAAGCTTCGCAACAACAACAGCCATTCACAATATTGACGCTAATCAGAACTTTGCCAGCAAGCTTCGCAACAACAACAGCCATTCACAATATTGACGCTAATCAGAAGCGACTTTTCCAGCAAGCTTCGCAACAACAACAGCCATTCTTCAGACGCTAATCAGAAGCAACTTTTCTAGCAAGCTTCGCAACAACAACAGCCATTCACAATATTGACGCTAATCAGAACTTTGCCAGCAAGCATCGTAACCATAGCCATTTAAAGGCTCTTTGCCTCATGCATGTTCTTTGTTTTCTTGATTTTTTGGTTCATAATACTTAATTACATAATTAATCTTTCTTAATCATAATTAGCCTAGTAAGATAAATGAGATCATATAGTACATTCATGACATAAAAATAAAAATATGGTTAACTTCACACCCAGTTTTCTTAAAATCGAGGATGTTTCTTGACTAAGAGCCTACTTGAAAAAACAAACAATGCAGAAATAAGAAAACAAGTATGAAACTAATCTTGATCAGTTTTTCAACACTCTTGTTATGGCAAAGATGCGACCTTGTCCCTTGAGAATGCTTCTGTCTTGCTGATTCTTCTTGTATGCTGCGTTGACCTTGCTTGTATAAGCGTACAATATACTACTTGCACATATGTGTAATCACTCGCTATGCAGAAAATAGTGATCTATCCATGTAGCACAATAGAGACTAATTGGACATTGTAGAATAATTCTCTATATATGTATACATTTCACATGAAATGACTTTTTCAAGACACACATATACTTGTGCTTACAAAAGAGGTAACAAAAATATACTTCTGGTTATATGATGCTTCAAACAAAAGTGACTGTGTGGCCAAAAGCCATGGTCAATATGAAAGCTTCTTTCTGAAATAGCCATAGGATATTGCCTTGTGGTGGTCAAATCTTTATACCTCAACTATTACACGTAACATGTTGTGTCTCTATTGCATATCAGACTAAAATCGGATGAAAGTAAGAAAATCATGCATACTTTCAATGTCACATAATAATCTGGCTAAAATCCATGGGCACCTATGTTTGATTGTTACATGGAATTATGGTTAAAATCCGTGGACACCTAGGTTATTAAGATGGTTCTTTTTGTGTTCTAATTTTTTTAATCATCTTATATCCAAGATCACTTGTACATTGAAAGGATTTAAGGAAGTTGGCCAAGTAGAGCTATCTTCTAAGAGTAAAACCAAACATAGCAAAGTTTTTACCATATGGTCAAATTCTATAGAAGACATCTCCTTCAAAAACCCATGCTACACATAGAATATAAATTATCAAATGGCCACTTTCATGACAATATGTCCACGATGAATCTATGACGATGTCTACATGAAATTTGGTATTACAAAAAAACCAAACATTGTGGCATGAGTGATCTCTAACATTAGTGCTCTCCATTGTCACAAGATTTGTTCATATGGTCAAATTCTACCTTATAATTATTACATTCAACATTTTGGACACATAGGCTTTTGCCTTGTGGTCAAATCTTTGTATCTTAATTGTTACATGTAACACATTGTCTCTCTATTTCATGTCAAACAAAATTTGAAATTATGGAAAAAAAGTAAGAAAATCATGTATTCTTTCAATGTTGCATAATAGTATGGCAAAAATCCAGGAGCACCTATGTTTGATTGTTGCATGGAATCATGGTTAAAATCCATGGACACCTAGGTTACTAAGATGGTTCTTTTTTGGTTCTAAAATTCTTTTTCAATCATCTTAATTACAAGATCACTTGTATATTGAAAGGCCTCAAGGAAGTTGGCCAAGTAGAGGTGTCTTCTAAGAGTAAAACTAAACAAAGCAAAGTTTTTTCCACATGGTCAAATTCTATAGAAGACATCTCTTCAAAAGCCCATGAATATGAATTATCAATTGGCCACTTCCACTATAATAGGTCCATGATGAACCTATGACCATGTCTACATGAAAATTGGCATTACAAATAAACCTTTCATTGTGGCATGAGAGTATGGATAAAATCCATGCTCACCTGTGTTTGATTGTTGCATGAAATTATAGCTAAAATCTATGAGCACCTAGCTTACAAAGATGGTTCTTTTTGTGTTCTAAAATTGTATATGGATCAAGATCACTTGTATATGGAAAAGCCTCAAGGCTAGGTAGAGATTCCTTCTCAGAGTAAAACTAGAAAGAGAAAAGTTTTTGCCATATGGTAAATCCTATGCATGCATATTATAATCATAACACTATTGAATAAAGTTTTGGCCATGTGGTCAAAACCTAATATTTCTATGCAATATCTTGCCATATGGTTAAATTCTAACTTAAACCCTTTCTATGATGATATTTGGACATACATTGGTCAAATCCTATGCATGCATATGGTAATCATAAGACTATTGAGTAAAGCTTTGGCCATGTGGTCAAAACTTGAGATTTGTTTCTAATATATCTTATTTTTTGTACTTATGTAGGTTTATTCAATGGCAAAGAAATCTACTTCGGCAAGGAAGGAGAATCAAATCATTGATGGAGTTAGTGGGGATTTTGTGTGGCCTTGGTTTATGGATGTTTATGACAAAGAAGGAAAAAGAGCAAACAATGTCCTTTTATATGCTTCAAAGCTTGAGGATTCAGCATATGATCAAGTTGGGATCATTGAGGGGTTGATGGATGGATGTGCTGGGAAGGAAGGGAAGGAAGGGATCCCGTGTATTGTAGTAAAGATCAAGGAAAAGAACATTGAATACAACCTGGATCCCTTATCTTTTCAATCTACACATATAAAAGAGGATGAAGTATACTCTTTGAGAGCAATGGGTTGGAGCCTCCGAGAGGAGATATCAGGCACACAAGACATAATAGCTACATTTGAGTCTATCAAGCATAGTGAACTTCTTTTTCCTACAAAACATGGTGTTTGACCAAAGAAGAGGACAAAGATTCAAGATGCACAAGCACAATCAATAGCTTCAAACTCACAGGCTCTTGGTGTGAGTGTACCTCCTAACACTCCTCTAGACAACACAAACCAATCTTCAAAGGCACAAGTAATCCAAGCAACACCTTTGGTGTCACTTGAAGTCAAGGGTGTTGAAAGAACCTTTGACTTTCCAGACATGGTTAAGAAGAAGGGCAAAAAGGATGGTTCAGGATTTCACATGTTTGAAAAATACTTTCCATTTGGCTCAACCACAGTTTCCTATTGATGTTGGTAGATGCTATGAGGCACCACCTTTATATGCCTATAGAACACTTTGTTGGGATTATGTGCAAAAGTTGACATCATCTTTTGTCAAGAATCCCATGAATCCAGCAACAGTAGCATACCTCATGCCCTTTTTGGAGGAGAGTGATGTGAAGCGACCCATGCATCGTGATGAGGTGGAAGTGGATAAGCTACATTCTTACTCCTATTGGATCATATCAGGTCTTCACTCAATCCATGCGGCAGAGATCTATATCCTAAGTAGCACTCATCGATGCCTAGCAACCAAACATCTATAATGGATGTATGCATGAAGATGTATATGCGTAGATGTGAATGTGGATGTAGATGTGCATGTATGTATGCTTGCCTGTAAAAATGGATGACTATCTTGCATTGAGCGGCTTGTGGACTGGGGAGCTGATATCCTTGTGCCTCCATTATGCAGCAAAGAGCGGCCACCTTTATTGTGTCCAATGAGTTTTGGATGTTGCCCAAATGCCCATGTGGCACAAACATGTGGAGCTACACCTCTACACTTGGCAGCCCGGTCCACTCATTCTAAAGTAGTCCACTTGCTTTTAAGTAAGGGGTCTCTCATGTATGCAACGACCACAAGATCTGGTGGAAGTGGCTGTGGTTTTGGAAGCACACCATTGCATTTTACAGCACGTGGAGGATCATCATAATGTGCTAAACCTATTTTGGCATGGGGTGTTGCTAGGTTTCAAAGAAACTCTCAAGGGCACACCCCTTCTTCATCGCTCTTGGAATGAAGGGATGTAATGCATGAAAAATATGAGTAATCACCATGTAAACATGATGCCTAAGTGTGTTTAGTCTCTCACCAAGAGAATGGAAATAGCCTTCCACAAGCCAAGAGAGAAGCCATGAGCTCCAAGAAACATAAGTTTCCATTTCTAAAAATGATCATCAAAAATTACAACCATGGTCCAAGTCCCCTCTTTTATACATGGACTTGTCCCATTATTAACCCTATTGAATAAAGTTCCTACTTTATTACAAACCATCCCTTCCCAAAGATTTTGTCCTCAAAATCAATAACATGTACAATCTCAAAGTATGAGACTCTAATGTAATCAATGGGAAGTGGTTGAGAGTTCTCAAGTACATCCAAAGCACATATACAATGAAAATCCGGATGTATACAAGTCCACAAAGCTTCAAGCCCAAAGTGTATGAGTGGGACTGTTATGACAGCCCTTCTAGTCGATGAAGACCCTTGAAAATCCTTCATTTAGACTCCATATATTGGGCTGAAAATGATATGTACACTCAGCCATATGTAGCCCACATCATAATCTTTCATTAGGATACGCCATGAAGCTTGTTGGAGTAGAAAAATAGGCCCAATAGTAGACCTTCCCAAAGCAGTCCAGAAATTACAGCATGTATACTTCTCCTCATATTACCCAATTTGCTCAAGTAAACCATACCACTTGGTCACGGAAAGTCATCCACAAGTAAGCCATGTTGTTGGACATACTCCAATGATTGCCAAGTAGCCTCATCCATGGGTAATTGCTTCCATTTGACAAGGTATTCATCAATATTCCGATTCCTCAACTCTCTTGTCCTCTTGCCAATAACACTCTCCGGCTCATAAATGATCTCACCTTCTTCATTCATGGGTGGAAGCTCTTCCATCTCTTGAGGCAAAGATCCCATAAACCTCTTAAGGTTAGATACATGAAACACATTATGGATCCTTGTCGAAGAAGGCAAATCCAACTTGTAGGCCAAATCACCAACCCTCTTGATAATCAAGTATGGTCCATAATACCTATGAGCCAATTTTGAGTTGGTTACACCTTTGAGAGTGTTATGCCGACTCTTGGGAAGCTTCAATAGCACATAACCACCCTCTTCAAACTCCACATTCCTTCTATGAACATCCGCATTAGCCTTCATGACATCTTGAGCCTTCTTCATATTGTCCTTGCAAAGTTGAAGAAGTTGTCTCATTCTTTCCAACTCTTCTTTGGCCAATGGATTGACCACTTTGTCTTCATGGAAGGCTATCGATGGCACATGTACTTGATATCCATAGAGAGCCTCAAATGGTGACATGCCAATACTCAAATGCTTGCTTGAATTATGGCAAAATTCAGCAAGATAAAGCCACTCATCCCAAGATGTTTGCATGTCATGACAATAGTGCCTCAAGTACACCTCAAGCCATTTGTTTGTGCACTCCGTTTGCCCATCCGTTTGAGGGTGATAGGCCGTAGATGGAGTGATTTGAGTACCCAAGCTCTCATATAATGACCTCCAAAAAGTCCCCATGAACTTGGTATCTCGATCACAAACTATGTTGAGTGGCAAGCCATGTATCTTGAATACATGTTTCAAAAATTGCTTGGCAATATGAGATGCTCCATAAGTGGTCTTTGAAGCAATGAAATGGGCTGATTTTGTAAGCCTATCAATCACCACAAATATTTGATCCCATCCATGCTTTGTCTTTGGTAGACCCGTAATGAAGTCCATAGAAATGTGAGTCCATTTTCCATCCGGAATAGGTAATGGATGAAGTAAACCACTTGGGAGTTGATGGCTATCCTTATTCTTTTGACAAGAAGCACATTCCATCACAAACTTCTTCACATCTCCCCATATACCTTTCCAATAAAAACTCTTGCTCACTTTATCATAGGTTTTGAGTACACCAAGATGGCCCGAAAGTGGTGAAGAATGCATCTCATGAAGCACCTTTGGTATGTAGAATGAGGTAGGAACCAAATACACCTTATCCTTGTATCACAAGAGACCATTGTGAAGCTTGTAATGAGGAAACTCTCCACCATCACCTTGCTGTAATTTGGTATAAATATGGGCAGCACCTTCATTGATGAGGTATTCCTCTTGAATCCCCTTGATCCATTCACTATATACCTCCATGATTGAAGTTGTAGCGCATGCCCACATTCTAGACAATGCATCCGCCACTACATTGTCCTTCCCGGGTGTGTAGGATATCTCAAAATCATATCCTTGAAGTGTGGCCAGCCATCTCTTTTGCTTTGGAGAAAGATTTGGTTGGGAGAGGAAAAATTTCAGCACCCTATGATCACTTCTCACCTTGAAATGAGCACCATAAAGATAGTGATGCCACTTCTTGATGGCATGAAGTATGGCTAGCATCTCTTGCTCATAAACATGAAGCCCCATCTCCTTTTCGGTAAGCTTTCTGCTTTCAAATGCAATGACTCCATGCTCTTGATACAAAACTGCCCCAATTCTTCTACCACTTGCATCCGCCCTCACATAAAATGTCTTTGCAAAATCCGGACATACAAGTATAGGGGCTGAAGTGAGCAACTCCTTGAGCTCATTGAAGCTCTTGTTGGCAATGGAATCCCAAAAGAAAGCCTCCCTCTTGAGCAAGTCGGTAAGAGGTGCCGCAATGGATGCATAATGTTGCATGAATCTTCTATAGAAAGAAGATAATCCCAAAAATCCTCTCAATTGAGTTGTATTGCTTGGTGTTGGCCACTCTTTGACACATGCCACTTTCTTAGGATCAGCCCTTATGCCATTCTCACCCACCAAGTGTCCAAGATATTCCACTTCATTGACCATGAATGTGCATTTGCTCTCCTTTGCATAAAGCTTGTGCTTCCTCAACACTTCAAACACTTGCTTCACATGACATAGATGTTCCCCTTTGCTCTTGCTATAGATCAAGATGTCATCGAAGAACACTAGCACAAACTTGAAAAGAAGGGGAGCCAATATCCGACCTCTTGGGTAACATGTAACACATAGATAGTGCCAAAAGCCTTAATCTCTTTCTTGAGTCGCCTTGGAGTGATCAAAGAGAGCTTCTTAGGTGCATTTGCAGCAAGTACCACTTGTTGCCCATGATGTAGAAAGCTCATGAAACCTTGTTGAAGGTTCATGTGAATGTCACCAAGTGAAGCCAACCAATCACACCCCATGATAATGTCGATGGGACCCATATCCAAAACCACCAAATCACACCCCATGATAATGTCGATGGGACCCATATCCAAAACCACCAAATCACCTTCCCAAGTGTATGAAGAGGATAAAACCACTTTTGTAGAAGGGCAAACCAAGCTAGTCTTCTCACTTTCCCCATTTGCCACTTGCACTTGGAATGTTGTAGGTGTCTTCTTTGTGTTGAGTTTGAGAGAGTTGATGGATTTAGAGTTGATGAAGCTATGAGTGCTCCCGGAATCCACAAGAATATGTGCAACCCTCCCATTGATGGTCCCCACCAACCTTAGTGTGCTTGGGTTCTTGCAACCTGCCAACAACTCTTGTGAGATAGAGCATATGCAAGCTGAAATTTTTGCATTGGTAGGCATGTCTCCGTCCACAAGGCTTTCCTTAACTCCACCTCCCGGATCAAACGGAAACTCAACATCCTCCGTGATGAAAGAATGGTCTTCAAGTGACTCCTCATGTGCTTCTTCATTGCAATCCTCCCATTCCTCAATGTCATGAGAGTCATCCTTGTTCTCTTCCTCATCCATGAGGATCATAGTGGCCACAATCTTCTTTGATTTGCACACATGCCCGGGTGACCACCTCTCTTTGCACTTGAAACATAGCCCTTTGCTTCTCAACTCCTCAATCTTTGGATCATCCATTCTTTGAGTCTTCTTGAAGGGTTGAAAGGGCTTCTTCTTCATGAAGTCACTACTCTTTTTGGCATCAAATTGATGTATCCCATTCTTTGGCTGTCCACCCCCAAATGATGTAGGAGTTCTTGGATTAGAGGATGGTAATGTAGAGGTAGGACCTTTCCCAAAATTGTAAGAAGTAGTGGTTGGTTTGAGTGTGTCTTTGGTGAAGGTCATGGGCTGAGACCTCTTGTACTTTGGCTCATAGAGTTCGGCTAACCTCATAGCTTCTTTGAGAGAGCTAGGCCTTTGAGCCGACACATCCGCCTTGATGAAGTGTTCAAGCCCATGCACAAACTTTTTCATCTTCATGTCTTCACTCAAGCCTTCCACGTACATTGAAAGCTTCAAAAATCTCTTGATGTAATCTCTCACTATCATCCCCTTTTGAGAAAGCTCATACCATTCTTCATGGTATCGGTCAAGCACTAAGGGTGAAATGAAGGCCAAGTTCATCTCCCGCTTCAATCCTTCCCAAGTTGATGGCGTGTTCCCTTGTTTGACCAAGTGCCTCCACCATTGATGAGCATAATCTTCAAGATGTAAGGAGGAAAATTGTACCATATCACGCTCACTTTTTGGGTAAAGTTGGAAATAGGTGTCAAGCTTGGTAGCCCACTCCTCCAACTCTTGCGGAGATAACCCGTCACCTTTGAACTTTGATAGTGAGATTTTGTCTTTGACATCCTTGGAAGATATGTGGGATGGGTTATCATGTTGGGTAGAGGGCTTGAATCTTTGCATCTTTGAGTATGACTCCATAAATTGTGCAAAGTCTTTGTAATCCTTCTTGATGATATTCGACAATCCCATCCACTTCTCGTGAGCATCCCTTTGTCTTTGGGCAAAGGACATTTGATTCCAATCGAGTGCAATCTCCTCATCATTCGCAAACGCCTCATCCTCTTCCCTTGAATGCATTGCCCTAGAAGAGGTAGGACCCTTTGATGCATTAGGGTGAGACAAACCCGAATGAAAAGAAAGAGGAAACATATCCTTGACAAGAGGTCTCCGTGCATCCGCCATGAATCCCCGAGTGGATGCTCCCAATGGATCCTCTTGTACGGCCTTCATGGAATCCTCATTCAAGATGCCCTTGCCTTTTCTTTGCTCATAGTCACCATAATTCCCATGCTTTTCTTGTGCTTGAGACTTCCCAAACTTGTCCTCCATCACACCAATCCGTGAGGATAATGTTTCAAAATGAGAATCAAGCTTGGAGTCTAAGGTCTCCAACCGTTGTACAAGCATTTGCATGAGAGTGTCATGGTTAACCGCCGCTTGTGTCCCTTGAGAAATTTGATTATGTACATTGCCCCCATTGTCTTCATTGATGAATGCATCCCTTGCATCCATACTACCTTCCATGTCCTCATCACCAATGATCATGTCTTGCACAACATCCCCACCCTTGCGTGGTCTTCCCTTCGGCATAGTGAAGAAAATGCAAGATGTTGGTAGAATGCCCAAATGATGTCAGAATTGGACAAAAGAAGGTTCTATGGGTAGGTAATGGTGTCTACTATCCTCCCAAATGAACACAGTAAGAATTAGGTGTGGGCAAGTACTCTCTGTTTTAGGGTTTGTGCGGGACAGCTGAAAGTAGTAATTTGGCTCTAAAATGCAAAATATATGTCGGAATTAGGATTTTGACGGCTCTATAGAAGCTAACGGAAGATAGAACCTACCCCTAAAAGCATTTTGATTCAGTCAAAGTGGAAGTATATTCTGTTTGACTTTGACCAGAAAGTCAACATGACTACTTTGACCAAGATTGTGATATCCGATTAAGGGGTTCTCTGGCTCATTTGAAAACTCTCAAGGAGTAGAATAGAGTCGTGTAATCACTCGGACCTAATCCCAAAAACCCTAGGACTGAATTAGGGTTTTGTAAAATCCCAGAAATTCCCAAAATTCGGTCCCAAAGCTCAATCCGGCTACAAATGATTGGTGTTTCTCCCCTTGTTAGTTGTGAATAACTCTTCAAGTGTATCCATGGGGTAAATCTCCAATCAATAAGCTTGTTTGGCTCCCTTGTTGGAAAAATTCCGCCATAGTCTCCTTTGTAATTGGAACCAAATCTCAAATGAAAATGCAACTTCTCAAATCACAATGCAATACTCTTTGTATCCCGCAATGTCATGAAAGATCATATGCACTCTTTGTCCATCAAAGCATTTGCAATATCCACACAATATGACGAAAAAAGGGACCCCATTGCCCAAATGCATCCACAAAGTCGATGGTGAGGATTGTTGAGGACGCGCGTTGAAGCTTGCCGATCTCCCGGCCAAGCTCTTCTCACCCCTTCACCGAGTTTTCCTCCAGGGTGAAGGTTGAGGCCATTTCTTCACACCGGTGTACCTAATCCCCCTTTGTACCGCTTTTCCAAGGCAATCACGGCACAAAGAGTTCAAGCCATTCTCCCCTTGGCCTCTCCAACCAATGCCAAGGTACCCTCACACATTGCTAGATTCTATAGAAACTTGAAGTGGTAGCAATGGTGAGTGTAGGTACAAAATGATGTGGATAATATCAAATGATAGAACAAGTTTGTTGGCTTACAAGTATTGAGCATGACTCATGCCCTTTTACAATTTAGAACTCATCAATAAAGCATGGACTCATGCCTCAATCCATCATCCAAAAGCTCCAACACAAACCAACAATTCACAATGCCCTCACCATGGCATTTGCATAAGCAATTGTTAACCACAATCAAGGCATTTGCAATTGCATTCCAACAATCCCTTTCACATCATATTTGACAAATGCATGCTTCCAAAACTTATGCTTTCTTATGCCCATGTGTAAAACATAGCATTGGCATGGCTATGTATAGCATCCATAGTGTCCATATGGCATCAAGATGAGCATGAGGGACTCCAAAAACATTGCATAAGCTTGCTATTCCATCAATGGCATGCCAATTGAGACATAATGAAGAAAATCCCCCAAAATGTGATCTATGAATTGGCCAAGCTCATGTGGAATCAATTCCTTTCACCATTGCCATCAATAATGCATGGAGAAGCAATATTGGCATGTGAATGGTCAAGCTTTAATGGTTAATTTCTGAAAATTAGGGGAGTTTGAATGTGTCCAACCCTAATCCATTCCCAAGCTCCACCAAATGCTTCAAACTTGCAAGAATTTGATCAAACCACTCACCAATGTCATCCGGAAAGCTTCAATGGTAGAAAATGTTGAAGAAGCCTCTTGTTGAAGAAAAACGTAGCCTCTCTTTGCTCTGAAATTTGCAGCCAAATAACACCTCCCATGTGCTTGAACAAAGCTTGAAAAGGTGCTCCAAACAATGGCTAAGAACCCTATTGAAAGGCTTCTAACACATGAGGTAGTAGAGCTAGGCTTCACCTAGCTCTCCCTCCACAACTTTCAGCGCAGATTTTGAGGCGGCAGCCTGCTGCAGCCCGCCATTTTCGCTTTTCTTGCCTCCCTCATGAGATGATAATGCTAACAATGATGCCTATGAAGTGTAAGAGCTTAGCAATGCAAGATTTGGTCAATGTGGCAAGGTATACTAGGGTTTCTCACAGCCATGGAAGAATGAACAAAAGCTCTCCAATCTTGAGAAAAAAATTTGCAAGAAGAGGCTCAAATGAAAGATCTCAGTGAGCTCTACAAAAACCCTAAGGTTTGGCATCAAAACGGGTAGAGGAAGAGCATCCCATGGCTATGGAAAGCTTGAGGAAGAAGAAGATGATTACTAAACGTGATTAGCAGAAAAGTTAATTGCAATTAGTCACTTGCCCTAAGTTTTGGCCCGGCTGCCCCAAATTTTTGGTCTAGAGGCCCAAAATTTGGTCCAAAATTGGCAAAATTGACCAAAATCACTCAAAATTCAAGCAATTTCCATGAAATGCTCACCATCTCCATGAGATTAAGCAAGATTAGAGAAGATTTGTCAAGAGTCACTCAAGGATTACAAGAAAATGAGAAAAAAAAATGAAAGAAACTCAAATTTTCAAGCAAATTTTCCCAACAACCCATGCATGCCCATGATCAAAATCAAGAGCTCTGATACCAATTGGAATGAAGGGATGTAATGCATGAAAAATATGAGTAATCACCATGTAAACATGATGCCTAAGTGTGTTTAGTCTCTCACCAAGAGAATGGAAATAGCCTTCCACAAGCCAAGAGAGAAGCCATGAGCTCCAAGAAACATAAGTTTCCATTTCTAAAAATGATCATCAAAAATTACAACCATGGTCCAAGTCCCCTCTTTTATACATGGACTTGTCCCATTATTAACCCTATTGAATAAAGTTCTTACTTTATTACAGCTCTAAAGTACCATAACACAACATGTACAGCTCTTCTCAACCCTTAGACTGTAAAGCCCTTGGTATGGCCATCTCTGTGGCAGTTTATGGAGCAGTCTTGGCACTAGAGCAAAAGTTTTGTTGGAGGCTGCCTTGGCACATGCTAATGGATGCTTGGGAGAAGAGGATCTTTTCTGTTACTGAAAAGTGGATCTTTTATGTACTGGCCATGGCCAGGTTTCATTTTGTATCTTTTTATGCTTGAACTTCATGCCGAAGTTTTACCCGGAGATGAAGTGGCCCGTGATTATTGTTTAGATTGGTGTTAACCTTCTTGCCATATGCTTTGCCCGGGGAACGAAAGTGGTATTACATATAGGTAGTGATGGCTTACTGGATGAAGTGTCGAGGAGCTCTCAGAAATGGCTTACTAGATGAAGTTGCCCAGGAGCCTAGTTGAATTGTTTTGTTATTTGCATATCTCTCAAGCATGGCTTGCTAGATGAAGTGCCCAGGAGTTCTCAGTTAGATCATTTTTTCCACAACTCACTTGCTGGATGAAGTTGCCTGTGAGCCTAGTTGAATCATTTTTATTATTTGTGTATCTCTCCGGAAGGTTTGCCTAGAAAGATCATTGTATATTGTCTACCTGGGAGCCCGCCTTATCGAATGTTTTGCCCAGAGTCCAGCTTGCTAGAGAACCACTTGTGTTTTTTATGTGCCATTCACCGAGATGGTGAATTGAGGTAGTACTGGGCGACTTGTGGATGGGAAGCTAGGTCCTCCACACTCCACCAAGATCTTTCCACCATCATCTCCAACATCTCCGACCGCTCCTCTGAACCGTGCCGATGCCCCTTCGGCATCTTCAACCGTCGTCACCGCCAATGCCCTCCAACCACCGGTAGTACCCTTCAACGGCTCTTACCATCGTCCCCCGGCGATGCCCTTGCGCCACCTCCGACCGCCCTCACTGCCAGTGCCCTCGACATCTCTGACGTACATGGTCAACTTTGATGGCACTCATGGAAGCAACACCCCTCTCTCTTTTTTGAGGAACGGCGATCAGATCCTCTTGAGCACCATGTCCCTTTTCCCGGTGGAAGATCTTCCCTCTACACTACATGATGAGGGTTGGGACTTCGAGGAGGAAGACACCCAAGGAGGAGATAACGGGAGAACTCTCTCGGTAGTGGGGGGGGACTCTCTCTTGTGTCACATTCACGCTAGCACATTCGACGGAGAGCACATTCTCTTCTACAGTTTGGTATATAGTGTTGTGCTCTTGTGGTGTTTTGTCTCTCTCTCTCTATGAGTGAGGTGAGTGAGTGGATAGTGGTGGGTGTGGTGTGAGTGAGAGGCCTATAGAGATACTGCGGTTCTAGGTGGTGGTGGTCGGAGAGAACAATAGACTATGTAGAGTATAGGTATTGCATGTCTAACCAGTGAGGTCGACTCAGAGGACGAGGTACTTCCTGATGCCAATGGGAAAGAACAAAGATGATGATGATGAGGAACGGCTTGTTCATGATGAGGATCTTAGCCCCAACTCCCTCGACTTGGTGCTTATGCACCTTATTATGTTCTTATCTTTTTTCTTTGCCTATGATGAGGCATTACTATTTTTTACTACAATCCAAGATATACATTGCAACAATTAAGTAATAAAATCTATAGTTTTCCCTCAAACTTAAACAAAATAGTTATCTTTAATTTCTCTATGGGTTGGGCTCAATCTTCTCACTAAATTTGTTGTCTTCATCTTCACTTGTCCACTTACACATACACAAGCAAAAAAGGGGCTCCCCTTGCATACACTGCAATTTTTGTAGTGCAAGCAAAGGGGATCCCCTTTTTTTTTTGTTACATACCCACTGTGGCTTCTGGCCCCACCCTATGATCAGGCTAACAGCCGAGCGACAATTTTCGAAGCCTACAAAAATAACACTAAGTTGGTCAGCTAATGGTGTGGCTATACCTCCATTCTTTTATAGTGTTAGAGAGATAAAGAGAGAGAGAGAGAGAGAGAGAGAGAGACATCACTAATCCCTACTATTATCCATACTATTCTAACTAGGAATTGCGAGGGCTTGACCACGTGGGGGCTTGTCATCTCCCCGACTTGAGTGTGAGGGGGGAGCAATAACACACAAGTCACGTATAACTAGTTACATTGAAGAACAACTAGTTAAGTATATTTACAAGCCATCGTTCCCAAAAGACATCTTTCTACTCACATTAAATAAAAACAATGCTTCTCAGTGCCACCACTCTTTAAAGAAACAAATATCAATATTTATAACTGCTCAACAATTCCATGGCTTAAAATAATAATTAAAAAAATGCTTCTCGAGTGCCACCACCCTTTAAAAAAACAATAAGGTACCAAAGTGTTTTTTTCTATTAATTAACAATGAAGAACCTCAACAACGTCAGCATCAAACTATCAACTTGAGCATCAAATTAAGGTTTTTAATTTAGCAAGTGTACACGCGTTAGTTTCTCTCCCGTGTTCTGCGTGCTTCTTGACGCACCGTATAGCCGCTCCTCAACCGAATAAAACCGAGAGCTCGTTAGAGAGAAACTTGACCTTGCTGCAAATCTTCGAATGTTGCCCGAGAGAACCTTGCAGAAGGGGCGGAAGGGAGGAGAGATGGTGGTGATGGAGAAGAAGAGAGGCCTACGTAGGACAGAGAGGAGGATAGAGGCAGAGCCACAGAGGGATGCGGGCGGAGATAGATAGATTGACCAGGGGAGAGGGAGGGAGGACCGAGGTGGAGGTGGAGAGAGCTACAGAGGGACAGGGGCGGAGAGAGATAGACTGACCCAAGGAGAGGGAGGGGGCGGCCAAGCAGATGGCAAGGACGAGCACGAGGAAGCCTTCGTAAATGCATTAATTTATGAAGTCAGTGGCATAGACTAATGCATTACAAATCTTTGTGTGAATATAATATGCTACTCAACCATGCTTCTCAAGTGCCACCAGTTTAATAAAACATTATATCAATATTTATAGTTCCATGGCTTAAAACAATATAACGTTTAAAAATCAAAAAAATCACGATAACTCATCATGAGCTTAAAGTCATCACATGACCGGCCCCTTTCCTATCTAGGCTACGGATCATGCGTTTCGGTCTTCGAAGGTGGTGTGGTGGTCGCCAAGATTGGTGAGGGCCTTGTGGAGCTCTTCGGCTGTGATTTGGCCGTTCTTGTCCAGGTCGAAGACGTCAAAGGTGGCCGAGAGCTCGTCATGGCTGGCGATCTCGCCAGTAGCGTGCAGGCAGCGCGTGTTGAGGTCCACGAATTCTTCAAGATCGATGAAGCCGTCCCTGTTGGCATCCACTTCGTCCACCATCACCACCGCCTCCTCCCGCGTTGTTTCGTCGCCCAGCGACCGCAGCACGGCGCTCACCTCGTCAGCAGAAATCTTCCCGTCGTTGTTGGTGTCGAATAGAGCAAACAGTTGCTTTATCTCTTGCATTATGCTCGACGGAACCCGCCGGAGCGACGCCTTCGAGATGCCGGATATTGAAGACGAACTCATTGGCCGGTCGTCCTGATGTGATACAGACGGTCTTCTAGATGCAGAAGCATTAGCGCTAGCTGAACCGTATTTGGAAGAGCTTGTCGTAATCTCAATGTCGGATGAGAAAGCTTGTTTCCGGCTAGATTTCTTCTCCGAGGTTGAGGAGCTATTGGGAGAAGAAGGCGTGCTAGAAGGTGGGGGAGTTTGAGCGAGAGCGAGACAGCTTGGGAAGCTTCATATTGAAACAAAACAAAATATCACGAGAGCCTCAGAACACGAGATGAAAAGACTGAGAATGCAGAAAAGAAGTCTGAAGTTATATGTTTAGGGTATCCTGCCAAGGCTTTTAATAGAGACAATAGGAAACCGACAGCGCGTAGGCCATTTCCATTAACCTTCGCCGAACTTCCATGAAGCTTCCTTGAAACAAAACGGAACCTTCTTGACTTCTGCAACGTGTCCGACACGTATATATCGGACACGTACACATTTTGAGATCAAACTCTTCAAATTAGTCTTTTCGAAAAAACAAATATTTTTCAACCAATCAAAAAATAAGGACTAATTTAACTCGATCCAATTTTTGTTTCCAAATCTCTACAATGTCGGTTTTATAAAATATATGAAAATCATTCCTTAAAATAAGAACCTTTATAAGTCCTTGAATCTTTCAATTGATAATAGTTAAATTACTTCTCAAGATGTTCATTTTTTTTATTATCGTGCTTATGATTGTTGGTCGTCGCCTTGCAAGGTGGAAAGTGGATTATTAATGTTGCCATCCAAAATGAGGTTTGGGAATGATTGCTTGAGGGCGGAATCATCATTGACACTACAAGAGCTTGAGGGCATACCGACGCTAAAATACCGACGCAAATGTCGAACGTCGGTATGTCCGTCGTAATGTTGGAGGAGACAAGTCGGGCGGGGTATTTTCAAATTTTCGTTTCCCGACGCCTATATCGACGCGTATACCGACGGACATTCCAACGCCTATACCGACGCACATTCCGTAGTATATACCGACGCATATTCCGACGCATATTCCGTAGCATATACCGCCGCTCGTAAGTTTTTTACAGCCGAGAGCCTATTTTCTGATTTTTTCGCAGAGAACGGCGCGTTACAGCTAGAGAAGGTCTCTTTCTCTCCCTCTCCTCTTTTTTCCTCTCTCCTCTTTTCTCCTTCTTTCTTCTTTTCTCCTCTTCTCCTTCTCCTAATATGTTCTTGCAATTGCTTTTACTTTTTAATTTAAGAATTAGGACGTTTAGGAGTTTGTGTTTTTTTGGCTCTCTATGCATGTTGAGAGCTCTCTATGTATGCATAGATCTCCTAATACATGCATAGAGATTTTAGGATTTTGTATTAGTTCTTATTCTTGTGTTTAATTTACTAATTATTTTATTTAATATTTTGTTTTGCAGCTCTTTCACCTCACCAATCTTTCACCAATCCTCTCCTTCAGCTTCGCAAAAAAGAGGTAGATCCTCTTTCGATTTTTCTTGTTTATGCTATTTTCTATGAATTATTGCATCCCTGTTTTATGGTTTAGGGTTAGTTTTGGGTTCTTGTAAGCTTATACATAGGATTAATTTAATATCTATGCATAAAACCTATCATAAGCTTGCAATCTCTATGCATAGCCTTCTTGCAAGCTTTATGCATAAGCTCTATTCATAGAGCTTGCGAGCTTGTGAAATCTCTATGCATAACTCTATGCATAGGCTTTATGCATAGAGTTTGCAAGCTTATAAAATCTCTATGCATAGGTTTCTTACAAGCTTATAAAATCTCTATGCATAGGTTTCTTGAAAGCTTGCATGGACATTGTACATAGAGCTTGCGTAGCCTTCTTGTTGAAAGCTCTATGCATAGCCTTCTTGTAAAAGCTCAATGCATATGCTCTATGTATAGGCTTTATACATAGAGGTTGTAAGATTATGAAAGCTCTATACATAGGGCTTGTAAGCTTATACAAGCTCTATACATAGAGTTTATGCATAGAGCTATATGAATCTAGCTAAATGCATGAATTAAGATCTATGCATAAAGCTTAATACATAATGTTTTATGTATAAATCTTATGGATGAGCTCTATGCATAAGGCTTCACATGCGTTATGTTTTTTTGCATAAACCTTTTTTTGATGTAGAGTGCCTTGCATGGATGGAAAGCATAAGCTTTTTGAATGTTTATACTCTCTTATACATATAACATATAAGTCTTATGCTCTGTTTTTCTATGCATAAGGTATTCTCGTTATTCATAGAGTTTATATATGTTATCAAGGTAAGATCTATTATCCATGTAAAACAAGATCATGTTTATTACACCATTAGGTGATGGGATTAAGGGTTAGCATAGTGCATAAGGCTTATAGCATAGAGCTTATGCATAAGTCTTATGCATAAGACTTATGCATAGAGCGTATGCATATGGCTTATGCATAAGACTTATGCATAGAGCGTGTGCATAAGACTTATGCATATGACTTATGCATAGAGCGTATGCATAAGGCTTATGCATAGAGCGTGTGCATAAGACTTATGCATATGGCTTATGCATAGAGCGTATGCATAAGGCTTATGCATAGAGCTTATGCATAAGACTTATGCATATGTTTGGCTAGATGACAGGGAGTGGGCAGCCATTGCTCAGGAGCTCACCGAGACACCAGAGAGGTTTCAACAACAAAGAGAGGCGGCAAGGGCAAGACTCCAAACAGTAGGGGCTTCTCATCTTGGGAGTGGTGGTTACGAAACCATGCGCCATGAATTCGTAAGTGTTTGTAGCAATTTTATTTATGTAAATGTATGTATATGGGCTAAATGTTGATTTCTAAAAGTTATAATTGTTAATCGTTTGTGCAGGAGTTGGCCATGAATCGCCCACCAAGTAGGCGAGAGGAGAAGTACGCTCACAAACATGGCCTTGTGGCCTTGTTTGAGATGCTTGAAGAAGAAGGAGAGACCGTCAATTGGGAGGCATTACCATGATGTAAGATGACCTTCAAACTAATGAAATATGATCAAAACATTCTTGAGTATTAATGTTTAATTTAATTTCTTGTTTGTCGATCAAGAAAATAAAAAAACGAGCACGGTTGTTTTTGTGCTCCATTTTAGACAGAATGGTGCTGTCTGTTTGCTGTTGTTGATCCTGCTCATTGCAGGCAGCTAGGCAACAGCCAGGCAACACTATTCTGCTCAAAAAAAAATTTCTGCTACGTCGGTATATTCCCCGGTACTGACGTCGGTATATGCATTGGTATATATTTCGGTATTTATGTCGGTATACACCCCGGTATATGCACCGGTATATAACACGGTATATGCACCGGTATAGACGCCGGTTTAGCCGTCAGTATTACCCCCGGTGAGCATCGGTATAGATAACGGTATAGGCGCCGGTATTATTACCCGACGCTTATACCGACGCTGTGATTCCGACGCTTATACCGACGTTTATACCGATGACGGGGCTTTTTTAGACCCCATTAAATAGCGCCGGTATAAGCGCCGGTATTAGGCTAACATGTAGTAGTGTGAAGAACAATTCAATGAAGCTACTAACGGTTCTAGTGAGGATGAGGTACTTCATGACATCGATGAGAAAGGATACAGATGATGATGGTGAGGAACAAGATGTTCATGGATGAGGATCTTACCCCAACTCCGTGAGTAATAAAATCTACGTTTTGGTCTCAAACTTATGCAAAATAGTTATCTTTAATCTCTCTATGTTTTGGCCCCACCCTACAATCGGGCTAATAGCCGAGCGATGATTTTTGAAGCCTATGAAAATAACACTAAATAGCTTGGTTAATAGTGTTGTTTTATAGTGTTAGAGAGAGAGAGAGAGAGTGTGTTAATCCCTACTATTATCCATACTATTTTGCTAAGAACTGTGAGGGCTCGATCACATGGGAGCACGTCATCTCCCCCGTTCGAGTGTAAGGGAGAGGAGCAACATGCGGGTCACTAACTAGTTACATTGAAGAACAACTAGTCAAGTATATTTACAAGCCATTGTCATCTTTCTACTCATTAAACAAAAACAATGCTTCTCGGTGCCACCACTTTTTAATAGAAGAAATATCAATATTTAAAGCAGCTTAACAATTCCATGGCTTAAAATAATAAAATCAATGCTTCTCCAATGCCACCACTCTTTATATGTTGCTCAACAATTCCATGGCTTTAAACAATGTTTCTCAAGTACCACCAAAACAATGCTTCTCCAATGCCACCACTCTTTAATAGAACAAAACATGTTGCTCAACAATTCCATGGCTTTAAACAATGTTTCTCAAGTACCACCAAAACAAATATCAATAGTTCCATGGCCGAAAATAATATACTGTTAAGAAAATTAAAAATTTATGAAAACTCTCACTGGCAGTGTTCACAGAAAACTTGCAAACTCTTACAACAAACCTGCAAATTTTATGATCACTTGCAAAATTTATTTTTGCAATTTAAAAAATCAATAAAATTGATAAAATTTTAAACATTTTAGTAAAACAAACCTGTAAATGTTGAAAAAAAACTGGCAAATTTTAAAATTGCAAGTTTTAAGATCGGAGAAGAAAATATTCTTCGTGAACACTGAATAATGTCTCTCAGATCATGCGCGTGTCATCATGAGCTTAAAGTCATCGAAGTCCACATTGCCGGCCCCTTTCCTATCTACGCTACGGATCATGCGTTTGCAGTCTTCGAAGGTGGTGTGCTGGTCGCCAAGACTGGTGAGGACCTTGTGGAGCTCTTCGGCTGTGATTTGGCCGTTCTTGTCCAGGTCGAAGACGTCAAAGGCGGCCGAGAGCTCGTCGTGGCTGGCGACCTCGCCAGTCACGTGCAGGCAGCGCGTGTTGAGGTCCACGAATTCTTCGAGATCGATGAAGCCGTCCCCGTTGGCATCCGCTTCGTCCACCATCACCACCGCCTCCTCCCGCGTTGTTTCGTCGCCCAGCGACCGCAGCACGGCGCTCACCTCGTCAGCAGAAATCTTCCCGTCGTTGTTGGTATCGAATAGAGCAAACAGTTGCTTTATCTCTTGCATTATGCTCGACGGAACCCGCCGGAGCGACGCCTTCGATATTGAAGACGAACTCAGTGGCCGGTCGTCGTGATGAGATACAGACGGTCTTCTAGATGCAGAAGCATTAGCGCTAGCTGAACCGTATTTGGAAGAGCTTGTCGTAATCTCAATGTCGGATGAGAAAGCTTGTTTCCGGCTAGATTTCTTCTCCGAGGTTGAGGAGCAGCTATTGGGAGAAGAAGGCGTGGTAGAAGGTGGGGAGTTTGAGCGAGAGCGAGAGAGCTTGGGAAGCTTCATATTGAAACAATACAAAATATCACGAGAGCCTCAGAGCACGAGATGAAAAGACAGAGAACGCAGAAAAGAAGTCTGAAGTTATATGTTTAGGGTATCCTGCGAGGGCTTTTAATAGAGACCATAGGAAACCGACAGCGCGTAGGCAACCTTCGCCTAACTTCCATGAAGCTTCCTTCAAAGGAAGCGGAAATGTCCTTTCTTGACTTTATGACAGTGCAACGTGTCGTACACGTATTCATCTGACACGCACACATTTTGAGATCGAACGGCCTGCCGCCATATCAAATCAACCTCTACCGACGTTAATACCCCCCTCTCTCTCTCTCTCTCTCTCTCTCTCTCTCCCTCTCAAAATTTATATTTTTCAACCAGTCAAAATAAGGACCAATTTTAAATCTATCCGGTTTTTGTTTATAAATCTCTACAATATGCCGGTTCTGTAAAATATATAAAAAATCATTCCTTGAAATAAAAATCATTCCTTGAAATAAGGGTTTATGTGGTTTTAAAAAAAGACAAAAAGAGAGATAAATCTTAGTAATATAAAAAGGAAAAAAATTCCTCTAGAGCGAGAGAGAGCTTTTCATGATGGGAAAAGAAAAAGAAACTTTCATGGAAAAAGATAGAGAGAGAGAGACATAGAAAGAGAGAGATATATATATATATATTTTTGCTTTGGTTTTTCTCTTTTAAGATTATACTTGGCAACACGGGTGTTTAGTCATGGAAAATTGTATGTTGCTTTCTCACGTAATTTGAAAAAAATGGTTTTTTAAAGGAACAAGAGTATATATGACATCATATTCGCTTTGGATATGTTAAAGTAGAGGGTTGAAGGTTAATATTTTTATACAAGCTATTTTGTTTCCTTTTTAGTTTTTTTGATACATGACATTATCTATATGTATCTATTTACGAAGGATGGAGAGTGCCATGTGGTGGCTTCCAGCTATCCCACGTCATAGTCCCCCTGGTCTAACTACTGCATGTGGTGCCTCCCCCCATATGCTTCTCATGCTCAAGTGACCATATGAGATCACATCACATCAAACTACTTTTCAAGTTGTTCCAAACGTTGCTCCGGTCGAAGGGTGCTCTAATGCACACTGCTCTTCACGCTCCAATGCTCTATCTAGGGTGCTCATGTCCTTCCACAATAGCACCAATCTCTCTCTCTCTCTCTCTCTCTCTCTCTCTCTCTCTCTCTCTCTCTCTCTCTCTCTCTCTCTCTCTCTCTCTCTCTCTCTCTCTCTCTCTTTGTGTCACGCGCGCACACACACACACACACACACACACACACACAAATAGATAGATAGATAGATATAAAACCAATGTTAAGCCCCACACCTTGCAATGTCACTAAGGTCCTAAAAGAACACACAAAACTACATACATAGAGCTCTTCCAATGCTCCACACGCTGTCATCCAACAATGAGCTAGGTGGTCTATAGGTGTTAGAGGAGACCTTAACTTCTTCACATCCAAAAGAATTCCATTAAGAGCTTGCCTACAACACAATCACCATTCACCATAGAGTAACACCCTCACCTCTTACCAATCACACCAAACTTGAGCCCCACACTAGCCGAGTTACTCGATCGGCAAGTCATCACTCCCTGCCGCCTTTGTAAGATCCCTCTTACTAGAAGAAAATGTTAATTGATTATGGAAAAATATTTGAGTTAATTAAATGTGCAAATAAAAATATTAAAGTCTTTTTTATATAAATTTTAAGTGAAAATGTGTAAAAATAAACCCCTCGATGCACATGTGCACACATACAAGTAAACTAAGTCAAAAAGAAAAATGATAAAAATTCATTAAGAAAAATAAAATTAAACACACTAAGTCCAATCATCATCCCAATTTATACATGAATGTAACACATTGCATAGAGCTTTACTTGATTTATTGGGATTTTTTGGCTATTTAACTATTTTTTATAAATATGTTTTTGTTGCTTTTTATTGTAAAGCAATATGTGATTTTCTATTCAAGATCTTGGAAAATGTGAACCTCATCATTGAAGATCCAATGGTGAGAAGGTAGAAAAATATGTATAGAATGTGGCCATATTGTCAAATTGCAATTTTAACGATTGGATTTCTTTCGATCTTCTGCAGAAGAAAATTCTCTTAGTCTCTCAAAGAGACTGTAAAAGTTTAATACTTTAAATATATAAATTTTATACAACCCTCATTACACTTGAATTTCTTGTGGATCAAAGTACTTTCATGATGAATTTAACAAAAAACATTTGAGTGAATTTGAGTAAGGGAAACCTATTTTCTAGCCATCTTAATCAAATTTTCACTATTTGTCCGCCCAAAGTCTAAAACAAAGGAACCCTATTAGGCTTGGTGTTTCACCAAGCCTAGAGATTATGCCATTTGTCAAGCAATTGAGCTATGGTAACATAGTCTTAGTCCTACATGTACATGCCACATCATATGGGGGAGACTACACATAAGCATCTTGCTATCTCAACATCCCTCGTCATCATGCCACCTCAACTTAGTCAACAAGGTTGACTCCCTAAAGCCTACATGGCATGCCACATCAAATGCGTACATGGCATTTCCACATAATCAAGAATGTGCATGTCATCTTGCCACCTCAGCACAGTCAACTTGGTTGATTTTCTTTGCCTACATGGCATGACACATCATATACACGCATGGCATTACCACCTCACACTTGAGCATGAGGAATGCTCACGTGAAGGTTCCATGTCAACATATTTTTGCCATGTGGCAAAATGCTTGCTACCTCACCATTATATTTCATAATTTTTAAATATGAAAAAATAAAAAAATTATTTTAAAATAATTTATTAAATAAAATTTTTTTACAAAATATAATTGTATAATATAATTTTAAATCTCTCCTCCAAAAAAAGAAGAAATAAATATAAAATTTTTTATGAAATAAATATTTTTTATTTATTTAAATTAAATTATTAAAAATAAAATATTTATTTTATTTTTCAAGTAATCAATTATTATGATATAATTAAATAAATATAAACTCATATTTTTTAAAAATATTTTTTTGGAAAAAAACTTGAAATATGTCTAAAGAAATTTTTATGTTATTTATTTATCAAATAAGTTTTATGTACTATAGAAATAAATTTTATTTATTAAAAAAACCAAAAAGATAATATTCATTACTTAAAATAATTAATTTCTTCATCATTTCTAAAATTTGTAATTATCTTTAATATTTTTTAATATTTTACAATAAATTATCATTATCTGTAAAAATCCTACTTTTATCCATAATCTAATTTAACCAATGAAATGCTAACGAGCTTGGTATATATGGCCCAATTTTTGGAGTCTCCCTCATTCTTAGAGCTTCACCAACTTTGGAGATAGCTCCATTCCAAGCATATGTTAGTATTACTTTAAGCTTACTTATCTTCAATTTTTTGCTTAATCTCTTTTTTCCTACTTCTTAGCATGGGTTCACAAAGTCGTAGAAGTAGAAAAAGCAATAGGGAACGGAATCCCTATATCCACCTTATTCATGAGGAGCAAGCAAGGGTTTGCATGGAAGTTAGGAAAAGAAGAGATCATGAGTGCAAAGCAAGGGCTCGAGCATTGCAACGCACGATGGGTTCGATTGGCGACGCATCATCTCCTCCCCCCACCTATTCTCCATATATTCCCCATGACCCCACTCCACCTCCTTCTCCTCCTCATTCTCCCACAATTCTTTATCCACCCTATTTTGATCCCTTTGACACCTTGTCTATGCGGTTGTCACTCCACCCTCAGGCCTTTTCCATGAGGTGGACACTCCTATCTTCGGTGGCTCTCCACCTTTTGGCATGCCCTCCGAGTTTGGCACTTCTCACTTGGGTGTTGTCACTCCACCCTCAAGCGCTGCCCATGAGGTGGACACTCCTATCTTCGGAGGCTCTCCACCTTTTGGCATGCCCTCTGAGTTTGGCACTTCTCACTTGGGTGTTGCCCACCATAAGCTAGCCACTCTTCCATTGGGCGCCTCTCTATCTTTGGGTGCACCATCTGAGCTTGCCACTCCTTTGTCGGGCACCTCCCATGAGCTTGCGACTCCTCTACTAGCCTCAGGTGCAGCCCATGAGTTTGCCTCAACTCTCTTGGGTGAAACCTATGAGCTCGGCACTCCTCCATCTAGTGCAGCCCATGACCTTCATGCCGCTCCTCGATGTGGTACACATGCCCTTCCTGCCACACTGCCGACAGTCCTCATTTCGGTGATGTCGATGTCACTGGTCGACCATGTACTTGCCACTCTACCCTCTGGTGATGTCGATGTCACTGGTCGACCATGTACTTGCCACTCTACCCTCTGGTGTTGCTCATGAGGCATCTTCTCATGGAAATCCCTTTCCAGGTCTGGGGGGCTAGTAGTGGCCGTGCACCTAGATGCAGTCGTTTATTAGACCCTGAGATGAGAGCGATGATAGAGAGGTTTCGGGAGGAGCATTGTCGTGCATCACCAGAGTACAAGAAGGCATTGTGACATAGGGTTCATCATGGGGAGTACGTAGAGCATGGGGCTTGCTTTCTTCATATGACACAGACACAGTGTACTTTGAGTTCAGGTCTGCACACCCTGAGATCACCATTAGCCACAATGTTCCTTTGAGGCTTGCAAGCCTTGGTCTGTGCGTTACGCGAGGCAGCGTGACACATGTCTTTGTAGGTAACACGTTGGATTTCAGCTTTTGTATGATGTCTTTTGTGGCTTGTCTGGTCATTGGGGGGGTGGTGCCTTATAGCCCGAGGTACTTTGTTCACTTGCTATTATGCCCGCGCGGGAGGAGGATGATGTCTACCATCGTATGGCTTGTGCCATGGGGACTTGTACCTCGTGTGGTAGCTTGGCCATGCTTCACTTGTGCGAGGAGGATTCCTCGGTTAGTGACATGGAGCCAGTATGAGTATGTCACACATGGACAGTCTAGGAGATTACAGCTAGTGGAGCACCATTCGGCAAGTTCATGAGCACATTTACACATTCCGTCTATGCCTACATACATCATGCTCACGGTGCCAAGTGGCAGGACCGTCAGTTTCGTGCCAGCCTTACAGCAATTTCCTATTGGTGTAGTTGTCTCTGTGGTTGACTTCACAAAGAATTACACATTTTCTCCACATTAGGAGATCCAGGCAGAGTACTACTTTTCTGAGCAGGTATTGCGTGAGACATTGCCTCATTTTCAATTTAAGTTCTTCAAGATATTTTATATTAATGTTGTTTATGAATCTAACAATTCCCATTCTTGTGTGTTTGACTAGGTGGCCATCATGGTGCATATTAGTTATCGGCATGCAGAGGCGGTAGTAGATGGCATAGCAAGCACCCCAGAGGAGCAAGTCATCATTATAGAGTATCACTTTTACATTAGTGATGATCATTCTCACAGCGCCTAGTTTCTGCAGCATTGCTTCCATCATCATGAGATGACTTTTTGAGAGAGCATGCAATCACATGGACAGGGCAGTAGATATGGTCTGATGGATGTGGGGCACAGTTCAAGAGTGCTCGTCAGTTTTATTGGCTATATTCTTGGCATCGCATGACAGGCTTCCAGGTGATTTGGATCTTCTTTGAGTTAGGGCATGGAAAGCGGGAGCACGATGGTGCAGGTGCGTGTGTCAAACACGCTCTCAAATGTCACCAACTCCGTCGTGTGATAGTGAGCGCTTTCGAGATGCAGAGCATGTAGTGGATTGGTGCATTGCGTGTGAAAGTGAGAGATTTCGAGATGCACATGTAATGGATTGGTGCATTACGCATTTGACCACTACTGTTGCCTCTTCCTTCCCCCCCTCAGCGAGATGTCAGGATTGTCAGGAGGTCTTTTGGTGTGTTGAAAGTGTTGTCCTTGATTTTTCTTCTCCAGATTGTGCGACAGTTTTTGCAGGCACACATAGGCTACACTCCATTAGGAACACGTTCTATGATGATCCCACCATCTTCACACGGTGCCATTCATGCTTTTGCAGGACATGCACCGATGGAGACTACTTACTGTGCGAGATGCGAGAGTGGGCTGATCCTTGGTTTGCAAGCAGGTGTTGAGGCCAGAGCGAGGAGTTGGTCACCCCACCACTTTTGATCCTCTCACACTACCTGGGAGGACAGATCATGATTCTTTGACAGATATTTTGACAGTGGGTAATGTTTTTGCAATCATTTCCTAGGAGGGCAATGAGGAGGAGGTGGACAACTACATTCTGAGGTGCACTAGGCCCAAGTGCACCTTTGAGTGTGATGTGACTGATGATTATGGATACTCATTTGATGCCCACAGCATGATAGTGGTAGGTCACTGTAGTATGAGTGGGGCAAGGAGGCAATCATGTACTCTCATCTAGTTCTTGATGTGAAACTCACGCTTCGGCAAGTTAACAGCAAGAAGGTAGGCCCCCCACGATGGACCTTACCCTAGCACGAGTATATGAGCATCTTGGATACCCTCAGAGCTAGAGAGTCTATGGATTGATATTGTAGCCTCCTCCCTCTTATTTTTTGTACCTACTGCACTTGATTTTGTATCTTCTACCCATATATATTATGAGTTGGCTTTTTAGTTGTGCCCATATATTTTGTATCCTTTTGTTCCTGGTTTGGTGGTGAAACTTTGCGAGAGCGAGTGGTGTCTGATGGTGGTAAAACTTTGCAAGCGGGTCCATGGGGCTGCTACCCTACCACTTGCAAAGTTTGACTACCATCCAATGTCAGATGGGTGGGATGGTGTATTGCCACCCACTTTTTTTAAACATAGTGCCCAAAGGGTCCCCTATGTGAAAAATAGTGGGTTTGGGTTAGCCATCACTATCATCCCATGTTCGATGGTGATGAAACTTTGCAAACAGGTCCACAAGGATGTTACCCCACAACTTGTAAAGTCTCACCACCATCGGATGCCGGATGGGCGGGATTGTGTGTTTCCATCCGCTATTTTTCACATAGCAGCCAAAGGGTTCCCTATGTGAAAAATAGCAGGTTTGGGTGGGGCATTATTATCATACGGCGTCCAGTGGTGGTGAAACTTTGCAAACGGGTCTGTGGGGCTGCTACCCCAAGCTTCATCACCATTGAATGCCAGATGGGCGAGACAGTGTGTTGCCATCCGCTATTTTTGACATAGTTCCCAAAGGGTCCCCTATGTGAAAAATAGCGGGTTTGGGTGGGCATCATTATCATACGACGGCCGATGGTGGTGAAACTTTGCGGGCGAGTCTTTGGGGATGCTGCCCCACCAGTCACAAAGTTTTATCACCATTGGATGCCAGATGGGCGAGAGAGTGTGTTGCCATCCGCTATATTTCACATAGTGCCCAAAGGGTCCCCTATGTGAAAAATAGCGGGTTTGGGTAGGGCATCATTATTGTACGACGTCCGATGGTGGTGAAACTTTGCAAGCGGGTCTTTTGGGATGCTATCCCACCACTCACAATATTTCACCACCATCGGATGCCGGATGGGCGGGACGGTGTGTTGCCATCTGCTAATTTTAACATAGTGCCGAAGGGTCCCCTATGTGAAAAATAGTGGGTTTGGGTGGGGCGTCATTATTATCCGATGTCCGATGGTGGTGAAACTTTGCAAGCAGGTCCATGGGGATTCTACCCCACCACTTGCAAAGTTTCACCACCATCAGATGCTGAATGGGCGGGATGGTATGTTGCCATCCGATGGTGGTGAAACTTTGCAAGCAGGTAATGGGGATTCTACCCCACCACTTGCAAAGTTTCACAACCATCGGATGCTGGATGGGCGGGATGGTGTGTTGCCATCTGATGGTGGTGGTGAAACTTTGCAAGCAGGTCCATGGGGATTCTACCCCACCACTTGCAAAGTTTCACCACCATCGGGGATGGGGGTGGGATGGTGTGTTGCCATCCGCTATTTCTCACATAGTGCCGGATGGGGGTGGGATGGTGTGTTGCCATCCGCTATTTCTCACATAGTGCCCAAAGGGTCCCCTATGTAGAAAATAGCGGGTTTGGGTGGGGCATCATTATCATCCGTCGATGTCTGATGGTGGTGAAACTTTACAAGCAGGTCCCTGGGGCTTCTACCCCACCACTCTCAAATTTTCATCACCATCAGACACCGGCGGATAGGTGAGATGGTGTGTTGCCATTGCTATTTTTTGATATAGTGCCCAAAGGGTCTCCTATGTGAAAAATAGCGAGTTTGGGTGGGGCATCATTATGGTATGCGATGGTGGTGAAAATTTTTGAGTGGGTGTGTGGGGCTACTACGCCACCACTCCCAAAGTTTCACCACCATCGGATGCCAGATGGGCAGGACGATGTGTTGCCATCTGCTATTTTTTCATAGTGTCCAAAGGGTCCCCTATGTGAAAAATAGCGGGTTTGGGTGGGACATCATTATCATACGATGGCCGATGGTGGTGAAACTTTACGTCGGATGGGTGAGACGGTGTGTTGCGATCTGCTATGTTTGAGATAGTGCCCAAAGGGTCCCCTATGTGAAAAAATAGCGGGTTTGGGTGGTGCATCATTATCATCGTGTCCGATGGTGGGGACACTTTGCAAGAGGGTCCTTGGGGCTGCTACCCCACCACTCACAAAGTTTCATCACCATCAGACGCCGGATGGGCGAGACGGTGTGTTGCCATCCGCTATTTTTCACATAGTGCCCAAAGGGTCCCCTATGTGAAAAATAGCTGGTTTGGGTGCGGCATCATTTTCATCCGATGTCCGATGGTGGTGAAACTTTGTGAGAGGGTCTCTAGGGCTCCTACCCCACCACTCAGAAAGTTTCATCATCATCAGATGCCGGATGGGTGGGACGGTGGATTGCCATCCGCTATTTTTCACAGTACCCACCAACAGATCCCCTATGTGAAAAATAGTAGATTTGGGTGGGGAATCACTATCATCCGATGTCCGATGGTGGTGAAACTTTTCAAGCAAGTCTATGGGGCTGCTACCCCACCACTCGCAAAGTTTCATCACACCATCGGCGGATGCCAGACGCGGGTGGGACGGTGTGTTGCCATCCGCTATTTTTGACATAGTGCCCAAAGGGTCCGCTATGCAAAAAATAGAGTGGCACCTTACATGGACAAACTTTATTTAAATTATGATGTGATATATATGTACATGATGTCTAATCCTCATCTAAGAGGACTTGATAAGCTCCAAGATGATGTGCATGCTATGCTGCCTCCTCCTTTGGCTCCTGTACAACCTGCTCTGCAATGGTCCTCTGGGTAAGACACTCCTCTGCCATGATTGAGGACTCACCACGTGTAGCAGCAGCAGCAGCATCACTAAGCTCTTCATCAATCACTTGGCCTCTATGCTCATGTCTCATCTCCCATAAGCGGAGGTCAATGTACACGCGAGCAACAAAATGGCCTAGCAGTCATCATCGCCAACGAGCAGACAAGGCAACAAAGATCAACCAGGTGGTGGCACCCTAATGTGTACCACCCCCAAGTGTCAAACTCGCCGAGGCAAACTCCACAAACTGCAATGCCGGTGTTCGAATGTGGTCTTGCAACCAAAGAGTCTGGCAGAAGGGGATAGATAGCAATGCTCGGCATCACACAATGGCAAGCTGCATCTCTGCCAAGTCTCGTCCACTCCCTCATGTAGTGCTCCGCACGGTAGTATGTGATCCGTCTCTTGATGTCCACCTCACAAACTAACTGTATCTAGCGCTTAATCTCTTGGTGTGACTCCTATAAATCCAGAGTGAGATGTGACACCTATGAACATCAGCTAGCTCGGTATCCTGAAAAGTGAAAGTGATAAATATTAACACAAATAGAAGAAAGCATACTTGAGTAATGGGAAAATAATTTAAACAATGTTCTCACATGGCTAGGGGGTGTTGGTAAAGGTGATGTTGTCCCAACTCTCTCCTTGGCCGGCCTGGCTTGAAGTAGAAGCCTGGCTGTGAAACTGTGTCGGGCCTTGCACAAACAAGCTAAAATATAGGTGGATATCTTATATCAACATAGAAATACACATCATAAATGAATTACTCTAAAGGAAAAATTTGGGAGAATACCTTACTAGTGGTCAGCTCCAATAAGAGAGCCATGGCATGCCGAATAGACTCTGTAGTGTGATGAAATTGGTGACCGATCTACACACCTAGCTCATGCACTGTGGCAAATGGTAGCATCTCCAATCCACGAGGTGTCCAAAGTGCAGGTGGGAGACGCCTAGCCTGGTCACCATTCCTCCTTTCTTGGTCCTGAAGTCAGCCCAGACCATGGCCGAGTGGACGATCATGATAATCCACCTCGAGTCCCAACATGAACTCTGCGTATAATTACTGTGCAAAATAGATTGGAATCTCATGATGATGGGGCAAGGCACCATAATACGCCACATATCATGGTAGAATGTGTGCTGCCATAGCTGCATGGGTGCACCAAGCCACCTTAAGCAACCTTATAGTCTCTCAACTCACCCATCCTCATCACAAATGAACAACTGTAATGTCCTCTCTCTGATAGAGGGCAATTGGGATACCTCTTGATGAGATAAGCTGTGATGTACTCGTCCACCTTGCTATGTCTCTATCCATGCTATCAAAGAATCTACGTCGTCTCCAGGGAATGTAGAGTCTCCAGTATGCCCTCCAATGATGCAACAAGATGCATGGTGGAGGGATGTGGATCTCTCTGTCCACCACGAAGCTGAGTGCATGAAGCCTCTAAGAGTGCCACCATCTTGGGGATGGTCTCTAGACGTGACTCACGAGCCATGACAAAAACTACATAATGCCACGTAACCAAAAGGTAATCTCTCTCTCTCTCTCTCTCTCTCTCTCTCTCTCTCTCTCTCACATCCTCAATAGTTTTGTATCACACCCAAGTGAGATGACTACTTGTTGTGTAGGCATTATTTAGGGTCTCTATGGGCTCTTTTATGTGCCTTAAAGGGCAAATAGGCTGCTTGGGGGGCCAGCATGTAGGCTTGAACCAATTTTAGAAATGTTGTTCGGGTCATTGTAGTCTAGATGGGGCAAGAGGGTATTTTGTTAATGATGGACAAAAGAACCTCGTTGCTTTTGGAGAAATGATAGGTTGCAGGGTCGGTGATACATGCATATGTGCCAAGCGGTGTGAGTGGTTGGTTGGACACTTCGCTAGTACTATGACATGTAAGGTTACTAGGTGAGTACTACCGAGTTATTAATGATGAGAATACTAGCTTAGGGGAGCATAATATGTCCCAAAAATGTTGTTTTTAGCATAAATTAATTAAATAAAGATGGTGAAAACACACAAAGACTGAGGCATCTAGGTCACCGCCCAACCATAAAGCCATTCAGGCTCACCCCCAAGCACAATGGAATAGTAGAATTATGGCATGTGGGAGACGTGGTGAACATAAGGCCTTATGCTTAAGCCTTTATACATAAGGCCTTATGAATAAAGACTCTATCCATAAGCCTTAAGCATAAAGCCTCTACGCATAAAGCCTGTGGGGCTTAAGCATAAAGCCTCTATGCATAAAGGCCTTATGCTTAAGCCTTCATGCATAAGGCCTCTATGCATAAATACTTGAGGCTTAATCATAAAGCCTCTATGGATAAAGGCTTCATGCATGAAGCCATAATTCATCATGCATAAGGCTTTATGCAATAAGCCCTTATGCATAAAGGCTTCATACATGAAGCCATAGTTCATGTTGCATAGGGCTTCATGCATTAAGACCTTATGCATAGAGGCTTCATTTAAGACCTTATGCATAGAGGCTTCGTGCAATAACCTACTAAATGGGTTTGGATGGGTTTTGAGACATGGTTTTATATCCATAACTACCAAAATCTGAGGAGCTTCTATGTTTTGATCATTTAATCAAACTACTTAATGGTTTCGTTAATTACTTGTGCAGACCCTGTTTTTATCATTTAATTAAACTACTTAATGGTAAGGTTAATTATTGGTTTTTGTTAATTACTGGTTCAGACCTTGGTTTCGAATGTAGAGCTTTTGTTAATTATAGTTTTCTTGCACATAAACAAATGTAGAACCGCCCATAGACGAATGCACGCTGGTTTTGTTAATTATGCTTTGTAATAATTAATTTACATTAATTAAGGTGGTAATGAAAATTAATTACTCAAAGATTTAAAAAACATATACTCAATAAACTAGGGCTCCTTGGGACGACCAGGTGACGACTGCCACTATTGGAGTCCCAGCAGTGGGAGGTCGCACCACTGCCACTATTGGAGTGTCAACCTTGAGACATGGCACCATGCTTCCACCATGTTAATCACCACTGGGGTTCTAGGACAATCCCAGGTGTAGTGGTCGTGGCTCTCCGGGCAATGGAGGCATGGGGGCGAGCCCTCATGTACAATGCATTGAGCTTGCATGTCCTAGCCCCAAACATGTTGTTAGCGACCAGAGTACTGGAGGAGCTGCCGCATAGACCACTGGGGGTGGGTTTTAATAGACTTGGGGAGTTTGTGGGACCATTCACAAGTGGGATGTACGATTGATAGGTTGTGAGAGTGCCTAGACAAGAATGATACAAGAGAGGTTGTGCTCCAACACAGAGAATGTCATACACCAGAGAATGTGCTCTCTGTCGAATGTGCTAGAGTGAATGTGACACAAGAAAGAGTCCCCCCCTCCCCCCCACTATTGAGAGAGTGCTCCCCTTATCTCCTCCTTGGGTATCCTCTTGGAAGTCCCAACCCTCATCATGTAGTGTAGAGGGAAGATCTTCCATTCGGGAAAAGGGAGATGGTGCTCAAGAGGATCTTGCCCTCCCTCGGGAGATGGAGAGAGGTGTTCCCTGCATAAGTTCCATCAGATTTGGCCATGCACATCAGAGATGTCGAAGGGAACCAATGGTGACAGCGGTTAGAGGAAGTGATGGCGATCGAAGATGTCAAAGGGGGACCAGCAGTGATGATGACGGTCGAAGCCATCAGAGGGTATCAAGGGTTGGAGGGCATCGGGGGTGACAAAGATCGGAGGGCACCGACAGTGACAGCGGTTGAAGATGTCAAAGGGGCACTGGCGATCAGAGCGGTCAGAGATGTCGAAGGTGATGGTGGGAAGATCTTGGTGGAGTGTGGAGGACATGGCTTCCCGTCCACAAAGTTTTACGCATATGACTTAATGCAATAAAACTTAATGCATAAGCTTTATGCAATAAAGCTTTATGTTTATGGCTTAATACATATGCATAAAGCTTATATATAATCTTATGCTTATACATAAGGTTTTTGCATAAGCTTGAAGCATATGTATTAAGCTATACATATAAATCTTTATTGCATAAAGCCATATGTGTAAATTTTATGCATAAGATTTATACATATGCATAAAACCCTATGCATAAGATCAACACATATGATTAAGTTTTATGCATAAGCTTAATACATATGGCTTTAAAGATCTTGAAGTTGTTTAATACATATGTATACGCTTTATACTTAAGAGCTTAAAGATCTTAAGTACAATGCATAAAATCTCAAGAGTTGTATGCATAAGCTTAATACATATGGCTTTAAAGATATTAAAGCTCTTTATTACATAAGCATTAGCTTTATGCTTAAGAGCTTAAAGCTCTTAAGTAAAATGCATAAGAGCTCAAGATCTTAAAGCTCTTATGCCTTGATATCTTATTCATAATGTCTTAAGAACAATGCATAAGATCTGAATGCATTATGCTTTATGCATAAGATCCAAAGTAGAAGGTCTTATACATAAGATCCTAAAGCTCATAAACACAATGCACATAAGAGCTCAAGAGCTTCTTATGCATAAGAGCTTAAAGATCTTATAAATTGATCTCTTATACTGGCATAAGATCTTGAAGGTCTTAATCATAATGCATAAGAGCATTGAGATCTAATGCATAAGATCTTAAGCACATGCATAAGATCTTAAGCACAATGCATAAGCTCCTTATGCATAAGAGCTTCAAGCTCTTATGCATAAGATCTTAAGCACAATGCATAAGCTCCCTATGCATAAGAGCTTAAAGACCTTATACATTGAGCTCTTATACATAAGATCTTGAAGCTCTTAAGCGTAATTCATAAGAGCATTAAGATGTTATGCATTATGCTTATTAAGAGCTCCAAGATCTTATGCATAAGATCTTAAGTACAATGCGTAAGAGGCTCTTATGCACAAGAGCTTAAAGTTCTTATGCATTATGCCTGAATCTTACTTCTTAATGCATAAGAATTAAGGCTAATACTTACCTCTTATTGCATAGGTATTAAATCTTAATAGTTATGCATAAAGGCTTATGCATAAAGCACATGCATAAATCCTAAGCATTAGGCTTATGCATAAGGGCATATGCATAAAGCCTTTATACACATAAGCCTAAGCATTAGGCTTATGCATAAGGCCATATGCATAAAGGCCTTTTTCATAGTTTATTTATACATACAATAGAGAATATATATGCTCTATGCTTACATATATAGAGTATATAAAGGCCTTTTTCATAGTTTATTTATACATACAATAGAGAATATATATGCTCTATGCTTACATATATAGAGTATATATACACATAGAGCACACATATGGTCTATCTATGCATAAATTAAGCTTGCGAGCTCTATTTATGCATATAAAAAGCATATGTATGCTCTATGCTTGCACACATAGAGCATGCGTTCTATATAAAACATAGACATAGAGCAAAAATATAGACTAAAAGTGCAAAAAAATGACCCCCACACACTAGGGTGCCAATAATGCATGAATTAAAAAAAGCATCGACACCAAATTGAATTAACAAGCTAAGCGGATTAAAGAGAAGTTGTGCAAGATGGTGAGCTCCTAAAAACACTTAAAAAAGAAACACCTAGAGATTTTTTGAAAAAAAAAGGGCATAGAGCATTAGAGAATTAGAGAACCGGAACAAAAATAGAGCATTAGATATGTTGCTCATCTTATGCTCAGGAAAGGGTTGAAGTAGTTATGTGAAAATATCATGTTAAAAAAAACCCATATATTATGTGCGATAAAACAAGCCAAGCCACACATGCCCTACTTATTATTAAGAAGTGGATAAGTAAAACCAATTTAAGAGAAGAAGCAAGTGAAGGAAAAGCAAGGCGATAGCATACACGAATAGTGGGATGCAGAAAAGATAATCGAGTTTAATTTATGCATAAAATTTGGAAAACTAAAAAGTGCATAGATATCCATATTCAAGATGTAATAACTCATTGGCATTAAGAAACATCATAAAAGGAGTATAAAATTCTAAACATTATATTAGGAAATTCAGGAAAATCTTGAAACTTTGAGAATCTTGAAAGTTGTTATAATTAAAAAAAATGAGCGGAGCTAGCACTCTTACAAAAATTATGAACGTAGCTCTTACAAAAAATATCAACATGTATAAAAAAAAGACCTATGTAAGAGCTACTCATCGTGATCACATCAGTGCCTATCAACATGTATAAAAAAAAGACCTATGTAAGAGCTATTCATCGTGATCACATCAGTGCCTCCTCCCACTTCTTCCTATGGCCCCTACAGAGGTCCTTGCATGAATAGAACCATAGGTTTTGTCATGATAATTGAACATTGAAAAATAATAGATGTAGAAAAGATAAACAAATTTATACATAATTTATGCGTAAAATTTAGAAAACTAAAAAGTTTAATGTTTCATGATATTATATACTTACATAGTTGATGATGTAGGCGCAAGTAAGCTCATGTCCTTCTCGCTCCATCTTGTTGACGAACAAGGACATAGTTTCGTGAGACCACATGAAGTCATACTCTTCTAGAGTATAACCATGCCCCACTACTTCTCTACACACATTCAAGGAAGAATATTTAGTATATTTAGCAATTCATACATACATTATTAATTATATTACAAAAATAAAGAGATAAAAACTTACAAAGTATGTACAAAAGCACCAGGGTAAAAAACAAGATGCCTCCATGAATATATAAGTGTAGGTGGGTTGGCGATTATTCCTCCTATATAAATTTAAAATTATAGAAAATGGGGCAACTATTTTCAAAAAATGCCCTAAAATGTCCAAAATTGGGTGAATATTTTCTAAAACCCTTCAAAACAACCAAAATTTGGGTTGAATGTTTTAAGATATCGGATGAATTCTTTTAGGAAAAAACCGCAAAAATAGCCAATTGGAGAAGATTAGCCCCTATTTTTTCCTTGGAAAGCATCTAGAGTCACCAACATCAATGAGAGAAGTCCCAAAATCGTGAGGTATGTTTTAGCAACCTTCCATTGTTGCTTGTACTTGTTGGGGGTGTCACGAACCTCCACCTTAGCCTTCCTCCAAGCTTTGATGTCGAGATATAGGGACTTACTCTTTCCTTTCTTTATTGCATCTTGCACCTCAGATATTTGATGGCTCATAAGATCTCTCATTCTCTTGAGAATCCACGTATTGAATTTCTTGGAGAGGGTTGGCACTGGGAACTCTTGCTCAAGAATGTGATTATTTTTTTCATATGGTTGGTCGTGCCACTTTGCAAGGATGTCATGGCCAAACTATATACTATAGAGCTTACATATATGCACATATGCATTAGTACCCTACCACCTAGCTCATCCTTGATGATAGACCCATCATAATAGCATCTATATGAGTATAGGGGCCCTGATGATGGAGAGCGAGGAGTAAATGGAGTGAGAGAAAAATCAGTGCGTGCCAGAGGGAAACCAAGAGTGATGGGCTCTAGGAGTGCGTGCCAGAGGGAAACCAAGAGTGATGCCCAGAGTGGCTCTAGGAGTGAAACCCAGAGTGCGTGTAGGAGTGACACCCCAAGTAGCACATAGAGTATTCTCAATAGAATATGTAGGAGGAAGATATGGTGGAGCCCCACCTCCACATATACCAGTGCCACAACCACCACCACCACCAATATTGCCCCATTGCCATTTCCATTGCCACTAATACTAGTACGTCGGTGGCTCTACCACTATGGCTGGTGTATGAGACCTGTTGCATGAACTCTGTTTGTCACTTGCATCAGTCCAAGTACTAGGGTAGGTAGGACTTGATGAGCTAGGAACGAATAAGGTAAGCTCCAACCTAACTGCTCATCCAAAAGAAATTTCAGATCGCATTCTGCATGTAGTTTTACAGATTACTAGACATGGTTGCTTTAAAATAAAACATGATTAAGGCTTAAAACAAAACATATTCATGCATAGAAAATCATAAATAACAAAAGAGCTTGTGTGAGAACTTACCTCAGGTGGTTGAGAAGAGCTGCTGGCTCAAAAAAGGTGAGAGACCTACAATACAAGAAAATCAGATAATCATGAGAGCAATGCTAAGAAAAATATGCATATGATCCATAGGTACTCTATACATACTCTGTACATGTCCTCTATGCATACTCTATGTATGCTCTATGTTTTATAAATTATGTATACATGCATAGCATGGATATTTATACATGCGTTCTTATGCTCTATACTTTATGCTTTATGCATTCATACTCTATTCTCTATGCTCTATGCATGCTCGTATACATGCTATATATGATCTATACTCTATGCATATTTTATATGCATTCATACTCTATGCTCTAGGTGAAAGCATGTCAACGTGCTACACTTTTTTGTGTCTGGGATAGCATGAGTTTTTATAATGATTTTTGGATACAAAGATGACCCACAATGTAAAATTTCCTATGATGATGCAAAATTTCCTATGATGCTATACATCATTGTTGAAAGAAGAGAATATTTATGTATAATCTCTGAAAAAATCTAATTTTACTTGTAAGAGTTTTATCACATGCCCAGTTTTTATGTTAGCACTACTAAAAAGCACTGCTATAAAAACCTAAAAAGTGTAGCACATTAGCATGCTTCCACCCCTCTATGCTCTTGCAAGCTATATACACTCTATGCATGCTATATAATCTCTTTGTATACATAAAGAGTATGTATGATCTATGCATACATAGCATGCACACTTTATACATGCATAAAGCATCTATACTCTTTATGTATGCATGTTTTATACTCTTTATGCATGTATAGAATATAGAGTATATAGTATGCATAGAGCATCTATACTTACAAGAGGATAAGACACATGGGATTGGCCTTTTGATAAGAGATTAAGAGGAATTAATCATTATTAAGAAGAAAGAGTCTATAAAAACAGAGATACACAGAGAATTGCAATTTTAAATCCATATAGACTATGCAAAAGAGGATTACATACGTGCGTAGAGCTTGAAGAGAGCTTCGTGCCTATATAAAAACTTTCAAAAATGGGCAACCGAGCGAAAAGTTATGAGCATTTTACTACAAGACTATAAAACTGCCAAAATTCACCTAAAAGTTAGCAACTTTGGGAGAAATTCTGATCATCAATGAAGTAAGGGATTAAGAAATTAGTTACGAGTGGAAAGAGCATATAAAGAGCTTCCTAGCCATATGATCAATTTAAGAAACCAATACCCGAGTGATGAGTAATTACCGGACGGTTGAAATTTGGGTATTGGACCACAAAAACTGCTCTTCCCTCTCTTTGCATGAAACCTCAATTTTCATATAGCCTCTTGCCTTTCATCTCCTTCATGATTCAAGCTAGAGGGTAAGGGTTAATATTTCTCAGCTGACAATCGTAAAGATTTACCTATGGTCCCCAAAGTCTTTCTGCATGCTCATTACTGCTAAAACCGTTGGTACCTCCAAAGGAGGGTGGCAATAAGGCAAGGGCTACCTTGAGAAGTCACAGGCCCACCAAGATAATAACTCCTTATCCCACTTATCATGAATCATCAAAGAGGTCCAAAATTGGGTTAAGCATGAGGAGCTAATGCTAACTGAGATATTCACATGTAAAGAGAGTGTTTGAATAAGGGTTTGAAAGATAAGAGAATGGCAATGACACAAAATGCTCAATTGAGGAGGCTTCATTCATTGATTTGAAAGGGAGAGGAGGGCTCCTTTTATAGGTGGAGAATCACTCTCTCTTCCATTGTTACAAATTACAACATAAAAATCTTCAACCCTTCAGTGACATAAGGGTAGATGTCACCATCAATTGTCCTCTTAGGCTAAGTCTTCTATTGATTATTAAATTGAAGACTTTTTTACTTTGAAAGTGTGATAAGATAATAGCCAAGTCTAAGTGGCATGTAGGTGGAGATCCCACTTACACATGGTGGAATTCTCCTCTTCCATGTAGGCTTCCATGTAGGCATTCTAGAAGAATCTTTCCCAATTATGCACCTACACACACTCCTCCACATGCCTTCCACACTCCCCAACTTGTAGCCTTATGGTGAATACCATATTAATAATACAATTAAAATCCATGTGAGCATGAAGGCCCACTTTTATTTTCCACATCACTAGCCTATCTACCATACCAAAGTATTTATCAAGCATACTTGTGGCATTTACAATGTGTGTACCCTAAATCAAGTAAAACCATTATATTTGAAGATAGAATGCTGTTATCGGGGTAGCCGCCAAGCCGCCGCATCACCACACCGTTATTCCATTGTGGGCGCCGCAATCTTCTTGGACAAGCTTCCACCTTATCACCATTGAGAAACCATCAAAATATGCACAAAACTAAAAATGAAAGATATCAATTTTTCATGTCACATCTTCCCCCCCCCCAGCAGATCCTCCATGCTTGTCTTGGGGGTCTGCTGGCCATGGTGCTCGAGGGTAAAATATCTTTAGCCCCGGTACTCATTGGCACGTCCGGAACCTCCTGGCCACTTGCATCCTCTAGAAGATAGGTGTTATTTTTGAACTTTTGCTTTATCCTGAAGGGGCCTTCCTAGCGTCGAAGAAGCTTCTTATCTAGCCGTTTCTCCACACGACCATCATACCTCATGACTAAGCTTCCTTGCTTGAGTTCTGGCTTCTTCTTCTTCCTCGTGAGAGTGTCATGCCTTGCCTTGTGCCGTTGTTGTACAGCCTCCAAATTTTGAAGTGCCTAAAGTCGCCTCTCATCCAAGATCTCCAATTGTGCTAGGCGTTGGGCATGTGTTTCTTCTTCATTATTCAAGCGTGCAAAAGATGTGCGAAGGCTTGTGATTTCCAATTCTATTGGCAAAATAGCCTCCATTCCATAAACTAACTGAAAAGGTATGAAACCAAGAGAGAGTTTGTGAGTTGTCCTATAGGCCCATAGGACCTCTGGCAAATGCACATCCCACTTTCTCTTCATAGTATCCACTAGCTTAGACAAAGATCTACAAAGCAGTTCATTAGTTTTTTCTACTAAACCATTACATTGGGGATAATAGGGAGTTGACATAGCATGCTTTATTTTTAATTTCTGCACCAAAGCTTCAATCAAGTCATTCCGTAAGGATTTCTAATGGACACCCAAATCGGGCACATATGTATTCCCTGAGAAAGGATGCCACAGCCACCACTGCTTTATTATTGACCATTGCCTTTGCTTCTGCCCACCTTGTTGCATAATCTGTGGCCACCAATATGTAATAATTCCCATGTGAGGAACGAGGAAGTGGGCCCACAAAATCTAATCCCCACCTTTCAAATGGACCATATGCTGGGATAGGGTTTAAGGGTCCGGGAACCAATTGCTTATGCCCATATTCCTGGCATACTTCACAGCTTCTGCACCACTCATAGACATCTTTGCTGAGTCGAGGCCAATAATACCCTGTGTTAAGGATCCTCCGAGTTGTGCTGGCTGAGGCAAAGTGACCTGAACATTCATAACATAATTCCATAATCCTTTTAGATTCTTCCAGGCTCACTACCCTCCTAAGAATCTTATCCTTACCTTGCTGGTAAAGAACATCCCCTAGAATTGTGTAAGGATGAGCTTTCCTGGTAAGCCTTTGCTTCTGTTGAGGATTCAATCCAGGAGGGAAGTATCCTGTATCTAAATAGTGTTGAACATCTTGGAGCTGAGGCCAACCTGTATCCATTAATGCAAGAGTAGCTACTTTGAAAGAAGCCAAGGTTTTAGTAGCCAATTCATCAGTCTTTTGATTATCCTTCTTGTTAACATGCACAAATTTACAAAACCCAAAAGCTTCTTTTAACTCCATTGCCCTTTTATACAATTCTTGGAGATTAGGACTCCTTGCCTTATATTCTCCTTTGATTTGTCGGATGACCAATTGTGAATCCCTTTTAACCTCTACCTCTTTAATTTCATTTATGCAATCTTCTAATCCCCAAATTAATGCATTGTACTCAGCCACATTATTTGATATAGCCTTTGGAAATTCCTTATCCTTGGCCCATACCTCTTTTTCTTCTGGATCAAATAAAACTATCCCCCCAGCCCCACATTGCCTGGAAGGGCTAAAGGCTCCATCAAAATGCATAGTGAAAGTAGTTGGTGGTGTCTCCAAATCTTTATACACTTCTTCCTTTGCTCCTGTTCCTTCTTCCTCTTCCTTCCTGGTAAGCAAATCTGCAAGAGAGGCCTAGTGGTGTTTTCTGTAATAAAAGTGAAAGAGAATTCTTGAAGCTCACAAATCCCCTTTGCAAACTTCCCTCCTGCAGGATTGGGTTTACAGACCAAGAATTGTAAAGAAGGTTGAGATGTGAGGAAGAAAAAAGGGCGAGGTAACAAGTATGACCTGAACTTCTTTACTGCAAAAACAAAAGACAAACCACCTTTCTCCATTTCACCATACCTCTCCTCGGCATCAGTGAGTTATCGGCTTGCATAATACACTGGTTGCATATGCCCTTGCTCTCCCTTTTGCAAGAGTATAGCACCCACTAAATGTGATGAGACACTTGGGTTCACATAAAAGTCCTCCCCCCATCTAGGAGGCTACACAATTGGACTGACTCATGCATTCCTTGAGTAAACAAAAAGATTGAATTTGATCGGGCCCCCATTGGAAAGAAACATTCTTCTTTGTCAACAGATTTATAGGATACATCTTCTCAGAGAACATGTCAACAAAGCGTTGGTAGTACTTTGTTTTACCCAAAATCCTCCTTACCTCCCTTACATTGGTAGGTGGTGGGAGGGCCACAATTGCTTGCACCTTCTCAGGATCCATCTCTATGCCTTCTTCTGAGATAACATGTCCCAAGAGAACTACCTTCCCTCGTGCCAAGTGGCATTTTCCAGGATTAAGACACCCTTTTGCATCATCAATACTTTGCAAGGCCAACCTCAACTTTTCCAAGTGATCCATGCGGCTTGAATAAATGCAAAAATCATCCAAAAAGACCCTTATAAACTTTCCCAAGTAAGGTGCAAATACCTGACTCATGAAGCGTTGAAAAGTTGCTGGTGCATTGGTTAAGCCAAATGACATCACCCTATAAGCATACACTCCCCAAGGGGTGATAAATGAGGTTTTCCTTTGATCTTCTTCACAAATCCAGATTTGAAAGTATCCAGATACAACTCATGACCTGCAACTTAATCCAAAATCTCATCCTGAAAGGGTAGAGGATAATAATCCCTCTTTGTGCATGCATTTAGAGGGCGAAAGTCCACACACACACGCCATTTTCCACCCTTTTTGGGAGTGACTACAACTGGGGAAATCCACTCTGAATTCTCTACTGGAAAAATAAATCCAGCTTCAAGCAAATTAGTTACCTCCTTCTTAAGCACCTCTGCCTCCGCTTGCACTACTCCCAAACGCCTTAGCCACTGTACCACTGGCTTACTTTGGGGCTTGAGATCAATCTTGTGCTCTACTAGGGTAACTTGGCATACTTGTGAGTAGCTATTTGCAAAAAGGTTAGGAAATCCATCCAACATTTTTAAGTAATCCTCCCTTTCAGTACCTGCTATGGACTCATCAAGAAGAAGTTCATTCTGTTGGTGAAGACTAGTGAGGTCCACATCTCCTTTCTTGCACACATGGTTGAAGAAGCTTCCCCTTCCAAGGCTCCATTGCCTTCAGCATCCCCTCGATCCCTTCCCAGGGAAAGACCAAATGCAACTCCCTCCACCTCCCCTTCTGAGATGGAATCCTCGAAGCTACCACTTGTCTCCTCTTCATCGGATGACTCTGACTCTGAACTTTTGGAAGTTGAAGGTTCACCTCTTACCACTTTCTTACGACGACTCTTGATGTTGTAGTGGACCTTCTTATTCTCACCTTGTAGAATAAGATCACCTGTCTCCAACTTTTGAATTGCCTTCACTTGGCGAAGCCATGGCCTACCCAATATCAATGGGTAAGCCCTAGCATCAGGCTTTGTAGGAATGACCTAGAAAATTGTAGGCACAGAAATACCACATACATCCACTCCCAAATTCCTGACAATTCCTAAGGTTTTCACCCTAGTATTATCAGCAAGTTTGATGCGATAGGGAGAGTTGGTAGAAAACTTTAAATCGACATCTTTCATTGTTTTTTCACTCATGACATTGATTGATGCACCTCCATTAATGTATGCATTGGAAATTGTTTGCCCCTCAATGATGACATCAATCATAGGCACATCATCTCCTATATCAATATCCACCTTTTGAACCATAGGAGTCCCATTATCCCTCTTCTTCTTTTTCTTAGATTCCCTTGTGCTAGCCAGCTTACCCCATTCCTTTCTAAGCTTTGGAGAGGGTGCCAAAAGCTACCCAAATGTGATTTGTGTCGTTTTCTCCCTAAGATTTGTTAAGAGGTCATAACTAAGAGATCCTTGTCCTAGAGGAAAGTCAGATTGTCCAATTTTTCTCCTAGACGACTTCTTCTTCTTCTTATTTTTCTCCTCTTCTTCAGATTTATCTTCTTGTTCTTCCTCTTCTTCCTGACTCCTAGTTTTACGACCCCTTTTTGCCATCAATGTTTCCTCTTCTTCTTTTGAGCATGTTTCCTCTAAAAGTGCTAAACTTTTATCCTCTCTTTTCCTCAATTTTGGACACTCAGTGCGATAGTGCCCCTTCTCTTGACATTCATAGCATGTGACACTTCTATCCCTAGGTTTATCCTCAGCTCGTGGAACCCTAGGTGGCCTTGCATTGACTAAGTGTAACTTCAAATCAGCAAATTTTGCCATAAGTTGTGCAATGTTATGATCCAAGGATGGAGCTTGTACCTGAGATGTTGAGGCTATCTCTACTCGTGGTGGGGTTGGCACACTCAAAGAAGATTGGAATGTGGACTCAATATGAAGAGTGGCCTCCCTCTTCAAAGCAATACGAAGAGCCTCTTTAAAATTAGTGGGATCTTTGCTAAGAACTTTTCCATGCAAGCGGGATCCAAAGCCCTGAGATAAACTTACTCATCTTAAGGTGCTCCATTGCTAAAGAACTCTTTGAATCTTCCATAGAAGGTAAAGAAGAAGAAGCAACAACATGTAAAGCAGCTTGTTGATATTTGATGAATAAGGCTTCATACCTTACTGAAAAGGAAGAAACTGACTCTCCTTCCTTTTGGAAAATTTGATCCAATTGCAATAGTAAAGCATTTGGTGACTCCACTGTCCCAAATCTCTCCTTCATTGCTTTGGTCAACCTTTCCCAATCATTCTTGGATTCCTCTGGCAAAGCCTTATGCCAAGTTAAGGCCACACACTCCAAGAAATCTGGAAGTATTTTTGCCCTCTCCTTCATAGACCAACCCGTCAAGCGGCATGCTCGGTTAAACTCTCGGAGATAACTCCCCGGGTCTTCTCCTTCCGATCCTTGGAACACCGGAATGTTGAACATCTTGCACCAAAAGATGAGTAGCGACAAGGAAAATTTACTTTTTTCAAAATAACTTTTCTTTAATCATGCGGGACCTTGAGGTTAAAATAGAATAATTCTAAGTAAAACTTGCCCGCCAACTCCACCAAAAGAATGTGACACAAAGTTGGGGTTTTGGCTTCGGTCACTTCTTAGAATCAAAACACACTTGTATGAAACCTCACAGCCTCCTCACCTCCCTTTCTCTCCCTAGGTTAAGATAAAGATATACACATCAAAGGTGAGATCATAATTCATGGAAGGAAAGATGAAAGGCTCAGGAGAAGCAAGAATTTTTGCTAGTCTTGCAGCTCCAAACAAGAGGGCGATTCTTTGTTGGAAGAAAATCTTCCGACTCAAGATTATGTGAACGGAAACATACGGGGAATATTGGTAAGGTTCATCCGTTCGAATTGGGAGATTTGGTCGGAACATATTAAAGCAAATGAATATAGCAATCACTTACAAGAGGATAAGACACATGGGATTGGCCTTTTGATAAGAGATTAAGAGAAATTAATCATTATTAAGAAGAAAGAATGGCCAAAAGTCTATAAAAACAGAGATACACAGAGAATTGCAGTTTTAAATCCATATAGATTGTGCAAGAGAGGATTACATAAGTGCGTAGAGCTTGAAGAGAGCTTCACGCCTATATAAAAACTTTCAAAAACGGGCAACGGAGCGGAAAGTTATGAGCATTTTACTACAAGACTATAAAACTGCCAAAATTCGCCTAAAAGTTAACAACTTTGGGAGAAATTCTGATCATCAATGAAGTAAGGGATTAAGAAATTAGTTACATGAGTGGAAAGAGCATATAAAGAGCTTCCTAGCCATATGATCAATTTAAGAAACTAATACCCGAGTAATGAGTAATTACCGGTTGAAATTTGGGTATTGGACCACAAAAACTGCTCTTCCCTCTCTTTGCATGAAACCTCAATTTTCACATAGCCTCTTGCCTTTCGTCTCCTTCATGATTTAAGCATAAAGCCTCTATGCATAAAGCCCTATGATTAAGTATTTATGCATAAAGGCCTTATGCTTAAGCCTTCATGCATAAGGCCTCTATGCATAAAGATTATAGGCTTAATCATAAAGCCTCTATGCATAAAGGCTTCATGCAGGAAGCCATAATTCATCTTGCATAAGGCTTTATGCAATAAGCCCTTATGCATAAAGGCTTCATACATGAAGCCATAGTTCATGTTGCATAGGGCTTCATGCATTGAGACCTTATGCATAGAGGCTTCATTTAAGAACTTATGCATAGAGGCTTCATGCAGCAATAACTTGCTAAATGGGTTTGGATGGGTTTTGAGACATGGTTTTATATCCATAACTACCAAAATCTGAGGAGTTTCTATGTTTTAATCATTTAAACAAACTACTTAATGGTTTTGTTAATGACTGGTTTCGTTAATTACTCATGCAGACCCTATTTTTATCATTTAATTAAACTACTTAATGGTAAGGTTAATTATCGGTTTTTGTTAATTATTGGTGCAGACCTTGGTTTCAAATGTAGAGCTTTTATTAATTATAGTTTTCTTGTACATAAACAAATGCAGAACCGCCCATAGACGAATGCACACTAGTTTTGTTAATTATGCTTTGTAATAATTAGTTTACATTAATTAAGGTGGTAATGAAAATGAATTGCTTAAAGCTTTAAAAAACAAATACTCAATAAACTAGGGCTCCTTGGGGACAACCGCCACTATTGGAGTGCCAGCACTGGGAGGTTGTACCACCGCCACTATTGGAGTGCCAGCACTAGGAGGTTGTACCACTGCCACTATTGGAGTGTCAACCTTGAGAGATAGCACCACTGCTTCCACCATGTTAACCAGTGGGGTTCTAGGACAATCCCAGGTGTAGTGGTTGCGGCTCTCCAGGCAATGGAGGCATGGGGGCGAGCCCTCTCGTACAATGCATTGAGCTTGCATGTGGCTACCCCCCCACAATGGTAGCATATAAGAGGTCGGGTGGGGTTGTTGGGAGGACGGTGATTGGCAAACCTTTGGTTATAGGCCTAGCCCCAAACATGTTGTTAGCGACCGGAGGTACTGGAGGAGCTACTGCATAGACCACCCGGGGGTGGGTTTTAATAGACTTAGGGAGTTTGTGGGACCATTCATGGGTGGGACGTACGATTGATAGGTTGTGAGAGTGCCTGCTTGATATGGGATTTGCATAGGTAGGGGGTTGTATGTTAGGGTTGCTCCTCCGAGATGAGGGGTATTGGTGTATGCTACCGTGGCTACTTGAGCTCCCTTTTGAGATGATGTGGCCTAAGGCGGTGGGGGGGGGGGGGGGTTTGCACAAAAGTAGCCACCATGGGGGACGGAAGGGTATGTGGAGAAGCTAAGTAGGAGGGGTAGTGGTGATAGGGTTAATATAAGCTTAGGATTTGGGGGTAACTACTCCAGTTGATTGAGGGTTCAAGAAGGGTGTTGGGTTTGGTTGGTGGTTAGGGGCCTGGGCAGAAGTTGAAGCACTACTAGTAGGGGTCATCATGTAGTCTTTGACGAAGGGATTAAGCGGGGTGGCACCTTGCTTAAGTTGTTGTTGCTGCATAAGGCGAAGTCCCTTGAGGTAGTACCACTCCTTGTCCTCATGGCCCGCCTTTGAGCAAAATGAGCAATATTTCTTGGTGGGATAATCATTTGGAAGATGGCCTTGCGGCGAGCTACATACCGGGCACCATGGACTTGTCTTGGGATCTTTGACCTTGAGTTGCTCGATCTCCTTCCTGTGTGAGCTTTGCCCACCACGGCCACGTCCTCTTGTTGTGACCTTTTGAAATCTTCAAGATCCTTCTTGAGCTTGGCTAGCTCATCCATGGAAGTGGATGTAGAAGCTACCGTCGAGGCTAGAGGAACAGTTGGAGGAGCTGAAGAAATGCCAAGGATAAGTGGGGACCAAGAGGTTCTACACTCTGCCATGAGGCGAGCATCCTCCAATTGTGTAGCTCTACCTTGGAAGTCTTGCAAAGTGCCTTGGGGTCGAGAGGTCTCTCTCATCTTCATCGTCATTTGAATAGGGAGTAATCAAAGCACCCACTGTGCAGCATGTAGTTTCCAGGATCTTGGGGTAACCAAGAGCGACCAAAACTTTAGCTCTTGTGACAAGTTGGGCCACTGACTCCCCCGCATTCATGGAGAGTTGGTTGAGCTCTTAAGTATTGAGGTCAAAGTAGTTCCGAGGCCAAAAGGTAGCCAAGAACTATACGGGAAATTGATTGTACCACCAGTCGGCACTTTCTTCCAGTGTTGTTTCGGGAACAAGACCAAGCATGCATCATCTCGATTGAGACCTCTTGAGTCACACATAGTGAGAAACTGCAACACATGGTCTTCTGGATTAGTGAGGGTACCTTTGAAGGTTGGTAGTTTAACTTGCATGCGGTTAAGGACATTAGCCAATGGCTCTGGCCCTGGAGCTACCATAGGGTTAGAAGAGGAAGATGCTGAGGGAAGAGTAAGGGAAGGAGGAAGGACCCTACGATGACTAGTTTGAAGAGGATAATGAAGGGGTGAATCACCTACAGAAGCTCTAGTCTTCAGGGGCATACACAACACTTCTCTCACCACACGAACAAAAATCACCAAAAAGAAAAAAAAAGTGATTATCCTTGACCTCTAGGAGTCCCATCATGGTTGCCAAGTTTTGTCTAAGCTGTCGATGACTCCACGTCGATCCGTGATAGGAAACACGACACAAACATTAAGGTTGGGTAAAAGGGAGCGTGGATCCTCTCAAGGAAGTATACCCATGCCAAGGATGAGTGGACCTCACTGGCTAGACATGTAAGACCTATGCTCTACACTATCTACCGTGCTCTTCAACCACCACCTAGCACCGTAGTATCCCTATAGGCCTCTCACTCACACCACACCCACCACTGTCCACTTTCTCACCTCATTCACACAGACAGATAGACAAAACACCACACCCACCACTGTCCACTTGCTCACCTCGTTCACACAGAGAGATAGACCAAACACCACAAGGGCACAACATTGTATAGCGAACTGTAGACAAGAATGATACAAGAGAGACTGTGCTCCAACACAGAGAATGTCATACACCAGAGAATGTGCTCTCTGTCGAATGTGAATGTGACACAAGAGAGAGTCCCCCCTCCATTGTCGAGAGAGTCCTCCCCTTATCTCCTCCTTGGGTGTCCTCCTCGAAGTCCCAACCCTCATCATGTAGTGTGTAGAGGGAAGATCTTTCGTCGAGAAAAGGGAGATGGTGCTCAAGAGGATCTCGCCCTCCCTCGGGAAATGGAGAGAGGTGTTGCCTCCATGAGTTCCATCGGAGTTGGCCATACACATCAGAGATGTCGAAGGGCACCAACGGTGATAGCGGTTAGAGGCAGTGATGGCGGTTAGAGGCAGTGATGGCGGTCGAAGATGTCAAAGGGACAGCGGTGACCCACAATGCAAATTTCCTATGATGATGCAAAATTTCCTATGATGTTATACATCATTGGAAAGGTCTTGAAGAAGAGAATATTTATGTATAATCTCAAAAAAATTATAATTTTACTTGTAAGAGTTTTATCACATGCCCAGTTTTTATGTTAGCACTACAAAAAGCACTGCTATAAAAACCTAAAAAGTGTAGCACATTAGCATGCTTCCACCCCTCTATGCTCTATCCAAGCTATATACACTCTATGCATGCTATATAATCTCTTTGTGTACATAAAGAGTATGTATGATCTATGCATACATAACATGCACACTTTATACATGCATAAAGCATCTATACTCTTATAGAATATAGAGTATATAGTATGCATAGAGCATCTATACTCTTTTTGTATGCATTCTTTATACTCTTTACACATGCACAGAGTATAGAAGAGTATGCAAGCTGTATGCATGAATAGAGCATGCGTATTTAACAGAGAATGGTTTATACCTGTTACATAATCTACACATACATTGTATACTCTTTGTATGCTCTATGCTCTATAAATTATGCATGCTCTATACTCTATGCATACATCACATGCATACTTTGTATTTTCTCTATAAATTGTACATATTCTATGCTTTATGCATGCATAAAGAGAGCATGGTTTATGCATGCATAGAATATACAAGCTCTATGCATGCATAGAGCATGCATACTCTACGCATATATAGAGTATAACATTTTTCTTCATATCTTGATCCCCATTACATTTATCCTCAACATTTCTATTGATCTATCTTAATCCCCAAAATATCTCTCTTCATCTCTCTTAACCCCCCATTACATTTATCTTTTTCTCTCTCCATTTTGTCAAAGGAGCGTGTAAACAATTCACCGTCTTCATCACAAGAACCTAAACAAGGGAGCATGGCATGGTTGTTTTTAGTATCCACTGTTCATGTACATGTTACAAGTACTCTATTAAAAGATGATGTCAAATAACCATAAAACATGTCAAATGATATATGGGGAGTTTAACAAGGTTGGAGCAGAGTATCCAATGTTCATGTACATGTTACAAATACTCTATCAAAAGACGATGTCAAATAACCATACAACATGTCGAATGATATGGGGAGTTACAAGTTCTTACTTGAATTAGCATATAATTCTAATGAGGCTAGTTGATTGGACCCTTTGTTACACTCTCTCCCTATCCCTCTCACTCTCCCATGATCTCTGTCTAAATTGTTTTGATAATTATGTAGAATGTAGATGATGTGAAATACATTCGAATTCAACCCAACGAGGCCATATAATCTTAAAAATTTTTTAAAAGCTCCCCATCTAGTGTTCTATGTACTCTTTATCCTCTCGTGAATCTTGAGGACACAACAAAGTTGTCCACCTACTTAACTGCCAAAAATGGGGTTAATGGTCTTCAATATGTTGGAGGAGTGCACACATGCGGGCACACCTTCTTCTGCCCTTTGGCAATGCACATCACCTGTATATTTCACTATGCACATCACAATTTTTTAACATCTCTATCTCACTATCAACATGCACCTGCACTAGCTCTCTAGGTACATTTTTGGATAAGGACTAGAGAAAGTACATCCAAGATGCAAGGGAGAAAAAGGAGCGGAAACAACAGAAATCAGCCTTGCCACACTCACAAATGGAGAAGTTTGGAAGGACTATTAGGTAAGTCCTTGAATCCTTCAATTAATCATAACAGTTGTAATTACTTCTCATGATGTTTATGTTTATTATCTTTTTTGAAGGAAATTATTGCTAGTCATCGCCCTACAAGGCGGCAAGTGCACTATGACGTTACCATCTAAACAATGGACTTGGTAATGGTTGTTCAGGAGGGTGGAGTCATCATCACTGAAGAGCAATTCAATGAAGTTCTAGATAGGATGAGATACTTCCTAACACTGATTAGAAAGGCGAAGATGATGATGACAAATGGCCCGTTCATGATCAATGTGAGGATCTTAGCCCAAACTCCCTGGACTTGGTGCTTATGCACCTTATTATGTTCTTGTTTTTTTTTCTTTATCTATGATTAAGGAAAAAAAAGGGGCTAGCCCAATGTCTGTTTTTCAAGGGTCTCCAAAATAAATTAGCTATCTTTTCAAAACCACTTTTAAAAAGATTCACCCAAAATTTACCAATTTTGGAGGGATTTGGAGAAATATTCGCCAAAAATACACTCAAAACTATAGCTTTTTGCCCAAAAAAGAAAGAAAGATTCGCCCCAAATTCTATACTTCAAGGTTTAATAAGAAGATATATTTGCCAACCCATCCACACTTACATATTCTGAAGAGTGTCTTGTTTTTTACCCTGCCTATGATGGGGCATTACTATTTTTTGCTACAATCCGAGATGTACCTTGCCAACGATTGCATAATAAAATCTATGTTTTGGCCTTGACCTTGTGCAAAATAGTTATCTTTAATTTCTCTATGCTCTTATGTAAATTTGTTGTCTTCACCTTCACTCATGCACAAGCAAAAAAAAAAAAGAGGCTCCCCTTGCATGCACTATTTTGCTAAGAACTACGAGGGCTCGACCACATGGGAGCTCTGCATCCCCCGCTTGAGGGTGAGAAGGAGTAGCAACACGCGGGTCACACATTGAAGAACAACTAGTTAGTTACATTTACAAGACCTCGTTCACAAGAGACGTCTTTCTAGTCATTAAATAAAAACAATGCTTCTAAGGGTGCCACCTCTTTAATAAAACAAATATCAATATTTATAGCTGCTCAATAATTCCATGGCTTAAAATAATAAAAACAATGCTTCTTGGGTGCCACCACTGTTTAATAAAATAAATATCAATGTTTATAACTGCTCAACAATTCCATGGCTTAAAATATTACTAGTACTCAACCCGCATGTTGATGCGGTATGTAACAGACATTAAGAAGCAAAATGCAGGAATGGAATACACTTAAAATAATACTAGTACTCAACCCGCATGTTGATGCGGTATGTAATAGACATTAAGAAGCAAAACACAGGAATGGAATACAAAGGGTCAATGGAAGAGATTTTTTCCTCTTATTTTTTAGAAATCCAAGATTTGTTTTTTGAATAAAAAGGGTCAATCGAAATACAAAGGGTTAATCGAATACAATCGGAATCCAAAGGGCCAATGGAAGGAACTTTTTACTCTTATTTTTTAGAAATTGAGGATTTCTTTTTTCTCTCCTCTCCTTGTGCCTTGGTTGTTCATGGTTAATACATAGATAGATAGATGGTTTTTTCATGCGTGTGTCATTATGAGCTTAAACTCATCGAAGTCCACATGACCAGCCCCTTTCCTATCTTTGCATGAAAATCAAAAAATAATGATAATTCTTAGATTTGGGAAGCCAGATTCATGTGTGTGTCATTATGAGCTTAAACTCATCGAAGTCCACATGACCAGCCCCTTTCCTATCTTTGCATGAATATAATATGCTACTCAACCATGCTTCTCAAGTGCTACCACTCTTTAATAAAACAAATATCAATATTTATAGTTACATGGCTTAAAATAGTATAATGTTAAAAAACAAAACTAGAATACTTGGATGGACTTATCGGCTTGTACAAGTGCACGAGTGTGCTCGAACAAATATGTAGTTGAATTCATGATTTAAATGATATCTGATCTCTTGACATCTAAGAATTTGAAAAAAGATTTATTGATTTTGTACAACACTTCACCTTTGAATGTTCTACGTTAGTATGAATTTCGCATATGCCTTTGATCGATGGAGATCTTGAAGCACCTCGCAAAAAGGATAATTACAAATTGGTTTGTTGTTCAAGTCATACAAATTTTGTGCTTGTTTATGCAAGTGGAAAAAAATTAAAAAAACATACATAAATTATGGCGGGTGTAAGATTCCTCCCTCCAGCTTTTGAGGTGTAAAGGTGTAAGAACCTCTCCTTATGTCCTTGTAATTATTCCCCTCTCTGAAATAGAAGAAAGATCTTGTTTTACCCTGTTTTGGTCTAGAGAGAGAAAAAGTCTAGAGAGAGATAATCCTAAATTAAGATATCATTGGATATAAAAATCCTCCTATGTCTAAAATGGATTCCCCTGAAATAGAAATTCAAAAAGAACTTTCCAATGTGCATTAGGAATTAATTGAAAATGGTATAAGGGACCTTAGCCTAAGGGTCTACATTTTTTAAAAAATTTGGATTATGGTCCAATTAAGGTTCTTATGGGCCAATAGGATTAATCCAAGTGCTGGGATGAGATAAATCCAAAGAATAAAAGAAAATACCCAAAAATGAGTAAATGCTCACATAAGATGAAGAGTTGATTGAGTACAAGGTTTATTAGTTAAAAACTATGAGATATTACTAAAAAATGAGATATTTTGGAATAATGATGCATTTTTGACACCTTGGTAAGGAGAGGGGGACTCTTAAGGTAGGCGCCTATTTCACACATGTGAAAGGGTTTTTAATTCAAAAACATTGTGATATTTTTATCTCTTCTCTCTCTTGGATCAAACCAAATCAAAAAGGGAACCAAATTGGTCCAAATCTTGTCCAAATTGAGTCAAACTAAACTTGGAAAATTCTAGAACCCAGTTGGACTTGGTTAGTGGCCTCCCTCACCTATAAATAGATCCTTAGTCTTTTGTAAAAAAATCTGTGAACTATACCATGCCAGTATTACATTAAAATAATGATATATTCCTATTATCCCTTAAAAATCGTCTACTTTTGGAGAGATTGGAGCTTCTCTCTCTCTTCAACAATCCTTGGAGCTTTCTTCTCAACATACGAAACCAATTGATTGGTTGGGGGCTTCCTTCTAATATAAAGAAGCAAGCCAAATCAAGAGGTAAGAAGTAATTTCATGGTTTTCATTAATATTCTCAAAAGATTTCACTTCTCAACCCCTCTCAAGCTTGAGAAGTTTCAAATTAATTGTTTTCAATGCAAATCAAGATTTCTATAAGAATTCTAATGATTAATCACAAAAAAGTTAGTTTTTATGCTTAATTAGGATGCTTTTTACGTATATCTCTCTCTCCCCAAAAGAATAGTCATTCCTATGACTAATTCTTTAGCAAATGAATGCTTCTCACATTGATGAATTCTTAATTCAAAATCAATCTCTAAGCTTGTTTTTTATGGCTTTTTTATGCTTTTTTATGCTTTTATGCTAATAAAATTATGGTAAACTTATGATTTAATTCCATAAATTAGATTTAAGTCTAAGGATCGTATTCTATCATAATTGTATTACAAAGTCTTATTCTTTTTAAAAATATTAAAAATTATCAGTAATAGAACAAAGCTATGACAAAATTTATAGAAATTAATACATAACTCAATTTTATGCATAATGTGAAAAGAGGACTTCCTACCATATTCTAGGATTGGACATCCTATGCTAAAAGAATGATTTTCATCAAATTCATGGGAAACTAATTTTTAGAATTTATGCATAAATAATTAATTAAAGAAAAGAGAAATTTTTTGTATTTTTATTTTTATACAAAAAGAGGAATTCCCATGATAATGGAGATCCATGTAATTAAATGGAAAAAGAGAAATTTTGGTATATTAAAATAATGAATATTTAATTTAAAGAGAAATTTTAGATAAATTTATTTTATGCATGAGAAAAATAGAGACTGTAAAAGAAAGTTTGTAATTGAGTGGGTAGCAGTGAAAAGCTGAGAAGAATCTACTGAATGAGAGAATCAAGAGTAGCATGAGTGAATATAGGGGTGTGGAAAGATTCTAGGAAAAGGTGCCCCCAGATGTAGGGGAGGTGGCACAAATCAAGGAGAAATCAATGGCATTAGATGCTTGGCACCTTGTGGATGTAAATGCTATAAATTGAGGCATTGGCCCAATGCAAAATTTTTGGTTTTTGAGTATCCATGCCTACATTTTACTATTAGATTAATTATGCACTAATCTTACTTTAATCACTTTCTAATTACTTGCTAATCATGTTGATTCTTGCATTTGATCCACCATAGCTGATCACATTGCTGCAAACTCAACAGGGTATTTATATAAGGTTTATATGAAAATAAACCAACCATACCACAAAACCACAATTTCAATAAACCAAAATGCCTATTCATTAAACCAAAGTATCGTAGAAAATAAATATATTTATAAAACTCTCTAATGGAGTAAGATTACATAACAACTCCAAAATGGAGTGAGATTACAAAACATCTACCCAAAATGGAGTGAGATTACAAAACATCTACCCAAAATAGAGTGAGATTACAAAATGGCATAGGTCCCTTGAGCCAAAGCGATGTCATCCTACCCCCAATCCGAGGACACCTTGGTGCTTGCTTCTAGCCTCCATCCAACCTATCCAAACACACCTCATTGTTGTAAGTGAACTACGATAGTTATGAGCAAATACATTTGTTTAAAGAGCAAACAACCCTTACCTTCTTGCCTTGCTATTTGAAGCAAGCATTGTTGATTCCCTCGTACCCAAGATGCGTAGGTGATCACAAACATTCAATAGGCTCCAATTCTTGCTTGCTTGGACAATCTATACCCCACATTTGGTAAGCATATCGAGACAGCTATGGGCTCCACAACCTCCTCTTGAGCTTATAAGGGAATCCATGCTCCCTCCTTCCTCATCCACTACTCATCATAACAAAATTGAATGCACAAAGTGGCACATGCTCCTCACAAGAATCAAAAGGAGACACTAGATTGTACTACATTTCACTTGAAATTCTCCCCTTTATGCTCCCCCTCCCCACAAGGTCCCACCCTTGGCCAAGTAAATTAACCATCTCTTCAACACCCACAACCTTGCACATGTACATGATGGGCGTTTGTGTGCACTCAAAGGCATGAAACATGTGGGCAAACACATGCATAGGGCAAACACATGTACATGATGGGCGTTTGTGTGCACTCAAAGGCATGAAACATGTGGGCAAACACATGCATAGGGCATGCCCAAGTAAGACCCACTGATCTTGAGACCTTGGTGAGAATTTCCTAAGTCCCACTTTGAGAAATAGACCTATTTTTTGTGCATTTTGTATAGAAATATTTGTATTTTTATAGCCAAACCTAAAAGTTTACCTTATCTATGAGAATAAAGCAAATTAAATGTTGAAAAAATAGCTAGAAAACTATAGAGTATGTGTGTTTTCCTAAGGAATTTCTTCTTTACTTCACTTTATATTAATACATGATGCTTGGACATCAATGCATTCTCTCTCTCTCTCTCTCTCTCTCTCTCTCTCTCTAACCCTTGACCTTTGACTACATATGCATAGTCGCCATACAATATAATAGTATGGTTATAATTCTGGTTAGCTCTTTCTAGTAAGTTGGAAAGAATATGTATGTGTGGTTAATAGTCTTGAAAAGAAAATCCCAAAAAATATTACTTAGAATTATTTGCGATCAAAGCACACTATATTCTTTTTGTCTATATTTGTGCTGAATGTTTCTAAGTTGGAAAAAGGATATCTACGTTACCCTTGAAAATAAAAATCAAAACAACAATAATGAGACTAATTTGAGATTTAATATATCTAGTATACTTTACATTCATACTGCAGTCATTTAATATCAAAGCACAGTTGGTATATTTTTTCATCAAAGCCCGTTCTCTCCATCAAAATATAGTTAGAATATCACTCTTCCATGATGATCTTGTTTACAAAACAATCAAGTCTTCTATGAAATCACAACCCAAAAACCTTGAGCTAGTCTCCAATGTTGAAAGAATTTATAAACACCAAGGTATAAGTTAGAGACATGAATGTATTGTTGCCTTGTCACATCATTTTTACGGAAGGTAAAATTCTAAAGATTTTTAATGAAGTTTCTAGCTACATGACCACAAGATACTTCATAAAAGTATACTTTTGACCGTGTGGCCAAAGATCACAAAAGATAATATTATAGGACTATTGAATTAAGAAGCAACAATGCATATAGTTGCAATGAACATTTTAGAATATATTTCCATACACACATGCTACAACACTTCCCACATGAATATGCATATAGGACATATGTGTAGATCATACTTAGAATAACATATTTTAAGAGGAAAAATATTCGACCATGTGGCCAAATATCAATAGACACCAACTTGATGCCTTTGATAATATGAGTCATACAAATATTTCAATCAAAGCAGTGCAATTGCAATTGGCAAAAGCATTGTAGCTATATGATACAAAAAAAATTCTTCCTATATATTTGACCATGTGGTAAAACATCAAAAGATCCAACACTTTGGACAAATATTTGGATCAAAGTAATGCAATTGGAATTGATTCAAGCATTCTAGCTACCATACAAGAAATTGCTTCTTCCAATATAACTTCAACAATATACTTGAAAATAAAATTCAAAACAACAATACCGAGACTAATTTGAGATTTAAACTTTTCCAGTATATTTTGCATTCATGCACGCATTCATTTAATATCAAAGAACAATTAGTATACCTTTTCATAAAAACACATTTTCTCCATCAAATTACATTTAGAATATAATTCTTCATTGAGGAGCTTGTATATAATACAATGAATTATTCCATGAAATCACAATCCAGAAATCTTGAGCTAGTCTCTCTGATGTTGAACGCATTTACAAACACCAAGGTACAAGTTGTAGAAAAGAGTGTATTATTTTTGTGTCACATCATTTTCGTGGAAAGTACAATTTTTGAAGCTTTTTTATGAAGTGTCTAGCTACACGACCATTTATGTAGTCGTCCTTATATCCTAGCTGATGAGCAAGTTGCATTGCTTCCATATCCTTTAGAGTAGAAACCAAAGGAATCCGGCTTTAACCTCGATACTTGTGAGACACCCAATGGATGAGTTGGATGAATTGAGACTCTTGATGATGATCCTTGTACAATTGATGATCTCTTCAAGCAAGAAGTGATTGAAGATTGTTTCATATATATTCCATCTCCACGATTGATGTTCTTGGGTTGTACTGATGATGAAGATGACATAGCATTATCATCTCCTTTAAGCCATGTGCCAATCACAACCTTGAATTGTGTGTACAACTCATGTCCATATTGAACTGGCTCAAGTCCATATCGATCAAATTTTATGACTTCACGTGCATCATGGGATCCACTTAAGCGAGTCAAGTAGGGTAGAAGTTCCTCAATGAAGATTGAGTCTCCTTGGTTAACATCAAATGTCTGTGGATAGATGCAGTTCTCAAGAGGGTTAGGACACCCCTTGTAGGGACTATCATCTATCAAAATAGTCTTGCTATGTTCACAAACATTGCCATATTCGTTCCACACATACTCAAGGGGCTTGAACATTGCTTCCACCCCCATCTTGTCTGGCCGATAGATGATCTTGAGTGGATGCGTATGGCATTTCTCCTGTCCCCAAATCATGAAAAAAGGATATCTCCTTTTTGCATAGCTCTCCAAGCAATTGATTATTGTGATGACGTTTTTGTGTGAAGTTGTAGACCAAACTCCCACTTGGAATCTTGCAAATGTAGCTTCAAGAAACTCAATGCATCCTGGTCGAAGAACAACCCATTGCTTGCCCACTCGAAAACTTTGGAACCTCTTTGATGTGGAAAAACAACGTTGTATAAGAAGACCATTGAGATCAAGTATCACACATAGTTTGGTAGCACTTTTCGCCAAGGCCACATCACTTACTTTGTTTGCTCTGCTCAAATCTGCCAAATATGCAAATAGACTATTCTTAGTCAAATTTGAATCATTCTATCATACAACACAAAGGTTAAGAACAAAATAGACATCTAGTCTCTTACAAGTTTTTTTTTCATTTTAGAGCTAGTAAGCTAAGATAAAAACATTATATATAGTTCAATAGGGCTAAGTTTATTGTACTATTCCATATGTACATTGTATAAGACATCAAATTTAATATGCAAATAGTATGCATGGATGGTAGATACTTCATCAAAATATATTTTTGACCATGTGGCAAAAAAATCTCAAAAAGTAATATTATATGACTATTGAATTAAGATACAACAATGTATATAGTTGTAATGAACATTTTAGAATATTTTTCCATACACATGCTACAATATTCCACATTGATGTGCCTGTAGAACATGCATGTTGAGCATACTTAGAAAAACATATTTCAAGAGAAAAAATATTAGATCATGTGGCCTAATATCAATAGACACCACATTGACACCTTTGATAATACAAGTCATACCAATGTTTCAATCAAAGCACTGCAATTGAAATTGAAAAACTCAATGTAGTTGTATGACAGAAAACATTTTCTTCTAATATATTTGACCACATGGCAAAATATTGAAGGACACAAAACTTTAGAGAAAACCAATACCAGCATTTGGATCAAAGTAATGTAATAGCAATTGATTGAAGCATTCTAGCTATACCATACAAGAAAATATTTCGTCCAACATTATCATGTACTTCATACTTGTATTTTAATACAGAAGCACAAACTTTTTGCAACCAATTTTAGGTACAATATGATGAAAATATTTCTAGAAATAAGGACTCTTAAACAATAAACACAAAACTAAGAGAAATAGGCTTGTAAGGCTTGCTTTAGATAGCACCACAAAATGAGAAAATATGTAGGAAATGTTATGTCATGAAATCATCCTCCAAAACACAAGTTCAACCTTACACCATAGTGTTCTCATTGACAAAAGTTAGAGATAGAGAGGTTCAAACACCTGAAGTAGCCTTCAACCTCTCTTTCATAATAATATTTGCTATGTCTTGGCTTGATTCATCCACACCCTCCGGCGGTAGGTCAAGAACTAGAGCACCAATGGGAGGAACCTCTTGAGCACTTGTAGGTGGGTTGGCGCTCTCATGGGCTCTCCAACATGCCGCTTCAATTCTCTTTGCTCTTGACTATTGCACACCACTGCAATAGTCTTCATGTGATGTTCCAATGCGAGCGTTGATGCAACACCACATGAGAATATATCACATAAAACCTCATGTGCATCATTGAATGCCTTGATTGTAGCCTTGATGACCTTCTTTTTCTTTCTAAATATGGCCTTTGCAATAGTTTGTTCTTCGTCAAGCTCTCCATCCTTTCCTTCTTTGTCAATGGCTTCAATGGATTCATTATCCAAAATGCATGGCTTGTTGGAATTTCCAACATATCCGATCTAGATTGATGAAGCTTTTCTCCATGGTCACAAGTGTCAACACAACAAATGAATCCATGGCCCCAAAAGCAAGACTCTTGGCCATTGGTAGGAAGTCAACACTTCCAACTTGCATATGGTACTTGCATGAAAGATTCTCAAGGGCCTCCTCCATAGCTGCCATTTGTTTGCGGATGAGAAATGACAACAAAATGAATTATTTAGGCTCACATGTCATTTTTAACAATGTGAAGACCACCTTTCCAAACATTTTTAACAATGTGAAGACCACCTTTCCAAACATGATAGAATCCCATGTCATGCCCCCAACTCCATGTGCCGCTTCTAGGACAACCACACCAATGGTAATAGGATCTTTATACACATTGTATATAAGATCGAATGCCTCAAGGTTGCACCCCACAATATATACTTGCCAAGGTAAGCTAGTAGAAGAATGAAGAGGATCTTGCTTCTTCACAATAAGAAAGTTCACAATGTCTTTTGCACCATTTGGCAATGGTCCTGCATCAGCCCCACGTGTGAGCTTTTTTAACTCCCAATCACTGCAAACACCTAAAATCTTTGTGTATACATCGTTGGTGATGTCGTATTCAGCAACAAGATCTTCCCAACTCTTCATCATACTATTGCTAGCATGAGTTGAGGCATTGAAGAGAGAAACTAGCTCCTCATGGAGCACCCTATCTTACTTGATTTGCTTTGCCCTTGTCTCCATGTCAACAACATCCTCTTAAGGAGGCGGGGGGGTCCGGTGGCACGCATGTGACAGGGGTCAGAGGGGTGAGGGGTGTGAGGTGGGGGGGTTGGTCGTGCGGTGCGGGAGTGAGGGGGTGTTCGATGGGGAGTGAGAGAGGGTGAAGAGACAGAGAGAGAGAGAGGGGAAGGGGTTGGTCGGCGGGGCAGAGAGATAAGGGAGGGTGAGTGATCAGTGAGGAGAGGAGATAAGGGGGGAAAGAGAGAGAGAGAGAGAGAGACGAGACGAGAACTGCTTAACGTCGACTTATTGATCTAGAGAGACCAATCGACGGAGAGACTTGAACCCAGGTGGGTCCATGTCATCCCAAGGGCAATTCCACGAGAGAGAGAGAAGTTTTGTGTTTTTTTTTCCCTTGTTTCATTTTTCTTTGTAATGGAAAAAAGAAACTAAGAGGGGGGAGTTTTTTTTGGAAGAAAAAAAAATACTAGGGTTTTTTTTGCAGAAAAAAAAACTAAGGGGGAGATTTCTTTCCTGTTGTTTTTTTTAATGCTTTGTAATGGAAAAAAAGAAAACTAGGAGGGTTTTTTTTTTTGCTTGAATCTGTGAGAAAGGGGGGGTGTTGGTTGGTGAGAGGAAGGCCGAGGGGAGAAGTGAGAGGGGAGGGGGAAAGGGTTAGTCGGTGAGTGGGGGTTAGGAGTGAGAGCAAGTTGTGCAAGAGGGAGAGAGGGAGAGAGAGAGAGAGAGAGAGAGAGAGAGAGAGATGAGGGGGGTGTTGGTGAAGGGGAAGAAACGTTTTTTGTTTTTGTTTTTTTTTTACATTTAATGGAATAATTACTTAGAGGGGGGATTTTATTTTTGAGAGGCGGAGACCTGATACCTGGCACTTCACGAACAACAAAGTGAGTTGAGGCAAGTGTTCCACTCAAACCACCACCCTTGGCTAGCCATATCTTCAAAAACCCGCTCTATGAAAGGCAAGGGAAACCCATCTTTGATTGTGCACTGATTGAGGGATCAAAAGTGCTTCTTTTTTGGAATCACCACTATAGGTGACAACCACTCGGAGTGCTCATGGGAATGATGATACTTTCCTCTTCCATCTTGTCTAACTCTTTCTCCCCCACTTCGGAATATTTTGGATTCATGCGGTAGATGCCCTTCCTGACTGGCCGACTTCCTTCTTTTAGTGAAAATCTGTGAGTGCAAATGGTTGGGTCTATCCCTAGGGGATTCTTGTAAGTCCATGCAAACACATCTTGGTGCTCTTTGAAAAACTTGGTGATTCTCTAAAGAGTGGAAGGGTCCTCCCAGTCCCATGCTGCCACCAAGATGGGGTGTGGCTCCTCTAGTGTGCCTAGGTTCAACTCTCTCACCTCCTCATGGGAAGTGGTGGGTGGAAGAGGAGCGGTGCCCAGTGCGGCTTGATGGAGAGATAAGGGGTCATGGGCTAGGGTCATGTCCAGAGGGAAGTCACCAATACGTTCCTTCGTCTAGCCACCAGCAGGTATCTCTTCTAGTGGCAAGGCTTCCTCCCTAATCTTGAGGTGCTCTTCCTGCCGCTCCTTTTGCGAGTGCGTCTAGGAGGGTTTATAGGCATCTCAGATGAATCCTCTTAAGAGACCTTCTTTCTAGGTTGTCGAGAAAACTATGGTTCCCCTAGACCTATGACCTCTATTGCTTCATGTTGAGACACTGGTGTAGAGGAGGAAGCCAGAGTGAGCAAGAATTCCGTTCAATCCCGAACTACTGTGTCTTCTGAGAGCTCTTCTTCTTGGGACACCTCTTGAATGAGGTCTGTGTCCAACTCCACTATGTCCACCATATTGCATTGGAACCCCTCATAGGAATTTAACCAATTCCATAGAGGTTCTCCTGCCTCTCCTCCCCTGAGCCGAATGGATCCAAAGCCTCATCCACTAGTAATCCTTGCCATTCCTCCTGCTCTTCCTTGTTACTAGTTCCTTCCTCTCGAATGGGAATCATGTCATGTAGGGCAATTCCCCTTGCACTCTCATCGGGGACTTTTTCCAAGGGAAGGGTCACTGTCATCCCCCCAGCACCCCCCCGCAGCCCCCAAGTTAGGGTTATGCAAGTTGTCTTGTCCCCAATTATGGAGCTAGTTAGAGGCCTCTCTAGTTGGTGGGAGGCCTAACACCACAAAATTTATTTCAAATACTAATCCCTCAAAAGTGATCTCAACTTGCCTAACTAATCCCTCATTGAACTTGCCTGACTAATCCCTCAAAAGTGATCTGAACTTGCCTGACTAGTCCCAAGGACATCACTTCTCTTTGGTCTGCCACTCTTAGCTAGCGAAGAGAGCTGGCTCGGTAATTTGGAGACCTAAGACTTGCCTAGTAGCTTCAGGCATGATGTTAACACCAGAACTACAATCCACAATGGCCCCTGCAATTTGAGTTTCCCCCACAAATGCTGCCACCCTCGGGCTTCGGTGATCGGCCACTCCTGGGCAGTGAGGCATACCCTTGCTTGTTGCTTGGGCCATCTCCCACTACTACTAGATGTGGCTTCACCCCTTGTTGGCTTTGAATCCATCCAATGTTGGACCATGCCTAGCAATTGCTCTCCTATTTCCTGGATCAAACCACATAATTGAGGAAGGGTGATTTCCACCTTTTCCCCTGCCAACACTTCCTCCCAACGTATATTACTAACTTTGGGATGGATAGACTCCTCATCTACCTTTGAAGGTGTGGTGGTTGGGGGAATCACCAAGGTAGGTGCCGCTTCATTCTCCATGGGTGGTGTTTGAATGAATTCATCAACGGCCTCCTTATAATCTTGTTCCGAAATGGATGGGTAAACTGCATCATCAAGAGGACGAGTTGACCAGTCTTTGGGGGGCCTACTTGGGCAAAACTTTGGGTTCGACGGTAGAGATGTGGGGCAGCTCGAGTGAGATCGACAGCAGCAGCTTGGGAGAGATCCAACGATGGTGACAGACGACGACAAGTGCTCTAGCGACGACGAGTGACAGGTGCTCATGAAAAGCTCTAAAAAAATAGAGAAAAAAACGACAGATAATGAAAATCGGGAAAAGTTTGGGGATTTTTAGGGTATACATATCTCGGGCGAGAAACGTGGCATCGACCATTCGCTTTTTATATCTCATTCGGTTATTTATGTCACAACCTTAATTAAGATTAGGACCATTAACCACACCCCACCAAGTCTAAACAATCTTAAAAACTATAAATATACAAATTAATAACTTGCTTTACTTATCTCGCCCGAGATAAGATAAATATATAATTAATTCGATTTAGGAATCTCCCCCAAGATACGATATAGTCAAACCGATTTACGTATCTTGCCCGAGATACAATAGATATGTAATTTATTCGATTTAACTCTCTCGCCCGAGATACGATAAATATATAATTTATTTGATTTACATATCTTGCCCGAGAAACGATAAATATATAATTATTTGACCCGAGAAACCTTTTATTAATTTTCATATCTCGCTTGAGATATAAATATGCATATTCATATCTCGCCCGAGATATAAATATACATGCTGCGTTGGCACGCCACCGTGACTGGGCAATCTAGTCACAGCATCTCCAGCTACCTCAACCGAGATACGTTGGGATGATGATTAGATTGCCCGGTCATGTTGCCATGTATCTCACCCGAGATAATGCATGGCTACCTTTACCGAACCTACGTGGGCAACACATATCTCGATCGAGATACGTGGCCGAGGTAGCTGATTGGTCATTCTGAACTCGCCTGAGATACCCCGGACAGGGATTCGGGAGACTAAAAAATGTCCCACTTCTTGCGAAACTGCCGACGAAGCAGCCATCTTATCATACTATCGCCCAAATAAAATCAAGTGCTAGTGATTAATTAAAATATTAGAGTATTAAATTGAAGAGTTCCCCTTGGATAAATTAATATTAATATGTATACCCATGTGTGTACACATTAATTTAACTAGTTGGACGAAAGGTAATTTTTATAAGGTTTAAAAAACCATGGTTTGGGAAAAACCAAAGTAGATTATGTTGGTAGGTGGTGTTTTATCTACCCATGGTAATTGTTGGTGGTATATGATAAATGGTTTATGTAAAACTAGAGTCTTGCACCTTCTATTAGTTCACTTTAGATAAAGTGCATGCATGTTAGTCTAAGGTTTAGTTTAGCCCCCAATTTCTATGGTGTGCATGAGATACATGGTAGGTATGTCATGACATTAACTTTAGAGGACTAATAGCATGTGGAGGCTCCCAACCATCCATTTTTAGTACAAATACCCCCCTTCCCTTAAGAGAAATCCACAAGTTTTTTCTTGGTGCTTGTGAGTTCATTTTGTTGTTTTTTGTGCCAAGTACTTCTCTTAGACTAGGATAGCCCTCTTCTTAGCCATTAGATCTTTTCAAAAGTACCAAACTCATCATTTTAAGAATTGCAAGTACGTAGGGAGAAGGAAAAAAATTTCAAGGACTTTCAGGGTATTTTATGTAAGTATCTTTTATCAAATTTTGTGTCTACATCAAGTTAAATTCAAGCCCAAAATGTTACAACTCCTATTTATCATTCAAAATTGAGTTTTTCTAGTATTTTCTTGCTTTTGATTGGCTAATTTAAATTATTTTTTTGCATGAATAATTATGCAAGAACCTTAGGAACTTATGAAGGTCAAGGGTTTTCATATGGTTGTGTGCCTACTAGTGTTTAATTAATTCAATTAAACAAGCATTATATAAATTCTAAAGCTTGGAATAGAGCTTGAATAATTCGTTAATTCAATCAGGCTTTGAGAGAGTAATATTCTCTTATTTTTCTCTTAGAAACAAAATATTGCATGACCTTAGTAGTTACCTTAGGTTTAATTATTTAAATTGATCTTAGGTTAAAAACCTAGTCTAAGGGATAAGACCCAATAAGTACAGAAATCGATGCTTTGTAGTTTATGAGGGTGAACCTTGGGTAGGATGAACTAATAAAAATTGATTTTAGAAATTAATTAGAGTAAAAATCATTAAATTATGTACATAAGTGTATATCTTGTGGATGCACACAAATGTGCACATACTGTACATAAATGTGTACAAATGACCCTCTTTCAAAGGAAGCTTGGCTAAAAGGAAATTAATCAAGTGAGAAATTATATTTTTGAATAGGATTTATTTAAGAGAAAACCTTAGGTATAGAGAGAGAAAATGGTTTAGGTAATAAATAAGGTGTTAGGTCAATTAAGGCTTTTTATTGGAATGTTTCAAATTCTTTTTGATCATTAATGAAAAGACTTATAGAGAGAGAGAAAAATATCTCAAGTAGAATCCTAGAGAGAGAAAAATAAAATTTAGAAAGATAAAGTGAAATGATCCCTTCAACAAGTAGGATTCAGAATAGGAATAAATATTATCCTAGGATTATGTCAAGGTAATATAGCTGGCCTAAAAAATGATAAGATTAAGTCTGACTCTCTTAAAAAAAACGATTTGTAGAGAGAGAAAGTCTTGGTCAACCCTTAAAGTTAAGAGCCCCCTCTAATCAAGAAAAGGGTGTATCCTAAAATCAAAGTGTAGGATGCCTTGAAAAAGGCTAGATTAAGAAACTTTTGTTAAAAAATAGGGACCTAAACAAGTAATGGGTGCTGTGCTAGATTCAAGAAGACTCAAATGATTAAAGAAGTATGTGGGAATCTATGCTTATAGTGTCATGCTATTTAGCTTGACATGCTTCATGTGTACAACCTTCAAGGATGTCCTTTCGAAGATCCTAAAGATATTCATTAACCTTTGTGTGCACTTAAAGTGAAAAGAGTATCTTGCTAATATTTGTCTTAGTTTCTAGAGTTATTGCCTCTACCCACTCAAATAAAAATTCTTGGTTAAGCACATTGTTATCCTTGGACACACTATCTCCAAGAATGGCAACATCACAGTTAAGAACTACCACCATGAGGCATTAACTTCAACAAAATAGGAAATCAAGGACATGATTATTTTTACAAATTAGAAATGTAGAAAATGGACAAAGTGCTTGCATATGTAGTTAGCACTGAGTATTATTATTTCTCGGTATGATTAATTGATTCCAATGGGCTAGTCTCCCTGAGAAGATTAACTACCTAAAAGGGAAGAGAGCAGTTGAGGATGAGTGATTTCTTGGTAGAAGAAGCCAAGAAATCTAGGAAGGAACAAGAAAAGACTACCAAGAAGGTCAAGAAGAAGAAAAAGGAGAAGGAGAGGAAAGATAAAGAGAAGGCAAAAAGAAAAACTTAGGAAGAAAGGAAGGCCCTCAAAAAGGTAGGAAGGAGAAGTAGAAAAAACGAAAGCTGATCTAGAGAAGTCATTATAGGAAGGGAAAACCCGAGAAGGAAGAGATGAGAGAACATAAAATATTTAAGAATCCCGAAGGAAAGAATCTAAAGAAAAAAAAAGGATCGAGGTAGAAGCAAACAAAAAGAGGGAAGAGGAGAAGAAATAATATGAAGAAACACAAAGGGCCAAGGCAAAAGCATACAAAAAGAGGGAAGAGGGGAGGACACTACACAAACATAAACAACTTAAGAGAAGCTTGAGAAAGAAAGGGAGAACCTACAAAAAGCACTACAACATTAGGCAAGGAGAGACAAGACCATAGAAGAGGAAATATGCAGTCGAGCAAAATCAAGCAGGATGACAAGAGACAATCTACATAATAGCTTCAAGTAAACCATGAGGAAAGTAGGTGGAAGCTGTCTAATAATAAGAAAAACATATCTACAAGTAAACCTTGAGGGAAGTAGGTAGAAGATTTCGAAGCATAAGAATAGCATAGCCCAAACCAAGTAAAGAGCCTTACCCTAGGGTGCTAGTATAGGAGCTGAGGCGTGATCTTAGAGCAACACTAGATGTGATATGATTAAGGGAAAGTTCATAAGGGTTGGGATCACAAGCATCAACACACTTTCTTGAGTTATGGCCACTTTAGTTTGGAGTAATATTTTTGAGCTCAAGCAAAAAGTGGTTGAGGAATTCCAACAGTAAGTCCAATCCAAGAAAGAAAGAGGTAGAATTTTTGAGGTCCAAAATCTTGAATAGAGGAAGTAGATGGAGCTCAAGAAAATAAAGGTAAAATTTTTAGAATGTGATCAGTTACTTCTGTGAGCTACACTCACAGAGAAAGAAAAAACAAGGACGCAAGGTATCTTTGAGAGAGAAAATGAGGTCATGGTAAAGACTCACAAGGAGACCTAGGAACATGTAACTAAGGAGACTCTAGTGCAGAGAATTTGAGTGGAGGTTGAAAGAAGGATCAAGGGCTCCTAGTAGACAAACTAGTCAAGACAATTCAAGAAGAAGTGAGGGAAATGAGAGGTCGAGAAGGGAGAGAAGGGGACCAAAAAAGGAAAAAGAAAAGGAAGTCTGCAAACAAATAGCCAAGACAAGAAGAGAAGAACAAATGTAGAAAGAGGCCAGGACATCACAACTACTTGAAGAAATAATAGAAGAAAACCTATACCAAAGCGTCTCTAGAAGATAAAACAAGGATGGTGGCTGATGGCATAGCCTACTCGATACCACATCTGCCACATGCGAGGTGCATATAGCTGTTAGACTCAGAAGCTATGTACTAGGTAGCAAAAGATGATGAATCTCTCTCTTTGGCATGAGCAACAATTGTAAATTTTAGATCGGTTAGGAGGAGTGTGGAGTTGTTGTGCTTGGATCTAGTGAACTCATAGTTGAATCCTAATTTCCAATTTTCCCTTCATCGCTGTACCTATGGCATCATTTGGCAACCAGAACGCTCACCACCTATCCACTCAGGGGCCTTTTCGATAGTTCCTAGCTCATAGTAGCTGGCAATATTTTCACTTATAAAAATCAAAATGGAATCTCCGTTGAAGATCAGCAAGATCAACCAAGATCTATATAAAAGAGCCATGGACTCATGTGTTGAGGACCAGCAAGGTCAATCAACCAGATCCATGACCGAATTCAGAAAATAACTCTTACTTCTTGTTCTAATATCTTTCACGATGCACGTGTGGTATCTTCGGCGACCTAGAGCCCGAGCACCGTATGGTCAACACCCTCTAGGGTCCTTCACAGGTCACCTAGTGCTTCACTCATAGGCCGCTTCCTTGGTCCCTCATCCACCGTACCGGAAGCTCACCATTTAAATCGAACCGAGGCTAGTCACCAACCTTGCTACCCGAGATGTCCTCCATTGACTCTCCGTCCGCCATTGCAACTTTATCAGAATATGTCTCCACGACCTCATTCACAAGACGGTCAAAATGCTTCCCCAGCATTCTTGACATAAAACAGTCATTTAAAAACAAGTCATAAATAGAGTTTCTATAATGAACTCTCGTCTTCCATATTGTTTCACACATTTATTTCATGTGTATTCCCATTATCAACACATCATTTTCCATCTTATAACATCTCTTCTCATTTATCCGCATCAGATCTCATCCACTCGCATCTACCCATATCCACATCTCATCACATCATAATTGTTCACATCACACATCACATCTATCTCCATTTACATCACATCACATTCATTCATATCCATCACATTCATTCATTCATACCACCACATACATTCTCATAACCATCCCATCGCATACATTCTCATAACTATCCCATCGCATACATTCTATCCACATTATATCACATCACTTCTATCCACATCATGTCTCATTCATACACATCTCATCTCATTCATCCACATCCATCCAATCGTTCACATGTACGACTTCTCACATCTATCCATACATTCATATCTATCACTTCACATCCACAAATATTCATGTCACATCACATCTCTTTACATCACATCACGTTCTTTCACATACACATCTATATCCATTCTTTCATATACATCCACATCCATTCTTTCACATACTCATTCACATCCATTCTTCACATACATATTCACATCCATTTTCATCACATACATTCACATCCATTCTTTCACATACTCATTTACATCCATTCTTCATATATACATTCACATCCATTCTTTTACATACATCCACTCACATCCTATATCATTCATTTACATCATCCTAATTCACATGACATCACATCTTATCCATTCATTCACATTTATCTGATTCACATCACATCTATTCACCTCACATCTCATCAACTCTATTCACATCACATCCATCCATCCATTCATTCACATCCATCTGATTCACATCACATATATTCACCTCACTTGCTCTCCATGATGGTACCTCCTTTATCAAGACTCCCAAATGTAAGTACCATGATCTCCACGCGTATTATGAAGCTCCTTTATCAACACTCCCAAATGTAAGTACCATGATCTCCAAGTATTATGAAGCTCTATAACAATGATTTATATGAAATTACATGAAGCAAAACCACTATTATGCCTCTTCATTTAATCCACCAAATGCATCCATAATGCCTTCATAACCTTCCAGGATTGAGGGTAGGTTGCCACACAAAGCTTCATCATTGGGTAAACCTCTCCATTTGACAAGGTATTCTACCCAAGAACGGTTGTGTAGCACCTTGTCTCTAGTGCCCAACACCTTTTTTGGTACATACTCAAACATACCTTCCTCATTAATTAGAGGTAGCTCATCTTGTACTTCCATTATGGGTCCCATATATGCTTTTAATTGAGAGACATGAAACACATCATCTATTCGTGTGTGGTTGTTGGTAGCAATATCTTATAAGCTACTTTCCCAACCCTTCTCTCAATCTTATATGGACCATAGTTCCTATGAGCCAATTTGGTGTTTTTATTACCCTTGAAAGATGCATATCTTGATTTTGGTATGCGTAAAGGCACCCAATCACCCACATTGAACTCCACAAATCTCCTATGGGCATCAAGATATTGGTCTATGCTCCTTTGAGTATTCTTAAAATTATCCTTGCATTGTTGTGTGAGAGTTTGCATTCTTTCCATCTCATCCTTTGTATTTTGATTTTCAATCTCCTCTTTATTGATCACCATTGGCGCATTCACTTTGTATCCATAAGTAGCCTCAAAAGGCGACATGCCAATGTCTACAACATGATTTGTACTATTGTGAGCAAATTTTGCCAAAGGTAACCACTCATCCCACACATGTTGAGTATCATGACAAAAGTTTCTCAAATATGTATTCTAAGATCCAATCATATGGAGAAAATGGGAAATACTTGGGATTATATGCATGCTGTAATTTTTGGACAGTTTGGTGAGGTCCATTGCTGGGGTCGATGCGCTACTCCAACAAGTTTCAATGGTCACAATGGAAGAATATGATGTGGGAAATGTTTGGCAAAAGTGTATGCATCATTTGTAGCCTATTTCATGGAGTTTTTAAGAAGATTGTTTCAAAGGATTTCATCTACAACAAGGGCTGCCCACAAGAGCTCCCCACACATATGCATTGGAGATGAAGTTTCATGGACTTCCTTACATTTGGAGATCTTATTGGGACATTCATCACTTACCATTGATTTAATTTGAGGCTATGTTGAATTATAGATATCTTGTATGATTTTTAGGACAAAATATTTGGGAAGAGATGGTTTGTAATGAAGTAGAAGTTAAGGTCAAAATATGTAAATAATGGGCCATGGGCAAGGCTACTATAAATAGGGCATTGGGTTCATTGTAGGGATCTTTTGGTCATTCATATCTTGGACACTTACATGTACTCTTGGCTCCTTCCATCATGGAGATGGCCACTCATGGTCTAGGGCTCATGGAAATATTGATAGCTATCCTCATGTGGTGAGAGGTCAAATTTAGACCTTATGCACATACCTCCTTTGTTACATGTGCATATGGATTTCTTCTATTTTCATCATAATCTCATGTATTTCTCACATGTGTTTGATGCCCATCCATCAAATGGATGGGCAAAATGGACATTATGTGTTGATTTCTTGATCTTTGATCTAGATCCATTTCAAAGAGGGGCAATGAGCCCTACTATGGACCAGGTTTTCACCCACCATGGCTCCCCTATCATCCTCAAATGTACCTAGAAGGCTAGTGATTAGAGAACCTTTTTACATAAATAGTATTGGCTTCCTTTGCAAACTCTCCTTCATAAGTCTCTATCTCTCTTCTTTCTTCTATTTGTGCTTTCTTCTTTGCTCCATCTCATTACTTTCCTTGACTCTTTTTAGTATTGGCTCCCCTTTGCGGACTCTCCTTTATAAGTCTCCATCTCTCTGCTTTCTTCTATTAGCGCTTTCTTGTTTTCTCCATCTCAATTACTTTCCTTGACTCTTTTTTCTTCTTTCTTTGACTCTTTTTATTGGTTTTCCTAGTTGGCATCTGTTAGCATAGCCTTGCTAACATGGGGGAACACACATGCTCCTACACACATAGCCATGAAGTACACATGTACACATGAGCATGGAGTAGGAGGCATGGATCAAGATAAGATAAAAGATACAAGATAACATACAAGCATAACAACATACCATCATAGTGTATTCCATGTTTATGTATCACATATTGTATGTCCAAGAATCATATATACACCATGGTCATGTCATATCCAATTTGCATACAAGAGGGGCTTTATATAGCCATCCAACCATGTGACTCTTGGGATACCCATGTGACTGTTGGGCTACCCATGTAACTATTGGGCTCCCATAACCTCCACAAGATCTTAACTCCCCACTAGCCCTCTTGTAACCACTTCTTGATATGACATCTTGTAATAAGAAAATCCCACAACTCATTAGCCTAAGCTAATGCTACTAATGCTAGGGGGTATTCACACCCAAGATAATGCCAAAATTCTAGGGGGTGTACACACCCGATCAAGACCTGGCACTTGCATAGTTCCAGACCACCTAGTTGGCTCCGGTGGAGACACAACTAATGCAACTATGCCCAATGCGATAAGCTAATGCTAATGTGTTGCACCACCGATCTGCCTAAGCTAAGAGAGTTAGTCATACTAGTGCAGAGGTCGATTCCTGCATATGTCAGGATTCTAGATGTGACCCTTGATGTTTATGGGGACTAATGGGGTGGCAATAGTAGGCGGTCCTAATTCCGCAAGGTTACAAATGTTAGCAGTATTGTTGTTAGTTGGGTTAGTTTTTGAGAGGCTACTTGTGTTGGGGGGTACTCGATAGCAAAGGTCGACCTTGCATGTGGTGGGTGAGGCTTATCATGGAGCTTGATCACTTACCCCTATACAATCAAGTATTAATAGGCCTCTTTTTAAGTGGCATGGCGAGAGTGTGGAGAACTTCTTTGATAGTAGATGGTTTTTTGGTGTTGAATTTTGACAAGAAATGAGCTCTTCATCTATTATTAGAATAGTTACATGTCTGGTGGTGCTATTTACAAGGTAGTAGTCTATTTAGCATCGATTGTTCCCCATAAATCCAAGTCCGAGAGACAAACGTCTTTGTGCATGGTTATGTAGGCATAATATAGAACTCTTCTTTCAAGAGGTTATTTTCAATGTGAAACATAGCAATAATGCATGAACCTATGTATGCGATTTTATATGTGCTTACTCCTTCCATTCTTTCTTTTGTGGATGTCAACAATGGTGGTTGTAGTAGTGCACACCAAGTTGCATGGGACATTAGGTTATGGATAGCATCCATGTCGATGAGGGTGAGATTTTGTTCTAGAACATTGTTTATGGTCATCCAACCAGAGTTTGGCGGGCTTCACCTCCCAGTCCTCCTCTTCCAAGTCAATGACTTGGGCCATGTTAATAGAAACCTGGTGGTTGCACAACTTTTCTTATCTAGCCTTAGCTTCTTTTTTAGCCTTTGCTAAGGCTTTGTTTTTTTCCCTTCTTTTTTTAAAGGAGAAATAAGTATTTATATTTATATAACAAGGCAAAAGCTGCCATTTACAAAAAGCCCTTTTTTACTCCTACCACATACATTCTGCTCCCAATCTCTATTGAGTAAAACACATATTTGATCCCACCATCTCCCACACAAAATAAGACTTCTCCCAAGATATGTGAGTTTTATAGAATCATTTGATCATGCAAGTTTGTCTCTTTTCATGGCCATTAACCTAACCAAAATTTTAGAAATAATGAGCTCTTTTACTTGTTGGCAAAAGTCTACTTGTGGGAGTCTATGGCCTTGACGTATCAAAGCTAATGGTCTTTATTTCCTCCTTGGAAGAGGTATAGGTCTTCTCTTTTTGATCAATTCGGGCCCCAAGCTACTACCTCTTGGTCATGGAAGATATATCGCCTTCAAAATTTAGAGCACAAGTTCCATTATTATAGTGCTTATCATATATATCAAAGTGATTTCCTTGCCATCTATTGTTGCATATCTTGTGCTTATTCACATTGGGAGACCAGAATGTGCGTCTAATTTTCAGAGTCTTTTGGCTCTAGCTCCAAACTCTCACATTCCTTGTCTCTGACATTTTATGACTAGTTTGGCACATGTTTAGCTCAGTGGTGTTTGAGTCTTCAGCAAAAGGTCCATCATTCATAGGATGAGATTTCCATGTTTGTAAGTTTAAGGGTTTCATTCCTTTTTTGAATGTAGATGTCATCTATGTCCTAATCATGGACCAGTCGGGTGTCTCTCATAAAGGGTCCTCCAAGGATGCAGTCATAGGAGTTGGGTTGTGGAAAGTTCATCACTACAAAAGAGTGGTGGAATCTTAGACCAAAATTCTTGATTCTCAGAGTTTGCAATAGGCCCATGGGTTTTTATATGGCCCCATCAGCAAGCTCGACTATTAGGCTAGTAGTGTGATGGTTTCCCCCACTTCTCCTAGTACTGCTTGTTGGTAATGATGATAACCCTAGCCCGTCCATCTAAGATGGTAGTGACTTGGATGTCGTTGTATTTTACAAGGAGGACGACATTCATGTCATCACTCTCAAAGTAGTGGCCTAGCGTATTCAGACCGATATTTTTGGAAAGACTTATCTGACTCACCCGAGGAGTCTTAAATTTCTTTATTTCATACCCACTTCTAACCCTATATCCATCCAATCCTTTACCCTTCCATAGGCTTGGGCTTCTTTGTAGTAAGGGGCCAACAATAATCTAAACTTGGGAGGAGGAAAGAAAGGTGATGAATCATGATGTCTCTAGGCTAGACTCAAAATGGATGCTCTTGGGCAATCCTTGTATATGTTTTTAATACCACAACCTGTGTAAAGTGGTAATAGAGGGGGGATGTTGGTTGGTTGGTGTGACTACTGCCATAGCCTTCTTGATGGGACACTTTACCACTCAGTGAGATACCTTACAATGATAATAGTATGCGAAATACGGGGATCCTAAGGCATTGATGTCCCTCTCCCTATTGGATTACACAATATGGCTACTATATATAAGGTAGGCACTCATGCCATCTTGAACATAGGAACTTAGGATTGCACACTATGGCTGTTATATTTAGGGTAGACACTCTTGCCATCTTGAACATAGTAACACTATGGCTGTTATATTTAGGGTAGACACTCTTGCCATCTTGAACATAGTAACTTAGGATTGCACACTATAGCTGTTATATTTAGGGTAGAAACTCTTGCCATCTTGAACATACTGACTTAGGATTTGACTTCAGAGGGACTATGAGCCTCTAGGAGTTCTAGAGGTAGCTAGAGTCCCTCCCTATTATCTCTCTCCCCCTCAGCTTTTTCTATTAGAGTTAATTGGTTCATGGGGGTCACCCTATGAGTGGGTGGTTGTTATGGTAACACTGGAGGTGGAAAGGGTAACCATGGAACTCTTAGAACTCCCCTTTGAGGTGCATACTTCCTTGGGTGAGGTGCATCTCATCTACTAGTCAAAGAGATTACTCTCCTAGAATGGATGCTCTTGGTCAATCCCTATAGATGTGGTCAATACCACAACCTATGTAGAGTGGCATTAGGGGTTGTGGGGTTGATCAATGCAACTATCATAGACTTCTTGATGGGACACTCTACCCCGATATGGTCCCTCGCAATGATAGCACTATACAGAATACGAGATCCTAAGGCATTGGTGTCCCTCTCCCTATATTGGATTGCCCTACGGCTATTATATATATAGGGTAGACACTATCACCATCTTGAATGTAGTGAATAAGGATTTAACTTGGGGACTCTGAACCTCTAGGGGTTCTAGGCAGTTAGCGTCCCCCCTATTCCCTCTCACCACCTCAAGTATTTCTGTTAGGGTCAATTAGTTCATGGGGTCACCCTAGGAATGGGTGGTTGCTATGGTAATACTGGAGGCAACAAAGGTAACTCTGGAACCCTTAGAACTCCTCTTTGATGCACATACTACCATGGGTAAGATGCGTTGGCAAGCATGGGTCTTACCAGTGGAGCATAAAAAGTAGTGTTGGGTGGGTGGAGCTGGTGCGACTAGCAGTGGCTATTGTATCTGAGCTTGACTCTTATTAGAAATGGGTAGTATCATGGTTTTCCATCCTCATATAGTGTGGACACTAGATCCCTCCTTGTCTTGGTCTTAGGTGGGGGAATTTTGTGCTTTGATATATTGAACACACACCAACTCATGTCTAGGGTACAGATGGAGTTGACCTATTCTATCTTTTCCTACCCCCGGACCTTCCACTCCTTAGTCATTTTCTACATGAGTGTGGCCAACCAAGTCTTCTATGGTTGTGGCTTGTGTGGCTTATGGCTCTTTCCCTTTGTCTCATCGACCTTTAAAGGCACTGTGCTAAAGGACGCTTCTAATGGAGTTCCTTCAAGATTCCTTCAAGATTGAAGCTATGCATATCGAATGAATAGATTGGCAGGAAGTGGTGTAGGTGGAGGTTAAGGCAGTGGCCAACGAGTGATAGTACGATTATGGGTAGGTCGGGGGGTTCACCTAAAAATATGTAAGTATACCACGTGAGTTCAAATGAAGGGGTTTTTTAAATCAAAAATTTAATGTAAATTTACAAAAACACATTTACAAAAGGGGTTTTTTTTAATCGCTTTTGAAAAAAAACTCGTAAGTCCATAAAGAAAAAGGGGTCATTTTATTCATGAAAAATTAACAGGTAATAAGGGGTTTTCTAAATACCCCTTGAATGCAAATGATACATAGGGTTTCTTACTAGTACACCCCTCGAGTGGGTAGGTTGGTGGTAGCATAGCATATGTTTTGTATTAACCTTACCCTTAAGGAAACTTGGAATACTATGGATGGTAGCCATGTAAAGCTAGGTTGTACTATTGTATGTATTCTTGTCCTAGTGTCATGTCTAGTTTGGAGCTCCTTGCTCTGTGTGTGCAGCAAGGTCCCCATAGCCATACACACATTAGCTTGGATTGGCTCTTCAGCCCTAGAAGCCTAGGTTGTTGTTGTGGCCTTTGTGGTCAAATAGAACCACATGAATATCCCTGCACTGTATTGAGATCTAATGCTGTAAAGCAAAGGATATGGTGGGTTTGCGAACTATTATGAACACTCCAAGGTTTATGTTCTCGGACCTAGTTGAGCCAAAAGCTGCAAATGTAATTACTATCTCTATGGAGTGGCCATTCCAGTTGTAGTTCTAGGAAAAATTGTTCCATCCTCTACAGGTTTGGTGTTTCTTGTTCCCAAATTAGATTGGTTAGGTTTCATATCTAGAACAAAAGCCTCCATGCTTGGTCTTTCATAGCAGGCAGTCTCTTACCTTACTAGGTAGTTTGATGATTCTTTGATGACTCTCTGACTTGTCTCACCATTGGTTGGAACTCACATCCATAGAACTCTTTTGAGTGGTTGTAGGGAAGTTAGACACTCCAACTCCTTAGTCCATATGCATTTGTAAAGGGATAGGTTCCTAGTAATTGGCATCACCCAAGCTAGTGTCCTTGATATCACTTAAATGCTTAGTCACTAGGATTGTTTAGCTCCTATGAGGTCTCAAGGATTGTGAAGCGTGTAGAGATTCCTCTTAAGAAGGTGCTCTTGATTTACAGTTCTTTTGAGGCACTCTCCTCACATGCTGGGTTAATTTCAAAAATCCTTCTTAACCTCGTGTATATGTAAGGGTGATCAACTAGAGCACCCCCTCCTCACACAAATGAAGCGATGTTTATGCTTTTTAATCTTTGTTAGACTTGTGACCATGCGTTAAGAAGTGAGAATGTGTGTTTCCACTTTGGCACATGTGTGGCTACGTGAGTTAGAAACATATGTGACCAAGTGTTAAAATTATGAGGACATGAGGAAATGTGACACAACGACCATCACATTTGCTTGAATGAACTAGTTAAAACTAAATCAGCACTGTTTATATTTCTGAAATAGATGAGATACAAGAGTGATAAATTTTGACTCTTATCTGTGGATGGACTAATCCCAAAGACAAACCTTAATCCAAGTACTAAGGAGCTCAAATAGCTCAGATTTGATAATTCATACAGTGCTGTGAGTGTCAGCTCAAGCTACACTGAATAAGTGGCTTCTACTCACTATCTCGTTCACTTTAATTCACTGTTGTTCACTTTGCCATTAGTAGCTACATACAAAATAGGCTTTTATAAATGATCCAGCATGAATAGGTCATCGCTAATAGTAGACACATCACAATCTAGGCTTCATCTCTGCCAATGTAATCATTTAGTAGCTTCCTATCAACTAAATCGCGAACGGATAGGTCACCCTTTGCAGATTTAAATCGTGAGATGAGAGATACCTAAAATTCCTCCTTTAATGTAGGAATTCTATTCTCCAAGGCTTTATAACCTTAGATGGTGTGAGTCTTATGTATTTTAACACCTTCCCTAAAGCTCAACAACATCTCTGAACCTTTGTTTAGACAGGTGACTCTGTAGGTCTGAAGTTGACCTTGATAGAGTGATTCACTCAGCTAATTCAGTTAGCTGATTCAGTCATGTGATTTAGAAAGCTAATTAGTAAGTTGATTTAGAAAACTGACTCTGACAAACTCTATAGGTTGGAAGTTGAATCCAGTAGTTTCTTTAGTTAGCTGATTCAGTTAGTTGAATTTGATAGCTAATTCAATTAGTTGATTTAGATAGCTGAGTCAGACTTGCAAAATAAAAAATCAAAAAATAAAAAACATGGTTATTTTGTGGAAGACTATTGAGCCTTCCCTTGCTCCAAATATGGAGCAACTGTGGAGCCTTTCCTTACTCTTTAAACTCCTTCCCTTACGGGAAGCTCCATCATGCCAAGGCCTTATCTATGCTTAAAAAAGAGCTCTTTGTCTAGGGCTTTAGTGAAGATGTCTACAACATTCTCTTTGGTATTGTAATGCTGTAACACTATGTCTCTAGAGTGTATCTTCTCCTTGATGAAATGTTCTCTAACTTCAATATGCTTGGTCCTTTGATGCATGACTAGATTCTTGGCTAAGGCTTTAGCTGATATGTTATCACCAAGAATAGGATAAGGACCATCAACTCCATAAAGACCCAGTTCTTGGAAACATCTTTTCAGTCATATAGCTTCATAGGCTAAGGTGGTTAAGGCATTATATTCAGCCTCTTTACAAAAAATATTGACTATATTCTGCTTCTTAGAACACCATGAAATGGCTCTTACACCAAGAAAGAATGCATTTTCACTGATGCTTCTTCTGTGAATCAAACATGCTTTATAGTCAGAATCAATAAACACATGCTTTATAGTTAGAATCAATAAACACATGCTTTATAGTCAGAATCAATAAACGCGTGTAGACTTAGTGTGTCACATGTATATAAGATACCCCAATGCTGAGTGCCTTTCAAATATTTGAGCCCTCTTTTGGCTGTAGTCTAATGAGATAATTTGAGGTTCTGCATAAATTAAGCAAGACTATTTACAGAGGTCAATCCTAGTGATAGTCAAGTAAATGAGTGTGAGATCCATGCCCTCTATGGTTCATTGGAATGCTAGTAGCGGAATAGCAACTAGCGTCTCACTCGCGGCCTCGCCCATGAATGTTCGGGCAAGAGACTAGTCTGGCGGCTCATCTTGAAACCGTACCCAGAAAAGTTTTTTCACCGGGAGACATAGGCAATTTCTCCATGAATTTTCAACAACATTTTAAGGTCTATCTAACCAACAGTCTCCCGAATTATCTAAAACTTTATCGCTATATGACTCCTTCTCGGAATATCTCTTTCATACTTCTCATGAGTAAAAGATATATCTATGGCTTCCTCACACGCATGCCGATAGCTTACCCCTCGAGTATAAAGACCATAAATTAAGAGTTTTCTTCTGACTTATTACATCTTTCTTTATCTAGCTTAACAATTTCCAGTCTTAATGTTGGAAAGAACCTGTAAAACTGCTCGAGTCCACCCTGCCACCCACTTTCCAGTTTAAACTATAATCCAAAGTATTCAATTGGGTTTGTGGTGGCTGGGTACTTGGAGAGAGATATTCCCTCCGAGCCCCATCCTCGACACAAAGTAAGGACCATCACATGCATAGAAAACAGTCATACCTTAAAATTCAAATAGTATTTATTCAAATAATCTATCCAAACATAACTGATCCTTTATCTTCTTTATTGCCTGATCAACAGTGAACCTTCAATTCTGAGTTGATAATGAATTCTTTTCTTCTTTCTTGACTCTTATGTTACTTATCCCTTCAAGTAGCTCTCTTAACGATCCGCCAAGGGGAGCTATCCTTCAATCCTCATTTCTCTTTGGTTGCTATCTTAATGATCCACCAGGGTGAGTCATCCCATATTCTTGATTTCATACCAATTTTTACTCTTCGGGTACTCTCTTAACGATCCACCAGGGGGAGTTACCTCTTATTCAATAATCACTGTTTTGGATACTCTCTTAACGATCTGCTAGGGGGAGTTCCATTCCTCATATTGTTGTTTCTCATTTCCAACTCTCTTAGGCACTTTGTTATTTCAACACCACTTCCTCCACCTTCAAAACATAACCAAATTCCCACCAGCGATCTTGGTGTAAAACAGAATTCTAAGCAAACAAGTCAAGTATACACTTATCTAACCATGACGTTTCTCTTCTGATAAGGTCAGTCTTTTTTGAGGTTATTCATCGATCCATTTATTGCAATAATCTTTCTTTTCTATCTATCGAATAATTTCTTAAATTTGAACCTCATCATCTGAGCTTGATCACAACCTTGGGATAGTTCCCATAATCATTTCCTTTGATTCCGACAACTTAATCCTTTCTGAACCTATCTTGAGAATTGAATAACTTTCTTACATTCCCATTAATTCTAAGGTCAACGGTCAAACTCGATAGTGGAACAAGACTCGCACTTGGTTCACAGAATCAACAATTTTTTTCCCATCGAAAGCAAGGCAGAGCCATTGAATCCTTCCCCTAAAACGAGGACTTATTTGGGTCCTATAATATAGAAAGAAAATCTAAATATAATCCCACAACTTTCCTTTATCCAAAAAAATCTATTCTTCTCTCGATATTTTAGCGAGGATAACAACACGGCCATTATCCCACTACGATCTCGGCCCTTCAAGACCAACGTTTATAGGATGGTTCTCTATACGACTTCATTTATAGTCACAGACATTGGGCAAATTTACTTCTTATTAGGGATCTTTCCCATCAAGGAAGCCTTTTCATTCGAGGATCTAACCTTCAAGTTTGATTATATTCACTAGGATCATTTCTTTCCCCTTTTCTTTAAAACAAGGGAAGGTTCTTATGCGTCACAGGTCTTCACCTTGCGAGAGTAAGTGGTCTTTATCCATTATTTCTACTCGTCTCTTAACTCACGGCCATTAAACTAGGTCGTCGACCATCTTATTTCAAAGATAATTACATCTAGGAAAATTTTGCCATAACTTGGCTGCTTTTCGAACGATTTCACAATTTTTATCCTAATATTTAAGAAGCTTGAAAGATGAATAATTAATTATCCATCGTAAGAGTTTCTTTCATTTCCTTTTTCAAAGAAATGAATAAATATCAATCAAACATATCATAAAATATCATGAGACTTTCTCTTTTAATATCTAAATTATTTATGCATATACTTGCATAAAAGTAAGCATAAAATATGATAAAACTTGTCTTTTAACATCTATAAATATGCATGCATAAACATAAACATGAAAATGTAACTAAAGATCATTCTTTTAGCATATAATGACTCGTGCATACACATACCATAAATATGTATATGGAAATGTAAGTAAACATCCACTTTTAGCATCTATATGATTCATGCATACATACCATGAATGTAAACACGCAAATGTAACCATTCATCCTCTTTTAACATCTATATGATTCATGCATACACATACATGAATGTAAACATACAAATGTGACCAAACATACTCTTTTAGCATCTAATTACTTATGCATAAGCATGCATAGATATAAACATAAAAAATATACTCATGAGTCCACTTTTGGACATAAAAATATTTACCTCTATTCATAGTTAAGAAGCTAACTTAAATGATTTGATTCTACCCATATCCATGAGTCTACATGGATATCCTCATGCATGGGTTAGACACTATCTTCATGGCTATTCTAAGTTTAGAAGAGGGGATAGCTTAGTTAAATCTCATCCACATAAAGCCCATGTTCATAATCTAGACATCATTATAAACCCTAAACCAAGTATTATGCAAGAGGGTTAACATCTTCATCATTAATCATCTACTTATTTAGAAAGCATGGTTTAAAGAGATAACCATGAGAATAGCATGCTTCCAAAGCATGTGGAAGAGAAGAGAAGAAAGAGGGTTATCCTTTATGCATACATAATCAAAAAGAAAGATTATCTTCCACATGCTTCTAAAGTATGTGGAAGAGAAGAGAAGAAAGAGGGTTATCCTTCATGCATACATAATCAAAAAGAAAGATTATCTTTACCTTTAAACATGAGTAAAAATCATAAATCGTGACCATAAACATGAAAGATTAGCATTTAAGCCAGCTCCACATGGTTTAGGAGGAGAACCATGGAGTAGAGGAATTTCAATTCATATGGAAGAGAAAAGAAGAATCCCTAATGCTTAAAGAAGAGATTTAACATCTACTTAATTCATAAAACAAGATTTAGAGAAGAGAATCATGCATCTCCATGCTTCCAAAGCATGTGGAGGAGAAGAAGATAGTATAAACATCATTGTTTAGGCTTACCCTTGATTCTTTATCGCAAGGAGTGTGTAGCCCTCAAGGAAGAGGCTTGGGCACCAAGAGAAGAGGGTAATCTTCAAGAGAAAGGTAGCTTTCAAGAAAGGAAGCTTGCTTCAAGGGAAGAGAATATCCTTCAAGTGAGGGTTCACCATCAAGAGAAGAGGCTAGACCACCATGGAAAGGATTAGGATTCAAGAGGAAAGACCCATAGCCACCATGGAGAGGATTAGGGAAAGATAGAATGGTTTAGTGAAGCACCAAAGCTTCAAAATGGAGAGGCAAGGAAGAGGGATGAAAGAAATACACTAAAATGAAAATTACACTAAAGTGAAAATACACTAAGATGTAAATACAAAGGAATGGGGTTCTATTTATAGGTGAGGGAGGCCTCCAACCAAACCCAAGTGGATCTATAGGTTTCCAGCTTCAGCTTGATCTAATTTGGACAAGATTTGGCTTAGTTGTGCCCACTTTTGGATCTAGTTTTGGACAAGATTTGGCTTAGTTGTGCCCACTTTTGGATCTAGTTTGGAAGAGGAGAGATGAGAGATGAAATATTCCATGCTTTTAGAGTATTTTTGAATAAAAAAATGAGGATTTGATGGGACTTCTAGGCCTTCTTGAAGCATGCTTCCCACTCCGCTGAGGTGTCAAAAGGCCTCTAAAAAGTCTCCTTTACATATCAAAAACTCATGATTATGGAATCTCCACCTCATGTGAGCCTTTCTTTACTATTTTCTTGTGGATAATTCTAAATTTTCCCATTTTTCTTTTAATCCTATTTTCCAACCTTATTGGATAAGGATATCCAATTTTTAAATCAAAAAAATATTTGCAAGGCTTAGAACCTTGAAAACTAGGGGTCCTCTTGGCTCACCCACGGTCCAAAACTAATGCAACTTAGAAAATTTAGATCAAAATTCCAATTCAGGGGATCATCTTAGAATATCTTAAGGAATAATATTACTAAAAAATATTCTACCTTCCTCTCTCTAGTCCAAAACAAGGTCAAACAAGATCTTTTTCCATTCTGTGAAAAGGGGGGATATTAGAAGAGGCTGAAGGGGAGGTTCTTACATCTTTACATCATCAAAAGTTGGAGGGAGGAATCTTACAATGAGAAAACCAATGAGTTGCCTATACAAAGTAGTATCAAAAGAAAGTCTTGTTTCATCCTTTGTTAGATTTAGAGTGGATTCCATTGGTGTGTAGACACTGGCATGCATGTCTTTATACCAAATGTCTTGAGAATAGTCTACAGGTACTTTTACTAAGAGATGAAGATACCACCTACTATGGTCCTGGCTACTTCAATCCCAAGGATATAGTGCAAGTATCCAAGATCTTTCATTTGAAACTTAGCTGAGAGTTTGGGTTTGACAGTTGCAACCATAGCTTCATTGTTGCCTATCAAAATTAGATTATCAACACACAAAAGAACAAGAACAATGTTCTTTCCTTTCACCATGTAGTAGAGATTCCAATCTACATTAACTCTTCTTGAACCCTTTAAGCTTTGAGATGCTCACCAATTCTGCCATACCAAGCTCTTAGAGCTTGTTTTAGACCATATAGGCTTCTCTACAGCTTGCAAACAAGATTGAAAGATCCCTTTTCCCATCGCGCAATGAATTCAGGGGTGCTAGCAGTGGAAGCAGCACTTCTTGCATGAGGCACGGTCCCTCACTGGGGGCCTCGCCCACGTATATCCGCAAAAGAGACTAATCCCTTGGTTCTTCCAAAACCAAACCCGAAAAACACTTCCCTCGCTCGGAAAGCACGGGTGATTCCTACAGGATATTTTTACTCTAACGTAGTCAAGAGCCTTAACTAACTGAATTGATTTGATCAAACCCGTAAGTCCCATAGTCAGATCAAGGAAAAGACTTGCACTTGGATCATAGAGACCAACGCTTTTTTCCTCATTGAGAGGCACAGCCGTTTACTCTTTTCCATAGAACAATTTTTATCCGGGATTTACTTCATCTATCGTACCATAACAAAATTGAGTCTCATTTAGGGATCCATCAGTCCAGCCTAACCCCATCTAGTCCCGTGGGTTAGCCAACTTCCCAACCACTGTGGTGATGGGATCCATTTAGGAATTTGGTTAGGTTTTGTCGCGGGTACCAGGGAAAAGAGTTCCCAGGCCCCCTAGCCGGATATTCATGCAAACTTAAAACTAGTCACACCACTTGTAAACACACCCAATATGAAATTGCCTTTTTCACAGATTTAGTTGTCTTTAAAACAATCTTTTAATGAAACTATAGTATCACTGATCATAATCCTCCAAAATATCCGGTTGAATCCTAATTTTCAATTTTTCCTTCATCGGTGTACCTATGACATCATTGGCAAACCAGAACGCTCACCACGTGTCCACTCAGGGGCCTTTTTGATAGTTCCTAGCTCATAGTACCCGACAATATATTCACTTATAAAAATAAAAATGGAATCTCCGTTGAAGATCAGTAAGATGAACCAATAGATCCATATAAAAGAGCTATGGACTCATCTTGTGAGGACCTACAAGGTCAATCAACTAGATCCATGTCCGAATACAGAAAACAACTCTTACTCCTTGATCCAAATATCTTCCCCGACGCACGTGTGAGTATCTTTGGCAACCCAGAGCCCGAGCACCGTATGGTCAGCACCCTCTACCTAGGATCCTTCGTCTCGCACGTCACCTAGCGCTTCACTCATAGGCCGCTTCCTTGGTCCCTCATCCACCATACTGGAAGCTCACCATTTAAATCAAACTGAGGTTGGTCAAGACCTCGGCCGACCTTGCTACGCGAGACGTCCTTCATTGACTCTCCGTCAGCTGTTGCAACTTTATTAGTTAGGTCTCCATGACCTCATTCACAAGAAGACGGTCAAAATGCTTCCCCAGCATTCTTGACATAAAACAGTCATTTAAAAATAGGTCATAAATACAGTTTCTATAATGAACTCTCGTCTTTCCACATTGTTCCACATCAATCCACATTATTTAATCCACACCCATTTCATATGTATTCTCATCCTCATCCAATCACGTCATTTTCATCTCATCATATCTTTCCTCAATTATCCTCATCAGATCTCATCCACTCGCATCTACCCATATCCACATCTCATCACATCACATTCATTTACATTTCATCCATTCACATCACATCTCATTCATTCACATCTATCCCGTTCCACATCACATTTCATCATATTCATTCACATCACATATCATCCATTCATATTCACATCCATTCTTCACATACACATCCACATCTATTCTTTCACATACATCCACATCCATTCTTTCACATACATATCCACATCCATTCTTCACATACACATTCACATCCATTCCTCACAGACACATCCTCATCTATTCTTTCACATACACATCCACATCCATTTTTTCACATACACATCCACATCTATTCTTCACATACACATTCACATCCATTCTTCACATACATCCACATCCATTCTTCACATGTACACATTCACATCCATTTTTCACATACACATTCACATCCATTCGTGACATACATCCACATCCATTCATTCACATCCTGTTTCACATCACATTACATCTCATCCATTCATTCACATCTATCTGATTCACATGACATGACATCACATCTATTCATATCACATATCATCCCTCCATTCTGGCGCGTAAGACAGTCCTTTAAGAAAATAGGGTTTCTAAGCAAGTTTTCAATTTGATTTTCTTTTGAATACAAGGAGTATTTCTTGAATCAGTGTCCCCAAAACTTCTTGATCGAAATTCTGAATTTCATACCAGAATTCCTCGAATTCTATAACCTTGATCCACAGATCAATTTGAAGAGTCTTAAACTTAGTTTCACATTTGGCCGAGTTTTGAGTGTATTTTTCTAAACTGGTCACACCTTCTTTCCTCGAAACGGACGAAAGCGTTTGGTCTTGGTCATAGTCTGATTTAAGGTTTGCGTCGGATAAGATTTTTCTGAACTATCTTTCTCAAAAAGGTTTGATAATTCAGTTACTATTTTACTGAATTTCTTTCTTTGAATATTCACTTAATTAATTTCTAAATTAGTTATGAATTCCAATGAGGAATAAATTAATCATTTGTCTGAATATTTCGATCTCGATAGATTTCTTGAATTTTCTTTCTACAATCCGTGTGAATATAAAACGATAGAAATTCCTCTTGTAGAGTATTAAATCATTCATTTTTCAAATACTCATAGAATTTAAACAAATAATTAAAGAGAATTCTAATTTTGATATAAAAAAATTTTATGCATCTATTTATGCATAAAAATAAACTTCAATGGGAATAACACTTATATAAAAAAAATCCTTTTATGCATCTATTTATGCATAAAATCAAATTTAATAGGAATAACACTTTTAAAATAAAAAGAATTTCTTTATGCATAAAAATCATTTTTTATAAGAATAATGCTTTTATAATTAAAAAAATTCCTTTATGCATCTTTCTATGCATAAAAATCAAATTTAATAAGAATAACACTTTTATAATAAAAAAAATCCTTTATGCATCTTTCTATGCATAGAAATCAATAAAAATAACAATTTGAAATAAAAAAAATTCCTTTATGCATCTTTCTATATACATAGAAATCAAATTTAATAAGAATAACTTTTTTGTAATAAAAAAAATTCCTTTATGCATCTTTCTATGCATAGAAATCAAATTTAATAAGAATAACACTTTTGTAATAAAAAAATCCCTTTATGCATCTTTCTATGCATAGAAATCAAATTTAATAAGAATAACAATTTTGTAATAAAAAAAATTCCTTTATACATCTTTCTATGCATAGAAATCAAATTTAATAAGAATAACACTTTTGTAATCAAAAAATTCCTTTATGCATCTTTTTATGTATGAAAATTAAATTTAATAAGAATAACACTTTTGTAATAAAAAAATTTCTTTATGCATCTTTCTATGCATAAAAATCAAATTTAATGAGAATAACACTTTTATAATAAAAAGATTCCTTTATGCATCTTTCTATGCATAGAAATCAAATTTAAAAATTAATATCAATGATATCCATGCATATTCATAGGTGAATATGTATATGGAGTAATTAGAATATTTCTTTTAGATGCAAAAATGGTAGGAATTACTCGTTTGGAATAACTTAAAAACAAACTTTCTTTTTCTCAAAATTTTAGAAAATTTTGTCATAACCTCCTTTGTATGGCTGACCATTTATCATTTTTATTTTTCTTTATTTAACTTAATTAACCTAATTTAGAATTATAGCACTCTAATCTACACACTTTTCTAAATTCAAGAGAGTAAACAATAAGAAGAGTTTAATTAGTCCCTTAGTTAATCTTTCTAGGATTGAGAAAGGTTGGAATGTAAAGAAGAGAACGAGGTGGCCTTTTTATCAAAGACATAGCATTTGAATTTAATTCAAACATTTGCAAAACATAAAAATCAAGAAAACCATAGATTTTTCATTAAAAAGTTGTAAACAAGTAAGAAAAATTAGCTTACATGGAGCTTGTAAGCTCTGCTTTGGCTTGAGGGATTGAGGGTTCTACTCTTGTTTGAATTACGAGTGGCCACCAATTCACTTTGGAGAGGGTTAGGCCAAAAACAATTGAATTATTAAAAAATTCAATGTAGATGGCTCAAGACAGGAGTATAGTAATAGTGCATAAACACCATTAGGCTTTTATAAAGGGAGAGGCTTCTATTTATAGGAAAAAGTGAGCCTCTAACCAAGCAAAATGATTCTAGAATTTTCTAAATCAGTTTGGTTAATTTTTGACCATTTTTGGGTCAGTTCTGCTTACTTTTTAGATCTAGTTTTGAAACAGGAGAGAGGAGAGATGAAAATATCTCATTTTATTGATTAAAAATTGGGGATAATGATGAGAAAAAGGTGCCTACCTTATGAGGGGAGATCCCCACACTGAGGTGTCAAAAATGCATTATTTCTTCTAAATATCTCTTAATTTTTAACTAATAAACCTTGTACTCAGTCAACTCTTCATCTTATGTGAGCATTTACTCATTTCTGGGTATTTTCTTTTATTCTTTGGATTTATCTTATCCTAACACTTGGATTAATCCTATTGTCCCATAGGAACCTTAATTGGACCATAATCCAAAAATTTCTCAAAATCTGGACCCTTAGGCTAAGGTCCTTTATACCTGTTTTCAATTAATTCCAATTGCACATAGGAAAGTTCTTTTTGAATTTTTGTTTCAAGGAAAACCATTTTAGACACTAGGAGGATTTTTATATCTAAAAATATCTCAAATTTGAATTACGTCCCTTTAGACATTTTCTCTCTCTTTCAGAGGGGAATATTTATAAGATCAGAAGGGGAAGTTCTTACACATGCACACCTCAAAAGCTGGAGGGAGGAATCTTACATCCTACCCCACTTAAAAAACGCGAGATGTCATCTGGCAAACTAGAGGACAACTCTTTCTCTTACGATCCAACTGATTCCGAGGTTCCGTATAGTCTGGTGGACCCAACAGAATCCTGGGGGATAAAGATCCCTTATATAGAACTCATCATCAGATAACAGTTTATTCAGATCATATTATTCATATCTTTAACACAAGAATGGTCCATTAGACTGAAATTTCCATCTAAATAGTCCTCCATGGGAATTTCAATTATACAGATTTTTAATTTGTCATCCCTTAACTTGATCCACTGGATCAAGTGTTAACAGTAGTAATATGTCAGCACAATCCACTAATCTCATAGTGATTTGCTGAAGTCATTATCGTCATTCCAGTTATGAACATCATCATAGGGATTCGTCCCATTCATCCTCTTGTGAGGTTTTTGCTGAGCTTATCGCTTTTCAACCAGAATTCAAGAATCATCATTATTCAATTAGAATCTAAATCAACTCATTAGTTCTCAACCAGAGTTTTAAAATCATATCAACCACATTCGAATTCATCATCACATCAGGATAGCATTTTTTCTTGTACTTTCAAGGTCTTAGATTTACTCGTATATATTGCCAGTAAAGAGCTATAGTTATACCCTCGGTATATACGGGTAGTCATGGTCCTTGGAATTTTAAGGTAAATACCATCATGTCTAGGCCTCAAGCAAGTCAGGGATTCCATACAATTGCGGTACTTCCGTTTGAAGACCCAATTACCTATTTATGAATCTTCATTCGGAATATCAATTTGTACAAATTTCATCACACTTTTTCAACTTTTTACTACTACTTCATAAATTTTTGACATTTCTGGTTTCTCGGTTGATCCACTTTAGTCAATTCACTCTGATACTACTAGCTAAAAGATCCCTGTTCCCACCACGCAACAAATTCAGGGGTGCTAGTAGCACAAGTAGCACTTCTTGCGCGGGGCAGGGTCCCTCACTCAGGGCCTCGCCCACATATATTTGGACAAGAGACTAATCCCTCGGTTCTTCCAAAACCGAGCCTGGAAAAAACATCCCTCGCCCCGGAAAGCACGTGCGATTCTTCCAAAATATTTTTACTCTAACGTAGTCAAGAGCCTTAACTAACTGAACTGATCTAACCAAACACATAAATCCCATAGTCAGATCAAGATAAAGACTTGCACTTGGATCATAGAGATCAACGCTTTTTTCCTCATTGAGAGGCACAGCCATTGATTCTTTTCCATAGAATAATTTTTATCCGAGATTTACTTCATCGATCGTACCATAACAGAATTGAGTCTCATTTAGGGATCCATGAGTCCAGCCTACTAACCCCATCCAGTCCCATGGGTTAGCCAACCGCCCAACCATTGTGGTGATGGGATCCATTTAAGAATTTGGTTAGGTTTTGTCCCGGGTACTAGGGAAAAGAGTTCCCACGCCCCCTAGTCAGATATTCATGCAAACTTAAAACTAGTCACACCACTTACCAGTATGAAATTGCCTTTTTCACAGATTCAGTTGTCTTTAAAATAATCTTTTAATGAAACTATAGTATCACTGATCATAATCCTCCAAAATATTTGGTTGAATCCTAATTTTCAATTTTTCCTTCATCAGTGTACCTATGGCATCATTGGCAACCAGAACGCTCACCACCTGTCCACTCAGGGGCCTTTTCGATAGTTCCTAGCTCATAGTACCCGACAATATATTCACTTATAAAAATCAAAATGGAATCTCCGTTCAAGATCACCAAGATCTCCGTTCAAGATCACCAAGATCAACCAACAGATCCATATAAAAGAGCCATCACTCATCCGTTGAGGACCAGCAAGGTCAATCAACAACCAGATCCATGCCCGAATTCAGAAAACACTCTTACTCCTTGATCCAAATATATTCCCCGACACACGTGTGGGTATCTTTGGGGAGACCGAGAGCCCGAGCATCAGCACCCTCTACGATCCTTCGCAGGTCACCTAGCGCTTCACTCATAGGCCACTTCCCCGACGCACATGTGGGTATCTTCGGCGACCCAGAGCCCCAGCACCGTATGGTTAGCACCCTCTAGGATCCTTTGCAGGTCACCTAGTGCTTCACTCATAGGCCGCTTCCTTGGTCCCTCATCCACCATACCGGAAGCTCACTATTTAAATCGTTAAGATCTCGGCCGACCTTGCTATGCGAGACGTCCTCCATTGACTCTCCGTCAGCTATTGCAACTTTATCAGTTAGGTCTCCATGACCTCATTCACAAGACGGTCAAAATGCTTCCCCAACATTCTTGACATAAAACAATCATTTAAAAATAGGTCATAAATAAAGTTTCTATAACGAACTCTCGTCTTTCCACATTGTTGCACATCAACCCACATTTTTTAATCCACACCCATTTCATATGTATTCTCATTCTCATCCAATCACATCATTTTCATCTTATCACATCTTTACTCAATTATCCTCATCAGATTTCATCCACTCGCATCTACCCATATCCACATCTCATCACATCACATTCATTTACATTTCATCCATTCACATCACATCTCATTCATTCACATCTATCTTGTTTTACATCACATCTCATCACATTCATTCACATCACATATCATCCATTCACATCTCGATTCACATGACATCACATCTCATTCATTCACATCACCATCCCATCACATACATTCTATCCACATAACATCACATCACATCTATCCACATCATCTCTCATTCATACACATCTCATCTCATTCATCCATATCCATCCAATCGTTCACATGTACGACTACCCACATCTATTCATACATTCATATCTATCACTTCACATCCACGTATATTCATTTCACATTACATCTCTTTACATCACATCACATTCTTTCACATACACATCCATATCCAATCTTCCACATACACATCCACATCCATTCTTCACATACACATCCACATCGATTCTTTCACAACATTCCAGATCCATTCTTTCACATACACATCCACATTCATTCTTTCACATACATATCCACATCCATTCTTCACATACACATTCACATCCATTCTTCACATACACATACACATCTATTCTTTCACATACATCCACATCCATTCATTCACATACATATCCACATCCATTCTTCACATACACATTCACATCCATTCTTCACATACACATCCTCATCTTTTCTTTCACATACACATCCACATCCATTCTTCACATACACATCCACATCCATTCTTTCACATACACATCCACATCTATTCTTTCATATCCACATCCACATCTATTCTTCACATACACATCCATTCTTCACATACACATCCACATCCATTCTTTCACATACACATCCACATCTATTCTTTCATATCCACATCCACATCCATTCTTCACATACACATCCACATCCATTCTTTCACATACACATCCACATCTATTCTTTCATATCCACATCCACATCTATTCTTCACATACACATTCACATCCATTCTTCACATACATCCACATCTATTCTTCACATACACATTCACATCCATTCTTCAAATACATCCACATCCATTCTTCACATACTTATTCACATCCTGTTTCACATCCATTCTTCACATACATCTACATCCATTCGTTCACATCCATTCTTCACATACATCCACATCCATTCATTCACATCCCGTTTCACATCACATTACATCTCATCCATTCATTTACATCTATCTGAATCACATGACATCACATAACATCTATTCATATCACATCTCATCCCTCCATTCTGGCGTAAGATAGTCCTTTAAGAAAACACGCTTTCTAAGCAAGTTTTCAGTTTGATATACAAGGAGTAGTTCTTGAATCAGTATCCCCAAAACTTCTTGATTGAAATTTGAATTTCATACCAGAATTCCTCGAATTCTATAACCTTGATCCACAAATCAATTTGAAGGGTTTCAAACTTAGTTTTAAATTTGGCGGAGTTCTGAGTGTATTTTTCTAAATTGGTCACACTTTCTTTCCTCAAAACTGACGAAAGAGTTTGGTCTTGGTCATAGTCCGATTCAAGGTTCAAGTCGGATAAGATTTTTTCTGGACTATCTTTCTCGAAAAGGTTTGATAATTCAGTTACTATTTTACTGAATTTCTTTCTTTGAATATTCACTTAACTAATTTCTAAATTAGTTACGAATTCCAATGAGGAATAAATTAATCATTTATCTGAATATTTCGATCTCGATAGATTTCCTAAATTTTCTTTCTACAATCCGTGTAAATATAAAACGATAGAAATTCCTCTCTTAGAGTATTTAATCATTCATTTTTCAAATACTCATAGAATTTAAACATAGAATTTAAGAGAATTCTAATTTTGATATAAAAATTCTTTATGCATCTATTTATGCATAAAAATCAACTTCAATGGGAATAACACTTATATATAAAAAATCCTTTTATGCATCTATTTATGCATAAAATCAAATTTAATAGGAATAACACTTTTGAAATAAAAATAATTTCTTTATGCATAAAAATCAATTTTTATAAGAATAACGCTTTTATAATAAAAAATTTTCTTTATGCATCTTTCTATGCATAAAAATTAAATTTAATAAGAATAATTTTTTTATGATAAAAAAATTCCTTTATGCATCTTTCTATGCATAAAAATCAAATTTAATAAGAATAACACTTTTATAATAAAAAATTCCTTTATGCATCTTTCTATGCATAAAAATCAAATTTAATAAGAATAACACTTTTATAATAAAAAAACTTCCTTTATGCATCTTTCTATGCATGGAAATCAAATTTAATAAGAATAACACTTTTGTAATTAAAAAAAATTCCTTTATGCATCTTTCTATGCATAGAAATCAAATTTAATAAGAATAACACTTTTGTAATAAAAAAATCCTTTATGCAGAGAAATCAAATTTAATAAGAATAACACTTTTGTACTAAAAAGAAATTCCTTTATGCATCTTTCTATGCATAGAAATCAAATTTAATAAGAATAACTCTTTTGTATTTAAACAAAATCCTTTATGCATCTTTCTATGCATAGAAATCAAATTTAATAAGAATAACACTTTTGTAATAAAAAAAATTCCTTTATGCATCTTTCTATGCACAAAAATCAAATTTAATGAGAATAACACTTATAATAACAAAATTTCTTTATGCATCTTTCTATTCATAGAAATCAAATTTAATAATTAATATCAGTGATATCCATGCATATTCATAGGTGAATATGTACATGGAGTAATTAGAATATTTCTTTTAGATGCAAAAATGTTTGGAATTACTCTTTTGGAATAACTTAATAATAACAAACTTTCTTTTTCTCAAAATTCTCAAAAATTTTACCATAACCTCCTTTGTATGGCTGACCATTTCTCATTTTTATCTTTCTTTATTTAACTTAATTAACCCAATTTAGAATTATAGCACTCTAATCTACACACTTTTCTAAAATCAAGAGAGTAAACAATAAGAAGAGTTTAATTAGTCCCTTAGTTAATTAATCTTTCTAGGATTGAGAAAGGTTGGAATGTAAAGAAGAGAAGGGGGTGGACTTTTTATCAAAGGCATAGCATTTGAATTTAATTCAAACATTTGTAAAACATAAAAATCAAGAAAACCATAGATTTTTTTATTAAAAATGCATAAACACGTAAGAAAAATTAACTTACATGGAGCTTGTAAGCTCTCCTTTGGCTTGAGGGTTCTACTCTTGTTTGAAGTAAGAGTGGCCACCAATTCACTTTGGAGAGGATTAGGCCAAAAATAATTGAATTATTAAAAAATTCAATGTAGATGGCTCAGGACAGGAGTAGAGTAACATTGCATAAACACCATTTAGCTTTTACAAAGGGGGAGGCTTCTATTTATAGGAAAAAGTGAGCCTCTAATCAAGCAAATTGATTCTACAATTTTCCAAATCAATTTGGTCAATTTTTGACCATTTTTGGGTCAGTTCAGCTTACTTTTTGGATCTAGTTTTGAAACAGGAGAGAGGAGAGATGAAAATATCTCATTTTATTGATTAAAAATTGGGGGTATTGATTAGAAAAAGGTGCCTACTTCATGAGGGGAGATCCCCACACTGAGGTGTCAAAAATGCATCATTTCTTCTAAATATCTCTTAATTTTTAACTAATAAACCTTGTACTCAGTCAACTCTTCATCTTATGTGAGCATTTACTCATTTTTGGGTATTTTCTTTTATTCTTTGGATTCATCTCATCCCAACACTTGGATTAATACTATTAGCCCATAGGAACCTTAATTGGACCATAATCCAAAAATTTCTCAAAATTTGGACCCTTAGGGGAAGGTCCTTTATACCTATTTTCAATTAATTCCAATTGCACATAGGAAAGTTCTTTTTGAATTTTTGTTTTAGGGGAAACCATTTTAGACACTAGGAGGATTTTTATATCAAAAAATATCTCAATTTTGAATTACCTCCCTCTAGACATTTTCTCTCTCTCCAGGCCAAAACAGGGTAAAACAGGATCTTTCTTTTATTTCAAAGAGGGGAATAATTATAAGATCAGAAGGGGAGGTTCTTACACTTGCACACCTCAAAAGCTGGAGGGAGGAATTTTACAAAGATTCTGTATTTCTTCTTTGACATAACCTGTACGTTGCTACATGTAGACTTCTTCCTCAACTTGGCCATTGAGGAAGGCATTTTTGACATCCATTTGCCACAATTTCTAGTTATGAAGAGAGGCTAGAGAAAGGACTAATGTGATGGAATTCATATGGCCACTATTGCAAAGGTCTCTTCATAAAATCAATCCTCTATTTTTGAGCAAAACCTTTAGCCCCAAGTCTTGCTTTGTACCTATCTATCTTTCCTTCCTTGTTGTACTTTAGCCTCTAGGGGAACACTACTAAGAAACCCTACGTATCACGTGTGTTCAAGGGGTATTAAAAAAAACCCTTACTTGTGATTTTTTCATGAATAAAATGATCCCTTTTTCTTTATGGACTTATGGGTTTTTTTCAAAAACCCCTTTTGTAAATGTATTTCTGTAAATTTTCCTTTAAATTTGGAATTAAAAAACCCCTTCATTTGAACTCACGTGGTATACTTACATATTTTTAGGTGAATCCCCCGAGACCTCAACTTGTAAATCCATTTACAGCCTATGGATTTCTTGTTGTTGTTGACATAGATTCTTCTTTTGCAGGGCAGCCATCTCTTTATCCATTGCATCTATCCATTCTCTCTTATCAAAGGCATGCTCATAGAAGAGGGGTTCATCATGCTACTACATGAGTGATGTTAAGAAAGCATTATTGGTTTGTTCAAAGTCTGAATTTTTACCTCTATGATATGTAAACCTTTAGGGCTACTTTTTGTCTTTGGTAAACTTCATGAGGGCTGCTTAGTGGGCATCATCTTCTTCCTCTAGTTCTTCAATGGACTCTTCTAAAGGTGCTATCTTCCCTTTTAGGGTAGATGATGAAGAAGGGGTATTCGTATCTAATGGATGAGCTGAGGTATTCGTATCTAATGGATGAGCTGAGGTCTAGTTTTGGCAATCTCATCTAGCTAGCAGTCTCATCAAGATCACATCCCTTGACACACATGTTTCCTTTTTTATTGGATCATAGAGTTTGTAAGTTTTGTGATCACTAATATATCCAACAAACACACACTTTCTTGACTTGTCATCAAGCTTCTTCCTATTTGCATTTGGAATAAGAGAAAAAACTAAACAACCAAATATTCAAAGATGATGTATGGCTTGAGGTCCATGAAAAGATTCATATGGGGTGATTCCCTAGAGTGCTTCAATTGGAGATCTGTTCATCAGGTAGCATGCTGTGTTGACAGCTTCAACCCAGTAGGTTTGGAGAGGCTCTTCTACTTTAGCATACACCTGGTTGACTCAAACAGGACTGCAACTCCATTTTGCTGAGGTGTGTCAATTGACTTTTGATGCCATGCTCATCAAGAAGGTATTTGCTCTACAGGCTTTTGAAAGGTATTCTCCACCATTTTCTAACTTGAGGACCTTGATTCTTCTACATGTCATGTTCTAAACCATACATGAAATTCTTTAAAAATGTCAAATACTTCAGCTTTGGATTTCATTAAAAAACCCAAGTATATCTAGAGTAATCATCTATGAGGAAACATAGTATGTATTACCACACCAAGTGAAGGAGTGTGAGATGACTCACAGACATCTGTGTGAATAAGGTCAAGGACTCCTCTTGCTCTACTGGTGCTTCTAGAAAATGGTGCTCTAGACTGCCTGCCAATGTCACATGCTTCACATATTTTATCAACTTTGTGCAAACATGGTATACCCAAAAGTATGCCTTTTGATTTCATTAGACACATGCTATTGAAATTCAGGTGACCATACCTTTTAGGCCATAATTCTGATGGAGGTAAGGTGGTTGACCTATCAGCCTGCATTGTGTCTTGCCTTCCTACTCTCTAGTCCAACGCACTAAATACCCACTAAAACAGTGAATGCGTCCTAAATAACAACCACACACAGCCTAAATCCTAGAAACATACACCGAAAAGACATCTTTTTGTATGAAATAATTTACAATGTTTTATTCACACACACCCACACAGACACACAAATGAAAAAGAACAAACTACTACAACCCAACAGATCATCAAGACACAACTTCACCATTCTAAATTGAATAAAGAAATTTAATATCAAAATGGTTTTGTGTAAATTGTTTCCAATAGTTTAATGAAAAAGAACCGATATTTCCAACACTTCCACGTTTCAGTCAATCTGCAACAGCATCACTGTTTCCAAAATGGTTTTGTGTAAATTGTCCAATAGTTTAATGAAAAAGAACCGATATTTCCAACACTTCCACGTTTCAGTCAATCTACAACAGCATCACTGCATTCAATAGTTGGCTAATCTTCACTTCACTCCACTCTTCACTCTCTCTTTCACACTTCAAAACTCTTTCTTTCTTTCTTCTCTCTCTCTACTCATTATTCTCGTGAACTCTCTTCTTCTTCTTCTTTCTTTCTCTTCTTTCTTTTCCTCCTCCTGAAACACAAACACAAGAATAATGCACACAATCTAATACATTCTCTCACACTCTCATGTTTTTACTTTTAAGTATGCACCATGTCAAAGTGATCAAATCTCTTTCTCTCTCTTTCCTATTTTGCATGTACACACATAGCATAGTCATATTGTCCTCTCTCTTCTTTCCTTCTTCTTCTACCCACACACAATGTCTCCTCTACTTGCTATGGTTCCTCACCTTCTCTCTCCTCATTTTAGCTTGAGAGCATGGAGATCTCCCACATTCACACACATTTCTTTCTCTCTCTCACTGTCTACCACATGGGTGGCTTTCCTAGGTGTATGCTTACTCTCTTCATGAGCATCCCCTTAGTGCGGTTAGGCTCTCCATAATGGTACCTTGCCCATGTGTATGCTGGTCGGCTCCAAAATATGGCCTAGGAGGTCCATCGAGCCATGCGACCTCTCTAAGCCAAGACACCATCACGTTAGTGACTCGTTTGAAACTTGGCACCCCGGTACCTTTGCCTTCGTTGCAAGCCGGTCCCCTCTTCATGACCTCACGGCCAGGCTATGTCCATTAAGCCTTGGCAACCTTGTTCCATGCAAAGTGCACGGTCGACCTAGCTACATAGGCTAGCCACCATAGGTACCCCATTGGCCTTGTGAGACTCACATCGTGAAGGTGTGACTCCGACACATGGCGGCTCCCTACTCCACCACCGCACGGCTGATGGGTCCAAAGGCTTCAAAAACCTTCTTCAGTTCATCATCAGAGGTGGCGTCAGCAAGGTTCTTGACATACACATTGTTAAACTTTGATCCAGCACCAGCCAGATCTCATTCCTGCCTACTGAGAAATGGACCAACGAAAACCTGTTTCTCATTTATAAGCATGCCATTGACTTTCTCAATTGCAGTTTGGGCAGACTCATCTTGTTCAAACTGAATAAAGCCATGGCCCTTGGAATCGCCTGACTCATCCAAGGCTACTCGACATGAAAGGATGGGGCCAAAAACAGAAAATGTGTCGTGTAAGGCCTTGTTGTCTATATCTTTGTCTAAATTCTTGATAAAAATGTTGGCTGCTCCACTTTTGCGGATGCTCGGGTCACGATGAGAATACATTATCCGTATGGACTTTCCATTCATCACAGGGGTGAAGTTCAGTAGCTCCATAGCATGAGATGCGTCTTGCGCATTATTGTAATTCACATAGGCATATCCCAGAGATCTTTTGGTCATCACGTCCCGAAATACCTTAATGGAAACCACCTGCTCGACTTGGTTGAAAAGCTCGTAGAGCTGAGTTTCTGCGATGCTGGGGTCAAGGTCCCCCACGTAGAGGGAGGTCGTGACATACAGGCTGGGTGGCCCCACGAAGGCAGGCATGACGATAGCCAAAGCTTGCTGCTGAGCCTGCACCATCTGCGCCATCGCTCCCTGCACTCGAGTGCACACACAGACTCCCCACTGTTGCCGAGTGCACACACGCACACGCACTGATACACTCACCCATTCTCGCTCACTTCTTCTCTCTCTCTCTATTCGACTATGCGGCGCTGGCAGCATGGCAACAAGCTCTTACACACACACACATTAATTAACAAACAAAAAAAAAGCAGGCTTACCTCTTCCTCCTCCTCCTCGTGTTCTTCAGGCTAGCCAGAGAGAGAAACGTTTTCTCTCTTTCTCTTCTATTCTCTCAAGAAGTTCGTGGGTACCAACTGGTGCTAAAACTACCCACCCCTCCAATTTTTTTAATTTGGAATTTTTCATTTCTACCCACATTAAGGTCTACAAATTTGTACCCACATTAAGGTCTACAAATTTACGTTCCCACCTAACCATACTAACCCTCTTTCTCTTCCCCTCGATCTCTCTCTTCTCTCTACCCACTTACATACAACCTCCTCTTTATGTACAAAATAATATTAATCGTCACCATTCCCATGCAATGTGCTTACACCAATGGACAACATCGACCATCATGATACATGCAAATACCATGACATTCCACACACATATGCTTTCAAATACCATGAAAATGCACCTAAAATAACCACAATTGACCCTATTTAAACCCTAAAAATTGCTAAAAATGACTTCGATCCAGGGGTCATCATTTCCCCCACACTGAAATGTGAGCGTCCTCGCGAACACAGCAGCAACTTCACTTTATAGCTTCCCCCACACTTAACTTCTTCACCATCACTGCCTAGCATCACATCTCCACTTCATCACTCTGAAATAATCACCAACCATACACTAGAATTATAACGTACCAAACAAACAAACAAAAACAAAAACAAACCTTCAACACCTTCACATCAACACACATAAATGAGTGAATGAAAATCCAAGCTGCAAACACCACTACAAGACTTATATAACACTAACCAATAGATAAATCAAAAAGGTTTATTAAGCAAACATCGAATCCCAAAAAATAGTAAAAATTAGCAACTACCACAACATCCTCACTATGTCTATAATATTTCCACTTTAACAAATAGGAAACAACCCATCCATAACTACAAAACTCTAGGAAAACTACCTTCCACTCACTTCCATATTTCATAAAGACAATAGTAGCACAACTAACCATGGAAGTCATTGCTTGATTGAAATTCCCTTATATCAGAACCATGCCTTTCTCGTTTCAATTTTTTTTCTCTTTTGTTTTGTTTTGTTTTTTTTATAAAAAAAAAACCAAATGTACACCACAATGGCAACCACCCCATATGAAACTAGGCTGCGATCCTTAGACCTTGCCACCCAGCTAGGTTGACTCCAAGAACCTACCAAGCTCACATGACGATGGCTATCCCAAAACAGCCCAAGGCATCGGTTTAGAGTACTGACAACCCTGCCAACATGACTCTCCTCACCTACCAAGAACCATTAAGGCGATAGACCACATATACCACATACATACATTTGAATTTTTATTTTTTCTTCCCTTTTCTTTTCTTTTTTTTCATCATTTTTCAAAGGCAATGATTTGAAAACCCTCCCCAGGCTCATCATGAAAATCGAGACTATTATGGTCATTATAACCCAGGAATAAGGGAGAAAAGTTCTTTCCACTAGAGTTCTTAAGCACTTCCAAGCTGTTACCTACCATTAAAGAGAAAAAATATAGTCAATGCGGCACATGCCTAGTTAAGATGAATGTGGTAATGACCAATTTCTACTACAGAGCTCAGCAAGAAACTCATAGAATTAGTATCCTTGACTAATAAACCCCAAATCTTTCCAAAAGAAAGAATCATATAAGTCAAGTACCAAGCAATTGCAACTGGATTAACACAACTCACAATCCCCATTATTACACACACCATGCAAGTGATACCAAAAAATAACCAAATATATTGGAGAAAATACACCTGTGAAACACTGCATATCCTCTGAGTAGCAAAAATTGCATGTCCAAAAACAATCTTCAATACTATGATATCATTGTTCCCAAGTTACTCACCCATCTCCTTGCACCTAGCAATGCAAAAATACAAAGAAAATACCATATCTGCACATATTAACCATTCAAACAATTAGCTTACAACCTCCAAGAAACATAATGTACCTAAAATTGAAAACAAACAAACACAAAAAACCAATCCATATGCAAACCAAAACAAACAACAAAAACACATAACAAATCACACAAACAAAACAATTGTTTCTTTTTAAAGTTTTTTTTTGTTTTTTTTGGATTTTTGTTATGTTTGTCAGGATTTTTTTGTTTATTTTTGTTAATTCCATATTACACGCTCTAACCATATTCCCTTTTTGGTGCTAAGATTCAAGCCGTTATTCTCCCTACACTCGGTTGTAGCTCCCATGAACTAAGTATCAAGCAGATCCTTCACTATAACATATACTTAATCAATCCATCTATCATCTCTTCACACACACACTTCTCAAATTTTAATCTCACTTCTCTCTCTTTCATTTAACTGACCTCATTTACTCATCATTTATCTCCCACAAACTCTCTATCACCAGCCCTCTTCACTAGAGCTTTCATTTCTCACCACTCTTATATCTACTTTGCTATTTATATGATTGAGAAACATCATGCTGACACTTCAGCGCTCAAAAGCTCACATTCTTTATGTAAGATAGATAACATGCCTTAGTGTCAAACACCACAAAGAGTATCCCCAACTAAGCACTTAGCATATATCTATGCCCTCTCTCATGGTCTCCAATAAACTCCACCACCCTATCTTTGTCTCTCTTTATTATTATTTATATTACCATGTCCTTTTGACAGACATCTATATGTGGTTCAGACACAGCCTCACTAAAAAACTACAGTGTCCTAAATGTAGACCATGCCCTAACCACTACACACATGTTTTTTTTTTAAATATTTAACAATCATATGACTAACACTTGTGACCTCTGTAAGGTTTGGCTTTTAAACTCTTCCATACTATGACAAAAACACATATATACACTAAGCATGGCACATAAAAACCAATATAGCACATGAAATTCGCCAAAATATGGTTAAATTTGTGTTTCATTGGATGACATCATCATTTCAAAATTGAATGGAAAATTCTTTCATGCAAACAAGCATATTTAGAACTCTATCTAGTTTCTTCTTCCCACAGAGCTTTGTAATATGACCTATGACACTATAAAATCGATACTTGGACTGCCTCAATTGATATATTTTGCTATCCTTATTTTCTATCCTCTCTCTTATAGACTCTATTAAAAATCTCCAATGGAAATTGCTACTCCTAGGCATGCTTTTGTCTTTCATATTAACCCCCTCATCTAGGTTTTGCACATGTGCAATGCCCTGCCCAATTGGAATCCCAGAGGAAAACATATTTGCCATAATTTTGGATATACAATTCTTATCCCCTTTATTTTTATTAACATGCAAATCTCCTTGAGTTATAAGTTCCTCAAGCTCATTAAAACCTATGGCCTCTTCTAAATTTATATCCTGGCACTCACTAGTCTCATGTATGGAAGCACCTAACTCAAATTTAATTTGAGGATGCTCGCATGCAGTGTTTCCCAAAGATGCAGTGTTTCCCAAAGCTTTTACTTCTTGATGGGTAATTACACTCGACGGTATAGGTATGGAACTGTACATTTCTTTGTCACTATTGCCCACATCAACCGATTTGTAAACTAATGGAGCCTCATAACACATTCCATTACATGCTTGCAAATGCTCCCTATCTAAACGTGCTTCTACCAAGGCCTGTCTTCTCTCAATGTCTATCAACAACGTAGCTATGTTATTGTCTACTACCTCTCTTTCCTCTCGCCACTCATCTCCTAGTAAACATGGGCTCTCAATTGACACATTCACATCATCGGTATTATCCATGTTTCCCACTTTGATTGATTCTCTCGATATTGGACCTCTAAGAACTGCAAACGCTCTTTGTTCTGTCGTGCTTCTAATATAGCTTGGCTGCGCTCTAATTCTAATCTAGACATCTTTGCAAATAATGCGACAATAGATTCATCATAGATTTGCCTCTCCCGACGAAGTTGTTCTTGCAAGACTTCTACTTCCACTCGCAACTTACTAGCAAATTGACAAGATACTGACTCGCTAGCCCCCCCTTCTGTGTCAATACAAGGGCAACCTAACATATTGTTTCAAGGGAGTGAGACTCTCTGTGTGCTCCCTCGCTCATCAAAATAGAACAGACTCCTTTATTAGGTCCTAGGTCTTCTCTCTCACATATGCCCGTCACACTCAAGGAAATAAACAAGGCTATATTTCCATGGTCTCAAGTTTCCTCTCAGTCTCATAAACCTAGATAGCCAGTATGCAAAATATATGCACCGGGGTGCCCCGTAGCAAAAGCTAATTGGCTCCCGACGGCGAACGCACCAAAAATGTCTTGCCTCCCTACTCTCTAGTCCAACGCACTAAATACCCACTAAAACAGTGAATGCGTCCTAAATAACAACCACACACAGCCTAAATCCTAGAAACATACACCGAAAAGACATCTTTTTGTATGAAATAATTTACAATGTTTTATTCACACACACCCACACACACACACAAATGTTTTATTCACACACACCCACACAGACACATAAATGAAAAAGAACAAACTACTACAACCCAACAGATCATCAAGACACAACTTCACCATTCTAAACTGAATAAAGAAATTTAATATCAAAATGGTTTTGTGTAAATTGTTTCCAATAGTTTGATGAAAAAGAACCGATATTTCCAACACTTCCACGTTTCAGTCAATCTGCAACAGCATCACTGCATTCAACATTTGGCTAATCTTCACTTCACTCCACTCTTCACTCTCTCTTTCACACTTCAAAACTCTTTCTTTCTTTCTTCTCTCTCTCTACTCATTATTCTCGTGAACTCTCTTCTTCTTCTTCTTTCTTTCTCTTCTTTCTTTTCCTCCTCCTGAAACACAAACACAAGAATAATGCACACAATCTAATACATTCTCTCACACTCTCATGTTTTTACTTTTAAGTATGCACCATGTCAAAGTGATCAAATCTCTTTCTCTCTCTTTCCTATTTTGCATGTACACACATAGCATAGTCATATTGCCCTCTCTCTTCTTTCCTTCTTCTTCTACCCACACACAATGTCTCCTCTACTTGCTATGGTTTCTCACCTTCTCTCTCCTCATTTTAGCTTGAGAGCATGGAGATCTCCCACATTCACACACATTTCTTTCTCTCTCTCACTGTCTACCACATGGGTGGCTTTCCTAGGTGTATGCTTACTCTCTTCATGAGCATCCCCTTAGTGCGGTTAGGCTCTCCATAATGGTACCTTGCCCATGTGTATGCTCGGCTCCAAAATACGGCCTAGGAGGTCCATCGAGCCATGTGGCCTCTCTAAGCCAAGACACCATCACGTTAGTGACTCGTTTGAAACTTGGCACCCCGGTACCTTTGCCTTCGTTGCAAGCCGGTCCCCTCTTCATGACCTCACGGCCAGGCTATGTCCATTAAGCCTTGGCAACCTTGTTCCATATGCAAAGTGCACGGTCGACCTAGCTACATAGGCTAGCCACCATAGGTACCCCATTGGCCTTGTGAGACTCACACCGTGAAGGTGTGACTCCGACACATGGCGGCTCCCTACCCCACCACCGCACGGCTGATGGGTCCAAAGGCTTCAAAAACCTTCTTCAGTTCATCATCAGAGGTGGCGTCAGCAAGGTTCTTGACATACACATTGTTAAACTTTGATCCAGCACCAGCCAGATCTCGTTCCTGCCTACTGAGAAATGGACCAACGAAAACCTGTTTCTCATTTATAAGCATGCCATTGACTTTCTCAATTGCAGTTTGGGCAGACTCATCTTGTTCAAACTGAACAAAGCCATGGCCCTTGGAATTGCCTGACTCATCCAAGGCTACTCGACATGAAAGGATGGGGCCGAAAACATAAAATGTGTCGTGTAAGGCCTTGTTGTCTATATCTTTGTCTAAATTCTTGATAAAAATGTTGGCTGCTCCACTTTTGCGAATGCTCGGGTCACGATGAGAATACATTATCCGTATGGACTTTCCATTCACAGGGGTGAAGTTCAGTAACTCCATAGCATGAGATGCGTCTTGCGCATTATTGTAATTCACATAGGCATATCCCAGAGATCTTTTGGTCATCAGGTCCCAGCAAACCTTAATGGAAACCACCTGCCCGACTTGGTTGAAAAGCTCGTAGAGTTGAGTTTCTGCGATGCTGGGGTCAAGGTCCCCCACGTAGAGGGAGGTCGTGACATACAGGCTAGGTGGCCCCACGGAGGCAGGCATGACGATAGCCGAAGCTTGCTGCTGAGCCTGCACCATCTGCGCCATCGCTCCTTGCACTCGAGTGCACACACAGTCTCCCCAGTGTTGCCGAGTGCGCACACACACGCACTAATACACTCACCCATTCTCGCCCACTTCTTCTCTCTCTCTCTCTATTCGACTATGCGGCGCTGGCAGCAGCGGCGGCAACAAGCTCTTACACACACACACATTAATCAACAAACAAAAGAAAGCAGGCTTACCTCGTCCTCCTCCTCCTCGTGTTCTTCATGCCAGCCAGAGAGAGAAACGTTTTCTCTCTCTCTCTCTTCTATTCTCTCAAGAAGTTGGTGGGTACCAACGGGTGCTAAAACTACCCACCCCTCCAATTTTTTTAATTTGGAATTTTTCATTTCTACCCACATTAAGGTCTACAAATTTGTACGCACATTAAGGTCTACAAATTTACGTTCCCACCTAACCATACTAACCCTCTTTCTCTTCCCCTCGATCTCTCTCTTCTCTCTACCCACTTACATACAACCTCCTCTTTATGTACAAAATAATATTAATCGTCACCATTCCCATGCAATGTGCTTACACCAATGGACAACATCGACCATCATGATGCATGCAAATACCATGACATTCCACATACATATGCTTTCAAATACCATGAAAATGCACCTAAAATAACCACAATTGACCCTATTTAAACCCTAAAAATTGCTAAAAATGACTTCGATCCAGGGGTCATCACATTGATGATAGTTTTGTACTGATCCACTTAACTTGAAGTGTTTTCCATGCTTTTGACCTCTCCACACTCTTGTAGTAGTTGTGTTGAGGATATCTAATACTCATTTTCAAATTCTACTTTGAATCCTTTATCCACCATGGCTCCAATTGAGAGTAAGTTCTAGGAGAGTGAAGGCACCAAGAGGACATCTCCAAGCTACTTCCTTTCCGTTTAAGGGAAACTTCTCCTTTACCTTTATGATAGAATTAGGAGTTCTATCTGCAATATAAATCAAACCATCATGAGTAGAATCCAGCTTAGAAACATATTTAGTATGAGAAGTCATGTGGGAGCTTGCCCCACTATCAATCCACCATGTTTCCTACTTGCTGCTACCATGGTCTACATGGTTGGACTCTTTGATCTCTTTAATATAGAGGAAAGTATTGCCATTTGTGAAGCTTTGAGAACTTCCATCTTCAACATATTTGATTTATTTCCCTTCAAATAAGCTTGCTTTTTAATGCTGTCTTTCTCAAAATGTCCATATTTTTTACAGTAATAACATTGAATGAAGTTATTGGATGTTCTATCTCTTCCTCTACCTCTAAAGGAATAGCCACATCTACCATTAGAAGAATAAGTACCTTCATGAGTACCTTGATCATTGTTGTTATTGTTGGGTTGATAGTTATTATGTCTTCCTCTTCCTCTTTGATTATTTTATCTTCATGGATGATTGTAGCAAGCTTGTGGTTAGACATCTTATCTCCCACATCTATCCATTTGCTGATATAGATCTTTCACCCATTTGATGAACTCTGTAGCATTCTCATTGGGCTTCCTTATCTCATTTGTGAGTTTATCTCTCTAGGCAATCTATCTTTAAAAAAACTTAGATTCATAAACCTTCTTCAAATTGTCCCAAGCTTCTTTGGGAGTTAGCACCTCCCTCAAATGGTGGCTGAGGATGTCATCCTTCACACTTAGCTTTATCATGTGGATAGTAAACATGGCCTTGTCATTCCATTTTGCTAGGGCTTCAGCAGCAGTGAGATCAGTTGGTCTCTCCATAAAAACCATCTTCTAAAGTCTTGGAAGAATAATAGTGACTCCATCTTAAGCTTCCATGTTGCATAGTTTGTACTATTGAGTTTTTCAGCTCCCTCCAAGTGTAGACTACTTAAGTTGGGTTCATTAAGTGAGCAAAGTAGTTACCTTTTGGGTTAGCTGGAGTTGACTTCGATAATTGACTCCGAAAGATGTTTCTTATTGTACTAAATCTGGCCAAATGAGTAAACTTGACCAAACAAGTAAACCCATCCAAATGCTAAATGTTGACTCTGAAATACAAAAAGTTATGTGGCAACATGCAGTGTACTCTCAACAGTTAGCAAGTTGTTGGATGTCAACAGGCAAGCCGATGGCTTGCCAACAGTATAGCAGGTCAACTTAGATGGTTGACTTTGACAGTGAATGTAGACGACTGATTCAGGTAGGTGGTCGACTGATTCAGGTAGGTGGACGACTTAGATGGTTGACTTTGATAGTTTATGTTGACGGCTGATTCCATTAACTGATTTAGGGAGTTGATTTCCGTAGCTGATTTAGGTAACTGGCTCCGGTAGCTGTGGTTCAGATAGCTAGCTCTGATAGAGCCGGAAGATAACATGGCATCAACAAGTCAAAGGATGACATGGCTTTTGAAAGTCAGAAGATGATGTGGCTTAAGCACTCAAAAGATGACGTGGATTTCTTAGGGCGGATGATGATGTGGCTTCAACACATCAAAATATGATATGGCATCAATAGATTAGAAGATGATGTGGCCCTCTGATGCGGATTCTGGAAACTAGAGGCAAAAGTGGTTGATGTTGAATCTGCAACCCAAGTGTAGAATGTTGAATACCAAGAAGCAGAAGACTAACTTAGTAGTTCGTGTAGCACCAACATAGAGAAGAATGGCTTGTTGTGTAGATCTGAGGTAGCATATGTGACTGAAGCTAATGTAGATGCTCGTGTGCTTGATCTCAGAGGCTAGGTGGCACCTAGGCACACTCTATACAATGGAGTAAATGAGGCTTTGATACCATGTTAAAATTACAATGACATGAGAAAATGCAACACAATGACCATCACATCTGATTGAATAAACAAGTTAAAACTGAATTAGCACTATTTATATTTTTGAAATAGATGAGATACAAGAGTGCTAAATTTTGACACTAATCTATGGATGGGCTAATCCTAAATACCCTTATCCAAGTGCTAAATTCTGATGCTAATATATGGATGGGCTAATCCCAAATACCCTAATCCAAGTACTAAGGATCTCAAACAACTCAGATCTGACAATTCATACAGTGATGTGTGTCAGAGCTCAAGTACACTCAATAGGTGGCTTCTTCTCACTGTCGTGTTCACTTTAGTTCACTGTTGTTGCATACAAAAATGAGCTAGGATGAACGGCTTGTCACCAATAGTAGACGTGTCATGATCAAGGCTTGATCTCCACCGATGTAATCAGTTAGATGTGACCAAAAATTCTACAGCTTCCTGTCAGCTAAATCTTGATCAAGGCTTGATCTCCATCGATGTAATTAGTTAGGTGTGACCAAAAATTTTACAGCTTCGTGTCAGCTAAATCGTGAACGGTTAGGTCAACTTTGTAAATTTATCTCCTGAGATGATGGTGACTTGCAATTCCTCCTTTGATGTAGGAATTTTGTTCACCAATAGGTGGCACATTTTTGCAAGACTTTGTAACCTTAGATGGCATGCATCTTGCATCTTTTAACACCAAGTCCCAGTTATACTTGCAAAAATGCATTCACCATATTAGGAATGTGCATGGGGAACCCACTTGCAGTGGGGTGGAAGTCAGGGCCATGTGATGATAGTTTTTAAACTGTTCTTATCATTATGGTCATTAGTGGGAAGAATATTATCTCACCTTTTCTTAATGAAAATATCGTGTATTTTTCCCTGTCAGACGAGATCCTACATTCCTACCTATAAACGTATGTATGTAGGCGTAGATGAACATGTATGTAGGCGTAGATGAATATGTATGTAGGCAAACCCGAGTAGTTTTTTGTGTTTTGGTAAAAAAAGTCTAAATTTTACCCTCTAATTTCTCCTTAATGGTGCATGTTTTTGAATTTTTAATTTTATAGAATGCTTTAGCTTTCCCTAACCTATCTAATGATATGCATGATGTGCAACCTATGGATTTTCTATACAGATTAATGGTAAGATTAATTTTCCACTCTTTGTAGAGTAACCCTATCTTGTGGAGAGCTAGGGTTGTTAACCTTGCATCCTTCATAGTAGGAGCTTTGGAAATGGGTGGGGAGCACAGAGAAAGAGACCTATGGAAAGCTCAACCTCTACATTGATGCCATGGTGAGTGAGACTATGAGAGAGTAGACAAGAGAAAGATAGAAGTAGAAGAAAATATATATCAACATCATCACCTCGGGGGGTGCACTACTAAGAAACCCTATGTATTGCGTGTGTTCAAGGGGTATTAAAAAAACCCCTTACCTATGAGCTTTTCATGAATAAAATGACCCCTTTTTATTTATGGATGTTGAGTTAAAAAAAATCAATTAAAAAACCCCTTCTGTAAATGTATTTCTATAAATTTACGTTAAGTTTTTAAATTAAAAAAACCCTTCATTTGGACTCACGTGGTACACTTACATATGTTTAGGTGAACCCCCCAAGACCGTCACTCACTCACAAAATCCCTAAGCATGCATGCAATAAAGAAGAAGAAGAGAAGGTAGGTACAAGCTACTTCAATCACAAGAGCAAGAAAACTCAAACTCAATTGTGAGAATGGGATTATATCTTTTCTCATTAGTCCAATTGTCTTATATGTAAGACTCATTTATATAATGCGAGACCTTGCCAGAATAGTATTGGGATACAATAAGCTAGTATAGGCTGATTTCCTAGTCTAAATGTACATTAACGGTATTACACAATTCATAAGCTCGGTGTTTAACTATCTTCCACCATTAAACAAGTCGTAACCTTGAATATTTTCCATAATGATTTTACATAAATCGCATTTCATGGTATAAAAAATATGGCTTAAAGTGTTGACGTATAGTTAGAGTAATGTTAGGCAATATGGTAAACAAAACATGTCATGAAACAATACACATTGAAAAAATAAAAACTTCACTAAAAAGTTTGACAAATGCAAATCAGTCTTGAAAACATATTAATCTATTTGAAAGTTGTAGATTTTTTAAACTTCACCAAGAAACTTGATAAATGTAAAGAAATCTCTACTAATTGCTACTACATGTTAACTCCAAAGTAAGTTAAGAATACCTCACTAACAAATTTAGAGCAAGTTAAAAATACCTCACTAACAAATGTGGAGCAAGTTAAGAATACCTCACTAACAAATGTAGAGCAAGCTACGAATACCTCACTTAACAAATGCTTGGAGGGTTCACAATATGTAAACCCTTTGTATCATGTGCGTTTAAGGCCTAATTAAAAAATCCCTTATTTGTGAAATTTTCATGAAAAAAAACACACCCTTTTTCTATTCATCCTCTGAATACCCCCTTTTGTATGAACAAAATGTGTAAAATAGGGATTTTAAAAATCCCTTCTGTTAAACGCACGTGCTACGCTTACATATTTATGAGTGACCCCCCCAGAATAAATGTAGATCAAGAACATTCCACTTTAATGTCAAGGATGAAATTTCCTATGTTTGACACGTGCAAATTATGCATTAGTAATAAAACCGTAAGAATATAATTATAACTAGGATATAATTATAACTAGAATATAGTTAATTTAGATGTAATTTACTAGGTAAGTTTCCCTAGAACAATGCTTATTTGTAAAAGGCATATAAATAATAGTCTATTACGAGATTATGGAAACATTGTGTAAAGATTATTTGAGATTGTAGTTAGATATACTTACATGTCTTTAAAGATATAGAAGCAAAAGCTTTCCCTTGAAATATAAGCATTTATTTAGTTCTTAATATGTGTATGTGTATGTGTACATATTCTCCCATGAATCCATATGTATGTGTACCTATGTAAGTTGAACCTTACCTTACTCCTGTCAATTTTTTCTCGTTTAAATTACTATGATAATTAATTTATAAATTTTGAGTTTATACGGAAGCATGAACTAAGTGATGAGATAATTGACTAGGGATTTTTCTAATCTAGGTTCCTTCGTTAGGATTGAGACCTTGGTCCAAGTATATTTCTAAACCAAGTGATGGGATTCTTCATTAGGGATTTTTGTGATCCCGTTCATCAAGATTGAGACCTTGGTCCAAATATTTCTAAAATTAGTAAATTAGTAAATGACTATGGTATTAGGGATTTTGTGATAGGCTTAGATATTTATATTATATATATTTATAAAAAGCGATATGGAGTGGTGTCGGAGAGGTAGACAATGTAACATGGAAAATTTGTCTTGAGAGCGAAAACTTGATTTCATATATGATAAATAGCCTAGATAATCACAATCTCACCATTCCCTTTCCTTGTGTGTGACCACACCCATTGCACCCTACTGAATTTAGGCTGACTAGATACCTCCTCTTCTTAATTCCAAGCTTGTGAGTTGATTTTTGTTATATTCTTCTTTCCTTTTGTTGTGTATTTCCTCTCGTACCACTATCCCCTCCACTCTCAAGCAATATTGGAGCACTTTTGGAGCTAGAAGGCTAATTTCTGCCCTCCCAAAGTCAAGCCATGTGTTTTTTAAATAATTTTTAGTTTTTTTTTGTGAATTTTAGTAACCAATCTTAATTAATCTTTTCTTAGGGCCTAATTATGCTGTTAATTTGTAATGGAGTGTTTTATAGTACTTGGGAGGTACTTTCTTGGAGTTTTCCTCTCTCTCTCTCTCTCTCTCTCTCTCTCTCTCTCTCTCTCTCTCTCTCTCTCTCTCTCTCTCAATTCAATAATTAGAGAGCTCTTTCTCACAGCTATAAGAATTTATTAATTACGATTAATAGTTGGGCTTAATGATTAGAGAAAGTAGAGAAGTGGAACTATGTGATTAGTCTATTCTTTAATCCATTCCTTGCGAGATGTAGTAGGTTGTTTGTGATAATTTCTCCCATAAGAATTCTTCATTTCCTTTATGTTTGTGATAATTTCTCTCATCGAAGTTCTTCATTTTCTTTATGTTTGTGATAGTTTTTCTCTCATAGGATTTTTTTTATTTTCTTAATTTTTAATTAGTTTAAGCATCTCTTTTGTGTTTTTTAAGAAAATTAGAGATAAACTACCTTCCCTAATCACTCAATTAGAATAGAGAAACTTGTGTTGTGATTATTGCTTTATTGTGTTGTGTATGGTTCATTAAATTTAGGGTTTCATCTCTTTTAAGTAGAGAAAGATTATTTATAATTATAAACTGGGAGTGAGAGAGGATGAATTAAATTGGGCATAGCACAGGCTATGGTTTCCCTCTCTTATGTTATGAGAGAATCAAGGGTTTTATGAGAGCATAGAGGTTAAAGGAGATATTTCATTTCTTCTTTAATAAGTAGGATTAGAGTGTGTGAGTAAAGAGGATTATCTTTTCTTAATTTAGCTCTTGTTATTCCTATCAACTAATTTACAACTTACATAGTAATGGTGGCAATCAAGAATGCTATTTAAGTACCATAATTACTCTTTTTGATAGTGAAGTGCTAAGTGGGTGTGTTAAGAAAGATATAAATGAGAAAAAAATTTACTATGTCAATTCACTGGTCATGGACGAATATAAAAATGTTTAAGTAGCTTCCAAAGTGCTACAATGATATTTTTATGCAATAAGAATGAAATAATTACTGATAAAGAAAGATTGGAAGTTTAGAGCCTACTATTGATAAGGTGGACGAGGGTAGCACGAGAGTTCACACTCATCGTGAGAGAATGGCGAGTCTACTATTGATAAGGTGGACGAGGGTAGCAAGAGAGTTCACACTCATCGTGAGAGAATGGCGAGTCTAAGGCCTGAGTCTAGGGCCTACCCAACTTAGACTTGGGTCCTTCATTTTGGCATATGTGAGTTCTAGATTAGTGGCCTTGGGTGTTGGAGATAGCCAGAACATACGCTACACGAAGGAACCCTTGGTGATGATGCTCCTTGGCTTGATTGACCCTATAGCCAAGCATCATAAAATAAAAACGATAAAAGGGGAGCATGGTGATCAACGTACTAGCCTACACATGGGTGGGCCATATGAGTCCAATACTTTCCTTTTGTAGGTTTTAGAAGTGATGAAGAAGATCTTTAGAAGAACCTTGCATGGTCATATTGTATAAACTATTGCATACTTACATCGTTGTTTGATTTTTCCTACTTGTTGTATTCTCTTATATGTCAAGAATGAATGAAAATCAATGGTATTTAAGTTTTAAATTTTTTGATATGTGGGTTCTTATGCCATAACCCCTTCTTGGGATTAGTAAAGAAACTATGGGACCCAAGTGGAGGTAACCCATGCAAGCTAAGTGGTCTTGAGCCTGAGGGCACGTGGGTAGGGGCCTCATTTGGTGGTATTAGAGTGAACCCATGGACATAATGATTAGGACAAAACTAAGAACATTGATTGTTATCTTTCATGAATTACGACTAGAAGGCAAAATGGCATTTTCCTCAAGGGCCTTTGTAATGAATGGGTTAATGATTTACGAGAAAGGAAATGTATTTGCACAATCCAACAAATTATGGAGCATCAAGAAAAAAATCTTGGGGATAAGTGGTGGGCTAGTTGGACTTGAATTTGGGACGACTAATATCAACTTTGTATTATGAAATGGTGGGGTGGTTGGACCTGAATTTCGGACCAATAATATCAACTTTGTATTATGAAAATCTCCATAGGGGATATAGATGTGTTAGTCCAAAATATCACCACATGTCATGAGTTAGGAGAGGTTGGGCTTATTGGCTATTATATTTGGGTTGTTGATATAGAGAGTGCTCTAAGAATGACATCTTTTGTAGAGAAATTACTAAGCTCAAAGAGCTCCTTTCCACTCATAAAACAATTATCCTAGAAAATATTAGGAGGCTTTGAGGTCTTGGGACTTTTAAGAAGACTTGGGGGAAAAGAAAACCCTTGTATATATTTATAAGCTTTTTAAAATTTTTGAGTGGTGTAAATATTTTTCATGTATAAAGTTTTTCTTATGAGAAGTTATTTTCTAAGGGCTATTAAGTTAGCTAAAGAGTTTTATACTCTTTTTCTTTTTTTCATAATCATGCCTCGTCAAGCTTGTGGAGTTTTATACTCTTTTTCTTTTTTCATAATCATGCCTCGTCAAGCTTGTGGAGTTGTCCAAGGGGTTTTCCATGATGACCTCTAAGGTCTCTTGCATTGAGCCTAACCTAGGACATTATCAGGCAAAGGCCCAAATGTAGGGGAGACTCTAGGTGAATGGATAGACTCTATGGAGGATTACTTTTCCATGGTTGGTTATAATGAGATCATTAAATCCATTATGACCTATATAAAGCTTTGTTGTGCCTGGCCAAGACTTGGTGTGGAAGTCCGCATGCCAAATCTAGCTTATTAATGAAAATAATCTTGCTTGGGATAAAATCAAAGCTACTCTTAAAGAAGGATACTCCCCCGTTGACTTTTTATGAAAGAATATAGATGCCTTATTAGAATGTTAAAGTAGAGGTAGATCTTTGGATGTATATTATTCATGAGCATTTATCCAAGTTTCTAAGTATGTAGCTCCTTTCAGACTGAGGCACGATGACTAAGGCGGTTTATCACTAGCCTGGGTCATCCACAACTAAATTTTAAAGCTAAAGCTCTTCAAAACCAACCTCCATCTTTGATGATGTGCTCCAAGCCAAATACAAAGAAGAGGCCATGTAGAGCTAATGTAGGATTCTTGGGGCTATTCAAGCCTTAATTTAGCCTTAACCTTTGAATAGAAAGTGTCCTCCCTCCTCCTCCTCCTCCTCCTAATGCTGGCCAAATTTTCAAGGCCTCTGGGCTCAAGATGTAGAGTACCCCTCCCTTCTTTTTGAATCTTACTCCTGAATAAACTTCTTCAAAGGGCCAAGGAGGCAAACCGATGCTTTAAGTCTTTGATAAGAACCATCATTGAGCTCAGAAATATGGGAGACTCTTGACTTCACCTCCCCCTTCTACCATGAATCACCAGCTGATCCTTTTAGTTAACTCATGCCCCAACACTCATAACAATTGATCTAGTGGGAGTGTAGCTCATGCTATCACTCTTGAAGATCAAGAAGAAGAAGAGGTGCCTATTTATGTAGTTATGGAGTCTCGAGGACAATATTCTATCATCTCATCGAGATCCTAAAAACCCTCAAAGGTATAAGTTTCCACATTTTGATTAGTTTAGGAAGTTCAAATTCATTTATCTCTCTTTAATGTCTAGAGATATTTGGTGTTAAAGGTTGAAATGGTTAGTGGACACACAAAGTTCTCTAAGTTAGAGATCGATGAGATTTCAGTTATCCTTGTTGATGGTCACTCTACCTCTCAAGATTTCATTTGGGAATCTTTCATGGTATTTTGGATAGGAATTGGCTTAGTAGGAATGATGCTAACATTCATTTATAAGTCAAGACATGTGTCTTTCCTCAATGCATCGTCCTCCAATAAAGTACAAGAAAACAGGGTTCATGTGGTGAGGCTAGATTGCATATAGTTAAAGCTTATTTCCTTGGGATTTTTTCATGGATAAGATTGGCTTAGTAGGAATGATGCTAGTATTCATTATAAGTCAGGACATGTATCTTTCCTCAATGCATCCTCCAATAGAGTACAAGGAAATGGGGTTTATGGGTAAGGCTAGATTGCATATAGTTAAAGCTACCCCTTTAGTCAAAGGTCTTTGAAAATATTATCTTCCTATGTTGTGAAATTGAATAAAGCTGAAGACAAGTCTCAAGAATGGAAAAAATTGCAATGGCTTAGTGAATATGTAGACCTATTCCTTGAGAAGCTCACAAAATTACTACCTTGTAGGCAAGTTCATCATGAGATAGAGCTAGAGCTAGAGCTAGAGCCTAGCTCTTAGCTTATGGTGGCTAAAAGAGCTTATAAGATTTCAATTCTAGAGGTAACTCAATTAAAGGAGCAACTCTCTCACTTATTTAATCAAGGCTTTACCTAGTGTATCACCTTGGGGAGTATCCATTCTCTTCTTAAAAATAAGAAATGTCTTCTTAAGACTTTGTGCCAATTACTGAAATCTTAACCAATGCATAATTAAGAATAAATACCCTATTCCTCTCATTGATGAGATTTTTGATCAGTTGCATGGTGCCAAGTTCTTCACCCAAATAGACTTGAAATTTGGGTACTATCAAATCAAGATTCGAGAGTACGCTATTCCAAAAAACTACTTTCAATTCCCAATATAGTAATTTTGAATTCAAGGTGATGCCTTATGGATTAGCTAATGCTCCAGCTACTTTTAACAGATTGATTTCTCACATCTTTCGTGGATGATTTTGTGCTTGTATTCTTTGATGATATCTTGGTGTATTGAAAGGATGAACAATAGCATGAAATGCATGTGAGGCAGGTTCCAAACACTCTAAGGTAGCACAAGTTGTGTGCGAGAGAAAGAATCTTCTTCATAGGCAAAGTTAAATATCTTGGTCATGTGGTTTTAAAAGAGGGGTTAACTCCAGATCCTACTAGGTTATGGTTAATTAGCCTAATCCCAAGTTAATTAGGCATATTTAAAGATTCTTAGGTTGAATAGGATGGTGACGAATCTTTGTAAAAGATTATTTGAAGTTAGCTTCATCGCTTACTTCCCAGCTCAAGAAGGAGCTACTACCATTTCAGTGGTCACTCATCAGAATGTCAAAGTAGTTTTAAGAAGCTTAAAGTGGCACTTTCTTGTCAGCATTCACTAAAGCTTCTCAAGTTCAATAAACCATTTAAGGTGGTGAGATTGATGCTAGATGTATTTCCATTGGTGGGATGTCTTGATGTAGCAAGGTTATCTGATATCTAAGAGTCTCGAAATCTTTGGCCGCATCATTTAGAGCTCTTGGCTATGGTTCATATATGTAAGATCTCGAGGCATTACTTGGTAGGATGCAGATTTCAATGAACTATGAAGTGGATCTTCTCTCAATCTGTTCTTAATATATGAGACGACAGAGGATATGGATTGAACTACTTTAAGAGTTTAATTTTGAGATTTAATTCCATCTTGTAAAGGAAAATGCATTAGCTAATGCTCAGCATCATCAAAGTTTTAATATGGCCATCTCTATTCCCTCTTCTAGAGAAAATTAACAATCTTATATGGTGGTGCTAACGTTAGCATAATCACCAAAAATTGCGAGGAGGTCTGAGGAAGCCGACCAACTGATAGGCACAAGCCTCGTGATCAATCTTGTAGAAGCAGTCCACACCTTGTGATTCATGTTTAATGAGCACAAGGACCACCACAAAATGATTGCCATGCGGAGATGGTGCGGGAATATAGCTAAAACTTTAGGCATCCTATAGGTTGTAAAGATTAAGACCTTCATGCTAAGCTAGAGAAGATAGAGCCTCGACTCATCAAGATTGAGAGAAGAAAAAGCAATAAACCCAAAAGGGAAGCTAAGATGATCATGGCTCAAAAAGAAGAGGCAAATGATGATAAATTTACACCCAAGGCCAACTCCTGACCATTTTAAGTCCTCCATGATTGATGAGAGAACTGTAGTTCATCATAGAGCTACTTATTACCTCATAAACTAGGATATGAATGCACAAAATATAACCCCAAAGATGTGCAAATCCAAATCGCAATTTATGAAAAGAAATAAGGAATAAAATATCTACCCTAAGAAGATACACTTTCTTATTTTTTAATCCCACTTAGTTACATCAACCCTTGTTGTGGTTTCCCACAACTCATATGAACCAAGAATAGACCTAATTTTAAGATTCCGAAGAGTACAAGCTATCCCATCCAAATTCCCATCACCAAAAGGTGGAGGGAGATTCCGTTATTGTTTGCAAGTTAGTCCATCTTTCTAAATCTACCTTCAATAGTAAACTACTAAAACAAGCTTTATCTAGAGCCTATGCTCTAATACCATGTAAGAATATATAATGTGTAAGAATGACATTAGGATAATTTTAGACTCAACTTTGGGCCCTTTAAGATGTGCCAACTTAGCTTACAGAGAGATAATCCAAAAAGTCTAAAAAATAAGATGAAATTGATTTTGTCGTATTTTCTCTCCACTTTCTAAGATATAAAAGATATATTCCTATTCTTAAACGTAGATAGAGAATGATAGAATATTATCAATTTTCAAAGTTTTCAATCATGTTTTCTTGTTCATGTAGTATAAATACGTGAAAAGTGAAGTACATTTACGATTTGGCCAGTTTTCAAAGTCTAATGGCTTATATCTCAAAATTTTTAGTTGGATGCCAAAATAGCATATTTCTCAAAATTTGAGCCAAGATCATCCACAAAAGTAGTTCGATAGTTTACTTCATTTTCTTGTTTTGGCGCTTTTTTATTTCCATCATTAGGGGAAATTCGAGCTCCAAATGGGCCCTTGGAGACCATTAAAATAATATAAGGCTAGCCAATGAGAGTGCTTGAATTATAGATCCATGGAACGTGGATCTTTATTCTTAGAGCGGTCCCCACAATTTTTAACTCAAAAAGGAGGAATAAAATATATTGGCATAAAACTCAAAAAATAGAAGAGTGTCAAGCTTGAATACCGCCTACCAAAATGTATCTCAGAAGGAATATCAAGAAAAGATGCTAGAATGATTGAAAACTTTATCCACAATTTAAACTTAGTTCTTTTCATTTCTTGCCTCTCTTATAGCGTCACTTATTTCTATCATATTTGCTTCATCTCTTCTTCTTCTTCTTCTTCTCTTAACCTCTTTTTTCTTTCATCTTAATAGTATGGTAAAATTTGTTAAACTATGTTTACTAATCATGATTTCTTTATGATTTTTTATTTTTTTGTTATATTCATTAACTTTCCTAACCATGATGTCATTTGTGAAAACTTACAGGGTTATTTGTCAACTCGACTATAAGGAAAACAGACTGCAAGGTTCATAACATTTCTTTAAAGTTTAATTTTTGTTATTTAGATTGTTGAGCCCAATGAAATGGTAATAATATTTTGCTTTTCCTTTGTAGATGAGCTCTATGAGAAAACACATTTGCAGCATTGAAAGTGTGAAGCTTTTTAATAGGAAGAATGCTGGTGGTGGCAGCTCGATCCCTCATTGGTTTAGGAAGTCAGACTAGATCACGATGAGACTTAGAACTCGAGGAGCATTCAAGGTAAAACAAAAAGACATTGGTGATCCTAAGAGGCATTGGAAAGGTAGGATCATAGAGTTCTATAGAGGCGGAAAAATGGTGCAATCGAGGTCCTTGTGCAACATGTTTATAGGCACACGAACATAATGCTACATCACCATGATGAAAGTATAAGATCTAAGATAAACATCAAGATTCAATAAGTAGCATTTGTTTTTTATGTTTAATACCTAATTGTCTTGTGCTCTATAGCTAAACATTAAAATTTTCTTACAACTTTATATCCATCAAATGTAGAGGACTGGCAGAATGCCGAGTGCATCAGTGGAAGAATAAATAGAGATAGGCACATTGCTATATGATAACCTACCCAACCATTTAGCAGCACATGAAATCTTCTTTTATAATTACATGTATGTTTTGGTAGATGCAAATGATAATGTTGGTAGACTAGAATCTTTCCCACTTCCACCATTGTCTAGCCAAGAATGGGTTTATTCTTGCAAAGACATCATTGCAACATAAAAGAATTAGATAAGGATAGATATCCATGCACAATGAAACCATGAACAAGCTCTAAGGATGTCCATTTGGGTTAGTTTATACCATTTAGTGCCTTTCACATATATTTGCATCATGTGAGGGTGTCACGAAAACAAAGTTAACATATCAAGTGAGGTCCCTTGATAACGATTGATAACAATTGGATGAACCAGTTTTTGGGATACGGATGGGATGTAAAGAGGACCTTTGTAGTTGATTCTGTTAGGGTGACATCCATTAATTTTTAGCATTATGACTAGGTATTTCATTGGGAGAGGCAAACATTGTGCATGAAATTTCATTACAGAAGATGGTGACCATGGAGAGGCATCTGGCAAAGATTGGATTAAGACATGCGTGATGGAACTCACTCTTCCATCATAGATGTTGTAATCCAATCACAAGGTTGAGACTATTAGTGGGTGAATCTAGAAATCAATTGGCTATTGGACTTTCCTAGACAAGAGATCCAATTGATGTGTAGTGATGCACCGAGGGATTTATATTTTAAGTTAGATGGTAGGAAAATAAGAAGCGAGTGAAGCTTCCAAAACTTGCTTTGTTTGTATTAAACCACATCCTAGAGGTTGTGGAATCACCTTGAGATTGTAACCTTTCCATCTATAATAAAATTTCAAGAGTTATCTTTGGTCTAAATGTTGTTGTATAAATGTTGCTTCTTTCTTCTTTTTGTATTTTTTTTCTTTCTATTTGCTTTAATGGCAAACACACATTATTGGCATCCCTGCTCCTCTACCTTGAAATTGTCTAAATTTTAACATTAAGCCATAATAGGCTATTACTTACATATATTACTTTGAGTTCTACATATAGGTACCATGGAGAAAGAAAGGAACATTTCATAAAAATAAATTACCATGAAGCAAATTTTCTTGGTACTACTGACTATATCATAGAGATCATCATTACAACATGGAGATACAAAAATGCTTTGTTAACATTCGGCATGACAAAATTTGTACATGTTGAGAGCAGTTAATACAAAGATCAATGCCTTCTTACATTATCAATTATATTGAATTTACACATTGCATCATAGGTGTGTTCTTAATATGTGAATTCGAGTTAACTGGGTTGATGCAAAATATTATTGTTGGGTAAGTGAAGCTTGCTCTTATTGTGCGGGAAAGTAAGCTTGCTCTTGCTATTGGGGAGAGTCACTAGCATGCTCTTGATGTGCTTGCTCCTGTGATGAGGAGATGGTGAATCCCCAAGGTGGATCCACTCCTTGTCAGTTGGTGTTTGTGAATACTACTGTCGGGTGGCCAGCATTGGTCTTAGCCATTGTGGAGGGGGCACAAACGCATATGGCACATAAGTCTCTCGTTGCCCAATATTATTGAGATTAGAGTTTCAATTGTTGTGGCCCTAAATAGTTTTACATCCAAATCTGTGTATTCTAAATTACATATGTGCTAGTGAATGCACAAAGAAACTAAGATATCATTAGAAGAAGAAGTGCATGCTAACATTTTCTAAGGATAGTCCCAACATTGAGTGCAGCAGCAACATGGCATTGTATCACACTGTCCCCAACCATAGCTAAAGCCATCATGTTGTTTTGGGACTCTACATCTAATGATCTATGTTGCCTCTAAAATTTCCTCTTGGGTAAGGGCCTCAATATTAGTTATTAACTTTCTAATAGATTTGCACACCATTTCTTAATTATCAATACTAACTCTCCTCTCTCTCTCTCTCTCTCTCTGTCTCTCTCTCTCTCTTAGTAATATAAATAGACTTACTACCTCACATTGCCATGAAATCCTGCAGTTAAATTGGCAAGATAACATCACTTTGACTTAGTATAAATCAATCAAACTCTAGTATACACTATAAAAGTCAATAAACAGTATAAGATGGTAAATCTAGTATTGTGTCAGAATATCAAAAGTATAATTTAGGTCACATAACACTTGCTTTCATGGTAGGCCATTACAAATATTTGGGTTTGGTCCAAAAATACATTCCTAAACCATGGACATATATCCATGTAAGAAACCTCGTCTCAAACCAGAAGAGAGGATATAAGAGAATCCAAAATATATACCCTGCACTGAGCTTCCCATGGGAGATTCGATAAAACCAGGCTGCATAGATAATTCACATCGTATTACTTTGATAAAGAATAACACTTTAAATTAAAGTTTAGAGCATGGACATAGAAAACCTTAAAATAGCCTGCATAACTCTTTGATTGACCTCCTTGTGCATTCTAGATAAGACAGCTCCACGTCAAAAAGGAAAATATCGAGGAGTGTTTTGCACTGGAAACCTTACAACGAAGGAGGGGGCCAAATACCTCAAAGCTTTAACATAAGAATTATGCAATTCTAGGGAGGCAGCTTCTCTCCTCACCCTTTCAATACTCTCCCTATTAGCCTCCCTATTTCTATCTTTGTTATTGGCCTTTTGTGCATTGAGTTGTGTGTCATGCAAATGATTGAACTTTGTCTTTTAAGTGTGACAGTAACTCTTTCCCTCAAGGGAGGGATCTCTAGGATACCTTTCATCTTTGTGTTAGTGAGGTTAGCTGGCTCTAGAGTCTTGTCATACTTGAACCTAAAAAGCCACAATGACATTGTTGTCACTCTATGTGCATGGCCTGAATGCTCAATGAGCAAATCCTTATTATTAGTAGCTACAAAGCAACCTAGCATCGAGCCATGCCAATGCAATGGATCTGACAAGGCAATGGAATGGGGGTGCTTTTTTTGCAAGCAATTACGGGCAAGTAGTCTTACAAAACTGGCGAGCCGTTGAAATCGTAACACATGGGTACCTCTTGTTCCCTACTCTCTTTCACTCTCTCTCTCTCACACACACAATTCACATGTAGACTCTCTTTACAAGATATCAATAAAACTTGCTTCCATATAGGAGACATTGAAAATAAATTCCATGGAAAACACCAATAAGTGTGCTTGGTTGAAATCATAACACATAGAACATTTCTCTCTCTTTCACTCTCTCTCTCTCTCTCTCTCTCTCTCTCTCTCTCTCGATATCCACACATTTACACACCAACACATTTCACACTTTTGTAAGATATTTCACATGTAACACATATGACATTTTTCTCTCTCTTTTACTCTCTCTCTCTCTCTCTCTCTCTCTCTCTCTCCATATTGACACATTTACAAACCAACACATTTTAAACTTTTGCAAGATATTGATAAAAGTCACTTCTGTACATGAGAATGAATATAAAATCCATGGAAAACAACAATAAATGTTTTTGGCAACCAATGACATGGTCATCTCTATGACTCATATTCCATGTGAGGCACCAGCACTACTTGAAGTTGCATGATCTTGCTGGTTTATGTTGGGTTGTGGAGGTCCCCCCAATTCGGATACTGATATGGGCTGGTTATGTAAGGCTGTGGTATACCATAAGGGTATGGCATCATTGTTGGCATCATTTATACTCCTGGTGGTGGTAGTTGTGTCATTGTCTTCGTCCTCTTCCACCTCCTCATCTTCCATGTGATCGTCCTCCTTTCTGAATCATCATCATCCTTCTCATCTTCACTAATAACCTTTCTTTTCGTTATGACTTTCTTCCTTTTTTAGGTGGGGACCAATTCTTTTCACATTTGACTTGCCACTCTTTTCTTGGTGCCAAGATTAGTTGCACCTTTGCCTCGCCCAGTTGCATCTTAAGCTTCCCCACCACTGCCTACCTTGGTTACACCTTTCTTACTATGGTTTGTAGGTTGCTTAGATCCCTTAGCTCCAAACTGTTGAGAAATATAGTGCCAAAGATCACAAGGAAAATATGGAGTGAGTGTGACAAGCCACATCACTTAGTGAGAATTATCCCACATGCAAGAGAAAGGCCAAGTTGTACTCTTCTCATATAAAAGGAGGACATTTCAAACAATGGAATACAAGCACAACATCTCAAGTCTTTTTATGACTACAAGCTCCCATCTTGTAATCTAATTAACACACACTCATCACAATGAGTCTCTTTCATTTTTATCCACCTTAGATTAGCAATGTCATTAGAGTAGAGTTGTGATTAGTGTAGGATTAGTTTATTATTAGGTAGATGTTATGTCTTTAGGAGAGCTTGATCCATGATTTCAACATGGTGTCAGAGCTTAGGTCTAGCTCTCCTAGTTTAGGTTTAGCTCATTAGAAAATGCTTAGGTTTAGAAAGATTAACATTTCTTTCATTTTTACATAGAACATTAGGGTATCTGTGAGATCCCTCTGCCCCCACGGGGGATTCCCGATAGCTGATAGCGAAAGCAGCCCCCTAATGCGCCGGGCAGGGTTTCTCACTCGCGGCCTCGCCCACGAATGTCCGGGCACGAGACTATGCTGGTGGTCAGTCCAAAAACCGAAACCGAGAAAATTTCCTATGCCCGAAAAGCGGGGACGATTCCACCTTTTTGAATTTTTCTTAACGAGTTTTCTAACGAGATCAAAATCTAAACTATCCTCCACCTGAATAAACCAGATAGAAGGAAACTATAACTGATATAATTTGATCATCTGAGCAATTCAATACTTTTTTCCTAATCAAGATTAGGCACAGCCGTTGATCCACTCAATCGAGAAATTTATCAGGGAATTAACTATCGACCTCGAATCGTAGCGTAATCCTAAGATTTTTCAGTTTGATTATTAAAACTCCACTGATTCCAGCCTAACCCCATCCGGCCCGTGGGTTAGCCACCACCCTGCCACCACTGGAATCGGTAAATCCAAACAAGTACTCACCCACCCATAATTGAAATGCCTTTCTTAACTTTAGCTTTAGAAAATAGATACACACACACTCCTCTTTAAAACTTTAATATAAAAAAAATCCATTGACGAACAATTTACTGGTTACACATGTCATACTTCAAAATTTCCATTGAGTCTTTGTTTCTCACAAAACAGTATCACTCTAGACTCTCCGTTGAGACCAGCAAGTCAACAACGAGATCCAGTGATAGATTACAAATATAACATTAGTCTGTCATACAATATCTTCCTCGACATACGCATGGGTGTCCTCGGCACCACGATCCCATGCATCGCCTGGTTAGAACCCTCCAGGATCCTCCTTAGGTGTCCTGGCACTTCACTCAGGGACCGCTTCGTCGGCCCTCGCCTATCGTACCGGAAGTGCACCATTTTTCACCATACCCAGGCTGGTCAAGACCTCGGCAGGCTTTGCTGCGTGAGCTATCCCTTGAACACTCCCCGCCAGCTGTTGCAACCGAACTTCCCTTAGATAAACATATATGCCAAATGCTCCCTTCAGCATTCTGGCGTAAGATAGTCCTTTAAGAAAACAGGGTTTCTATTGAAGTTTTCAGTTTTGATTTTTGTTTGAAAACCATGAATAATCTTAAATCCGTATCTCAATACTTCTAGATCCAGGTCTGAATTCCAAACAGAATTCCTCGAATTCTGTCAACTTGATCCTCAGATCAAAATCAAAAGTCTTAACTTAGTTTCAGATTCGATGGGCGTTTTGAGTGCATTTTTCTTGAACTAAGCACATCGTCATTGACGAAGGAATTAGGTCTTGGTCAATAGTCAGAATCAGAGTTTGGGTTTGGAAAGGTTCTTCCTAAACTATCTTTCTTGAAAGGTACTATTTCAATTTCTCTTCTTCTAAATTTCATTTGAACGAATATTTACTTACAGATTTCTAAAACATGAATTTCTTATGAGGAATAAAATAATCATTTATCTCAATCTCCGACTTCGATAGTTTAACTGAATTTTCTCATTACCATCTTAGTGAATATGAAACAATAGCATTTCTTCTCACAGATTATCTACTTATTCAATTTTCTAATTTTTGTGAAAATTAAACAGAGGATTAAGGAGAACCCTTATTTAATTATAAAGATTCTATATGCATCTAATTATGCATAAAATCCGATTCTGATGAAAGTCACACTTTATCATTCATAAAAAAATCATTTATGATGAAAATCACTCTTTTAGCATGAAGAATTTCTTTTATGCATATGTTTATGCATACAAATCATTTATGATTAAAATCACTCTTTTAATAAAAAAATATCTTTTATGCACCCATTTATGCATAAAAACCATTTATGATGAAAATCACACTTTTAATATAAAAAAATATCTTTTATGCACCCATTTATGCATAAAAATCATTTATGATGAAAATCACACTTTTAATATAAAAAAATATCTTTTATGCACCCATTTATGCATAAAAACCATTTATGATGAAAATCACACTTTTAATATAAAAAAATATCTTTTATGCATATGTTTATGCATAAAAATCACTTATGATGAAAGTAACACTTTTATAATAAAAATAATAATCTTTTATGCATACTTTTATGCATAAAAAACAAATATGATAAAAGTAACACTTTTATAATTAAAAAAAATATGCATACTTCTATGCATGAAAATCAAATATGATAAAAGTAACACTTTTATAATTTAAAAAAAATCTTTTATGCATGCTTTTATGCATAAAAATCAAATATGATAAAAGTAAAACTTTTATAATAAAAAAATAATCTTTTATGCATACTTCTATGCATGAAAATCAAATATGATAAAAGTAACACTTTTATAATAAAAAAATAATCTTTTATGCATAAAAATCAAATATGATAAAAGTAACACTTTTATATCAAAAATAATAATCTTTTATGCATACTTCTATGCATGAAAATCAAATATGATAAAAGTAACACTTTTATATAAAACAAAATAATCTCTTATGTATACTTTTATGCATGAAAATCAAATATGATAAAAGTAACACTTTTATAATTAAAAAAATAATCTTTTATGCATACTTTTATGCATGAAAATCAAATATGATAAAAGTAACACTTTTATATAAAAAATAATAATCTTTTATGCATACTTCTATGCATGAAAATCAAATATGATAAAAGTAACACTTTTATATTAAAAAAATAATCTTTTATGCATGAAAATTAATTATGATAAAAGTAACACTTTTATAATAAAAAATAATCTTTTATGCATACTTTTATGCATGAAAATAAATTATGATAAAAGTAACACTTTTATAATTAAAAAATAATCTTTTATGCATAAAATCAATAATAATGAAAGTAATACTTTTATAATAAAACTAAATTTCTTTTATACAAATAATCAAAATGCATCTTCTATGCATGAAAATGACACTTTAGAATATAGAAACCATAAGGATTACTCTTTTAGAATAATGAAAGATAATACTTATTCCTAAATTTTTGAAAAATTTTACCATAACCTCCTTTGTATGGCTGACCATTTTTTAATTTTTAAGTCTCTAAAATTAATTAGAAATGCACCGAGTATTTAAATCATTCTAAAGTAACATTTGTCTACTTATTTAAGAGAAACATTATGAAAAACTTGATTTTATTCATTAATCATTCATCTAGGATAAAGAATGGTTGGATTTACTAGAGAAGAGAGGGGAATGCCTTTTGTAAACGAGGCATAACATCATTTGCAATGTAGAGAAGACAAAAATCATAAAAAACCATAAAAAGAATATAAAAGAGAAGAATCTCCAACTTACATTGATAATTTGAGAGCTTTCCTTTGGCTTGATGGTTTGAGGGTTCTACTCTTGTTTGAGACAAGAGTGGCCACCAATCTTCTAGAAGAGGGAAGGCCAAAAACTAATCAATTATCAGTACAATTCACTGTTTTTGACACTTGGGAGGAGAGACAGGGTAACAGTGCAAAATACTATTGAGTTTTAGCAAAGGGGAGGGCTTCTATTTATAGGAAAAAGTGAGCTTCTAACCAAGCCAACTGATTCTAGAATTTTTCAGATCAATTTGGTCAATTTTTGACCATTTTTAGGTCAGTTTTGCTCACTTTTTGGATCTAGTTGAAACAGGAGAGAGGAGAGATAAAATATCTCATTATTTGGGAGTTTAAAACTCATTCAAGCATGTGAAATAGGCGCCTCCTTCATGAGGGGAATTCCCCCATACCGAGGTGTCAAAAATGCATCATTTCACCTAAATATCTCTCTTTTTTAACTATTAACCTTGTCCTTAGTCAACTCTTCATCTTATGTGAGTATTTACTCATTTTTGGGAGATTTTTCTTTTATTCTTCTATTTATCTCCTCCCTACATTTGGATGAATCTTATTGGTCCATAGGAACCTTAATTTAAAATTTTAAAAAAATCTTCACCCCCCAGGATAATGCCTCTTGAACAGATTATACTTAATTTCTAATGCACCTTCTCGAATTCTTTTTGAAATTCTGTTTCAGGGGAACTTATTTTAATAAGATGAGAATTTTTTCCATCTAAAAATATTTAAAATCTGAATGTTCTCTCTCTAGAATACTTTCTCTCTCTAGGCCAAAACTGGTAGAAACAAGATCTTTTATATTTCTGAAGAGGGATTTTATCACAAGGGAAGATGCTGGACATCTTGAGAGGCTGGGGAGAAATCTTATAGTATCATAGATTGAGATTAGATGATTTTTTTAATTGCTTTCTAATTAGGATCTGATAATTTTACTTATCTTTAGTAGAGTATTAGTGAGTAGAGAAAGAAAAAGAGAGAGTTGCAATCTCTATCAAAGTAAGATCTATTGATTGAAGAGTAAAGGAGCTGCAACTCAACAGCAAGCTAATAGCCAAGAAGAAGAGAGAGCACAAAGTTTGATAGAAAGAGAAGCCATTTTATAGAAACACAACTACATTGCAGAGGTGATATCAACAACGATTAAGAAATCAACGAGGGGATGTCCCTACTCAAGAGCAACAGGCATTATGCCCAAAACCTTAGTGCTAAGCTTCTTGAAGGTTACGCACAGAAAACCTGACCAGAAGAAAAGTGTTGTGTACAACAAATGGGTTACATAGAGAGGGAGAGAATAGCTCACTTACAACAGCAAAAGGGTTGCATAGAGAGGGAGAGAATAGCTTGCTTACAATAGCAAACGATGAAGGAGAGCAAAAGGACCAGGTCTTCATTGTATCAACAAAAGCATCTATAATCTTGAGTACTCGAGCGCACTCTCTTCAGCACGTAGTAGTCATCTCCATCAAGGTGTAGTGATGAAAGATCAAAATCACAGAAGCACACACTGATGTGTGTAAGGTGGTAAGCAGTATAGTGAAGGTAGCAAAGGACTACCATCTCATAACACAGTAGAGTGAGCGCATCTTAGGGAGGAGAAATCTCCTTTGTCTCACAGTCGTGTGTAAAGGAGTCCCCTTTTAGAGGCTATTCATATGGGCACCAACATGGCCATCAGCAACCCGACTCGAATAAAAAATTTCTCTTGATAAAAATCTTTGTTAAAGTGGCCAAATGAGCACTTCAGTGTGTGTGAAAATGAAGAGAAAAAATTCTTGTAAAAATGTCGCAACCAAATGATTATGTGAGCATACGTGTGCATAATCAAAGAAAAGGGTGTATACACATCATATCTAAGCACACTAAAAATAGCAAAAGAAGCATCAAAGAACCAAGCATCAACGAAGCAACAAAGAAGCTACCAACAATGGATATCCCTCTCTTAAACAAAAATTTGATGGGGTAAAAAATCCTACTTCCTACAAAAAGTGCTTGTAATCAGCCTTAGGGGGACCGATGACGTACCCAAGCTGGAAATTCACCCCTCTTATCTCTACAAAAAGTGTGATGTAATCATCCTCTGAGACCATATGACGTACCCAAGCTGGAAATTCACCCCTCTTATCTCTACAAAAAGTGTGATGTAATCATCCTCTGAGACCATATGATGCACTCAAGCTGAAATTCATAGCTAAAGTAGCTATAATGCCAAAGTAGCATAAGGGCCAAAGTAGCCTAGCATACAATACATGACTTTTTGTAACTCTTCTCCCCAGTTGTCTATAAACTTTTGATGAACATCTATAGCACCAATGTACTATAGCCATTGGGCCATGGTTGTTCTTTCTTGCAACCTCTTGTGCGTGTTTATCTTATTATGACACTTTTGTTTGTCTTGTTTCTTTAGTGTTATTTTTCTTTAGTGAGAAGCTTCTTCATCTGATTTTGTTTGTACTTTACTTGTCTAAATTCGTCTTGGTTCAGTTCCACTCCCTCATGTTGGGCTTTGGTTCTGTTTCCATCTCATTTCTAGACTCCTCACAATTGGTGTAAGAGTTAAAAGTGTTTGAATCAAAGTCTTCTTCCCATGTGGATTAAAGCTCACTATACTCCTTGATTCCCTTATTGTCTGAGTACATGAAACTCATCATTTCCAATGGTACAACTTTGGGGAGTTCCTCACCATCTGGTGTTACCCATGTTGATCCTCACCTTCCCCAAGTGTCTATGGTGGCCATAATTTGAATCCAATTTAAATAATCACCTTCATCTATGACTTTAGATTAGGATGGTCATTGGTTCGTATATCGGTGTCCTTCTTATATGTCAAGCAATATTGCAATGGAACAGAATTAATGATGGTATTCGATTGATTTCTAAAATGTCCACCACTACCCATAGGATGTACATGAGCAGTCACTCACAAGGTCTAACAATTGAATCATCAAACTACAAGTAGACCTGTTTCCTTGCCCAATCATAGACCATTTTATCTTCACACATAAACAATCTTCCTAGGAACATCTCATAAGAGTTTGGTTGTGGAGAAATCCATTATTACGATGAAGGTATGCTTCACCCAATGTTTTAGCACCTTGATCCTAAGATCTCGTAGCATCCCAATAGGTTTGGCAATTGTTCCATTTTCTATCTTAACATCAATGTTAGACACTTCAAGAAGAGGTTTACCCATCCTTTCCCAAAACGTTTTGGTGATTATGGAGAGGGTTGCATTAGTCTCATCACTCTCAAAGTATTGTCTCAATTCGTTCAATGGTATTTTGACCACAGATTTGGTGTTGTCCTCATCCATTTGAGGCTATGGTGTAGTCTCATAGGAAGGATGTAATTTATGCATGTCTGTAAAGGGTGAGAGCCCAACATTAAGTTCCCCATTAAGAAGAGCTTTCAATGCAACAAAGAGTTCAGGGTCTCCATAAAGACATGTGGTGATTGTGGCCTCAATTTTTGAAGCCATGAATTCCATCAACTTATAGATGTTCAATGGACTACCCATCACTCTCCACCTCTTAAATGGGTTTAGGGTTCTTGTACTCAAACATTCTCCTAAAGAGTTCAGAATCCATGCTTGGGACATGTGAGTTTTCATTGACCTCAAGGATAACACTAGGTATATCCAATGGTTTGTGGGCTACGATAGGCTTTAGGTTGTTTGGATAAACAGTGTTAGACATGTTTACTTGTTTTGGTCTTAGTTCTAACTCCTCTTGAGTATGTGTGACCATATCCTTGAGCTCATGAAGTTGTTCCAATTCTCTTACAGGGTTAGGGTATGAACCAGTTTATCTTTGTTTAGTTTCTTGAGGGCATACATCCTTTCCTTTTTGGTCTCGTGGGTTTCTGTTTGAGTGTTTCAAATTATCTCAGAACTAGCTTGTGTGTCCGTTAAATCGGAACCCTCATTGATATCACTTATGTAGACTAGTTTGTCACGTGTTCCCAAGTTCACTCATTTCATTTTCTTAAATTTTTCCCCTTTATGGATTTAATTTTTCTATCGTCCCTCTTCTTTTTGGATCCTGCGAGGCTACTTCAGTAGCCTCTGGCTTCCTGTTTTCTTTTCCACATGTGTGTTTTGAGTCATGAGTCTCATTATTGCATTCACAAATGGGTTAAGATTTCTTAAAATTAATCTCTGAGTTTGACCACCCACTCCAATCATGTTGAGAGGCATGATGGAGAAGGACCATTCTGCTGATTTACAACTACCACTATCTTTGATCCAATGATCTATGCCACAACAATTACAGGTTGCAGGTGGCATGCTAAAAGATACAGCTTAGGTGATTGGTTGGTTTCTGATGGGACACTCAGAGACTTGGTGTGGTCCTTAACAATGATAGAATTGAGGAGGCATTCTCTTAACAGTAGAGTTGTTGATGTCTCGACCTCTTCCTACCATGGCAAGCTGGTATACTAGTTTGAATCTACCTCTTTCATCAATTACATATAGTAGTTTGGATAAACCTCTGTGGAGTCATCATCGACATGTGATGCATTGTCCCAGTTAACCTCATATTTTGGACACTCAAAAGTTTCCTTGAAATCTATTTGGTTCAGTAGTGTAATTCTTCGAGGTGGAGGTTAAGCTACCAAATCTGGTAGAGGCAACAACACATTTTGTGCATTGTAAATCCCCCTTGTAATAGGTTGTTGTGCTATTGTTTCTTAGCATGAGGTTGAGGTATTACTATAGTAGGCATTATGACTTGTGGCTATGATGGAGCTAGTAAAGCTAAGCTACATTGAGGTCTGGAAGAATTAGCAAGGGTATAAATGCTTGTGGCATTATGAAGCCTCATGGAAATACGTCCATAGAAAGTACAATTCCCATTACAGTGTGCCCTTAGGACTAGACACTCACTGCTCAAATGTTCTTTTTGGTAGACTAAGAAGCATTGAAGCTCTCTCCTTGGACACATATGTAAGCTTTATAAAGCTTTATTAGCCTTCATGAAATCTATGAAATTCATCTATGCTAAAGAGTTACCTTTAGTAATGGGTTTGACTGCTGCAGAGAAGGGCTATATCTATGACTCTAGAAGGGCAGAGAAGGGCGATATCTATGACTCTAGAAGCAACAAATTTAGAATCAGATGCTTTGGTTCCCTTGACCATCATATTATCTTCTAGTTGGATGGAATTTGTTGTGAATTCATCCCATTTACTAGTACCTTTAATGACAGCCATTATAGATTGCTTCGTGTTTAAGCCCATGGATGAATTTATCAACCAGCTGATTATTTGAATAACGTTCATGTGGGAGGCAACAAGAGTTCAAATTCTTGAGCTGACTAATAAAATCTCTAGCTGACTCCTCTTCTTCTCTCTTAGCTTTGTGTAGCTATGAAGCTACACCCATAAGACTCCTTCACACACAAATTACTTTAAGAACAATATCCTAAGAGCAATGAAGTTCAAACGTAATTCCTCGACCTTGAGAGTTTTGTACCGATCCCCAGCCTTATCAACTAATGTTAGATTAAAGGAGTTGGCCGTCTTGGAAACCTCATTTTGTTCTCCTAGCGCCTCACACACTTAATCAAATACCTCCAAATGTCCCCTAGGATCACCATCTTGAGTGAATTTATGAGTTATCGTGGCTATCTAGATAACATTTCCATGGCTATGTTGATCACCATCTCTCAACAAATAGGTGCTATGCTCTCCACTACCACTCTTGCTAGGGTCTGTCCAAAAGCAATTGGGTTTGTGGGTAGGGATGGTGTTGGCATAAGAAGAACAATGATAGGATTAGGCATAGGTGCAACACATGGCACTGCATGAGGATGCATTTGTCTAAATCCAAGCGGGGGTGGATGTGTAATATAAGACATGTGTCCTATTGGTGCCCTAATAGGTGCTTGAGTGTGAAGTCGGTCTCGTAGTAGGAATTAGTAGCACACAAGTTCACTCTAAGGAAGGGATGTGTCATGGGTGCACTAGAGTGAGATGTGTCATGGGTGCACTAGAGTGAGATGCCAATCCATTTCAAAATGATAATACTAGATATGCCAAGCGCAAGGGGTTTGTGTGTAAAGTGGTGGTGGCTACCGTGGTAACCATGGGCATGTGGCTCAAAGGTAATAATACTAGATATGCCAAGCGCAAGGGGTTTGTGTGTAAAGTGGTGGTGGCTACCGTGGTAACCATGGGCATGTAATAATAATGCATCAACCATAGGCACCATAGTTGGTGGTGTGGTGCTTACCACTTGATGAAGTAGTGTACTAGTAGTGTCATGGGTGGGAACAACTTTAGGATCTAAGAATGTGAAGCTCATGCTAATATGCTCTTGAGTTCTTGCGTGGCCTTGCAGGCTATAACATCTAGGTTGGTCCATGGTATAGCCAGTTCATACTGCAAAAGTAGGATCCGCTAGACTCACATGAGGTGTTAACATTTCGCTCATTGTGGGCATTCTTTCTTTGGATGTCTCGACTTGCACCACAGGTCTTTGGATCCTTTCATGTTCAATGATCCTATGTATGCAATCGTAGATTCCTTGCAATCGTTCCTCCTCTATTTTGGCCCCAGATATTGACTGGAAAATCCTGTCCCGAGTAACGCCATAAGCTTAGTTTATATACCGAAATCCACAAGAGTCTCTATTGATGGTCATACTCCCAATCATTTGTGAGAGAAGACGTTGATCCAAGATTTGCAAGCCTAGCTCTTTCCTCGAGGTAAATGCAGTGTTATTTCCTATGTCAAGACTGTCGGGGGCACTATTTGTGCAGTCCTAGCTTGGGATTCATTTTTGGCATACTGAGCTATTTGGGCTGATAATCATTGCTATGCCAATTGCAAAGTCTCTCCTTTGTTTTCTCTAGAAACCTGGATTAGTGCCTCTACTACCTACACTTATTCTAATATTCTGCCATCACGCATAAGTACATGCGCAAGGGGTGGGTCGATGGTCACAGTAGTATAGCAGGTGCAATAGGAGATGTATGGACAAGGATATCAATGTGAATGCTTCCTTCCTATAAACGATGAGATTACACCAGGTGTCTCTCTAAATTTTATCTAAACTCCTCCATCATGTGGTTGGTATGTAGTAAGATTTGGTTTCAGAGGGTTGAGACTGAACCTCTGAGGTAGCTAGCTATGCCGTCAAAAAGAGTGGTAGAGCTGGCTAGATTGGTGAGGCCTAGTTAGGGTTCTCACTTCTTGGGACTTGGGATCCTTTCATTAAATCGAAGTCAGATGAAATATCACTAGCCCCTATTTTATAGGTCCTTGTACAATGCTAAACTGGGTTCTGAACCCAAAGGTATTAAGCTTAGTGTAGGTTGGTATGCACCTAGCTCGATAGATGTGCTATTGTCTAAATAGGCCTCCAATACATGTCCAGACCATAGTGCATGTTACTTAAGGCTGGTTAGGGACAAGGGAGCTGAATGGCAAATTATTACTATTATTATTATTATTATGGTGTTAGAGAAACTTGTCCAATGTGGGTTTCAGACAGTTCTAAACACTCTAGGAATGGTTGTGCATGCACTTTTTTCGGGCTGACTATAGGGTTCCTATATTTGTGGATCCCTTAACTACGAAAAATTATAATTTTTTTGGGTTTTGAATCAAGTGCACCAAAATGATCGGCAACAACCTAAAACCTATAATTGGTAAACTTGTGTGTGTACTTTTCAAAAATACTATATATATATATAATTTTTCCCATCGGTAATTTACCTTTTTCCTTTTTTCTTTTTCTTTTTTTCCTTTTTTTACTTTTGACTTTTTATTCTTTTAAAACTTTTTACTCATGGTTTTTGATTTTTTATTTTTGGTTTGCGGTTTTTGGTTTGTGGTTTATGGTTTTTTGTTTCGTCAGGGTTTTTGGAGTTTTCCAAAACTCTTTTTTTGACTTGGGGCCTACTCATTAAATGCGGCTAGCCAAAAGACTTACAACTTGTGGCTGAAATTAGAAGTGGATTAATATAGGTTAATTTATGTTATTTTCACTAATGCAAAAACATAGAAAACTTGCAAAACGTAAAAATGATTCTAGCTTAAAAATCCTAGCCCAAATTGTTGTTTCTAGCCCAATTTCTTCATGTAAGGAGTCCAAATTAGGGTAACTCCTATGTCCTGAAACCAATTTTCAGGTCTATTTCACCTAATTCCTTAAATTTAAAGCCCAATTTAATGTTTTTTATGCGAAAAATAAAAAATAAAGAAAACCAAAAGTACTAAAATTGACCCAAAAACTTTAATTGTAGGAATCAAAGAATACACAATTTCAGGACAACATGAAAAATTAGACAAAACATTCCTAAGATAACATAAGAATGCAACAAAAACAAGAATATGCAGTAAAATCAAAGTTGTTTTTAGATTTCCTATCTACTCTTTCCTTGTAAAAACTAGAAATTTGATCAAATTTACCGTTCACCAGCTCTCAAAATGCATTGATGCTATGCAGTGGGCTATTCCTCTGCACCACTTATAAGAAGCCCTTTTGCCATAGAAAGAATGCAAGGAAAAATCCAATGTTGTGGAGCTTTTCCCAACCATACTTCGGAGCACAAACAGCTCAACCAAGAAACCAAATTACCATGGCTTAGCACACAAATGCACAATGAGGGTGTGTCACTCACCTCGTGAAAGTTTGTTGTCTGTGATTTTTGTAGGAGATAATGTTGCCGTGTAGCCATACCCAAAAGCCCCACTCCGTTGTCGCCACTACCACTGCACTCCAATGGAAGCTTGACCCTCCTCAGAACTTAATCTCTCACACAATCTCTCACACTCACTCTCTCACATGCAAGCAAGCACACATAAGAGCTCATCAAGGAGGCAAGCAAGAAATAGCATAAGATAATAGATAGAGAAGAAGAGCACTCTATTGAATTAGTATTAAAGAAAAAGTGGTGAGAGTTAAATGTTAGGTTTTGTAGGTGACCTCTAGGGTTCACACTCTCGGGCGACCAAAGTTAAAATCCTAGTCCTCAAGCTCATTTAGCCACTCTAGGTGTAACACCTATTCTAAAGCTAACACTCTCAACCTAGGATCCTATGGTGCACCTTTAACACAGACAAGTGGTGAGCACACATGTAAAATATACAAACGTGGTTTTCCAACGAATTTCAACCATTCTGATGCCTGTGGCGCCCAAAGGGGTCAAAGATAATACGGTGACTGAAATCGATGCCATAGGGGTCTCCAGCAAGTGTTCACACATATCTCGAGGTTCTGGGATTTCTCACCTTGGTGTTGGTGGCTTCAGGTGCTTTCATACATACTTCTTAAATTTTCATCGCTTTTTTTTTAATATACTTAATAATGTGTGTATGAATTGCTAAATATGCTAAATATTCTTCCTTGAATGTGTGTATAGGGAAGTAGTTGGACATGGTTATACTCAAGAAGAGTATGCCTTCACATGGTCTCACAAAACTACGTCCTTGTTCATCAACAAGATGGAGTGAGAAGGACACGAGCTTAATTGGGCCTACATCATCAACTATGTAAGTATATAATATCATTATCTTAAACTTTTTAGTTTTCTAAATTTTACACATAAATTATGTATAAATTTATTTATCTTTTCTACATCTGTATTTTTTCGATGTTCAATTGTCATGATAAAATCTACAATTCTATTCATGTAAGGACCTCCATCGTAGCAGACACATGAAGAAGCGCGAGGAGGCGCTGATATGATCATGACAGCTCTTACATAGGTCTTTTGTTTATACATGCTCATATTTTTGTAAGAGCTATGTTCATATTTTTTGTAAGAGTGCTAGCTCTGCTCGTTATTATTATTTTTTCTGGGAAAAAGATCCTTTAATTAGTTAAAGAAAAAACTTCCACAAAGGGCTAAATACAAACTCACCATAAGGGCAGGAAACAAGTGATCATAAGGGGAAGAGATGCTTCTCCTCCGACTGGCCGCTCTATGAGGAGAAAGCTATCTCATATAGGGGGAGTGTTGGGGAAACGACCACACAGGTTGTATGTAATGCCAACCAATGGGGTCACAACCTCTATTTGTGAGGAAAGGTGTGAGATCCCTCTGCCCGAACTCCCGGTAGCTGACAGCGGAAGCATCCCCCTCATGCGCGCAGGGCAGGGTTTCTCACTCTCGGGGCCTCGCCCACCACGAATGTCCAGGCACAAGACTAGGCTGGTGGTCACTCCATAAACCGAAACTAGGAAAATTTCCCATGCCCGAAAAGCGGGGATGATTCCACCTTTTTGAATTTTCTTAACGAATTTTTCTAACGAGATCAATTCTAAACTATCCTTCACCTAAATAAACCAAATAGAAGGAAACTATCACTGATATAATTTGATCATCTGAGTAGTTTCAACGCTTTTTTTCTAATCAAGATCAGGCACAGTCGTTGATCCACTCAATTGAGAAATTTATCAGGGAATTAATTAGCTACTCGAATCCTAGCGTAATCCTATGATTTTTCAGTTTGATTATTAAAACTCCACTGATTCCAGCCTTACCTCATTCGGCGGCCCATGGTTAGCCACCACCCAACCACTGGAATCGGTAGAACCAAACAAGTACTCACCCACCCATAATTGAAATGCCTTTCTTAACTTTAGCTTTAGAAAACAGATACGCACACACTCCTCTTTAAAACTTTAATATAATAAATAATCCATTGATAAAACAGATATGATCACAGATTTCATAACTGAAAATTTCCATTCAATCCCTTGTTTCACAAAAACAGTACCACTCTGGACTCTCCGTTGGGACCAGCTGGTCAGCAACGAGATCCAGTAACAGATTACAATAATCATTTCGTCAACATACATATATATATCTTCCTCGACATACAAATGGGTGTCCTAAGCACCGCGAGCCCATGCATCGCTTCGTCAGAACCCTCCAGGATCCTCCTTAGGTGTCCTAGTACTTCACTTAAGGACCGCTTCATCGGTCCTCGCCCATCGTACTGGAAGCACACCATTTTTCACCATATCTAGGCTGGTCAAGACCTGGGCAGGTTTTTACCGCGTGAGCTGTCCCTCGAACACTCCTCGCAAGCTGTTGCAACCGAACTTCCCTTAGATAAATATATATGCCAAATGCTCCCTCCAGCATTCTGGCGTAAGACAATCCTTTAAGAAAACAGGGTTTCTATGCAAGTTTTCAGTTTTGATTTTGTTTGAAAACCATGAATAATCTTAAATCCGTATCTCAATACTTCTAGATCCAGGTCTGAATTTCTAACAGAATTCCTCGAATTCTGTTAACTTGATCCTCAGATCAAAATCAAGTCTTAACTTAGTTTTAGATTCGATGGGTGTTTTGAGTGCATTTTTCCTGAACTGAGCACATCGTCACCATTGACGAAGGAATTAGGTCTTAGTCGATAGTCTAAATCAGAGTTTGGGTCTGGAAAGGTTCTTCCTAAACTATCTTTCTCGAAAGGTACTATTTCAATTTCTCTTTTTCTAAATTTTGTTCGATGAATATTTGCTTATTAACAGATTTCTAAAACATGAATTTCTTATGAGGAATAAAATAATCATTTATCTCGATCTCGGACTTCGATAGTTTAATTGAACTTTCTCATTACCATCTTAGTGAATATGAAACGGTAGCATTTCTTCTCACAGATTATCTACTTATTCATTTTTCCAATTTTTACAAAAATTAAACAGAGGATTAAGGAGATCCCTTATTTAATTATAAAGATTCTATATGAATCTAATTATGCATAAAATCCAATTTTGATGAAAGTCACACTTTTATCATCATAAAAATCCTTTATGTTGAAAATCACTCTTTTATCATGAAAGACTTTCTTTTATGCATATGTTTATGCATATAAATCATTTATGATAAAAATCACTCTTTTAATATAAAAGAATTTCTTTTATGCATATGTTTATGCATAAAAATCATTTATGATGAAAATCACACTTTTAATATTAAAAAAATATCTTTTATGCATATGTTTATGCATAAAAATCATTTATGATGAAAATCACACTTTTAATATTAAAAAATATATCTTTTATGCATATGTTTATGCATAAAAATCATTTATGAGGAAAAAGGGTAGAAGGTGTGCCCACATATGTGTACTCCTCCAACATGAAGACTATTAACCCCAATTTTGGCAGTCAACAAGGTGGATAGCTCTGTTGTGTCTTCATGATTCACGAAGACAAAGAACACATAAAACATGAGATGGGAATCTTTTACTTACCTAAAAGGTAGAGTGAATGGATGAAAACTTTCATTAATTTTGTTAGTTAGTCAAAATATTTCATCCTTGTGAATGTTTGGGCCTCAAAATTAGTTGAGTCCCAAAGAGAGTAGTGTGAGAATTAGTTGATAAAACCTAAGCATATCCCATACCTAGATAAAGTCCCACCCCCACCTCTAGTTAACGACCTTCTGCTTGAGGATCCTCCTCAACCTCTACTACCCCTAGACTTATATAAATCAGAATGTTTAGAGGTTTGAATAAGAGTAGTGTGGGTAGGGGTTTGAACAAGAGTAGTGCATGCACTAGGGATAGTGGAGGAAAGAGGAGTTTAATGGCCAGTTGCTGGAGGACTAGTCAATAGAGTGAGTGTTTGGGGCAGTTGTTGGATAAATGTAATCCCAACTCCTTAGTCCAATTTAATGTGTGGTGGTTAGGCTAGTGGTCAGTGGTTGGTGTGTGTAAAGCCTACAAATGGTTGGTGCATATGGTTCATGCAACTCATGAAACTAAAAATAGGGTAGAGGAGTCTCTAAATAAGATACAAGTCATGATTAAGTGATTATATAAGTCTGGTTCATGCCTAATCATAATTAGTGTCTTCTTGTGTTAATCTCGAAGCAATTTTTTGCATATACCAGTTTTTGTCTCTCATATTCATGATGTTTTGTACAAGCTTTGATCCACCTTGAGTATGTTTTGATCAATCTTCATAGTTGAATTATCATATCCAACATTTGGTATCAGAGCATGACCCAAGTAGGTTTAGTTTATTAGCAAAAAATCCTAATCTTTCTCTTAATCACCATAGCCAGTTTTTCTTTGTTTGGACAGCATGGTGTAGATTGCTTCCATGCTTGCATTTGAGGTGATTATATTCCAATATTTTTATGTAGGCTTGTTGCTTTGCTCTCACGCTTGCCCTAAAATGCAGCTCACAGCCCAATTTGGTCGCATCTTCGCGAATTCGTCATCGCCATCCAAACAGGCGTTTTCAGCCAAAATAAAGGGGAGGGGAGGGCTGTAGTGCCCGGTGCTATAGCCCTCCCCCTCCCCTAGCTGCCACATGGATGATGATGTGTAAAGTGGGACAAGGCTAGAAAGCCTATATCATTGTATGGTTCATTGTGATATGCAATAGAATAGAGATCAAGTGTTGAGTGTTTGTGCAATCGCTCTCTCTCTCTCTCTCATGGAGTTCTTGGTGTGGTTTAATCCACCTTAAGCATTGATGAGCTTCTAGATAGGCTAAGTTGAGTCCAGATCTTCACAAAGATAGATCTCAAATCAGGGTATTACCAGATCAGGATTAATGAGCAAGATATCCCGAAGATAGCCATTAATACTCGGTATGGACTCTTTTGGTCAACACACACACCATTCAATATTACATGTGGCATTCCTATCTTGCCACAATATCTTGCACCTTTAGGGTGCTTTTCCACAACACAACAGGGAGGATAAGAGACTTGTTGAAGATGAGAACAAGAAGGTAATTATAAGAATAAATTCAAAATCTATTTTTTTTCAAGATTTCTAATCGCATCCATTCGCCATCGTCTCTACGAATTAGCCTAATTCCTTTTAGGTGATTCAAGGCTATCATGTGAGGATTTAGCATACCAAATCTTGAAGTATTTGGTTCACCAGAACAGCTGTACGCATCGATTTTCCAGTCACCTGTTTTCTACCTTTTTTGCTCCAACAACATGGTGATTATTATTTTGATCTATGTTGATGATATTTTTATTATTTGGGCTTAAATCATCTATATGAGCAAGTTATCAGCATCAAGCATCATATTTCATCATCATGAGCTCCAAATTTCCCAACAAATTCAACGAAACTGGGTTTCATACCTGGCAAATCAAGGTGAAGGGCTACCTCATGAAGAAAAATTAAGCCACTTTCTGATGATGAAGCAGGTATTTCTGCTACAGTTACAAGAGCTACAACGGCTGCACTTCAAGAAAAAGATGAGCAAGCACTTGGTATTATCATTACTGCTTTAGAAGATGATTTTATTCATTATATTGATAATGTTGAGTCAGCTATGGAAGCTTGGGAATTACTAGAGCGTACTTTTGGTGCAAAGGCAAAGCATTCCAAGATCAGTTTGAAGGTGCAACTCTTTGATCTAACCATGGAGAGTAATGAAAATTTACAGGTTGAAGAGTTTAATGACACAATTGGTTTATGTTAAGTCTCCTGTTCCTGAAGAGGATGCTATTGCTATCTTGCTTAAAAGTTTACCTTCAAACTTTAGGCAAATTGTGACGGTACTTAAAGAGAAGAAATCAGTCCCTTCCTTGGAAAGTATCATAAATTCTTTGGAGGAAGAAGACAAGAAGATTACAAAGGATGTGATAGATCCTTATGCATATGCTATTACTTCGACATCGGCAAAGAAGAAGTGTACTATTTGTGGTCGTACAAATCATCTTACTAAGGATTGTTTCTCCAAACATCCTTGTGAGTATTGTGGAAAGACAAATCATCCATCCTCAAAGTGCTACCAAAAAGATCAAAAGCTAGCAAAGGCACATGTGGTTAAAGAAGTCAACCAACAGGAAGAAACAAATCTTTGTTCTAGTCTTAGTATAAAAGATGTAGATGATGAGTATGCTTTTTAAATTATGTCATGTATGTGGTTGAGTCAAGACTTATGTTGTTCCAACTTGACGAGTTGTAGAGGAGAGTACACCACCCTATGTTGTTCCAACTTGACGAGTTGTAGAGGAGAGTACACCACCCTATGTTGTTGTTAAGGGGGGACTCTTACTCATTGTGTCAAGGAGGTATGTTAGACTTGGTTCATGTTCTTGTAAGAAGTTGGTCTTAAGGGGGGATTGTTGGATAAATGTAATCCCAACTCCTTAGTCCAATTTAATGTGTGGTGGTTAGTAGGCTAGTGGTCAGTGGTTGGTGTGTAAAGCCTACAAATGGTTGGTGCATATGGTTCATGCAACTCATGCAACTAAAAATAGGGTAGAGGAGTCTCTAAATAATGTACAAGTTGTGATCAAGTGATTATGTAAGTTTGGTTCATGCCTAATCATAATTAGTGTCTTCTTGTGTTAATCTCAAAGCAATTTTTTGCATATACCAGTTTTTGTCTCTCATATTCATGATGTTTTGTACAAGCTTTGATCCACCTTGAGTATGTTTTGATCAATCTTCAAAGTTGAATTATCATATCCAATAGCAGTGATGGTGTTACCCCTCCAAAATGAGTAGAAATAATCAGGCCATATTTGCTAGACCATCTTTCCCTGGCTTCTTTGAATGTAGCACTTGCATTAAAAAGAGTACTGAAGGTCAGGTGTTCAAAACATGGAATACCTCTAAAGATTGAGGTCTCACAATATCCGTGTTACACAACATAGAGTGAGGATAAAAACATGGTAAGAAATGAAAAACCTCATCGTATTGAAGATGAAATGGCATGAATAGAGTAATAAACCTCTTTGTCTTCATCTCATCACCCTAGCCACATCAATAAATGACAACAAGAAACCACATCTTACATTGAAAAAGAGATACCATTAGGAAACCATTGAAGCGCATAAGCTTTATGGGTGAAAGTATGAAAGGGTGTACATACTATTGGCCAAAACATTGGCCAAAATAGTACAAAAAGTCAAGAGTACTAATATCCTATGTGAGAATATGGCTTTAGGAATTTTCTTTCACAAAACATTCATGTGTGTGTACTAATCGTGATATGCAAGATGTGAAAAAATTGTGATCCCCATAGTAAAATATAGAGGTGATGTGCATGGGAAAAGGGTAGAAGGTGTGCCTGCATATGTGCACTCCTCCAACATGAATACTATTAACCCTAATTTTGGCAGTTAACTAGGTGGACAGCTCTGTTGTCTTGAAGATTCACAAAGACAAAGAGCACATAAAACACCAGATGGGAATCTTTTACTTACTTGAAAGGTAGAGTGAACGGATGAAAACTTTCATTAATTTTGTTAGTCAGTCAAAATATTTCATCCTTGCGAATGTTTGGGCCTCAAAATTAGTTGAGTCCCAAAGAGAGTAATGTGAGAATTAGTTGATAAAACTTGAGCGTATCCCATACCTACTAGGCAAGGCCCTCCCCCACCTCTACTTGATGATCTTTTACTTGAGGACCCTCCCCCACCTCTACTACCCCTAGAATTATATAAATCAGAATGTTTAGGAGTTTTAATAAGAGTAGTGTGGGTAGGGGTTTGAACAAGAGTAGTGCATGCACTAGGGACAGTGGAGGAAAGAGGAGTTCGATGATGGGCAATTGTTGGAGGACTAATCAATAGAGTGAGTGTTTGGGGTTGTGATTATGTTACCCCTAAAAAATGAGCAAAAATAATCGAGCCATATTGGCTAGACCATCTTTGGTTGGGTTCTTTGAATGTGGCACTTGCATTAAAAAAAGCAGTGAAGGTCAGGTCATCAGAACATGGAATACCTCGAGAGATTGAGGTCCCATTAGTATCCTTGTATACACAACATAGAGTGAGGATAAGCACATGGTAAAAAATGAAAAACCTCATTGTATTGAAGGTGAAATGGCATGAATAGAGCAATAAACCTCATCATCTTCATCTCCTCACCGTGGCCACATTAATAAATAAGAGCAAGAAACCACATCTTACATTGAAAAAGAGATACCATTAGGAAACTATTGAAGCACATAAGCTTTATGGGTGAAAGCATGAAAGGGTGTACATACTATTGGCCAAAATAGTACAAAAATTCAAGAGTACTAATATCCTATGTGAGAATATGGCTTTAAGAATTTTCTTTCACAAAACATTACATCCAACATAGCTAAACCTATAAAGTACTCTATTTTGACATGCAAAAAAATCAAAGTACTAGTACAAATTTTCCTTGGTCAAAAGGAGTATTTTTTCAGACACCATTTCATGCTTTCACCCTTATACATATGCTTAAGTTTTATGCAAAGGCTTAATACATATGCATAAGCTTTATACATTGGCTTTGTGCAATAAAACTTCATGCGTAAGCTTAATATATATGTATAAGATTTCTACGTATAGCTTTATACAATAAAGTTTTATGCATATAACTTAATACAATAAAGCTTAATGCATAATATTTATGGTTATGGCTTAATACATGTTCATAAATATTATATATGAGCTTATGATTAAACATAAGGTTTATGCATAAGTTTAATGCATTTGTATTAAGCCATATATATAAAGCTTTATTGCATAAAGCCATATGTGTAAAGCTTTTGCATAAGATTTATATATATGCATAAGGTTATGCATAAAATCCTATGCATAAGATGAAGGCATATGCTTAAGTTCTATGCATAAGATTAATACATATGGCTTTAGAGATCTTAAATCTCTTTAATACATATGCATAAGCTTTATACTTTATAGCTTAAAGATGTTAACTTCATAAAAGCTCAAGAGCTTTATGCATAAGCTTAATACATATAGCTTTAAAAATATCAAAGCTCTTTATTACCTAAGCATTAGCCGTATAATTAAGAGCTTAAAGCTCTTAAGTACAATGCATGAGAGGTCAAGATCTTAAAGCCCTTATGCCTTGATCTCTTATGCATGATATCTTAAGAACAATGCATAAGAGCTTAATGCATTGTGCTTTATGCACAAGATCCAAAGCACACATAAGATCTTGAAGCTCTTAAACACAATGCACATCGCAAGAGCTTCTTATGCATATAAGAGCATTGAGATCTTATGCATTATGATTAAGATCTTGAAGCTCTTATGCATAAGACCTTAAGCACAATGCATAAGCTCCTTTATGCATAAAATCTTAAAGCTCCTTTATGCATAAGCTCCTTTATGCATAAAATCTTAAAGCTCTTATACACTGAGCTCTTGAAGCTCTTAAGCACAATGCATATAAGAGAATTAAGATCTTATGCATTATGCTTAAGAGCTTCAAGCTCTTTTGCATAAGATCTTAAGTACAATGCATAAGAGGCTCTTATGCACAAGAGCTTAAAGCTCTTATGTATTATGCCTAAAGCTTACTTCTTAATGCATAAGCATTAAGGCTAAGGCATTAAAGCTTAATGTTTATGCATAAAGGCTTATGTATAAAGCATATAAATAAAGTCTAAGCATTAGGATTATGCATAAGGGCATATGCATAAAGGCTTTATGTATAGGCTTTTTACATAAGCCTAAGCATTAGGTTTTTACATAAGGGCATATGTATACAGCCTTTATGCATAGGCTTTTTACATAAGTCTAAGCATTAGGATTACGCATAAGGTCATATGCGTAAAGGCTTTATACATAGCTTTGTTTAGCGGCATACAAGAGAGCACATATATATTCTTTATGCTTACATATATAGAGTACATTACACATAGAGCATACACATGGTCTATGTATGTATAAATTAATCTTGCAAGCTCTATTTATGCTTACAAAAAGCTTATGTATGATCTATGCTTTCATACATAGAGCATGCGTTCTACATAAAACATAGACATAGAGCATAAATATAGACTAAAAGGATAAAAAACATAAATGACCCCCCGCACACTAGGGTGCCAATAATGCATGAATTAAAAAAAGGCATTGATATCACCCGAAATTAACATTAAGTTGAGTGGATTGGAGAGAAGTTGTGTAAGATGGTGAGCTCCTCGATACACTTAAAAAAGAAACACCTAGAGATTATTTTAAAAAAGCAAGGAGCATAGAGAATTAGAGAATCGGAACAAAAATAGAGCATTGGAGATGTTGCTCACCTTATGTGCACAAGAGGGTCGCAGTAGTTATGTGAAAATATCTTGTAAAAAATCCCAAATATTTGCAATAAAACAATCCAAGCCAAACATGCCCTACTTCTTATTAAGAAGAGGATAAGTAAAACCTCCGGGGAGGGGGGGGGAAGGGGAGGGGGGTTTCACTTATAAATATGTAAGCCTATCACGTGGGTTCAACAGAAGGGGTTTTTTAAATTCCTTTTTTACATATTTTTTACATACAAAACAGTACAATTTAAAGGGGTTATTTATAGATTAAATAGAAAAAGGGCATGTTTTATTCATGGAAAAATTACAGATAAGGGGTTTTTTAAATTAGGCCTTGAACGCAAGTGATATAGAGGGTTTACATATAGTGACACCCCCCCCCTGACGAGAGTAAAACTAGTTTAAGAGAAGAAGCAAATGGAGGAAAAGCAAGGCAATATCATACAAAAATAGTGGTAAATGACATTAACCCTACTCACATCAATAATCTTAACATTAATCCTGCATCTAATATGCCTTCATGTAAACACATACCTTCTGTTGTTTCATGCTTGTGGAAGAGAAGAGAGAGGACTTATGCATGAGCTTATGGGAGAGACGAGAGGGGGCTTACACATAAGCTTATGGGAGAGACGAGAGAGGGCTTACACATAAGCTTGTGAGAGATAAGAGAGAGGGCTTACACATAAGCTTTTGATGAAAAAGGAGAGAGATAAGAGAGAGGGCTTACACATAAGCTTTTGATGAAAAAGGAGAGAGATGAGGGGTATGGCAAGCGGATGAGGTTGAGGATAAAGAGATAGATTGAAGGGATGGAGGTGAAGGGATTGAGCCTTGAGGTGCAGGTACATTAGCAAGAATATTGATGTGGGTTCTTGGAACAGAAGAAGGTAGAACAGGCAGCGGGAGAAAAGTGTGCACTAATCAAACGAAGTTAACGCACGAGATAGAGAGACAAGTGCAAAAAAATAGAGAGAGAGAGAGAGAGAGAGAGAGAGAGAGAGAGAGAGAGAGAGTCGGACACATTATTGTGTTGTATGCGCAAAAGCGTTGGTGCACTGATCCACAACCCTAAGCCTGATTACTAAGAACAAGATGTAGATTATACATGATTAAGACTGAGGAAAGAGAAGAAGAGAGAGATAGTTGGTGTCAAGGTTTTTCTTGTATTTCATAGGGTACAAAAAGGTTGCTTAATATGCTTTTGCATGGTTAGGTACTTGCTCAGCCCCAAAGGAGCGACCTTTGGCCTCTTCTACATGACTTCTATGCTTCTAGACTAATGAATGGCCCAATGAACTACTGAACTGCTGAATGACTGAATAAATTATGACTTGATGCTTTTATATGTGTTGGAAATACTGGTCAGCTATACTGCTGGGAAGTTGTACTCACTCTATCTAAATACTAACCCTCTTACTCTAACTCTCTCTCTCTAACTATAACACTCTCTTTCTTTCTCTCTCACTCTCAAACTCCTCTCTCTCTCTCTCTATTATTGTCTCTCTAAATCTCTTCAACTATATTTCTCTCTCTAACTCTCTCTCTCTCTCTCTCTCTCTAAGTGTCTCTTTTTCTTTCTAACACTATAAGAGCTTAGCCTAATATCATCATATAAACTAACGATTTAGACTTAGGTTTTTTAAACCTAAAACAGCCTACATCATGAGTATCTACTGAAACAATTTAAATATAAACATATTACATATAAATATGTAGAAAAGATAATCAAGTTTATATATAATTTATGCATAAAATTTGGAAAACTAAAAAGTGCATAGATATCCGTATTCAAGATGAAATTAACTCATTGGCATTAAGAAACCTCACAAGGAGTATTAAATTCCAAACATTGTATTAGGAAATTTGGGAAAATCTTGATACTTTGGGAATCTTGAAATTTGTCTTATAAAAAAATAATAATGAGGAAGCAGCAGCCAGCGATCTGCCCTCCTGTACTGCGTCACTGTCGGTGCCCCTCTCCCCCCCGTTTGGTGCCTGTGCCCGCCCCCCATTCTTGCCCGACTGCAGCACCCCGCCTCTCTTTCCTGCGCCTACCCCGCCTCCATTCGCCGCCTGTGACCCCCGCCTCCTTTTCCTTCTGTGCCGCCCCCTACCTTCGCCACCTATAGCCTCCCCTCTTTTGCCTTCTTTTCTGCGCCTTCCCCCCTTCCCTTTACCGCCTGCGACTTCCCCCCTCCTTCGTTTTCCTCTCTGCGCCTTCCACTCCTTCCTTTCCTTTCTACGCCCCCTCTCGTTTCACCACCTGTGTGACCCCCCGCCCCCTTCCGCTGGCCCTTTCTGCCCGTTTCTGTCCTTTGTCTTTTTCTAGCCTTTCCTCCCCTTAGCTCTCTAGCCCATCCTTGTTCATATGGCAGGGCCCTTAGGTAGTGGAGATTTCTTCATTTTTCAGCAAGTTTCAGCCTCTTTTGGTTTTCTTCCCACTCCATGGCAGTCACTCCGCCTCCCTCGATCGAGGCCGTCGTTACCTACCTTTCGTTTTCCAAAGTAGACCTGGAGCTTCTCACTATGAATGTCGCATCCCTAGAGGCCTCCACTTTGATATGCAAGATTGTTGATAGCCTCCTCGCGTGTAGCCAACTCAGAGATTTTCTTCAGGCTAGCCTCCTAGGTGCACCAACAAAGATCATAGATATTCATCCTTTGGGGCGCAGCTACTACTAAGTTGAGTTTGACTCACTAGCGACGTTGGATCTTGTCATGTGACAGAGCCCCATTGCACTAACTGCTTGCGGCGCATGCCTTCGTTGTCAGTTGCAGGCAGCACGGCTTCGACCCGACATCCGACCCATTAGTTGTAGTTTCAGGCTTTCTTGTGACAATCTGCTTTCTAGGCCTCAAGAAGGAATACCTTTCTCTTCTCCCGATGATTGGTGGTGCCATCGGGAGAGTGATGGAATCCCCCCCTCCCCCCACAGTTGCCTCGGCCTTCGCACAAGCAGTCGGGATTCCATCTCTTTGCATTTGTGTTGCCTCGTCAGATTTTGTGCCTCACATGATATCTATCCCCAGTATTTATGCAACGAGTGGAGTATTCTGGCCTTCCAGGCCAATGTTTTATTTGTAGACAGATGGGTCATCTGAGCTTGCCCTCGGTGTCAGACTAGGCGATCGCCCCCGGTGGTTCCCTCTCCTACTTCTCGCTCAAATCCTTACTAGGGAGCCGAGGGAGGAGAACGTTCCTAGGCCATGGAGCACCAAGTTCCAACCATGGATAACCCATCAAACAAAGAGTGGCACACAGTTGGCCCCCGCCCCCTAGGTCGCCCGTCAAGCACCAGAGCTGAGCATCGCCACCGTGTGCACGCCACGCTGGCAGCAGGAGGATTCGGTTCTGTTAGTAGAGAACCATTTTGAGCACTTATCACAGCATCCCCGCCCACAAACGGCGAGCCCCCTCCAGTGATGGAGAGAGTCCCTCTGCCCCCCCTCCCCGATGTGGTGGGGGATTCCTCGTTGGCGACTTCTTCTTTGACCCTCAATGCCTAGTGGGGCAGGTTGACCCCACCCTTTCTTCGCCGAGCCTTCCCTAGCAGCCTTCCTCTCCGATGGACACCTCTTAACAACATCCCTCTCTAGCCTTCCTGCTCCCCCTCGCCTCTTCCCCCCCCTCCCCCACCCTCACCTCCGACTCTATGCCCCTTCCTCTTCCTTCCTGCCTACCATCCCCCCTCCCTTCGCCTCTCCAGAGAGCACTCCCATCAGTCCCCTGCAGTCCCTAATCTAGAGAGGAGACAATCGGGGGAGATGACCATTGTGGCCTCACCAGAGAGTGCTTTGCCACGTGAGTCTCTATGCGGGGGCCCCAGGATCTTGGGGCAACCTATGGATTATAGTTTCTTTCGGCGTCTTTTGATAGAAGGGATAGATAGGTTCGAGGAGACCGTAGCCCCTATTAGGGTATGTGCGGTCCTCCACCACTCCAAACCCTCTAAGAGCTAGAGAATGGTGTGATGATTTTCTCTTCCCCCTTGAGCACAACCCCTGAGACAAAGTGGGATGTAGAGTTAGTCTGCTACCATTTAGGATCAGGCAGTTGAGCTATCACATCATCACTAAGGGCTCTCCACATCACCGATGTTCTTACTCATCTATGGCCTTTGGCCATGATGGAGCTTGACGGATCAGCCCACAGAGAACAAGGAGGAGAGATGGTGACCTCTAGCCTAGAGGTGCTGATTTTTGTGTTCATGCAGACCTCTCTCGCAATACCTCTCCCCCCTTCTTACAAATATCTGAATTGTGATCGATGGAGCCCAGAGTATGCACTCTCATGCTCGGACAGAGTGGTAGTACATGGAGGACAGGATCCACGCCCACTTAGCACGACTCTGCACCCAGGATAGATTGTGACTATTCCTCGTCTAAGCCCACGCCCAAGACTCTTTGAGTGGAGGGCAACTCTGGTAGTTCCTCCTCACGCAGAGATTGATATGAGGATTGTCTCATGGAACATTCAGGGCTTAGAAGGGCGTCAATGCTTTTAGGGATGATGCTTCCTTAGAGGAGAGCTGCATCGAGCTATGGTGGGAGACCTATTGACATTCTTTTCCTCCAGGAGCACCATCTTACACCGAGGGGCGTACCCACCACTGTAGGAAGATTCTACCATGCACGAGTCATACTTTTTGTCCTCCATCCTTCAGCCATTGAGGGATGCAGAGAGGAGTGTACATCTCTCTGTTAATGAGCAGCTTCCGCCATCTTTGAAAGGATCAGGAGTCATAGTTCCACGATGTGCTTAGTGGGTTACCATTCTTATTGGAGAGGATAGCATTGGCTTCCTCAACATTTATGCCCCGAATGCGGATGTAGGTAGAGCTATCTTTTGGAGCAGTGTCCGACACACCTTGCCCCAGGCTGATTTTTGGTGCATGGGTGATGATTTCAACATTTGGAGTATGGATATATGTGATGTGTCGTGAAGCAGCCACTGTGGAAGCTGGAAAGAGGAAACAAGAACACTGGCCCCAACCTCTCTCGACTTGATAGGTTTTATGTTGACGAGTGGGCTTGCAACTGTGGAGGCATGGTTGGTATTCTATGGGGCAGGCATTACATTTTCAGATCATGCCCCAGTTATTCTGTCCCTAGAGGATCCATGGAGGCTAGATAGACATGTGAGCTCCAGGATTCTAGATAGCCTCATTTAGGACCCTAAGATTTGTAGCCCGGATTAAGCAGATTTGGGCGGGACTGGACTTTTTGAAAGATCCCTGCCCTCTCCGCGCAACGGATTCGGGGGTGCTAGCAGCGAAAGTAGCACTCCTTGCACGGTGCAGGGTCCTCTCACTCGGGGCCTCGTCCACGGATATCCGGATAGGAGACTAATCCCTCGGTTCTTCCAAAATCGAGCCTGGAAAAACTTCCTTTGCCCGGAAAGTTCTAACGTAATCAAGGTCATTACTGACCAAACTGATCCGACCGAACCTAAAGTCACTTGGTCAGATCAAGGAAGAAACTTGCACTTGGATCAACATTCACATCCACATCCATTCTTCACATACACATCTGCATTCATACATCCACATACACATCCACATCCATTCTTCCACATACACATCTACATTCATTCTTCCACATACTCATCCACATCCATACATCCACATCCACATCCATACACCCACATCCATACATCCACATCCACATCCTTATCCATACATCCACATCCATACATCTACATCCATATCCACATACACATCCACATCCATACATTTACATCCATATCCACATCCATATCCATATCCATACATCCACATCCACATCCACATCCATACATCCATACATCCACATCCATTCTTTCACAGACACATCTACATCCATACATCCACATCCACATCCTCATCCATATCCACATCCATACATCTACATCCATACATCCACATCTATTCTTCCACATACACATCCACATCCATACATCCACATCCATATCCACATCCATACATCCACATCCACATCCTCATCCATACATCCACATCCATATCTACATCCATACATCTTCATCCATATCCACATACACATCCACATCCATATCGACATCCATACATCCACATCCACATCCACATCCATACATCCATATCCATATCCACATCCATACATCTATATCCATACATCTACATCCATACATTCACATGCACATCTACATCCATATCCACATTTATTCATTCTCGTATACATGCATACCCTTTCTTTCACATATACATCCGCATTTACATCCAATCACATCCCATACTCATCTTATGAGTTCTCTGAATTTTTGAAGAAGAATGGTATTCGGAGACAGTTTACATGTAGATACACTACGCAGCAAAATGGAGTTGCTGAGCGAAAAAACAGGCACATTGCTAAGATTGCGCGAGCATTGATGGAAGAGAAGAATACGCCGCATAGCTATTGGGCTGAGACTGTTTCTACAGCAGTATACATCATGAATAGGACTCCAACTGCTGCAGCCATACATGATGTAACTCCAGAGGAGAGGTTTACTGGCAGAAAACCTGATTTGTTTCATCTGAAAGTTTTTGGATGCATTGCATATGTGCATGTGCTGGATGAGCTGAAACTAAGCTGGATCCAAAAGCTGAAAAATGTGTGTTTATTGGATATTCCCTTGAGCAAAAGGGATACAGGTGTTATAACCTTGTTACACGTGAGTTGAGGGTAAGCAGGAATGTTGTCTTTGATGAGATGAGCAGCTGGTATGCTGCTGAAAAAGAAGCTGTTGGGGCTGATGTGAGTGGAAGTGTGGTTGCATAGAATGCAGGTCAGCAATCACAGTCTTTGAGTGGACCAGGAGAGTCCTCATCTAGTGGGTCTGTTTGATAGACCATGGAGTGGCAGGCTGCGTCATAATACCAATCCTGCAAATGTGATTAGTACATCACATAAAGGAAAAGAGAAAGTGGTTGAGCCCCTTGGTATGCCTGACATTTCTGTAGGGCATTCTCATGTTGATGGAGAGTCTAGTGGCTCAGATATGAGCCTTGATGAGGAGCTTGGGATCCCAGCTATAAGAACACCTGGTGTAAAGAAGGCTATGGAAGCCATGAATGAAAAGCTGCGAAGATCTGGGAGAGTGAAAAACCGTGTGCAGAGGTTTATCTATGATGGTTATGTGGCACATCACTATGCATATATGGCAAAGGTTGTGCAGGTTGTAGAGTCCACATGCATTGATGAGGCTATTGGAAATGTGTGTTGGGAGAAAGCTATGGATGAGGAGATGGATGCACTATATGGAAATGAGACTTGGGATTTAGTGTAATTGCCTGAAGGCAAGAAAGCCATTGTATGCAAGTGGGTGTACAAAGTAAAACATAACAGTGATGGAAGCATAAACAGGTACAAGGCTAGATTGGTAGCCAAAGGATATGCGCAGACATATGGCATTGATTATGAGGAAACTTTCAGCCCAGTTGCCAAGATGGCAACAGTGAGAGTTGTGATAGTAGTGGCTGCATCAAAGCAATGGTCTTTACATCAGATGGATGTAAAGAATGCATTCTTGCATGGGGATTTGCAAGAAGAGGTGTATATGTTGCAGCCACCTAGTTATGAGGATGTGAGTCACCCCGAGCATGTTTGCAGGTTGAAGAAAGCCTTGTATGGCTTACAACAAGCACCAAGAGCATGGTCTGACAAGATTTTTGAATATGTTGTCACTATTGGTTTTCATGTAGCCAATGCAGATTTCTCGCTGTATGTGAGACATGGTGATAGAGGGGCTGTGCTTGTCATCTATGTAGATGACTTGATCATTACGGGAGACCATGATGCAGAGATCTTTGATGTAAAGATCTTGCTTAGACAGAAGTTCGAGATGAAGGATCTGGGGGAGCTCAGATATTTCTTGGGCATTGAGGTGATTAGGTCACCACATGGTATTGGATTACTGCAGAGACAGTATGGCTTGGACATGTTGTCCAAGTATGGTATGATAGGTTGTAAGCCTATCTCAGTGCCATTGGATCAGAATGGCAAGTTGAGTACAGATTCAGGAGAGATTTTGGAGGATCCTACTATGTATAGGTGCATAGTAGGAAGCTTGATATACATGACGATCACCAGGCCAGATTTGAGCTATGCTATTGGGTTGGTGAGTCAGTTTATGCAGGTTCCACAGAAACCGCATTTGGATGCATTGAGACGCATATTGAGGTATGTGAGGTCTACTTTGCATTGTGGACTATTCTATGAGACTGGGATAGAGATATGTGTACATGGGTACACAGATGCTGATTGGGCTGGTAGTATCTCAGATAGAAGATCTACCAGTGGCTTCATGTTTTCTTTGGGGAGTGCTGCTGTGACTTGGAGTAGCAAGAAGTAGCCTACGGTTGCTCTATCTAGTATCGAGGCCGAGTATAGAGGAGCTGCTATGGCAGCATGTGAGATAGCTTGGTTGAGAAAGCTACCCCTTGCATCTTTTCACTGAATGCACAACATCTAGTGCATTTCTGCTCACATATCTATTACGTGGAAATACATGATTTGTTTGCTTTCCAAATTGGCATGCTTCACATATTCTCTGCATACCTTCCACTTTAAACTTTGGAAGCCCTGTCACAATTCCTTTAGTCTGCATAGACTTCATTCTCTGCACATTCACATGTCCAATTCTTTTATGCCAAATGTCTGTGTCTGCAACAATTCCTGAACCATTTGCAAACATCGCAGCACTCATTTCAGGCATGTCTACATTCAATGTAAACATTCTGCCCACTCTATTGCCTTTTGCAACCAACCTGCACTTGTCTTTAAAGTCTTCAACATAACAACCATCATGGTTAAACCGAACCTGAAAACCCCACTCAATCATCTGGCCAACTAAAACCAAATTCTTTGTTATGTTCGGAATGTGAAGTACATCTGCAAGGTGCTTCACTTTGCCATCCTGCATAGACAATGGCACATCTCCAACTTGGGGAATTGGATGAGCAATATCATCCACTGTTTCCACAAAACCTAGTCGTTCAAGGTTTTTTATCTCCTTGAACCACTCCCCATGACTTGTCATGTGGTTCGAAGCACCTGAATCCACATACCATACATCATCTTTTTGTGCTGCTTCAACATTTTCAGACATGGCATTCCCGACATGCTACAACAAACAACCTTTCATTATCCTCATTATTTCTGCTCTTGAGGATGCATAGTTGTTTTGCTGCACTTTCCCATTTTTCATGTTAGCCTTCTTCTTATAACATTCTTCCTGCATATGTCCAGGCTTACCACAATAATAGCATTCACGTGCATCATTATACTATCTTTGCCAATTTTCACGGCCTCTTTGACTCCCCCTACCTCTGAATTTACCTCTTCCACCTGCGTGTTGTTGTTGTTGTTGTTGTTGTGTATTCTGGGACTGTTGTTGTTGCTGCTGCTGGCCATAATTCTGATTACCTGTTCGGCCACCTCCTTGACCGCGTCCACGACCTCCTCTACCTCGTCCTCTTCCTGAACTTGTGTAGAAGGCCTGTTGCTCTGAACTGTTTTTGTTTTGTGAAGACTGTTGGTCTTCACCCAAGCTCTTCTCTTCTATAATTAGCATAGACACCAAATCTGTAAAGTTGGGAATGTTTTCCCGAGTCTGAATAGACATCTTGAACGCCTTGTATTGTGGCCCGAGACCACTTAGATGACAGACCTCCACCTTATCATCATCATCATCTACTGACACACCAATAGATGCAACGGATTCCACAATACCCTTTATCTTCAACGCATAGTCATTCATCACAGACATGCTCTTTTTCTCCACAGTATGAAGTTCATTCTTCAACTGTATCTTACGTGCCTTGGTATTTGTTTCATAAAGCTTTACCAAGGTGTCCCACACCTCCTTGGGGGGCTTGGCATCCTAAATGTGCTCAATCATGGTGTCTTGTATACTAATGGAGAGCCAATACATAACTTTCCTGGCTCCTTGGTTCCAGTCTTTAAACTCTTTCACATCTACAGCAGTCGGATTTATGTCTGGTATCTCTGGTGCCTCTTCATGCTCACCTTCTATGTAGTCCCAATAGCCCTTTCCCATCAGGAAATTCGTCAACCTGAACCTCCAAGCATGGAAGTTATTCTTATCAAGCTTCTCAGCCAAATCTGGGTTATCCCATCATTTGACATCTTGGTAAACAAACAATTTTACCAAAAACAGCACTCTGGTTTGTCCTACACAAACTGCTGTATTTTTTTGCAGCGGTACTGTAGTACTCTCAAATGTCACAACTAGTGACTTCAATGTGCATACATACACCCAGTGGCAACTGTTGACCTCTTTGCAGCACCCACAGTGTCTACACAGTCAATCTGTCTTCCTGCAGTTCTTAAAACAGAGTTCTACAGAGAATTGATGACTTACCCGCAGTGCTCGAAATCGCCTGCTTTATGAAAAACAGAGGTCCAGACGCGCCCGAAACACGTTTTCGACCCATAAAATTCTATCTGATAGTTTCCCTATAGCTTTACTCCCGCGAAGAAAGCTCCTCAATCAGAGATCGTTTGCCGGTGCCTCCCATAGAGCTCCCGACAAGGGTGTAGTCACCAACACAAATAGGGAAGAGTAGTTGAAGCTCTTACCCTCGTACCGCTTCCTGTGGTTCTCTTGCTTGTAGCTCAGCCCTTAGCACGAACCAGGCTTTGATACCATGAAAAGATGCAGGGGGAACAGAGCTTGAGCTCTTGCAAGCACACACACACTCACAAAACCCTAATAGAGAACACACAAGGTGAGAGGCTGAAAATCTTCTTCTTCTTCACTCAACACTCAACACACCATATACAAGATAAGAGTACACACAATATGAAAGGTACTCAACCAATACATACATGGGTTCTCTATAGTGTGAACCCAACTAAATGAGCTGGCCCTATAACTATGCAAGTCTCTAGAATGGCTGTCACACAGCCTATCATCCCACGGGCCGCATATCACCCATGATCTCACCAACCATGCCAGTGGTGTAAGTGTGGGGCCTATTCCCCAGGCGGGTCAGCGTCCACCGCCTCACTAGATGAGCTCGATATCTCAACAGAATTGGTAGAACCAGACAATCACTCACCCACCCATAGTTGAATGCCTTTCTTAACTTTTGCTTTCGAATACAAATATGCACACACTCCTCTTTAAAACTTTAACTTATAAAACAATCCATTGACAAACAATTATTGGTTATAGATGTCAATACTCAAAATTTCCATCAGTCCTTGTTTCTCAAAAAAAGAGTATCACTCTGGACTCTCCGTTGAGACTAGTTGGTCAGCAAACAAGATCCAGTAACAGATTACAATAATCATTTGTCCATCATACAATCTTTCACGAGACATACGCATGGGTGTCCTAGGCACCGCGAGCCCGTGCATCGCCTGGTCAGAACCCTCCAAGATCCTCCTTAGGTGTCCTAGCACTTCACTCAGGGACCACTTCATTTGCCGCGTGAGCTGTCCTTTGAATACTCCCCACCAGCTCTGCTGTTGCAACCGAACTTCCCTTAGAAAAACACATACCAAATGCTCCCTCCGATATTCTGGCATAAGACAGTCCTTTAAGAAAACAAGGTTTCTATGCAAGATTTCAGTTTGATTTTCTTTTGAATACAATGCGTATATCTTAAATCAGTATCCCCAAAACTTCATGATCGTAATTCAGAATTCCATAACAGAATTTCTCGAATTCTGTAACCTTGATCCACAGATCAATTTGATTGGTCTCAAACTTAATTTTAGGTTTGGCGAGAGTTTTGAGTGTATTTTCCTGAACTGGTCTTCTTTCCTCGAAACTGACAAAGAGTTAGGTCTTGGTCATAGTCTGATTCTGGGTTCGAGTCTGATAAGATTTTTCCTGAACTATCTTTCTCGAAAATGGAGTGATATTTCAGTTACTATTTTACTGAATTTCATTCATTGAATATTCACTTAACTAATTTATAAATTAATCACGAATTCTGATGAGGAATAAATTAATCATTTATCTTATTATTTCGACTTCGATAGATTTCTTGAATTTTCTCTTTACAATTTGAGTTAATATAAAACAATATAAATTTCTCTCTTAGAGTATTTACTTATTCATTTATCAAATACTCATAGAAATTAAACATAGAATTAAAGAGAATTCTAATTTTGATATAAAAATTCTTTATGCATCTATTTATGCATAAAAATCAACGTCAATGGGAATAACACTTTTATATAAAAGAAAATCCTTTTATGCTTCTATTTACATATAAAATCAATTTTAATAAGAATAACACTTTTAAAATAAAAAGAATTTCTTTATGCATCTATTTATGCATAAAAAACTAATTTTTACAAGAATAACGCTTTTTTAATAAAATTTTCTTTATGCATCTTTCTATGCATAAAATTTAACTTCAATGAAAACAACACTTTAATAATAAAAATTTCCATTATGCATCTTTCTATGCATAGAAATTAAATTCAATGAAAATAACACTTTTATAAAAAAATTTCCATTATGCATCTTTCTATGCATAGAAATTAAATTCAATGAAAATAACACTTTTATAATAACTAAATTTCCAATATGCATCTTTCTATGCATAGAAATTAAATTCAGTGAAAATAACACTTTTATAATAAAAAATTTCCATTATGCATCTTTCTCTGCATAAAAATTAAATTCAATGAAAATAACACTTTTATAATAAAAATATTTCCAATATGCATCTTTCTATGCATAAAAATTAAATTCAATGAAAATAACACTTTTATAATAAAAACAATTCCATTATGCATCTTTCTATGCATAGCAATTAATTTTAATAATTAATATCAGTGATATCCATGCATATTCATAGGTGAATATGTACATGGAGTAAATTAGAATATTTATTTTAGAATGCACAAACGGTGGGAATTACTCTTTTAGAATAACATAAAAATAAACTTTCTTTTTCACAAAATTCAAGAAAACTTTGCCACAACCTTCTTTATAGTATGGCTGACCATTTCTCAATTTTTAACATTCTTTTTTCAATTTAAATTAACCCCAATTAGATATAAAGGACTCTAATCTACACAATTTTCAATTTCCAAGAGAGTAAACAATAAGAAAAGTTTAATCACTCTATTTGTTAATCATTCTAGAATAAAGAAAGGCTGAATTGTAAAGAAGAGAAGGGGATGGCCTTTTCATCAAGGCATAGCATTAGAATTTACTTTAATCAACCATAAAAAATAAGAAAATCAGAAAACCATAGATTTGAAATTAAAAAGTAGAAATTTTAGCTTACATGGAGTTTGTAAGCTTTCCTTTGGCTTGAGGGATTGAGGATTCTACTCTTGTTTGGATCAAGAGTGGCCACCAATTTCTTTGGAGAGGATTAAGTAAAAAACAATTGAATTATCAAGAAAATTCAATGTAATTGGCTCTGGGTAGGAGTAGAGTAACAGTGCATAAACACTATTAAGCTTTTACAAAGGGGGAGGCTTCTATTTATAGGAAAAAGTGAACCTCAAACCAAGCAAACTGATTCTAGAATTTTCTGGGTCAGTTCAGCTTACTTTTTGGAACTAGACTTGAAATAGGAGAGAGGAGAGATGAAATATCTCACTTAAGTGAGATGAAATATCTCACTTAATTGATTTAAAATTGGGGAGTAATGATGAGAAAAAGGTGCCTCCTTCATGAGGGGGAATCCCCACTCTGAGAGGTGTCAAAATTTCATTTTTTTAATGTTTCCTTTGGTCCTTATAGTCCACTCTTCATCTTATGTGAGCATCTACTCATTTTTGGGGGGTTTTTCTTTATTTCTTCAATTTATCTCCTCCCTTTATTTAGATTAATCTTATTGGTCCCTCATAACCTTAATCCAAAATTTTTAAAAAATTTGGACCCTTAGGCTAAGGTCTTTTGAGGAGACTATAATTTATTCCTAATGCACCTTAGGAATTTCTTTTTAGACTTCTGTTTCGGGGGAATTTATTTTAATAAGAAAGGATATTTTTCCATCCAAAGATATCTGAAAATTGAATTACCTCTCTCTAAAATATTTTCTCTCTCTAGGTAAAAACAGGTAGAAACAAGATCTTTTATTATTCTGAAAAGGGGATTGATTATAGGGGAAGAAACTGGACATCTTGAGGGACTGGGGAGGAATCTTACATCCTCTCCCACTTGAAAAATGCGAGATGTCCTCATCTCGCAAACTCGGGGTAATTCCACATTAGTTCAGCTTCTTTCTCCCAGGTGGCATCTTCAAAAGGATAGAACTTCCATTTGACTAATAATTCTCTTAGAATTCTGTTCTTGAGAACCTTCTCTCAAACATCAAGGATTTCTTCAGGTTAGAGTTCCATTAGCCCTTGGGTTGAAGAAGTTAAGCGTTCATCATTAAGCACATGATTTGGGCTTGGTGCATACTTCTTAAGTAGGTTGACATGAAATATATTATGTACTTTGAGATGAGGAGACAGAAGAAGTTCATAGGCTAAGTCACCTACTTTCTTTGTAATCAGATATGGCCCATAGTATCTCGGGGATAACTTCTTATACTTCCCAAGAGATAAAGAAATTCTTTTGGGACGTACTCGAATGAAGACCATATCTGCTTCTTCGAATTTTCTATCTAACCTCTTCTTATCTGCATACTGTTTCTCTCTATCCTAAGAGACAACTTTTATATCTTTGCGGATTGACTGCATCTGCTGCTCCATGTTGTCAAGCATCTGTCTGGACATCTCAACCCTAATCAATGGGTCTGACCAAGTTAATGGGGTTAGGCAGTCTTGTCCATACAGAGCCTTGAAAGGGCTCATCTCGATAAGAAGCATTGTAGGCGAACTGGACTAGGTGTAGATAGCTTAGCCACTTCTTGGGTTCCTTGCCACAACATGACCGAAGTATATCTTTTTGATTACTTGGTTCATCACCCTTTCTATTTGACCATCGGTCTCAGGGTGGTAAGCTGTGCTGAGATCCAAGAAAGTTCCTACTGCTTCGAAGAATGCAGTCCAGAATCTTGACGTGAACTTGGGATCTCAATCACTTACTATTCTCCTAGGTAGGCCATGCAATTTGAATATTTCCTTGAGGAACACTTTGGCCACATCCACTGTAGAAATAGATGGGCAACTTTGGTTAGTCTGTCAACTACCATGAAGATGGAGTTGTAACCTGATTGCACTGAAGGTAGTCCAGTAATAAAATCCATACTGATACATTCACACTTCATCTGGGGATGTCTAATGGATGTAACTTCCCAGGCATTTTTACTCTCTCGGCTTTGACATTTTGACATATCAGGCATTGACGTACATGATTAAGTACATCCTTTTTTAGTCTAGGCTAAAAGAAGATTTTCTTTACAGACATGTAGGTCTTGATGAAACTTGGATGTCCTGCTACTATAAGCTTATCATGGGCTTCATTCAGAATTTGATCCTTAGTTCCCTCATCATTCGGAATGAATAGTCTACTATTGTAATACATAATTCCATCATCCAGGCATTCAACTCAGGAGTTTTGCTTTCTTGCATAAGTAGGGTAGAAATAGGGCCAAAGAATCTATCCTATATGATCTTCTCTCTGGCTTCATTAATCAATGGATCTGACACCACTGTGATTGCAAGCAAGGAGGCTTTTCTGTTGAGGGCATCTGCTGCTACCACATTTTCTTTGCCTGGGCGGTACTTGATTTCAAAATCAAATTCCTGCAAGGTCTGCATCCACCTTCTTTGGCGCATGTTGAGATTCTTCTGAGTGAAGATCCACTTTAAGCTCTGATGATCTGTCATCAAAGTGAATCTTTGACCCAGTAGGTAATGTCTCCACAACTTTAGGGCATCGAGACTAATCTGGTGGTCATTCCGAAATCGAAACCGAGAAAATTTCCCTTGCCTGAAAAATGGGCACGATTCCACCTTTTTTGATTTTCTTAACGAATTTTCTAACGGGGTCAAGAGGCTAAAATATCCTTCACCTGACTAAACTAGATAGAAGGAAAACTATTATAGACTTAACTTGAAGAAATCAACTCTTTTTTCCTAACTGAAATCAGGCACAGCCGTTGATCTATTCATTTGAGAAAGTCTTCAAGTTTTCATGTAACTACTCGAGTTCTAAGCGTATTCCTATTATTCAATTTCATTATTAAAACTCTACTGATTCCAGCCTAACCCCATGCGCGGCCCATGGGTTAGCGACCACCTAACCACTGGAATTGGTAGAACCAGACAATCACTCACCCACCCATAATTGAATGCCTTTCTTAACTTTTGCTTTTGAATACAGATACCCACACACTCCTCTTTAAAACTTTAACTTATAAAACAATCCATTGACAAATAATTATTGGATACAGATGTCATAACTCAAAATTTCCATCCAGTCCTTGTTTCTCAAAAAAAGCAGTATCACTCTGGACTCTCCGTTGAGACTAGCTGGTCAGCCAACGAGATCCTGTAACAGATGATAATAATCATTTCTCCAACACAATCTTCCATGACATACGCATGGGTGTCCTAGGCACTGTGAGCCCATGCATCACACCTGGTCAGAACCCTCTAGGATCCTTCTCAGGTGTCCTGGCACTTCACTCAGGGAACGCTTCGTCGGCCCTCGTCCATCGTACCGGAAGCGCACCATTTTAACCGTGTACCGAGGCTGGTCAAGACCTGGGCAGGCATTGTCGCATGAGCTGTCCTTTAAACACTCCTCACCAGTTGTTGCAACCGAATTTCCCTTAGAAAAACACATACCAAATTCTCCCTCTAGCATTCTGGTGTAAGACAATCCTTTAAGAAAACAGGGTTTCTATGCAAGTTTTCAGTTTGATTTTCTTTTGAATATAATGAGTATATCTTAAATTAGTATCCCCAAAACTTCATGATCGTAATTCTGAATTCCATAGAATTTCTCGAATTCTGTAACCTTGATCCACATATCAATTTAATTGGTCTCAAACTTAATTTTAGGTTTGGTGGCGGGAGTTTTGAGTGTATTTTTCTGAACTGGTCACATCTTCTTTCCTCAAAACTGACGAAGAGTTTGATCTTGGTCATAGTCTGATTCTGGGTTCGAGTCTGATAAGACTTTTCCTGAACTATCTTTCTGGAAAAGGGGGTGATATTTCAGTTACTATTTTATTGAATTTCATTCATTGAATATTCACTTAACTAATTTATAAATTAATCATGAATTCTGATAAGAAATAAATTAATCATTTATCTAAATATTTCGACTTCGATAGATTTCCTGAATTTTCTCTTTATAATCCGAGTGAATATAAAATGATAGAAATTTCTCTCTCAGAGTATTTACTTATTCATTTATCAAATACGCATAGAAATTTCTCTCTCAGAGTATTTACTTATTCATTTATCAAATACTCATAAAAATTAAACATAGAATTAAAGAGAATTATAATTTTAATATAAAAATTCTTTATGCATCTATTTATGCATAAAAATCAATGTCAATGGGAATAACACTTTTATATGAAAGAAAATCCTTTTATGCATCTATTTATACATAAAATCAATTTTAATAGAAATAACACTTTTAAAATAAAAAGAATTTTTTATGCATCTATTTATGCATAAAAATCAATTTTTACAAGAATAACGCTTTTATAATAAAATTTCATTTATGCATCTTTCTATGCATAAAATTTAAATTCAATAAAAACAACACTTTTATAATAAAAATTTCCATTATGCATCTTTCTATGCATAGAAATTAAATTCAATGAAAATAACACTTTTATAATAAAAAATTTCCATTATGCATCTTTCTATGCATAGAAATTAAATTCAATGAAAATATCACTTTTATAAGAAAAAATTTTTCAATATGCATCTTTCTATGCATAGAAATTAAATTCAATGAAAATAACACTTTTATAAAAAAATTTCCATTATGCATCTTTCTATGCATAGAAATCAAATTCAATGAAAATAACACTTTTATAATAAAAAAATTCCAATATGCATCTTTCTATGCATAGAAATTAAATTCAATGAAAATAACACTTTTATAATAAAAAAATTTCCATTATGCATCTTTCTATGCATAGAAATTAAATTCAATGAAAATAACACTTTTATAAAATAAAATAAATTCTATTATGCATCTTTCTATGTATAGCAATTCATTTTAATAATTAATATCAGTGATATCCATGCATATTCATAGGTGAATATGTACATGGAGTAAATTAGAATATTTATTTTAGAATGCACAAATGGTGGGAATTACTCTTTTAGAATAACATAAAAATAAACTTTATTTTCCATAAAATTCAAGAAAACTTTGCCATAACCTCCTTTGTATGGCTGACCATTTCTCAATTTTTAACATTCTATTTTCAATTTAAATTAAGCCCAATTAGATATAAAGGACTCTAATCTACATAATTTTTAATTTCCAAGAGAGTAAACAATAAGAAAAGTTTAATCAATCTATTTGTTAATCATTCTAGGATAAAGAAAGGCTAAATTGTAAAGAAGAGAAGGGGATGGCCTTTTCATCAAGACATAACATCAAAATTTACTCTAATCAACTATAAAAAACAAGAAAATCAGAAAACCATAGATTTAAAATTAAAAAGTAGAAATTTTAGCTTACATGGAGTTTGTAAGCTTTCCTTTGGCTTGAGGGATTGAGGGTTCTACTCTTGTTTGGATCGAGTGGCCACCAATTTCTTTGGAGAGGATTAAGTAAAAAACAATTGAATTATCAAGAAAATTCAATGTAATTGGCTCTGGGTAGGAGTAGAGTAACAGTGCATAAACACTATTAAGCTTTTACAAAGGGGGAGGCTTCTATTTATAGGAAAAAGTGAGCCTCAAACCAAGCAAACTGATTCTAGAATTTTCTAGGTCAGTTTGGTCAATTTTTGACCATTTTTGGGTCAGTTCAGCTTACTTTTTGGAACTAGACTTAAAATAGGAGAGAGGAGAGATGAAATATCTCACTTAATTGATTTAAAATTGGTAAAGTAATGATGAGAAAAAAGGCACCTCCTTTATGAGGGAAAATCCCCACTCTGAGAGAGGTCAAAAATTAAATTTTTTTAATGTTTCCTTTGGTCCTTAGTTCACTCTTCATCTTATGTGAGCATTTACTCATTTTTGGGGGGTTTTTCTTTATTTCTTCAATTTATCTCCTCCCTACATTTGGATTAATCTTATTGGTCCCTCAGAACCTTAATCCAAATTTTTTAAAAAATCTGGACCCTTAGGCTAAGGTCTTTTGAGCAGATTATAATTTATTTCTAATGCACCTTAGGAATTTCTTTTTAGATTTCTATTTTGGGAAAATTTATTTTAATAAGAAAGGATATTTTTCCATCTAAAGATATTTGAAAATTGAATTACCTCTCTCTAGAATATTTTCTCTCTCTAGGCTAAAACAGGTAAACAAGATCTTTTATTATTCTGAAAAGGGGACTGATTACAGGGGAAGAAACTGGACATCTTGAGGGGATGGGGAGGCTTTCAATACTAATAATTACACTTGTCCCTTTAAAAAGTAGGGGGTTTAGGGTAGGTATGGTCCCACCATTTTCGTGGCTCAAAAAATTCTTAAAATTTTCGAGATCCCCCCAAAACTCACTTTTCCCCCCAAAAACCCATCTCAAATTTCATTATAGTCAAAAAATTTGTTTTCAAGTTCACTTTCCCTCTTGAACGTCCAAATTAAACTCTTCCTCCCTTCCTCTTCCATCTCTATCTCATTTGCGCAACCCTAATGAAACGTTTAAAGCCCAAAACCCTAAACTTTCTCCTCCATCTTAATCTCCCTTCCTTCTTGGAGCTCCCTCTCTTTAATCTTGAAGGCTCCCGTAAAATCGTAGTCTCTGCACATCATCTTTGATCTCTTTCCTTTTTACTCTACCCTTAACCTTTCTACTCTAGCTTCCAAGAAGATATGGCCACACCAAGAAGACCAGAAGATAAGATTGAGGAGATATCCACAACAAGAAGGACAATGATGGTGCTTGTGTGGGAGAGGCATTTCGTAAAGAACACTATGGCCATACCAAGAAGACCAGAAGATAAGATTGAGGAGATATCCCTCCACAACAAGAAGGACAATGATGGTGCTTGTGTGGGAGAGGCATTTCGTAAAGAACGCTTGGGTTTATCTACAGCTTGCTACAATCGGGCCTCACCGAGTTCGACGGCGAAATGTACTGGAGCACCATTGGAAAGGTTATTTACAGGGCTTCAAAGAAGGCAAGCAATTGAAAACTAGTGGCCATGGTACAACATGTTTACACAGCACGAGATATCCATCTTTGCCAACAAACTCGATTTAACACCATATTGGGGAATATGGGAATTTTCCACAAGTTTGGGACACGTGGTCAAAAGTTTGGATTAACCATAACTTGAACACCACTAATCCAAAATGAGCGCTTTATAGCTCTTTAGATTCCATTTTTCAAGCGCTTTCCAACGATAGGTCATATGATAGGGTTTTGAGAAACTTACAAACATGTTATCCATGTTCCCTTTTTTAAGTATTCAAAAATGGGAATTGGGAAATTCCCAAATTCACTAATATGGTGTTATTTCCATGAAATTGTACGTATCGCGGGTAGAAAGGGACATGTGAGATTTTATGATAGAGATGTTTTAATCTAAGTGAAATTATTTCTTGTTTGCAGATATTTTTCCTTGAACAAACATGGTAGAGGAGAAGCCATTGGAAAGCCTTACCGAAACATTTCAAGCATTGCATGTAGACATTGGTGAGACAATGTTTTCTTGTAAAACAAGTGCAGAACTTCTTAAGGAAAAGGTCTTCCGAAGTTTTACTGGCACTCCTATCTGGTGCCAAAGCAAGACGGTGGGTTTGGTAAGCTATAGATAATCACATCTCCACCCCTATCTTCTATAGAATGGCCAATTCCAGATGCTTGGACTATAATGGTCATGAAATCAAAGATGCTTTGTGATATACAAGGGTCTTTGAAGTTTGCAAAGCCCCCTCGATCTGTGGGTCTTAGTTGGGTATGCCCAATACATCTTTTTGCCAAGATGTTCAATCAATTTTGTTTCTCACAAATGTTGAGAAAACATGGTGCTCATGCTAGATCAAGTGTGTGGAGAGGAGAGACTCACAAAATACAAGAATAATATCTTGCTTATTAAGTTGCTTATACATACAACTAGGCCTTGCTCTCATACAAAATGCCTCATGGCCTCACCTTTAAATAGGTGAACAAGTGGACCTCAAGTCCATTCACACTCACACCCTTCTCTCACCCTTCTACTCAACCTTAGCCTCTTAATACCCCCCCTCAATACCAACTATGGAAGGATGGAATAGGTGGTATTGGACATAAGATGCCTTTATAAAATTTAGGCATACAAGGTTTGGAATATAGGTGTGGTTATCTAGGATTTACAAATGTGTTCCTCGAGCCTTAGAGGCTATTACATTGATGCCATCTAAGTCTTTATTGTTGTCGATGAAGATGTACACCTTGATGATGGTGCACCCCACTCTTTGTGTTTGCTTGACTTCTTGTAGATGACATGGTTGAGACATACATGCCATTGCTTCCACCATACACTTTCCACCTTGACCATTCTCACACAATGATCATAAGCAGGCTGCCACCCTTGCTTAAGTGGTTTGCTTTTAGATGGTCCTCCAACATGCTTTATGCTTCCTTGAATAGTATATCTCCTCCATGAGTAATGAGGTAGATTTAAATGGGGAAGGGAATGGGAGGGTCTTACCACTTGCCTTATGCATTGGTCAAGGGCAGCGTCTACTCCACAATTACAACAACTTTTATGCATGTTGGTTAAATGATACTCTTTAGAGTTTGAAGTTACAAGCCTAATGAGTAATTGTTTGAGGTAAATACACAAACAAATAAGGTTTATCATCTTTGGCTCAAGAAGGAGAGGACATGGCTCATAATGTTGCCAATGCCTCTTACAAAAGTAATGCCAAAAAATGCTTAAAATCATGACAACCAATAAGGTAAAGCACTTAGGGATGCTATGCTTAACCTTACGACTCATCTTAGATGATGAAAGTGCAGAATATGCAGCGGAATGAAGTGCCTTGGGCTTGGGAAACGAGAACATATGGCTTATGGCATGCCTATGTCTTTTACAAATAAGAGCCTCAAGGGTAATACACATAAACATTGAAGATGAGCACTTAATGTACATGTGCCCAACTTTAAGAACACTAAAAAATCTGAGTTTTATGATGAAAAACCAGAATTCTTCAACCTCTTTAGCTCATGAGATGAAGACAATTGGTTCATGGTTGCACCATTTCTCTTTGAAAGAAGCGGTTTGTCGATGAAGACTTGAATGTGGCACTTATGGTGTGTGCCTGGCCTCCATGTTGAAGAAGAAGAGCCTCCTTAATGTAGATGACCTCCTCCTTTGATGGTTAAAACCACCTTAGTGTTGAGCAACACTTTAGTTGATGATTAATATCACCATTAGTGTGTATAAAACACAATTAGTACTAAGAAGTACATTTTTAGTGTTAAATGACACTTATTTTGGTGATTGTAAGATTCCTCCCCCAACCTTAGAGGTATACAGGAGTAAGAATCTCCCTTTCTGATCTTATAATTATTCTCTCTCTAAAATAAAAGAAAGATTCTGTTTAAAAAAGGAAGAACCTTTTTCCTGAATACTTCTCAAGAGTCCCACCTGTTTTAAGGATTCAGAACAACGAGTTCAGAAGTGAGAATCGATGTTTTGGATATCAAGGTTTTGGTCTCGAGTACGGCCCAAAAGAAGTTCTTTATCTCTTGGGAAGTATAAGAAGTTATCTCCCAGATATTGTGGACCAAAGAAAGTAGGTGATTTAGCTTACGAACTTCTTTTATCTCCTCATCTCAAAGTTCTGAATACCTTCTATAGAAAAATGTGCCAAACCCAAATCATGGAAAGACGGTAAAACTTCAGTGGCAAGTTACTGTTGGCTTCTAAGTTACGCTAGCTCCTTCCTTTATATAAGTCGTAACTTTTACTTGTCGTTCACAGTAATCTTACTTCCATCGATCTTCTTTCTTTCTTAATCTCCTTCATGGCTTGGCAACAAGAATTAGTTTTATCCATGATGATTTCTCACCTTCAAGACGCAAGGGAGTCTGTGAAGAAAGATTTTATAGAGCAGTATGAGCGCTCACTTTTCCCTCACTTGGGAACTTCTGTAGCGCAGACAAAATGGCGGACCTATCAAGACATAACTAGGGTAACACCCTGGGGACAGCAGCACTTTCGTAACAATGTCCGCTTGGCCATGGTTATTGAAGCTTTGGGTTTGGGTCCCCGATACTACTGCGTCATGAGATCAAGGCATCCTGGGTTTTCTGAGCGGGTCTTCTTACTGGCGTGTTTTCTTCCTCATGAGAAGATATGCCTTTACCCCGTTTTTGGCTTGCCTCTCAGAGGTCCTTTTGTTAGATCACCTCATACCACTGAGATAGGTGCGGCAATAACCAACAGAATTATTCCCATAGATGAGTTACCTTATACTTGTGCAGCTTGTGAGTGCTGCTTTTGTGATCATATGATGGACGGGCTTATGGAAGTGTAAAGAGTTCTTCTATCTTTACTGTATAAGTTCCGAGAATGAATAAAGTTTAAATCTTGTTCTTATCTTGTATCTTGCTCTCTTGAGACTTTTTTTTAATTGGTGGTTAATCTTAATTAAAAAAATTTTCTCTCAGTCTCATACTTGTGCATCTTGCGAAATTACCCCCAGTTTGCGAGATGAGGGCATCTCGCGTTTTTCAAGTGGGAGAGAATGTAAGATTCCTCCCCAGCCTCTCAAAATGTCCAGCATCTTCTCCTGTAATCAATCCCTCTTCAGAAATATAAAAGACTTGTTTCTAACTGTTTTAACCTAGAGAGAGAAAATATTCTAGAGAGAGAATATTCAAAATTTTAATATTTTTGGATAGAAAATTATCTCATCTTATTAAAATAAGTTCCCCTGAAACAGAAATTCAAAAAGAACTTTCCAATGTGCAATTGGAATTAATTGGAAATGGGTATAAAGGACCTTACCCTAAGGGTCTAAATTTTCAGAAATTTTTGGATTATGGTCCAATTAAGGTTCCTATGGGCCAATAGCATCAATCCATGTGTAGGGAGGAGATAAATCCAATTTGTAAAAGAAGATACCCAAAAATGAGTAAATGCTCACATAAGATGAAGAGTTAAAAATGTACAAGGTTTATTAGTAAAAAAACTATGAGCAATATTAAAAATATGAGATATTTTGGGTATCCAAAAATGAGTAAATGCTCACATAAGATGAAGAGTTGAAAATATACAAGGTTTATTAGTAAAAAACTATGAGCAATATTAAAATGATTCCATTATGACACATATGTAAGGAAGGGGAGTTCTTTAAAGGAGGTGCATATTTCACATAAGATGAAGAGTTGAAAATGTACAAGGTTTATTAGTAAAAAACTATGAGCAATATTAAAATGATTCCATTATGACACATATGTAAGGAAAGAGAGTTCTTTAAAGGAGGTGCATATTTCACATGCTTGAATGAGTTTTTAAACTCATAAAAATTGGGGTACTAGCAGCGGAAGTAGCACTTCTCGCGCGGGACAGGGGTCCCACACTCGGGGCCTCGCCCACGGATATCCGGACAAGAGACTAATCCGTCGGTTTGTCCAAAACCAAAATCGGAAAAACTTCCTTTACCTGGAAAGCACGGCGATTCCACCAGGATAACTCTTTACTCTAACGTAGTCAAGATCAAGAACTCTTGTCTTTCCATATTATCCACTCTCGGACCACATTACTTATTCCACATTCCGTTCAGTGTGTACTCGTTCTCATCCATTCACTCATATAGACTACATTATCTCACATACATCTTCATATTCATTATTCTACATACATATCCATGTTCGTACGTCCACATCATACATCCAATTTCACATTCATACATACGCATCTACATGCATACATCCACATCTACATTCATACATCCATACCTCCATTTCCACATCCACACATCCACCTTCATATTCATACATCCATTTTCACATGCATACATCTATTTTCACATCCTCATTCATACATCCACATTCACATACATACATCCACATCCGTATCTACATCCATACATTCACATCCACCTCTTCATTCACAATCACATCCATACATCCACATCCACATCAACATTCACATTCATACATATACATCTACATGTATACATCCACATCGCATTCATACAACCATATTACATTCATTCTCGTCCTAACACATCCCATATACATCTTAACACATCCTAACTCATCTTAACACATTCTATCACATCTCATACACATCTTATCACATCTTTTTACATCTCATACACCTCTTATCACATCCTATCACTTTCCATACGCATCTTATCAAATCTTGACCTCAATCGACCTTGCTACGCGAGACGTCCTCCATTGACTCTCCGTCAGCAGTTGCAACTTTATCAGTTCAGTCTTCATGACCTTAATCCTCAAGACGGTCAAAATGCTTCTCCAGCATTCTTGACATAAAACAGTCATTTACAAACAGTCACAATTACAGTTTCTATAACGAACTCTTGTCTTTCCATATTATCCACTCTCGGACCACATTACTTATTCCACATTCCATTCAGTGTGTACTCGTTCTCATCCATTCACTCATATAGACTACATTATCTCACATACATCTTCATATTCATTATTCTACATACATATCCATGTTCGTACGTCCACATCATACATCCAATTTCACATTCATACATACGCATCTACATGCATACATCCACATCTACATTCATAGATCCATACCTCCATTTCCACATCCACACATCCACCTTCATATTCATACATCCATTTTCACATGCATACATCTATTTTCACATCCTCATTCATACATCCACATTCACATACATACATCCACATCCGTATCTACATCCATACATTCACATCCACCTCTTCATTCACAATCACATCCATACATCCACATCCACATCAACATTCACATTCATACATATACATCTACATGTATACATCCACATCGCATTCATACAACCATATTACATTCATTCTCGTCCTAACACATCCCATATACATCTTAACACATCCTAACTCATCTTAACACATTCTATCACATCTCATACACATCTTATTACATCTTTTTACATCTCATACACCTCTTATCACATCCTATCACTTTCCATACGCATCTTATCAAATCTTATCACATCTCATACACATCTTATCACATCTTTTTACATCTCATACACCTCTTATCACATCCTATCACTTTCCATACGCATCTTATCAATTCTTATCACATCTCGTACACCTCTTATCACATCTTATCACTTTCCATACGCATCTTATCAATTCTTATCACATCTCGTACACCTCTTATCACATCCTATCACTTTCCATACGCATCTTATCAATTCTTATCACATCTCATACACCTCTTATCACATCCTATCACTTTCCATACGCATCTTATCAATTCTTATCACATCTCATACACCTCTTATCACATCTTATCACATTTCATATCTTTTTTTTTTAAAAGAGAATTCTTATATTTGATATAAGATTTCTCTACACATTTATTTATACATAAATTCCATTTAAGGAGACTAACACTTTCGAAATTAAAATCAATCTTTTATGCATCTTCTTATGCATAAATTCAGTTTGGTAGGAAATTACACTTTTAGAATAAAAGAATTTCTCTTATGCATCTAAGTTAAGCATAAAATCCATTTATGAGGAAAATCACACTTTTAGTATAAAAAGAATATCTTTTATGCATACCTATATGCATGAAATCCAATATGATAAAAGTAACACTCTTACAATAAAATAATCAACTTTTATGCATACCTCTATGCATGAAATTCAATTATGATAAAAGTCACACTTTTATAATAAAATAATCAACTTTTATGCATACTTCTATGCATGAAAATTAAACATGATAAAAGTAACACTTTTGATATAAAAAATTTCTTTTATGCATACTTCTATGCATGAAAATTAAAAATGATAAAAGTAACACTTTTGATATAAAATTTTTTCCTTTATGCATACTTCTATGCATGAAAATTAAAAATGATAAAAGTAACACTTTTGATATAAAAATTTTCCTTTATGCATACTTCTATGCATGAAAATTAAAAATGATAAAAATAACACTTTTGATATAAAAATTTATCCATTATGCATACTTCTATGCATGAAATAAAAATGGTAAAAATAACACTTTTGATATAAAAATTTATCCATTATGCATACTTCTATGCATGAAATAAAAATGGTAAAAATAACACTTTTGATATAAAAATTTATCCATTATGCATACTTCTATGCATGAAATAAAAATGGTAAAAATAACACTTTTGATATAAAAATTTATCCATTATGCATACTTCTATGCATGAAATAAAAATGGTAAAAATAACACTTTTGATATAAAAATTTATCCATTATGCATACTTCTATGCATGAAATAAAAATGGTAAAAATAACACTTTTGATATAAAAACTTATCCTTTATGCATGATATTAAAATTCAATTTCTCCATGATTGTAATGAAATTCTTTCAATTAATCTAGGATGATAATTCCTAGAATATGGTAGGAAGTCCTCTTTTTATGCTTTGAATGAGATTATTTTATGCATAATTTTTATAAAAATTTTGCCATAGCTCCGCTGCTATGACTGATAAATCTCAATTTTTCTAAGGGATAATGCTTATCATTAAGGAAATAATTAAAATAATCTCTAATTGGATTATTAATCTATAATGGATTGAATCATTAATATACATAAACTAAAAGCATAGAAAAAAGCCATTAATTTGGCCTCAAGCATAGCTTAATCATGGGTTAAGGAAAAGCTTTATGAAAAGCTTGATTTGGATTGAGAACGGGTCATGAGTATGACCATTTCTTGAGTGAGAGAGAGAATTTACATAAAAATCATTAGAATTTAAACATAAATGAAAATTAACTTCAATAGCATTATGTAACTCTTCACTACTATTCAAACTTCAATAGCATTAAAAAAAACCATACCAATTAAACTTCTCAAGCTTGAGAGGGATTGAGAAGAGAGAAACATTGAGAAATTATAGAAAGATCAATATTCACTAATTACCTTACAACTTGCTTGATTCTTTGTTCACGGTAGAGGCCCCCAACCAATCAATTGGTTAAGTATGTTGATGGAGCCACTAATGGGGATTGAAGAAAGAGGGAAGCTCCAAAAACTAGTGAATTATTAAATGAATTCACAGTTCTTGGCTTAGGTGGAGTAGAGTAACGATGCATAAACACTATATTTTTTTCAACAAGGGGGAGGCTTCTATTTATAGGAAAAATTGAGCTCCTAACCAAACAAACTGATTCTAGAATTTTCTAAATCAGTTTGGTCAATATTTGACCATTTTTAGGTCAGTTAAGCTAACTTTTTGGAACTAGACTTAAATGAGGAGAGAGGAGAGATGAAATATCTCAATTTTTATGAGTTTAAAAACTCATTCAAGCATGTGAAATATGCACCTCCTTTAAAGAACTCTCTTTCCTTACATATGTGTCAGAATGGAATCATTTTAATATTGCTCATAGTTTTTTACTAATAAACCTTGTACATTTTCAACTCTTCATCTTATGTGAAATATGCACCTCCTTTAAAGAACTCCCCTTCCTTACATATGTGTCATAATGGAATCATTTTAATATTGCTCATAGTTTTTTACTAATAAACCTTGTACATTTTCAACTCTTCATCTTATGTGAGCATTTACTCATTTTTGGATACCCAAAATATCTCATATTTTTAATATTGCTCATAGTTTTTTTACTAATAAACCTTGTACATTTTCAACTCTTCATCTTATGTGAGCATTTACTCATTTTTGGGTATCTTCTTTTACAAATTGGATTTATCTCCTCCCTACACATGGATTGATGCTATTGGCCCATAGGAACCTTAATTGGACCATAATCCAAAAATTTCTGAAAATCTAGACCCTTAGGGTAAGGTCCTTTATACCCATTTCCAATTAATTCCAATTGCACATTGGAAAGTTCTTTTTGAATTTCTGTTTCAGGGGAACTTATTTTAATAAGATGAGATAATTTTCTATCCAAAAATATTAAAAATTTGAATATTCTCTCTCTAGAATATTTTCTCTCTCTAGGTTAAAACAGTTAGAAACAAGTCTTTTATATTTCTGAAGAGGGATTGATTACAGGGGAAGATGCTGGACATTTTGAGAGGCTGGGGAGGAATCTTACAGATTAACTCACCATTAGTATTTAATATCACTATTAGTGTTTAATAACACTATTAGTGTTTAAAAATACTTTTTCTTTGTTGAATTAACAAAGTAATTAGTGTTAAACAACACAATTAGGGTGGTTGCAAGATCAAGGTGCCCAGTTTTGTTCACTCAGGCACCCTGTAAACAGTAAAAAAACAGGCATTTGTTTACCTTTAGTGGCTAATCTCTCCTAGTAAATGAAGGAATTTCATTTCAAGTTCTTTTGTTGGAACATCATATTCAAAGTTGGAAATATAGTTGCATAATTTGATTAAGCATTAGATAGATAAAAGTCCTCATTTTCTTAGGTACAAAGTCAATGTATACACCCTGTCCCAAATTTGAACTGATTCCATAAAATGCTAATATCTTTTACATATAAACTCATATGAGATTCCCACTTCGTACCTTAGATCTTCACATAATATGGAGCTTAACTTGATTTTTTGAGAAAATTTTAAGATATTTGTCTATTTTCTTTAAATATTTCAAGGTCTTTAAAGTGTTATAATATACGCCACTTTTTGTACCCACAATAGCTACCACTTAACATCCTCAATCTTGTAGATCAAAAGAGTGGGTAGGTACTGAGACATTAGTAGAATGTGGTGGTTAGTAAAAATTACAAATCCAATGGTTGGATTTTTAATGATCTCTTTTTCAAAATTCTTCCAGACTATCAGAAGGCCTGCAAATATTAATAATCTAATTAGTAAAATTACATTTTTGATGTGAATCATCTAAAACCTATAGGGACTAGTGTACTTGTAATGGTGCATCTATGGAAAAATAAATTGGATCACTCTAAGTATGGAAAGATCATTTGTTTATCATTTCATCATATTTTTGATTAATTTTGATTAATTAGACTAATTTATATTAATTTAAGTTATATTGGGTTAATTTAAGGACAAGCGTATTTTCTATTATTTGCTTGATCTCATTTTAAGTACCTTGCCCCCAAAATTTGCTCTCCAAGCATTGTCCCAGTCCAGCACAGAAACTGGATAAAACTCTGATCTTGCAACAACCCATTAGTGCTTAGAAGCACACTTTAATCACTTTGAAAGCATAAAAATTGGTGTTGATGTTGAAGCTTGATGGGCATGAGGTTTATGGCTACCTCATATGAATGAGAACTCTTTAAAAACAAGAGAGGAACTCAGCAACTAAGCATTCACACCACCATTTTAGTGATTAAAGCAAGGGAGTGATGATTGAGCAAGAAAAACCCAAAAACAAGCTTTAATGGAAAGCTTGAGTGAAAATGAACCCCCGCTTGGTCTTTTGCTTGCAGCCGTCGCCACAAAGGTTTGTTGAAGCTTAAACCACAGCTGTGTACTCTGCACTTAATGGGCTACCATAGCCCTAAGACTTCTCACCTTATTGTGGTCTACAGCCGAGCAATGGCTGTACGACCAGCGCAGGATAGAAAACAGGCGCGCTGATTTGCTACGTGGACAATGCCGCAGCGACGCATGGAGGAAATACACAATTGCTGGTACGAAATGATGCGCCTATGAGTCCTCTACATCTTCCTTGAAGAAATCTTTGAAAGATATGGCTTCTACAGGTTGCTGTAGCTCCTCCACTACCAGGGGGTTGAGCTCCACACAAGAAGGATAAAGAAAAAATGGAGATTTTTGACCTAATCTACACCACAAGTGGTTCAAATCACCTAAGCTCTAGATACCATGTTGAGAAAACATGGTGCTCATGCTAGATCAAGTGTGTGGAGAGGAGAGACTCACAAAATACAAGAATAATATCTTGCTTATTAAGTTGCTTATACATACAACTAGGCCTTGCTCTCATACAAAATGCCTCATGGCCTCACCTTTAAATAGGTGAACAAGTGGACCTCAAGTCCATTCACACTCACACCCTTCTCTCACCCTTCTACTCAACCTTAGTCTCTTAATAACAAACACCTACTATGTTTGTGTGCAAGAAGGTACTAGGTGATGACATGGTAGCCTTGCTTGGAGACCACTGGAGGACTGTAGAGAAGGGATACATAAGGATGACACATTCAAGTGCAATATAGTAGAATCTAGTGTCTCATTTCGATATCTCAAAGCTTGTGCCACACTATGCATATGCTTCTATTACGAGCGGTGGATGAAAAAGAATAGTTGTTGGGTCCCAATGCAAGCAGATGAACAAGTTGTTTTGCCTCTTGACATATGCGTTCGGTTGCCCAGTGGTGTAGTGGAAGTTGTAGGTGCAAGTAGACATTATTAGAGCCTCCTAAATATTAGAGAGCACCTCAATATCATGGGAGGTGAGGATATTAGCAGAGCACAATTCAAGGTGAACAGTAGGAAGATTTGAAAACAACTAGAGACAAAGACCTTGGTAGATCCCGATTGGGATGTTGATGGTATATCGCTCAGTTAATGGGGATTTTGAATTTTGTGAATTTTGAAGCTACTTCAAGTATGTTAATTTTGTAAAGTCCTTGCCCTCAAAAAAGTGTTTTGAGCAATGAATTTTTGTCTTGTAAGCTATGAATTTAGAATTCTTGTTAGATTTTTATATTAAAGTTATAATATAGCTCAACAAATTTACTCTAAAGCTGTCTTGTATGTGCACGTTAATGGTCAACTCAGTGTAGGTACTAGGGTTCCTATTCCAAAATGGTTTAGTGGCACACAAATTTACAGCACATAGTTTTTTTATGTCGATGGTTTCGGAGTCCATCCAAAACAGTATATAAAGACCAGTCCTAAGGGAATTGAGAACATAATATCTTACAACTTATAAGCTCTATACAAAAGCCGCCCATGGATGCAAATTCTTCTAATGAGAGTATTGTTCCTAGCACGGTTGCTAGGCCAGCTATTTCAGCTATTTCTTTTGATGATGATGACTTCTATTCCTCTGTTGGGGATACAGATGATCAACCTATCTAGATATCTAAAAGCTTTAAGAAGACCTTGAAGATGTAGACAAGCTGATAGATGAAACCAAAGAAGTGCATCAAAGAATTCTTCAGATGAACAGACTGAGGAAAAATCTATCATGCAGAATTAGATAGGTCTTGTATTGAGGGACTTAGGCCCAATAGAAGTTATTGTAAGACTTGTATTGAGCTGTTCTATCTTAGCAATGACTAATGTGATGAAAAATTTCTACATGGACATGTGTCTACAAAGTACCATCATAAACAATTTTGAAGCAAACGTCTTTAAAATTCAGTTTTAACCAAAGATAAGTTATGAGAATAAAAATTCTCAATAATCTATTTTATTATGGCAAAGCACAATACTCATAAAATAAAAAAATGAGTAGGGCTCAATAAAAATATAGAATGTTTATACAAAAATGAACCGAGCTAAAAAAAAATATAGAATCTTTACAAAATGCTTTGGCTCTAGACATATACAAAATGCCTCTAAGCGGTTTCGGGCTCTGTAGCCTCAGCCTTGGCCTCCTCCTTTGACTCAGCCTTTGGCTCTATCTCCTTTATTGTTGGCACCTTGCCCTTGCCTGCAAATGGAAGCTTCCTCTTTGCCTTGGCCTTGCTTCCCTTCTCACGGACTCCTTGTTTAAAGCTAAAATGCTTAATAGGAGAACGAAGCGGCATCTTTTTTCTCTTCTTTGATGCACTAGTGCCAGCAACTGGTGGAAGTGGCGAGTCAGGTTCATCAGGCGTAATTGAATCGTTGAGGATAATGTTTATTGCCTTTGCCTACACACTCCACAGCCATAACTTGTCTGAGCAAACAGACTGCAAAACAACATAAAAGTCAATTAGAATAATGCGAGATCTCATGAAATAAACAAAAGAAAAATTATATTACAATGACACAAGAAACTTACACAGCTATCAAAATTAGTGTACTTGGAAAGGAGGAACTTCGAGATATTTGTGACTATGTGCCAACCACAAGAGTGCGAATCTTTTTGCATAGGAACGGGTTGGTTGAGAAATTTTCACTCTATATCCTTTTTCAATTCAAGACATAGAGTTTCAATGAATGCAACCACCCTCTTACATGCCCTACAGCAGTCAGTTGATGATATAAAGTAAGAACGACTTACAATCAACAATTAGGAAGCAATAAGGAAATGATATAAAGTATAATGACTTACAATTTAGACTATCGATGCATTCCAAGAAGGCTATTCATAAAAATTATCCGGCATTTCACCACATTAATTAAACAAGCAGACCAGTGCCCTCTAAAATTGAGAAAGCAAACAAAAAATATAAGAAACCTAACATAGGCAACTAATAATTTAAATTCCATGAACAGCTTGAGATCCAAAGAAAATACATACTTCTCTACATATGGCAGCACAACAAAGTAGGTACCTGGACTAACTCCCTAGAAATAAGGAGCAAGGTCCTCTTGAGACCTCGATGGGTCAATTAGGATAGTTGATACACCAAAGGATCACAAATATATACTTGCTTTGCATGGTCTGGCAGCAAAAGCTCTTTCAATAGTGCCCTGTAGATTAAATTAAAAACATTAGGAAAGGGAAAAAGAAAACAAAATAAGGAAGCATTAAAAAAAAGGCAAAGAGTACACACCTTAAACAAGTAAGCACAATACTGTCATTGATCTCTCTATTCTTTTCAACGAGTATATAAACATCCGTTGGAGTGATATGGAGGTACTCCTCCTGCTCGGCGGTGTACGAGACATTGCATATGATCTGACCAAGCACCACCCTTAAGTCTATCATTATTCTCTCTCTCCAACTTCAGAAGGTTTTATGCCAGTTCATCCCTAACCACATTCTCTTCTAAAATTGTCTCCTTTCCCTTCAGATCCGCCCCCTTTACCAGCCTCTTCCAGCTTTGTGGACCTGGTGTTTCAATAACCACCTTGTCTCGGCATCCCTCTTCCTCTTAAAAACAGGAGGAATGGAGAGCATTTCCGCTGCCTTCCTATCCCTGAATGGCAAAGGTTGCATGAACTTATCATACCTATACCTAACTCTGCTTACTACCATCATGTCCTTGTCCATTAGTGTGACCCTCCTGGTAGCATGGGCAGTACAAATGTTACTATTATTCAATAAGTCTATAAGGAAGTCCTCGCATGACTCTTAAAGACATGCAACGGCACTACTCTACCATTTAAAGTAACCTTTCTTCTTTATCACTAATGGATCTAATAATCCTCAAGAAAGGAGCTTTGGGGATGAGGAGATTCACAACCTCCTGTGCCTTCCTTATCTTCACAAACAGTTTCCTTTGCCTTTGCAAAGAGACTCGGGCCTTTGAAATATTCACGCTAGTGCTAGGTTTGACCTCAGGAAGCATAGGTTCCCTTGCGAGGTCCTTTGGAACGTTGATGGCACAGAAGCGGTAAAGCTATTTACGCCCTTATAGGGTGTCACACTTCCACACATGCATATAAACACACCAGAACACTAGACCCAAGTTGCATGAACAAGATTTATATTTTAGAATAGATCCTTATCTTTACAGAGTTGTATATCTCAAACACCAGCCCCACAGTTAATCAAGAGAATTTACAACTCTGGCGCCTGAGTCTCCAGAAGAGGATAATTCACCAGAGAAACCACTCTCTCTCCCTTTTGCTCAAACATTCCTAGACCCAGTCACTCTCTCTTTCTGCCTTCCTGTGCATAGCCCTCCTTTTACATCTTGGCGGCCAGCTTCATAAACCAACCGCCACCTACACTCTACTAGTGGAAGCAGCCTTTTTGTTGCTGACGTGCTAGCCACTGCCTTCTTCTAGGCGGTTCTCCCTCAGTCGCCACCAGCCACTCTCACCAGTGCCCTCTGCTCTCCTACTATCTTCAGCTTCTGCAACCACCAAAGGCGGCCTCCCCTCTGGTCTCTCACCAGCAGCTCCACACTCCTCTAGTGATCTTCTCTGCATGCCTGCAGCACCTTTAACACCAGCTAGTCTTCACGTCAGCAACTCCAGTCGCCCGTGCAGCCAGCTTCTAAACCATGTCGCCCAGCTGCTGCCACACCACATCTGGCCCTGTCTGCTTCAACGGCGCTTCCGGATGCACCTATGCTCCCCTCTTGCGCCAGTCTATTGTAGACCAGTCGGCTGTGCCCCAGCTGCTCTCCATAGCCCGGGCCCCTACGCTTCTGAGGCCATCAGCTAGTCCAAGGCGGCTCCTCTGCACTGCGCTAACCCACAAGGTGGTCTCCTCACTGCATGTGCCTGTCTGCGCCCCAACGGCTCTCGCGTCTGCAGCGTCTCAGGAAGGTGACCCTTTTTCCACCAGGCGGCAACTCTCTCTTTTCGTTTGTAGTAGCTGCGCATCACTCTTGCTCGCCAGATTTCCTCTTCACGTGCCGGCCAACTTCCAGAGACCCTCGCTGGCAGTTCCGAAAAACTCCACGTGGTCCTTGCTTCATTGGCCATGTTGTAGTATATTTTATTATTCTTATTTTCCTAAAGCCTCAACGATGGCTACATCACTCTTCATTTCACACTATGCTCTTACATACATTGGCCCTTTCTTTCCTAATTGCCCATGCTCCACATACTTCTCAATTGCAATCTTTAATTGCCCAGTTATATATTGGACGCGCACACAATTCCAGACAACCGAGTAGCTGATATCATCTCAGCGGACTTCCAATCGACCACACTCTGGACAGGCCTGCACAAGCCCAAAACAAATCCATCTACCCTGTACAGATGGCAACGCCCTCAAAACCAAACTTTTCACACATGCCACGCACACGTATGTACACATTATCAGCCTCTATTTTTGTCCACACATATTTAGAAACCCCCTACTTCTGCTGAGACATTCATGTCCAGCAGCTGTACAAACAGGGACGAAATATTCAGATCTTCCTCTGTACTCTCCACAACCTCCTGACATGCATCATAAACTTCCTGATCTTCTTCTTTCAAGGCTAACATCAATCGAGCAAAATATTTCTTCAGTCGTAAACCATTCACTCTCCTTTTATGCTTCTTTCCATTCAAATCAGCAAGCTGATAACTCCCATTATCAAATTTTCTCTCAACTTTATATGGACCTTCCCACTTTGTCTGGAATGTAGTATGAAAAGTACTATCCAGCTTGCTATTATACCTGAGAACCAGATCACCCTCTTCAATTTCTTTCTGCTCCACCTTCTCATTCTCTCTCTCTTGTCTTTTCAATTGCATAGCCACATAATGATCAAATGCTAGCTCTCTGTCCAACTAGACTGTTTGCAAGGCCAATAATCTTTCTCTGTAACAATTAATAGGCTCATGTCCTTCTTCAACCAGGAACTTCAAAGCTGGAATTTCCACATCAATAGGCATGAGTGCTTCTTTCCCATAAACTAAATGAAAGGGTGAGAATTGTATACCAGATTTTACTGCAACCCTGTATGCCCATAATACACGATTCATCTCTATATCCGAATTCTTGATATGGCCTTCTATCATTTTGGTTATCATCAGCTTAAATTCACCATTGAATCTTTCATTCAAGCCATTGCATTGAGGGTGATAAGGAGTGGAGTACTTGTGGTTGATATTCAATCTTCTGCATAAATGGTCAACTACCTCTCCTCGAAATTCAGGACCATTATCTGATAATATCTCCAGAGGAATACCAAATCTGCAGCATATATGTTCATACACAAAATCAGCCACCTCTTTACTATCCACTCTCTTCACTGCCTTCACTTCTGCCCATTTTGATAGGTAATCCACCGCAGTAAGCACATAACACTTTCCTCTGGCTGTCTTGGGAAGTGGTCCAACTGCATCCACTCCACATCTTTCAAAAATGTCATATACCAGCATGATATTTCTCGGCTCCATTTTTAAGATTCTCTTCCCCATTCTCTGGCACTCATGACAAGACCTGCACCAGTGCTGAATATCCTTCTGGATGGAAGGCCATACATAACCCTCCAGTAATATCTTCTGCAAGGTGATCTTAAATGCATAATGACCCCCACATGCTCCCTCATGATTTGAAGATAGAATATAATAAATTTCTTCCCTCCAGGGAATTCTTCTTAATACCTGATCAACTCCTTACATGTATAATTCATCTCCAATCATGACATAATGCTTACTTTTCCTGATAAAATGATACTTTTGGCCTTTTTTGAGCTCCTCAGGCAAGCAACCTGAGAGTAAGTAATCCACCACTCTGGACAGGTACTCCCTTCCTCTGTATAATGGCTCTTCAATTTTTGCAATTACTGGATCCTGATTAATTGCCTCCTGGGCCATCTCATGTGCAATATGATTTTCCTCCCGCCGCACATGTTGAATACTCCATGCTGTAAATTGATGTAGCAGCCTTCTAACATCAGCCAGACATTCTTTTAATCTCGGATTCTTTGCCAGCTACCCAAGACCTGCTTTACTACTAATAAAGAATCTCCCTTTATGATTAGCTTTTGAATTTTCTGTTTTAAAGCAGCCTGTAGCCCTTGAAAAAATGCTGTGTATTCAACCTCATTGTTACTTTCAGCTTCCAAAAGTATCCCATCCTTTAGAATCAGCCCGCCTTCTGAATTCTGGATTATATACCCCCTGATGGCCTGATGTATACTCCTTTTATATGAACCATCAAAGAATAAAATATGAGCTCCGGGAATGATAATTTGTTCCTCTTTTTCTATCTTTGAATCTACTTCCTTCACCAGTATCGGACCGTCCTTGTATGTTAGAAGATCTGCGAGAGTTGCCTTGCAAGTATCTTCAATCAAAAATGAGAAATCATATTCTTGAAGCTCCACTAACCATCGCATCATACCTTTTGAGAGTGAAGTACCATTCACCAACTGAGGGAGTAAAGTATAGTTTGTCAGAACCACAAATGGTTTCATCAGAAGATATCACCTGAACTTTCTACGTGCATACACCAGACTTGACAAAACCAATTCAGCCTCAGTGTATTTCCTCTCTGCTTCTGTCTTCACTCTACTTGCATAATACACAGGCTTCATATATCTAGATTCATCTCCTCTCTGCATTAAGATTGCTCCAGACAAGAGCTTTTATCTTCTCTGGATTAGGTTCAATTCCATTTTGAGATATCATATGCCCCAACAGCTTCACCTTTGAATATCCTAAATGACACTTCTTTGGATTCAGCTCTCCACTTGCATCATCCATTTTAGAAAATACTTGCTCCAATTTATTACCATGCTCCTTTTGAGAACTATATACACATATATCATCCAAAAAAGCTCTCACAAAATGATCTGTAAGAGGTGCAAGTACTTTGTCAGTGTTTCTCTGATACCACGAGGGTGCATTTTTCAAACCAAATGGTACTACTCGGTAACAGAAGCAACCCCATGGTGTAATGATAGTGGTTTTAGCCTGGTCTTCCTCAGCAATTGAGATCTGAAAATACCCAGAGAAGCCATCACATACACTATATCTCTCATATCCAGCTACCCTGTCCAAAATATCATCAATGAATGGCAGAGGATAGTGATTGCTTTTTGTTGCAGCATTCAGAGGCTTGTAATCAATATAGACTCTCCACCCACCTGTATGCTTTGGAGTAAAGACCACTGGATTTGCCCAATCTGAGTGATCTACTGGATAAATTAACCTTGCTTTTAACAACTTACTCAACTCCTCTCTTAATACAGGCAATAGCTCTCTATTTATCCTCCTCGGTTTCTGAAACACTGGCCTCACACCCTCTTTCAATACTATAGGCATTGGTTCACATTTAAATCCTCGGATCTCTTCATATGAAGTAATGAACAAATGAGGGAATTTATGTATTACCTTCATATACTCTTCTTTTTCCACTCGCTGCAATTTAGGATTCAGCATGCCCTGTAACAGCTTCTCTTTCTTTGTACTGGGTGATGGAGGCTGCATCAGACTGTCCATATCTTCAAGTCTGCTCTCTTCTTCCTTCTTTATCTCCTCTTTAGCTTGCATTACATGCTCATTTTCTTCTTTCATCAAAAATGATACCTGGCTCTCATCATCAGAAATAGAACTCTCTTCTTCAGTTTCACTATCTGTATACTCATTAGCACTTGTTTCTTCAGGCTCACTCTTCATTTCTCGCTTACTACTCATATTGAACTTCCTGGCCCTTCCTCTCTTATTATGTACTGTTATAGTCCCTCTTCTCCAATTTTGGATGGCACCCACCTGTCTGAGCCAAGGTCTGCCCAAAATCAGTGGATAAGCTCCCAAACCAGCTGGCATAATATGGCAATTTATGTTGCAAACCACACCAAAAGCAATCATCACTGACACTTCTGTACATATACCCAGACACTTCACTTTTGCATGATTTGCCAAACGGAGTCTGAAATCTGAACTAGCATTTAGCTTTAACCCCAATCTCTCCATACAGGACTGAGTCATTACACTGATTTGTGCACCGCCATCAACATATGCTTCTCCAACACTCACACTTCCACACCAAGCATCAACTGATGGACAAATATCAGGAAGGTCTTCCACAGACATCAGCTCCATTTCGCCTTATGTGGGCTCCTGCTCATTTACTTTCCTCGGATTTGCCAACTTCTTCCACTCTCTCTTAAGCTTCGGACACAATCCAAGCAATTGGGCAAAAGTTATATTGGCTACCCTTCCCTTTAAATCTCCCATCAATGTATACTCCTCCTGACCTTGACCAATATGCAAATCTGAAGTTTTATAATGTCTTCTTGGCTTCCTCTTCTTCTTCTATGGTTGAAGGCTTATATCAAATTGGACATGTTTACCTTTCTTAGAAGATGGTTCAGGTTCTGCCATTGTACTTCTCGTCCTCTTTGCCATAGGCATAATCTCTGGAATGGCCTCTACTCCTATCAGGCTGAGAGCTAGTCCCTTTCCTTTATCCTCCCATTTAACTCCACTGGTAGAGGGTTGATTTGGATCTTTTACTTCAACACTATGATCCCCCGATCTATCATTAGTCCTCTGCATCACAAGATACATTCCACCACCTGCTCTGGGCGGTTTGTCACATTGAGGGCTGATATGTCCCCGCTCCCCACAGTTCCAGCATTGGACATTGCTTAAATAATAGCCCCGTCCTCTCCCTGTTCCTCCCATATTCCCTTCACCTGTTGACATATTGTCTCTTCTATTATTTAGTGCACCTCGGCTCCTTCCCTTTCCACCTGCTTCCATCCAATTAAAACTTAGAGACTTCATGAGCTCCACTCCATCATGTATGTCCCTCTTCAAAGTGTCCTCCTGTTCAGGAACAACAGCAGCTTCCCTTTCAAGATGTATGCTCTCAATCTCTGGCATCTTCACAAACTTCTTCAGCTCTTCCTGTATTCCCATCTGCCTCAGACGCTTCACCTTCCACTCCTTCTCTCGAGCTACTCTGACAGCCTCCTCAAAGCTATCTAGATTCTTCAGCTCCACTTTTAGACGGAGGGTTGGCTCCAGAGACCAGCCACAAACCGGTCTCTCTTTATCACCTGTGGGGGTACTTCAAGAATCAAAGCCTCACACCATAGACTCCATAGTCTACCAAACTCTATCAGATACTGATCCACATCCTGACCGTCCTTCTACTGAATGTTACACAATTCCTTCCACACATCATTCGGACTCCTTACATGAGCAAACTGTGCCAAAAATGCAGTTCTGACTACACGGTACTTAGGATCCTGTTGATGAATGTTCCTGTGTGTAGTCACAAACATCTATAGCCATGTTTTTGCATCACCTTGCAAGCAATAAGTCAAAATCTGAGAAAGGATCTTCGGGGTTGCCCTGTCTTTCATCAAGGCTGTAAACTCCATCTTCTCCAGAAACCTGACTGCACTCTCTTGTGGCAATCCCCAATACTCTGGAAAATCTTGAGCCATCTTTCCAAGTCTTGCTTCACACAGCCCCTGTCTTCTTTCACAAACCAGAGGAAATCTGCTCCTCTGTGGGGGCACCAAAAAGTGATGGCACAGAAGCGGTAAAGCTGTTTACGCCCTTATAGGGTGCCGCACTTCCACACACGCATATAAACACACCAGAACACCAGACCCAAGTTGCATGAACAAGATTTATATTTTAGAACAGATCCTTATCTTTACAGAATTGTATATCTCAAACACCAGCCCCACAGTTAATCAAGAGAATTTACAACTCTGGCCTGAGTCTCCAGAAGAGGATAATTCACCAGAGAAACCACTCTCTCTCCCTTTTGCTCAAACATTCCTAGACCCAGTCACTCTCTCTTTCTGCCTTCCTGTGCATAGCCCTCCTTTTACATCTTGGTGGCCAGCTTCATACCCTTCTCTTGGCTACCAACCGCCATCTACACTGTACTAGTGGAAGTAGCCTTTTTGTTGCTGACGTGCTAGCCACTGCCTTCTTCTAGGCAGTTCTCCCTCAGTTGCCACCAGCCACTCTCACCAGTGCCCTCTGCTCTCCTGCTATCTTCAGCTGCAGCCACCAAAGGCGGCCTCCCCTCTGGTCTCTCACTAGCAGCTGCGCTCCACACTCCTCTAGTGATCGTCTCTGCACACCTGCAGCACCTTTAACACCAGCCAGTCTTCATGTCAGCAACTCCAGTCGCTCGCAGCTAGCTTCTTAACCATGTCGCCCAGCTACTCTACACGACGGCCACACCACATCTGGCCCTGTCTGCTTCAACGGTGCTTCCGGCTGCACCTACGCTCCCCTCTTGCGCCAGTCTGTTGTAGACCAGTCGACTGTGCCCCAGCTGCTCTCCATAGACCGGGCCCCTATGCTTCTGAGGCCGTCAGCTAGCCCAAGGCGGCTCCTCTGCACTGCGCTAACCCACAAGGTGGTCTCCTCACTGCATGTGCCTGTCTATACCCCAGCTGCTCTCGCGTCTGCAGCGTCTCAGGAAGGCGACCCTTTTTCCACCAGGTGGCAACTCTCTCTTTTTGTTTGTAGCTGCGCATCACCCTTGCTCGCCAGCTTTCCTCTTCCCGTGCCGGCCAACTTCCAGAGACCCTCGCTGGTGGTTCCAAAAAACTCTACGTGGTCCTGGTTCATTGGCCATGTTGTAGTATATTTTATTATTCTTATTTTCCTAAAGCCTCAACGATGGCTACATCACTCTTCATTTCACACTATGCTCTTGCATACATTGACCCTTTATTTCCTAATTGCCCATGCTCCACATACTTCTCAATTGCAATCTTTAATTGCCCAGTTATATATTGGACGCGCACATAATTCCAGACGACCGAGTAGCTGATATCATCTCAGAGCGAACCTCCAGTAGACCACGCTCCGGATAGGCCTGCACAAGCCCATAACAAATCCATCTACCCTGTACACCTGGCAATGCCCTCAAAACCAAACTCTTCACACATGCCACGCACACGTATGTACACATTATCAGCCTCTATTTTTGTCCACACAACGTCTTCTGGTAGATCCTCTAGAACCGGCCCTTGATTTGGTGCTGGATCTAGTACTGGCACTGAAACTCTCTTGACAATTTGTTTCATGTAAGCCATGGCAGTACTGGAAAAGAGAAGGTAGAATTAGTAGCCAAAAATCACTCGACAACCATCCACCCGATATGGTGAATCCAAATGTGGACCAATATAAATATCACGCGGTGGATGAAAAAACAATGTGGCAATAAAATTAACCCAACTGTCCATGGAGCGATATGACGATTCCAAAAGTTGGAGAATGGCTATATCGCCATGAACAAAGAGAGTGAAAGACAAGGGAAAGAGAGCAAAAAACCTACAAGGGTTGGGAGGATAGAAGGCAATTTTCCACATCTATCGAGCTGTCAGTCGAGCAAAGTGTGGAGAAACACAATGGAAAAAAAAGCGTGGAAAAAAAATATTCCTCCTTTTTATAGAGCAAAACGCAATCATGACGTCGATAGCCCTACACGCAGAAATTCGTGAAGGGACGATGATGTAAGCCCTACCATAGGTGGCATTCGATGATGTAAGCCCTACCCCACAGGTGGCGTTTGATCCTAAATCATGTGATGTTAGCCCTATTATTTGACCTATATAAAGATTTTATCTTTTGATAATTTCCATATCGTCCATGGCCACGATATGCGAGTCTTTTTTTTCTCTGCTTTTCTCTGTGCTCAAAAATTTCTCGCCTTCCATACCACCGTCCACGGCCCATACCATCCAAATAGTGCGATAGCTGCATTCACCCTCCTTTTCTTTCCCCTTATCGCACGGTGAATAGTTTCCAACTAGATCACAGCAGTGATGGAGGTTAAGAGTTCTCACTTATACAATGTTGTAGATGATGTGGATGATTTATTACTGGAGGAGGTTAAGGACGAGCCTATCGCTAACAGAGCATCTCTTTGATCTGCTGAGGAGGGCTCGGTAGGAGAAATTTCTTTCCCATGTAGAGCCTATGTTCAACGTTCCTTTCAGTCCGGAGGATATTATCAAGGACATGGTAAGGACATCGCTGGAGGGAGAGTGGACAGAGTATTGCAGGTTGGTCGGTGGAGGAACCGTCTTGGAAGGGTCAATTACATACGTCCACATGTCAAGCTTCTCAATCACCTCATCTTAGAATGCAAGCATGTCGAAGAGGTGGGACACTTACTCTTAGAAGATCAACATATCAAGATTTGTGTTGACATGTGCCCAGTGCATGGTAGGAAATGCAGGTTGTCGAATATTATTTTGGGTTTGTTGCCTACCTCTCTTTCTTCATGCTGATAAGGAGGATTACACAAAGGAGGAGCTCAAAGGAAGGACTGATAAATCAAAATAGTCCTTTATTTCAAGTGCTCAATCTGTAGAAGAAGAGGTCTTGGACCTTGTGTCTGAGAAGGAGGAGGAACTCCTCAGCACAAATTTTGATGTGGCAGAGTTTAAGGCTTCCACCGTCATTGATGAAGGAACATCATCCATCCATGGGGAGCGATTGACACTCCAATTTTGTCATCCCTGGGCTACCGTCCTTCCTAATTAATGGGAAGTATTACCTCCTCCTCTCCCACATTCAAAAAATCTACAATTTTAGGGAGGATTACTGTCTTACCCTATAATAGCATACGATTGTGAAGCTACATCCAGTGTTCTCGATGTAGAGAATGAGAATAAGGATGAATTTCTCGCATTGGACACAGAAGTGACAGAAGACTTCATAGAGGCCCCAGAAGCAATGTCCTTGTGCTTTAAAAAAGCCAAGGAGAATGAAGCTTCTCTTCCTTCTGAGAGGAAGAATTTCAAGCCCTTCAGTAGGATATGGGCATTTCTGAATTTGGCAGGGAACCTCTTTCCGAACTTGACCAAGAAAATGAAGAGGGCTCCATCAACCTTTGGGATGTAGCCAAGTTGGAGGAGGATGAGAACCAGAGGAGGGTAAATTATTGCTTAAGTTTGCCTGAATTAATTATTTCTTTAGTTTGTCTGGTTTAATTCTTATTGCTTCAGTCTGTTTGAATTATTTCTTACTTTAGTTTGTTCCCTCTTGGTTCTTTGTCAATGCAGATAGAGCTTGACAACGCTGATGGATTTCTTGGACGAGGTGGTGCTGGTCGTGCAAGAGTTGGGCAAGACGTCGCTCTTGCACACTACATCTCTTCTATTGACAAAAATATATTTATTATATATCATAGCAAGTACTCCAAGGATGCAGAGATTCCACTCCTTACACACTGAAAGCCCTATCTAGGTATACAGGGTATGCATTTATACCTAATAATATACATAAAGTCATGCTTATAGAGAATTGTGCTGCCATCCGTATCTTTGGATATGGCCCTGGTTTTTGGCCTTCTTGAGCAGGTTATTTCCTTTATTATTCAAGCTATGCTCTGGGTGCAGGAGTGGAGGATGTAAAGTCACTCAAGGGCTATAGTCGTATAAGAGGTTTTTGCATTATAGAGGGAAAATGCCTATCAAAGAGGGGGAGCAAGAAGAGAAGAGACTCAAGAGCAATTAGATCTTTTCGCTGTAAATATTTTCAATGTAAATCTTCAATACAATGGAATGGTGCAATTATTTTTTATTTTCAAGTCAAAAAGCTTTACAACTTTCTTCTAAATGTTGTCTACTTCCTAAGTCAAAAATGTTTACAACTTTATTCAAAATACTTTCAACTTCAAAGTGCGGTTTCTACTTCCAATTTCTTCCTATGCGTTTTCATGAAGATCTCCATGCTGCATGACGTGCTGGTCCTGTGTGCCAGCTTTCCACTTTAGTGATCTTCTCTGTTTGGCATTATTTCGTGCTACCCTTGCTATATTACTCATATGTGCCCTTTCCATGGATAATTTTTGCCCAAAAGTGTACATGTAAAACTAGTTAAACATCTCCTTGAGGTAATTTGTACGAGTCTTCCCTCCTCCATGCTTCTGCCAAGTGTTTTTAAAATATACTCCTCTAGCTTGATAGTGAGATTTCTACATTCCTTGTATGCTCCACATGTCCAGAGAACCATACTCATTCATGAAGTATGCACCATGAATGAGCATAAAGAATGTGCTACACAAAAATTAAGACAGAGTCAGTAGTTATTCATACTCGTTGCTAAATATCCAGTAGGAAGGAGCAAATGTGTTTACCATGTAGTGTTTACCATGTAGTGTGTAATGTTGGTTTCACCCCCATGTATGGACCATGGACTTCATAAAATTAGAAAGCTTGTCTTGAAATTTTTGTCACGCCTTTGTGGTTGTCCTGCTTTTAGTCAAAAGTTTCACCATCTTATTGAAGTCTGATCAAACCTTCTCACGTAGAATTACAAGGTTTGAATTGGTGTAGTCAAATGTTGTACATTTGCATAAATCCTTCCACAAGTTCCAAGGCTTGGTTGATGAGTCCTTTGCATTTTATGGCTTCTCCAAAAAACATCTTGCTTTATTTCCACTCATGGACACTTGTTGTGCAACCTCATGATTCATGCTAGAGGTCTTTTTGTTAATAGTAATCTGCACATTGCCACCATGGCACCCAATTGAGTTGAGTAGTTTCTCTACTTTATGAAGAGCTTCTTCTTTTCATTCTTTGCCTTGCATGGTAAATGCATAATCTATGTGACACTTGAGAAAACGGTCAAACACATGCATGAATGCATGCAGTGTACAGAAGTGGACATTCTTTAGTTCAAATGGAATTATAGGATTCCATTCTGGGTCTCTCAAATGCATGTTTGGCATAGCTAGCATGTTGGTAGACAAGACACCTCCAACCCAATTGCCAGCATCATTGTCCATGGGATCGTGCTCACTATCTTGATTCTCAAGCATCCTCTTCTTGTAAGATTCCTCCCCAGTCTCTCAAGATGTCCAGCTTCTTTCCCTGTAATCAATTTCTTCTTCAGAAATATAAAAGATCTTGTTTCTACCAGTTTTGACCTAGAGAGAGAAAATACTCTAGAGAGAGAATATTCAGATTTTAAATATTTTTGGATGGAAAAAACTCTCATCTTATAAAAATAAGTTCCCCTGAAACAGAAGTTCAAAAATATTTCCAGAAAGTGCATTAGAAATTAAGTATAATCTGTTCAAGAGGCATTATCCTGGGGGTGAAGATTTTTTTGAAATTTTAAATTAAGGTTCCTATGGACCAATAAGATTCATCCAAATGTAGGGAGGAGATAAATGAATGTGTGCTTTTACCGCATGAGTCGGAGCTGGGGACTTGCCGAACACCGTAATGCGAGCCACGAATGGCTGCCAGCCTACAACCAAAAAACTAGCAAGCTCAAACAGAAAGCAAAGGTGTGTCACTCACCGCTCAAACCGCCGCCGTGAGAGGATTCTTGCATCGCAACAGTGAAGAAGAAGCCAACGTTGCCGCTCTACTGCCTTGCCACCGCCGTGCCGCCACACAGTGCTCGATTGCTCTCTCTCTCTCTCTCTCTCTCTCACACACACACACACACACAGGAGAAGGAAACCAAGAAGATAAGGCAAGAGCACACTTTGTATTCCACACGTTGAGAATAAGAGTTTTAGGGTTACATTTTACTCTTATAGGTGACTTAGCCATTCACACATGGGCGCCCATACATGGTCGGCCGATCCTAACCCTTATCCTGCTGATATTCAAGGTGCGCCTCTCATCGGCGATCACCCAATCCCTTTATCCTTTACATATGGTGCCGACAAGTCCGGCCCATGACTCAGAATATTTAAATTAATTACATGACATAAAACATAGTACGTCTCAATGTCCGTCTCATAAGTTAACATGCCCCCCTTCCTGATGTAGATTCCGTCCTCGGAAGCTATGGTATGGTAAGCTCGATAGGGTTTGTTGTGGTAGACCGTCTGCAAAATAGGGAAGTAGAGTGAAAGTATACTGGAATTCAAAAGATATAAAGTGTAATAAATTCAAGCATGTTAGACACAATGGATGTTGCTATGAGAACTTAGTTTAAGGGGTCACATGAATGAGCTAGTGTAGCCAATTAACAGGAGTTTAAAATTATTGAAAGTAAATCAAGAGTTAGCAAGGTGTCAAAGGTTAATCAAGGTTTATAACTGGCCTAAGTCAAGGAAAATAACCAAGCTTAATAAATAAACAGATGACCACAATGTGTCTACTCTAAGAACAAGTTAATACCACGAGCCTAGGGACACACAAAACATCAGAGTTATAGGAGCCTTTTGCCTTTATTTCTTTATGCACGTGACAATTTTTACACACAATGGCGACCTCTCTAAGACAAAACTAACATCGATCCTGGTACCATGTTTAACACAAGGCATTCTCCAGGAATCTATTAGTTCACCTTAGGCAAGGCTACCCCCTACCAACCCAGGGCATCGGTCTGGAGTAGAATACTCCTTGCCTACCAAGTGCCAATAAGGCAATAGGCTAACATTAGAGCACATAATAGACTTGCATTGCCATTTATTGTAGGCTTTTTTTTTGTGGTAAATTTATTTCTTTTGATCTTCGCTCCTGAACTATAATGTGTTCTTATATCCTTTTGACCAAGGGGTAAAAGCTATGTCTTAGAGGTCAACACACACATGGCCAGGTGTCAAACATTAAGATGCTTTGACCCTACACCTAAGACAATCGTATTCCAAGGTTAACTAAAGACTGCATGCATTCTCAAGAATATATCCAATAAGGTTAAACTCATTAAGGATTTACACTAACACGTCAGGCAACTTCAAAAACTAAGTAGTGCTTTGACAATTTGGTCATGCATTATAGTTCATGCAATTAATCGAACAATAAAAACAAAGGAGAGTGGGCATGGAAGAATTACACCTGTATTTTGGAGATCTCCTTGATTCGATGAGAAATGCTCGCAATTTGATGTAGATATATTTTGATGAACGTTGCGGCAGTCTCTCAGGACTTGGAAGCGAACCCACCTCAAACTTTTCAACCTGTACAATCAACTAACAAGCACTATACCTCGAGAGGCACATCAGTGTGAAAAATTAAAGACTCGTTTAAGGACTCCAAACTAGAAACAACTTGAAAAGACTAACCTACCTACCAGTTCACCACACTATCACTGAGGATATGGTAAGAGGATGTTGTAGAGTCCTGGCTCTAGCCCAAAGGCTAAGCCTCTATCCGCATCATCCAAATAAATAAAGTCAGCCTTAGGAGTGCCATGAGTTTCATCCGTCCATTCATCATCGTCAGATATATCGTTTTCGTTTTCCCATCCACATAAACTCATCAAGAATGTTACCATGCGAGGATAGTCATCTTGTGGAAAAGGAAAGTCTTGGGCTATTGGGGATATGTCCTCTACGGAGTAGGGGTCAGTCATGGTCAATAGGCGAATTAGACATTCTAATTCCTTAACATTTTTCTCTCTGGCTAGTACATCTATATGATCCAATTCGGTTTTAATTACAGGATAGCACATGTGAAATATCTGAGAAAGGTACAGATGATACCTCTCACCAAAGGTGGGAGTGGATGAAGTGTGTGATGATCGTGCATCTGCCATATCTGCAAACACAGATATCGCATCAGTAGGTTTATGACAAGTCAATCTAGTTCTTGATTGTAAACGGATATTTCTGCTCTTAATGTGCTCTTGCTCTTTTTACTATTTTTTGCTTTTCTTTTCTTTTCTTTTCAGTGTATGAAGCTATATATATACATCCCCTTGAATTTGGCAATTACATGGTCAGGGAAGAAGGTTAGGGAGGAAGCAATAGAATGTTGAGCGTGACTACACGCTCCCCCTTTCCTTGGGTAGATCATATTTTCTGCAATAACACCATATTGGGGAATATGGGAATTTCCCACAAGTTTGGGACATGTGGTCAAAACTTTGGATTTTCCATAACTTGAACACCATTAATCCAAAATGAGTGGTTTATGGCTCTTTAGATCCCATTTTTCAAGCGCTTTCCAATGATAGGTCACATGATAGGGCTTTGAGAAACTTACAAACATGTTATCCATGTCTCCCTTTTTTAGTATTCAAAAATGGGAATTAGGAGATTCCCAAATTCTCTAATATGGTGTTCAATGATGTTGCACCCTCTTGGAACCAATTTGTCCAGTGGGTCATAGGTGGTGATGTGGGTAGATAGCTTTTTATGACCCTTGTGGCCACATCAAATTACAGAGATGGTAGTGTACGCTCCCATTGACGAATGGAGGAAATGGTTTCCGATGATACTTTTACAAAGGGAGACATAGACTCATTGGTCTCTTGTTGGGTGTTGACAAGAGTAGGTGTAGAGCATGAAGAAACTTCTATATCAACGTGTGCCTGGCATGAGGAGCTAGAAGCTTCATGTGGCTCCCCCCTTCCTGAGCTAGGTGGTATTGATCGATATCATTTGGGAATCCAAACTAGCTCTGGAAGAAGTGGTGCGGAGCACTCTGTTACCTTTCCTTTACCACGGTCTTGAATTGTCGTTGGGGTGGCAACATTTGGTTTGCAAGGTTTTACAGGTGATGTAGAGGGATTCAGTTTATGCTTAGGGACCCAAATCTGGTCATTCCCTTCGTAATACCCTTGGGCTACTAATAATTTTTTAGGGATCCATCGTGATGTTACATTGCCCTTTCTCGAGTGGGTAGCTGCTTTCCTTCTACGAGGCTTCTTGTCTGAACGAGATTGAGCAGGGGAAGTAGCTGTTAACGAAGCTTTTGGGACCCATTTGTATGTACTCTTTGGCATAGTAAGCGGAACCTTGGAGACCACACTGCCTGTTTCCACTCTTGGTGTTGAAGCGTTAGAGGGGTGGCAAACAATCAAAGATGGTTTTGCCACTGGACTTTGTGATTTTTCGTTATCCAGCATTTTGTCCAGAGTCGATGGCTTAGGAGCGAGATTTTGAGCGGTCATATTGAGTGTTGGTTCTTGCGTTGTGACTCGTCTGGTTGCCCAATCGATATTGCACTGGGTGGCCAACATCCATTTGCGCCCTAAGTTTACAGTCCCTTCCATGGTACCAGCAGGCATAACCAAAAAGCTTTGAATTACGGTCCCCTTGTCATAGGCAACCGGAGTGTGCAGAACTCCTAAGATAGGGATTTTTTTCTTGTTGATTCCTTTAACTTGGATAGCACTCTTGGATAAAGGTGGTTTTCCAAGTTGACACCACACACCATATGATAGCAAATTGTGTTGAGCTCCTGTATCCAATAATGCATTATACAGCACCTCCCCGTAAGGACTCTGTAACTCAATTGGGTATCTTAGAGGTGGGTCAGATTCCAGTGAATCCTCCTCTGCCTCATCGAAAAATGCTTGCGTAATCCCCAAGTTGACTTCTCGTTGGTGCCTAGCATGCTGTTGATGTTCTTTGCTTCAATTCTTGCTTGTATCTTCTTAAGCTCAGCTTGTTCTTTAGCTGCCTTCTTCTGATGGATTACATGTAACTCCTCTTGGCTCATGGGGTCATAGTATCTTTTGAATTTACTCCCATTAAGGAATCCAATGGTTTCAACTCCATCGAGAGTCTCCACTCTGATGGTACCTTGCGGGGTAATTTCACATACTCTATACAGTCCCTTACCAGCATATTTGAGCTTCTTCTTTTTGTTATGCACTCCATACATCAGGACTTTATACCCAATCTTGATGTCCTTGTCCTTTAGGTGGTGTTCAAACCATTTTTTCCTTCTATCCTTATCCACAAGGGCATTTTACACAGTCAATTGTCTTTCTTTGTTTAGCCGCTCAAGGATATATAGATGCTCTACTAAGGGATTACCATCCCAACCCTCTTGAGTAGCAACACGAAGACTAGGAATGACAAATTCCCACGACATGACTGCTTCTTGGCCATATACCATTTTGAATGGTGTGCAATTAATAGCCACTTTGTACGCAGTACGATAGGCCCATAAAGCTGTTGTAAGCTTTAGATCCCAATCCGTGCGATGAGATTTAACTATCTGTCAAAACAAAGATTAAGGTCTTATTGGTACTCTCGACTTGGCCATTCGCTTGTGGATAATAAGGAGTAGATTTATGATGGGATATCATGAAATTTGTTGTGAGCTCCTTAATCACTTCATTTATAAAATGCGTACCATTGTCGCTCACAAGTTCAAAAGGACAACCGAAGCATGTGATTATATTTTCAAAGAGGAACTTGGCTGTTGTCCTCGCATCTGCCTTCTGTGTCGCTTTTGCTTCAGCCCATTTGGTCATATAGTCAGTGGTGGCCACAATAATATAACGAGATTGTGTGTTGCGGGCCGCTGGGCTAATCGGACCTACAAAGTCTAAACCCCACTTTTCAAATGGTTGGTTTACTTTGATTGGATGTAGGGGCATCTGATCTTTCCACTGGGGTTTCTTGTAGCATTGGCATTCATCGTAACCCTTTACAAAAAGTGATGTATCTTGGAACATAGTGGGCCACCAATACCCTGATTGTAAGATCTTTCATACAGTTAAGTCTCCTGAGAAGTAACCACCAGCTATGCCCATATGTGCCTCTTGCAAAATGTATAGATACTCATCCTCTCGGGCGCACAATGCCTAAAAACGTCATCCTTTCCTCTTTTATAAAGAGTCCCGGCTATCAGGCAATAAGGTTCGCATTCCTTGATCAGCTTTCGAGCTAGATCATTACGAAGCTCCTTGGGTGGGAAGCCATTAACCAAAAAGTTAACAATCTTCTCACTCCATTCAGGCATTGTCTCCACCATGAACAGGGAAGTATCAGGTAAGTCATCATCAACTCCCGTAGGAGCCTCACCATTAGGTATGCGAGACAAATGATCAGCCATGACATGTTTTTTGCCAGGTCTCACAACAATAGTGAAATCAAACTCAAGAAGAATCAATAGCCATCGTGTGATTCTTCCTGTGGAGCATGGTTTGTTACAATGCTTGATGATCCACATAGAAAACAAACTTGGTGGCGAGGAGGTAATACCAAAATTTCCTTACTACATATATCATTGCCAACCTTTCTCGCTCCGTAGTGGTGTAGTTCATCTCAGCATCGTTCAACTGGTGGACTGGCAAAGCTAATGGGGTAGTCTAGTTTGTGTTCTCCAGGTTGAGTTAACACACACCCATTCGCAAAGTTTGATGCATCAATATGTACATGGAAGAGTAAATCCCAGTTAGGCATTCTCAAGATTGGAGCACTCGGTTGCCAAGGGCTTCTTTAATAGCTCATAGGCACGGTCACATTCTTCGGTCCAAATAAACTCGATGAGAAGCTTATAGAATGGTCGAGCTATCTCGGCAAAGAATAGAATAAACCTTCGATAATAACCAATGTGGCCCATAAAGCGTTGGACTCCCTTATAGTTGGTAGGTGGGGGCAATTCCAGAATGACCTTGATTTTACTCTTGTCAGTGGAAATCCCATTTTTGGACACTATATGCCCTAAGATAACTCCGTGTTTAACCTAGAATTGGCATTTGAAAGGATTCAATGAGATGCGATATAATCTACACCTTTCAAATTTTTTTATATAAACACATCAAGTGCTGGTCCCAAGAGGAATGAACACAAAGATCATCTAAGAAAGCTTCACAAAAGTCCCTTAGATATTCCTTAAAGGCTGTGTTTATCAATTGTTGAAATGTTTCAGGTGAATTGGTCAAGCCAAAGGCCATGACGCGAAAGGCAGACACTCCAAACTCCGTGATAAATGCTGTTTTAGCTTGGTCCTCTACTGCAATTGTGATTTGATTGTAACCAGAGTACCCATCTAAAAAGCTATATGCCCTCTGCAACTCTTTCAAGCACATGTTCAGAATACGGCAAGGGGTAATGATCCCTTCTGGTGGCTACATTAACCTTTTTGAGATCAATGCACACTCTGAGTTTCCCATTCTTCTTTGGTATGATGGCTATCGGAGAAACCCATTCTGAGTGTTCAATAGGGTATATGAATCCACATTTTACAAGCTTTTCAATTTCCTCTTGTACAATCTTTGCATACTTAGGATTCATTGGGTAGGGACGTTGCTGGACTGGTTTAGCAGTGCTTATCATTGGAATTGTGTGTTGCACCACAGAGGGTGGAACACCCTTCATATCATGGTATGTCCAAGAAAATATGTCCTTGAATTCTTTAAGAAGCTTCTTAAGTGCAGCTTCTTCCGTCTTGGTGAGGTCTTGAGCAATAAAAACTGGTTTAGACTCCTCACCTGGATCTGCTAAGTCTATCTCCTTAACTACCGCAGGGCCATCATAGACACCGCTACTCCCATTGGTAGGCATGCATTGGGCTTTTGTGTAGACCACTTTACGTTCCCTTGTGGTGGTGAATGATTTGAAATGCTCAGGTGCGGGGTGTAAGTCTACTGGTTCTTGTTGTGCTCGGCTTTTTTTTTAAATTTTGCCTCCTTTTGTTGTTGAGATAACTCTTGTTTTTTCCGCCTTCTTACAGTACGACTTAGTTTTGGCTTCTCTTTGATTTCTAATTGGGCGATGTCATGAGGTTGCAGAATACACCACATGACACTTTGGAGGTATTGTCTCCAATTATCTGCTAACTTCCGATGAGCGTCAATAGCTCCTACATAACTAAGCCATTCTGCAATGGATCTCTCTTTGTTTATTGCAGTTCGTACATTAGCTCGATAGCGTTGGCGCTTATGTCTCGTTTTCTTCTTACCAAGTTTTTGATCTTTGTTTCTATTAGATTGAGACTCACTTGGTCGATCTTCACTTGTGTCCCCCTCACTCTCGGATGAACTGTAGGGGGTCACTGTCCTAGGCCTTGAGCACATTGCTTCCACACTTGGGTGAATATTTGATTCATTTCTCCCATCAGGCTCAGAGTCAGTTTCTTCTTGAGATTCAGACGACTCAGAGTTGCATTGGTCAGAGTCTTCGCTACCATCAGTGTCAAGGGAGTTTGCCACTTTCTCACCATCAAGAGTCAAGTGCATAATAACACCTATCATGTTTATTGGCACTAACGGTGGCATATCTTGCCCCTCAAGCGTTACCCAACTTGTGCCTCTATTTTCCCATGTGTCTATGGTTTCTGCTAGGTGTACCCAATCCACGTTATCCGACTCAGTCATACCCGGTAGGACATCCATATAAGGAGAATCGTTTTCATTATGAGTCTCTTTTTTGCATGTATAGCAATACCTTAATGGGGAGGAGTGAATAGTGGTATCCGATTGATTATCGATGATAACCTTACTTCCTAAAGGATGCGCGCGACCATTCTCAAGATCAACTCGAATGACAGAGTTCTGGAATTGTAGGTAGACATGGTTTTTTGACCAGTCATGCACCATTTGTGCTTCCCTCATGAAAGGACATCCTAAGATCATTTGATATGACATAGGATGCTTGGAGAAATCCATTACAATGAAGGTATGTTTTACCTTGTATCCCAGGACCTTGATCTTAAGGTCCCTTAACATTCCAATAGGTTTAGCTATGGTTCCGTTTGCCATCTTAACCACTATGTTTGTGACTTCGAGGTGAGGTCTTCCCATAGATTCCCAACAGTTTTTAGTCTCAAGGCTCACTCCAGCACCACCATCAAGGATTCCCTTTAGAGTTAATCCCTTGGTAGTAATGGGGAGAGTTGCATTAGATTCATCACGTTCAAAGTATTGTCCCAACTTGTATTTCAATGACCGCGTCTTCATCTGGGTTGGGTTGTAGATCCCAATGTCCCCCTTCATCTTGAAGCGTGTCGGGTCTATCCATATTTGCAAATTGTGGTAACCCCACCTTTAGTTCTCCATTGAGAAATGCCCGAAGAGCTAAGAATAGCTCAGGATCTTCGTATAACTTGGATATGATAGTGGTTCTGATTTCAGAGGACATGAAATCCATTAGCTTGGACACATTCAACGGTACTTTTCGAGACATCGCCCCTTGACTAGGGAGGACTGGTGAAGGTGGGATCACTTCCTCCTCGATGGGGTCAGGCATTCCCTCACTAAACATTCTTTCAAGCAAGAAGGGTGTTTGCCCACTTTCTGATGTCCTATCCTCACTTTCTTCTCGAATGATACTAGGTATAGCTAACGGTTTATGGCTCCTGTGAGGCTGAACTTGTGTAGGAAACACTGTGTAGGGAATTTTGATTTTTCTCGGGTTTGGCTCTAGTTCTCTTTGTGTTTCTTCCACCAAACCCCTTAAGTGTTGCACTTGTTCAATTTCCTCAACTGGGTTTGGGTAGGTTCCAATCTTTTTCTTGAGGGTTTTTAACCCACGTGGCTTGTCTTGGGGAGTCTCAGTCAGTTTGGGTGTCCGAGAGGGCCTTAGCTGACTTGGTTGTGGGGCTGAGGAAGTTTCCTTCTGTTTCCCTTGATTTATGTATTCACTTGATTCTCCTTCGTTGAGCTCCCGAGTGGGTTTCTCCCTTAAGGTAGTGGCTTTGGTCCCCATGGTTTCTATTGAATCAGAATCATCTTCAAGATCATTCATATACACGGGGTCATCTCCTGTTCCTATGTTAGTCTTTGAACTAGGCTTGGAGCTCGTGGCATTAAGCGATCTTTTCCGCCGCATTTTCTTTTTCTTTGCTCGAGCAATTGATGCAGCATCCCTCTCTTCAAGAATGCAGTTTTGATTTTGAAGCATTGACCGTGTAACTACATTTGCGGGTACAACAGGTGTGGTTCCTCGTGCCTGGTTGGTGACCTCCACCAAATTCAATGGCGTAATCTTGGGTGCACTAGGATTATGTGGACATTGAGCGATCAAATGATCTATGCCACAACGATTACATGTAAGTACCGGCATTCCTGATGTGCTCCCTTGATTTGGTTGCATTTGAGTAGCGATCCTCTGTAGCCTATTAGGGCACTCTGCTACACGATGCGGTCCACCACAATCGTAGCATTGAAGAGGTGGTCTCCTTGCCAAAGTATTAAGATTTTGCCCTCTTGTGGCGAGAGTAGCCGCTTGATATATAGGCTTGACTTGCCCAAAATGATCCTCCATGTAGTACTGGGGAGTCATTTCAAACGTATCAATCCCATATGGAGCAGTGGGGTCTATCTCTTCTTCATAATCCCCACACGCACTATGTGACTCACAACCCATCTGGTTTATTAGGGTAATCCTTGGGATGTGGAGGTTGTGGTCCTAGCACTGGAGGTGGTAACGGCACAGACTGGACTACATTCGGGTTCCTTGGAACTATGTGCTGTGAGACGGTTGCTCGCGACAGGTTGTGCAGGCATCATCGCGGGTTCTTGAGGTGTGTTTGACCAGGCTAGTGGTGCCTGATTTGCCAACATACACTTAAGTACTAGGCAATCCTTAGATTGATGGCCATATTTACCACATGCATTACAATTCCCATTGAATTTAACTCTGAATGTGGGACATTCACTCGTGCTATGTGGTCCTAAGCAAACCGAACACCATTGTTGCTCTCTTCTTGGGTACATATGGCTATTTTGAGGAGCTTGATTACCCCTAAAGAATTCTTGGAGAGCCTTAGTAAGGTCAGTTTTCACAGACATTTCGGATATCTTGGGCTCCTTGGCAGTAGGTTTTATTGTCATCGACTCATGCCCAGATACTTGCGAACTAACGGATTTTGTCTCCGAAGACACCTTTTTACCTGCAATCATCAAGTTGTCTTCTAACTGGATTGCATTGGCAGTGACTGCTTCCCACGTTGTAAGACCTCTAATGACTAAACCATTGTATATGTCCTCGTGGTGCAATCCGCGGTGGCGGATGAATCTATCGAGCAGTTGGTTGTTATTGAAGCGCTCATCGGGAGTGCAGCGAGAATTCAAATGCTTCAATCGACTAATAAAGTCTCTCACTAACTCCCCTTCCTCACGTTCAGCTTTTTGGAGTTGAGATGCTACCCCCCAAAGCACACCTTCACGTATGTATTCTTTCAAGAACAATCTCTTGAGAGAGGGGTAGTGAGTGCACTCTTTAACCCTTAAGGTTCGATACCAATCTCCGGCCTTCCCACTCAAGGTTAAGCCTAAGGCTTTACACTTATGCAGCTCATTGTGCTCTTCCAAGGAATCACACATGTGTTCGAAGACTTCAATGTGCTTCCTAACATCCTCGTTACCACTGAAGTTCTGAGTGTAGCCACTTGTACGGCCTTGCTTCTAGGTTCTCTCTCAAGCATGCCCCGCATGTTTTCTGCAATAGATCATCTAATCGTCTGAGAAAACGCTGCGAGATCACCTAGGAGGTGAGCAGGCATAGTTGGTGGAGGCACTTCTGGGATAGCCTGGTTTGATAGGAGTTGGCGTTGGTCTTGGTATGTAGGCAGCTGACGTAGGTTGTGATATGTGATTAGGCCTAGCTCCTCTTGGATAAGGGTTGTGATAAGGCGGTCGTGGAGCATATGCCATTGGCATACTAAGAGGCGTAGGAGCTACATGAGCATGAGTACAGGTACATATGGTCGATAGGCACTGGCACGCGCTGTTGTAGGTACTGTTCCACTAGGTAGCAGTGTCGTACTAACTAAAGTGGATGCAATGTCACTTCTTATGGATTGACTCCCAAAGACCTCTACTTTAGGGAGAGTGTCAGAAGGTGGTAGCTCAGTAGAGCCTTCATTAAACGAAGTGGGTAGAATATCCACATGGACACTCTTTGGGAGGGTAGGGTCTACATGAGATGTGAATGGTGAATCCACTACCCCTCCCTCTTCATTTACTTCGCTTGTCGCATGTTCAAAGCGTGAAGCTCTACTAAAGGTCTCTATTAGACGACTAAACATGCTAGATCCGGGTTGTGGGACCCAACCTGGCATGTTTTGGCTTGCCTCCTTAGGGTTCTTGGTAGGGTGCCCTTCCATGGCTTCTGAGTGAGAGGATGAGTCACTATCCGCTATTCGTGGATCTTGGGTTGCACTTCCCTGGGTTCCAACTGAAGGCCAAGATGCCAACGTGGAGGGATGGTGTGAGCCTGCGTAAACTGAAATGCTTTCTAGTGGCTCAGGCTCTAGTACCTGACCAGAGTGTAGATGCATGTGACGTGGGTACCCTACAGGCATTGGTGACTACCTTTGAAGCCCACCCAAGTGGTCTCTCGGGTGTTTCGCACCCCGTTTTTACTTGTTTTTGTATTGTTTTTAACCCGTTTCTAATCCCCTTACTTATGGTCGAACCTGAACTAGGGCATGTGATAGCTCGAGATAAGCGTATCATTTAAAGGGTCCTAGTGTGCTTTACAGCACAGTGTTCGCCTATCCAGAGCTCCTGTGGTCCTCAAAACAGTCTATTTGCTTGGGGGAAGAGGTGAAGGCCTATTTGCTTGTGGAAAGGGTGAAGGCTTTATCCCACATGCTCACTTCACTCCTTGGGGGGTGGGCTACATATAGAGCTCCACTTCCCTTAAGCTCTCACTTGAAAGAAAGCTATGAAGGCTTACTCTCTTATATATATATATCAAAAGACCGAGGCCGGGGCCGGGGTTCGGTTGGGGGTTTTTTCTTTTCAAAATTTTTTTCTCCAAAAAAAAACGTTTGTTTTTTAAAAAAAAAATTAAAATTTTCTTGGTTTTGTTTTTTATTTTTATTTTTTTTATTTTAGTTTTTTTTAAAAAAATTCAAGAAGGTTTTTTAGGGTTTATTTTCTAGGGTTTGGGCTTGGCCGCGGTGCTGTTCGCACACAACGCAGCCCTACGGATTCAAAAATCCCTCTCGAACGCAGAAAACCAAAAAACAGAGCACACGCCCACACGCGGAACGAAAAAATAACAAAAGAAACAGAATTGCGGAAACAGATTACAGAACACGAAAAACCCTCAACAACATACACACAGTCGCCTTTCCTACAGTGTGAATTTCACTTCATGCAGCAGCCCGAGCTGTAGACTGGAGCTTGGTGCAGGGCATCTCCCCGAGACGGGCGCCAAAAATGTGTGCTTTTACCGCACGAGTCGGAGCTGGGGACTTGCCGAACACCGTATGCGAGCCACGAATGGCTGCAAGCCTACAACCAAAAACCTAGCAAGCTCAAACAAAAAGCAAAGGTGTGTCACTCACCGCTCAAACCGTCACCGTGAAGGATTCTCGCATCGTAGCAGTGAAGAAGGAGCCACCGGCCGTCGCCGCTCTACTGCCTTGCCCCGCCGCCGTGCCACCACACAGTGCTCGATCGCTCTCTCTCTCTCTCTCACACACACACACACACACAGGAGAAGGAAACCAAGAAGATAAGGCAAGAGCACACTTTGTATTCCACACGTTGAGAATAAGAGTTTTAGGGTTACATTTGACTCTTATAGGTGACTTAGCCATTCACACATGGGCGCCCATACATGGTCGGCCGATCCTAACCCTTATCCTACTGATATTCAAGGTGTGCCTCTCATCGGTGATCACCCAATCCCTTTATCCTTTACATATGGTGCCGACAAGTCCGGCCCGTGACTCAGAATATTTAAATTAACTACATGACGTAAAACATAGTACGTCTCAATGTCCGTCATAGGTTAACAATGAAGAAATAAAAGAAAAATCTCCCAAAAATGAGTAAATACTCACATAAGATGAAGAGTTGACTAAGGACAAGGTTAATAGTTAAAAAGGGGAGATATTTAGAAGTAATGATGCATTTTTGACACCTCTGCATGGGGGAATTCCCCTCATGAAGGCGGCACCTATTTCACATACTTGAATGAGTTTTAAACTCCCAAATAATGAGATATTTTTATCTCTCCTCTCTCCTGTTTCAACTAGATCCAAAAAGTGAGCAAAACTGACCTAAAAATGGTCAAAAATTGGCCAAACTGATCTCGAAAATTCTAGAATCAGTTGGCTTGGTTAGAAGCTCACTTTTTCCTATAAATAGAAGCCCTCCCCTTTGTTGAAACTCAATAGTGTTTATGCATTGTTACTCTACTCCTCCCAAGCCAAGAACTATGAATTTATTAATAATTCACTAGTTTTTGACATTTCCCTCTTCCAAAGATTGGTGGCCACTCTTGTTACAAACAAGAGTTGAACCCTCAAACCATCAAGCCAAAGGAAATCTCCAAGAGATTATGTAAGTAGAGATTCTTATAATTCTCTTTATTGATTTTATGTTTTTCTAATGTTTATGATTGTTTGAAGTGATAAATGGAAGCTATGCCTTGATCGAACGGCTTTTCCCCTCTCTCTTCTTAGAATCAACCCTTCTTTATCCTAGTTAAGTGATAATTATTGGAATTAAACTTTTTATAATGTTTTCTCTTTTATAAGTGGATTTTGATTAGTATAAATTACTTTAAATCAATTAGAGTAAATTTTAAAGATAAATTAAGTACAAAAATTTAAAAAATAGTCAGCCATACAAAGGAGGTTATCGCGAAATTTTTAGAATTAAGAATTATCTTTTATTATGGTAAAAGAGTAATTCCTATCATTTCTATACTCTAAAAGTGTCATTTTCATGCATAGAAGATGCATATTGATTATTATTATTATTATGCATAAAAGAATAATCTTTTTATTAAGAAAGTGTTACTTTCATCAAAATAGATTATTATGCATAAAGAAATAATTTTCTTTTTAATATGAAAGTGTTACTTTCATCAAAATAGATTATTATGCATAAAGGAATAATTTTCTTTTTATTAATATGAAAGTGTTACTTTCATCAAAATAGATTTTTATGCATAAAGGAATATTTTTTCTTTTTATTATGAAAGTGTTACTTTCATCAAAATATATTTTTATGCATAAAGGAATAATTTTCTTTTTATTATGAAAGTGTCACTTTCATCAAAATAGATTTTTATGCATAAAGGAATAATTTTCTTTTATTATGAAAGTGTTACTTTCATCAAAATGGATTTTTGTGCATAAAAGAACTTTTTTTATTATAAAAGTGTTACTTTTATCGTAATTGATTTTCATTCATAAAAGTATGCATAAAAGATTATTTTTTATTATAAAAGTGTTACTTTTATCATTATTGAATTCTATGCATAAAAGATTTTTTTAATAAAAGTGTTACTTTTATCATAATTGATTTTTATGCATAAAGTATGCATAAAAGATTATTTTTTACTATAAAAGTGTTACTTTTATCATTATTGAATTCTATGCATAAAAGATTTTTTTTAATATAAAAGTGTTAGTTTTATCATAATTGATTTTCATGCATAAAAGATTATTATTTTTATTGTAAAAGTGTTACTTTTATCATAAATGATTTTTATGCATAAATGGGTGCATAAAAGATATTTTTTAAAAAAGTGTGATTTTTATCATAAAAGATTTTTATGCTTAAACATATGCATAAAAGATATATATTTTTATATTAAAAGTGTGATTTTCATCATAAAAGATTTTTATGCATAAACATATGCATAGAAGATATTTTTTATATATTAAAAGTATGATTTTCATCATAAAAGATTTTTATGCATAAACATATGCATAGAAGATATTTTTTATATATATTAAAAGTGTGATTTTCATCATAAATGATTTGTATGCATAAATATATGCATAAAAGAAATTCTTTCATGTTAAAAGAGTGATTTTCAACATAAATGATTTTTATGATGATAAAAGTGTGACTTTCAAATATTCGTCGAACCAAATTTAGAAAAAGAGAAATTGAAATAGTACCTTTCGAGAAAAATAGCTTAGGAAGAGCCTTTACAGACCCAAACTCTGATTCGGACTATTGACCAAGACCTAATTCCTTCCTCAATTTCAATCAATGCTGATGTGCCTAGTTCAGGAAAAATGTACTCAAATCCCCCACCGAATCTGAAACTAAGTTAAGACTTTTGATTCTAATTGCGGATCAAGTTATTAGAATTCGAGGAATTCTGTTTGAAATTCAGACCTGGATCTAGAAGTATTGGGATACGGATTTAAGATTATTCATGGTTTTCAAACAAAATCTAAACTGAAAACTTGCATAGTTCTAAACCTTGTTTTCTTAAAAGACTGTCTTACGTGAGAATGCTGGAGGGAGCATTTGGCATTTATGTTTTCTAAGGGAGCGTTTGGCATTTATGTTTTCTAAGGGAAGTTCGGTTGCAACAGCTGGCGGCGGCGGGGAGTGTTCAAGGGATAGCTCACGCGGCAAAGCCTGCCCAGGGCTTGACCAGCCTCGGTATGGTTAAAATGGTGCGCTTCCGGTACGATGGACGAGAGCCGACGAAGCGGTCCCTGAGTGAAGTGCCAGGACACCTAAGGAGGATCCTGGAGGGTTCTGACCAAGAGATGCACGGGCTCGCGGTGCCGAGGACATCCATGCATATGTCGAGGAAGATATTATATGATGGACCTATGTTTATTGTCACTGGATCTCGTTATTGACTCGTTGGTCTCAACGGAGAGTCTAGAGTGATACTGTTTTGTGAGAAACAAAGACTCAATGGAAATTTTGAAGTATGACAAGTGTAACCAGTAAATTATTTGTCAATGGATTGTTTTATAGATTAAAGTTTTAAAGAGAAGTGTGTGCGTATCTGTTTTCTAAAGCTAAAGTTAAGAATGGCATTTCAATTATGGGTGGGTGAGTACTTGTTGGTTCCTCCGATTCCAGTGGTAGGGTGGCTAACCCATGGGCCGGATGGGGTTAGGCTGGAATCAGTGGAATTTTAATATCAAACTGAAAAATCTTAGGATTACGCTAGGATTCGAGTAGCTAGTCAATTCCCTGATCAATTTCTCAAATGAGTGGATCAACGGATGTGCCTGATCTTGATCAGGAAAAAAGCATTGAATTTACTAAAATGATCAAATTATATCAGTGATAGTTTCCTTCTATCTGGTTTATTCAATTGAAGGATAGCTTAGAATTGATCACGTTAGTAAAATTCGTTAAGAAATTTTTTTTTAAAAAGGGTGGAATCGTCCCCGCTTTCCGGACTTGGAAAATTTTCCCGGTTTTGGTTTTTGGAGTGACCACCAGCCTAGTCTCGTGCCCGGACATTCGTGGGCGAGGCCCCGAGTGAGAAACCCTGCCCCGTGCATGAGGGGGCTGCTTCCGCTGTGTCAGCTCTACCGGGAGTCCGCGCGGAGGGGGCAGAGGGATCTCACAGTTGGTATCAGGGCGCTGTTGTAAAATTTACATAACAATAGCAAATTGCTTAAAATTTTGAGAAATAATGTTTTTTGCTTGCTAATATTATGTTGAGTAAACTTCAAAAAAATTAAAAACTTATAAATTGAATTGGAAATTATAGATGGGAGTTCCATACTTATCCGGTATTCCCAACCTCACCCAGTCTCACAAGATATGACTGCGTTCGCCTTCGAGCATCTCATCTCTTCCACTTCAACTCGAACAAGCCGAGTAAGACTCGCAAGCCATTTCGAGGAATTATATTTTCCTGAGACCCAGTGCAGAGACGATAGCATAAGTGGTTTGCAGGGTAGTATGTCCACGCCTCTTGTGACCGGCGTGCAATGTTAAGGTAGAACCTCTCATTGGCAATGATTCTGTTAAAGCTGAAAATGGTACGTGGTGTCATTCTATATCATTTGACACCTCGAAATTTCAGACTCTCATGTCAAGTCTACAGACTCTTTAGTTGCTTTATTCCTTAATGGAAGATAATAGCTCCCTTGTCAGTAAGTGGACGTTTGTATCAGGGCATGGCTATGGCCCAGTACCGTCGTCATATGCGTCTACTAAGGAGATTTTGAATTCTAGAGCCGAGCTGCTCTATGTACATATTGCAACTTATATATAAATAAAGAAATAATTTCTAGAGAAAAATTCCTTGTTGTATAAGTGATTGTTTATGGACGATCTGATAAAGAAAAATCTATTATCGGACATATGTCATAGATCTCCAATAAGATCATTGTCTTGTTTAAGAAATTGTTTTTCGAACCTCTTAAGTCTTAGGATCTCACGACAATATCAATATACAAATTTAATAATATATAATTTTTGGCAGAATCATGAGACGAGGAAACTGTGGCCGTCAGCCAGACCCTCTCTCTGAAGATGACGAGCTTAACCCTGATGTTCGTAAGGCTCTTCATAGGACTCAGGCAGGACCCTTCAAAGGAGAAGGGGAGAACCTAGGCGAGGCTGTGGAGAAATGGGTGGAAGCCATGGAAGAATATTTTGATGTCACAAGTTATAATGAGCGGAGCAAAATGGCTCTTGCCAGGCTGAAAATAGTGGAAACAGCCCGGGTAGCATGGAGGAACCACTGTGACACCAACCGTCTCGACAGAAATACTCAGTCCTGGACCGGTCCTAGACCCACCTAGAAACCTATTTGAGAAAGAGATTTTGTCCCCCTAGATTCTTAGAGCTAAAGCAAGGGAGCAAACCCATTGAGGAATATCACCAGGCCTTTGCTCTTCTACTCAAATATTCACCACCTCTTGATGAAGAGCAACTCATGGCAAGGTTCATTTGGGGAATGAACGAACCCTTGGACACATTGGTCAAAAATGCCAAGCCAGTGTCCATGGCTGATGCTGTCAGAATGGTGAAGGACTTTGCCAAAGCCTTCATCGTAAAAGTTCCGCCAAAGCCAGCTCCCTCATCCTTCAAGAGATTTCAGACACTGGGAAGTTCTTCCAACTTTCCGCCTCCAAAGAGACTCCAAGGTCCTAACCAGAATGTGGAGATGGGAAGCTTTAGAAATGAAGGGAGACCTTTCCCCCCGAAGTACATTCTTCGGAACTCCGGCTCTCTCCAAAATGCAAAGAGAAGACCTTGAAAGCGAGAACAGATGCTTCGGCGGATGTCAAGGTCTTGGGCACCAGCTCAAGGATTGCCCATCTCCTTCTGTGGGCCAAGGAAGCCAGGGTCCCAGAGTTCCGAGACAGAATCCTTCTTATCAGTCCAATTAGGGTCCCCAGCGCCAGAATCAAGGAAATCCTAGGAGAACTCTAGCTCAGCCATCTGCTCACAATCGCAGAAGTAGTGGAAGAAGAAAGAGGCCAGATTTATGCAGCAATAGCCTTTTAAGCTTTTGATTGATTTAGACAGTGCTCATTCTTTCATTTCCCCTGGATGCTTGCGTAAGCTAGTCTTAGAAGAAAGAGGCCAGATTTATGCAGCAATTGAAAATCAAGGGCCAATTCATCAATTCTCCGTCATCAATACTTCAGCTGAGTATCAGGGTAAGCCTTTTAAGCTTTTGATTGATTCAGGCAGTACTCATTCTTTCATTTCCCCTGGATGCTTGCATAAGCTAGTCTTAGAACAGAAATCAGGGAAACCTATGCAAGTTGAATTGGCTAGTGGGAAGACTCTTTTCACTCACCACCATGAGACAGATCTTATCTAGAAGTTTAAACTAGATGGTAATGTGACCGACTGTCAGTTCAAAGTCTTACCTCTAGGAGTTTTTGATGGGATCCTTGGAATGGATTGGCTCCACAAAAATCAAGCTGATATACACTGTCACAATGGAACCATTTCCTTCCATGACCTTCACGGGAACAAAGTTCAAGGAACTGGAGTTTCCGGATCCCCAGACCTTCAGTTAGTAAAAGCTTCCAGGTTGTTGAAAGGACTTAGGAAGAAGCAATAAATTTATGTTGTCAAACTGAACCCAGTAGACTCAAAGCTTAAGGCTAAAGAACCAGAATGGTTAAGCGAATTTGATGATCTATTCCCTGCAGAACTAATTGAAATGCCTCCAATCCGGGAAGTAGATCATGTGATTGAATTGACCCCTGCAGCTCAGCCAGTAGCCCTACGCACGTACAAAATGCCAGTTCTTGAAGCCATCAAACTCAAGAAACAGCTTAGACAACTGTTGGAACAAGGGTTTGTAAGACCCAGTATTTCACCTTGGGGTGCGCCAATTCTCTTTCAGAAAAAGAAAGATGGAACGCTAAGACTATATGTGGACTACAGAGGTCTAAATCAACTGACACTTAAGAATAAGTATTCTAAATCAACTGACACTTAAGAATAAGTATTCTATCCCCAGAATTGATGAGCTTTTGGACAGGCTAAGTGGAGCCCAGATCTTCACAAAGATAGATCTCAAATCAGGGTATTATCAGATCAGGATTAATGAGCAAGATATCCCGAAGACAGCCATCAATACTACTCGGTATGGGCATTATGAATTCACTCTCATGCCGTTGGGATTGACAAATGCCCCAACTACATTCAATCGCTTAATGCAGGACATTCTGAGAGAATACTTGGATGATTTTATTCTTGTTTTCTTTGATGATATTCTGATTTACTCAAAGAATGCAGCTGACCATGAAGCTCATGTCAGACAAGTTCTTGAGATTCTAAGGAAGCACCAACTCTTTGCCAAAAAGAGCAAATGCACTTTCTCTGCCGATCATGTTGAATACTTGGGCTTTCTGGTATCAAAAGATGGAATTTCTCCAGATTCCGCAAAAGTCCAAGCTGTCATAGATTGGCCTGAACCAAAGACAGTGAAAGATGTCAGAGGATTCTTGGGATTGACTGGTTGGTATAGAATTTTTATACCAAAGTATGCTCTCATAGCTTCCCCCTGACTAATCTTCTCAAGAAGAATATTCCATTTCAATGGTCTGCCAGGTGCCAAAGTGCTTTTGATAAGCTAAAGACTGCCTTGGTAACCAATCCCGTTCTGAAACTGCCAGATTTCTCTCTACCCTTTGAGGTAGTAACTGATGCTAGTGGTTTTGCCCTGGGAGGTGCACTCATGCAGGAAGGCCATGCAGTGGCCTATGAATCCCGAAAACTCAGAGTGCATGAAAGGAATTATTGTGTCCATGACTTGGAACTACTTTCAGTAGTATATGCTCTGAAATTGTGGAGACATTACCTGCTCGGTCAAAGATTCACTTTGATGACTGATCATCAGAGCTTAAAGTGGATCTTCACTCAGAAGGATCTCAACATGCGCCAAAGAAGGTGGATGCAGACCCTGCAGGAATTTGATTTTGAAATCAAGTATCACCCAGGCAAAGAAAATGTGGTAGCAGATGCCCTTAGCAAGAAAGCCTCCTTGCTTGCAATTACTGTAGTGTCAAATCCTTTGATTATTGAAGCAAGAGAGAAGATCATGCAGGATAGATTCTTTGGCCCTATTGCTACCCTACTTATGCAGGAAAGCAAAACTCCTCAAGAGTTGAACATAGTTCAAGGGTACAGCCTAGATGATGGCATTATGTATTATAATCGCAGGCTATGCATTCCCAATGATGAGGGAACCAAAGGACAAATTCTGAATGAAGCTCATGTGACAGCTTTATTGCGGGACATCGAGGTTTCATCAAGACCTACATGTCTGTAAAGAAAAGCTTCTTTTGGCCTGGTCTGAAAAAGGATGTACTGAATCATGTACGTCAATGTCTGACATGCCAGAAAGTCAAAGCTAAAAGAGTAAAAATGCATGGGAAGTTACATCCATTGGCTGATGAAGTGGAAATGTATCAGTATGGACTTTATTACTAGATTACCTTTAGTGCAGTCAGGTTACAACTCCATTTTCGTGGTAGTTGATAGACTAACCAAAGTTGCCCATCTGATCCCAGTAGAAGAAACCTACACTGCAGTGGATGTGGCCAGAGTGTTCCTCAAAGAAATCTTCAGATTACATGGCCTACCCAGGAGAATAGTAAGTGATCGAGATCCCAAGTTTACTTCAAGGTTTTGGACTGCATTTTTCGAATCAGTGGGAACTATCTTGGATCTCAGCACAGCTATCACCCCCCTGAGACCGATGGACAAACTGAAAGGGTAAACCAAGTAATCGAAGATATCCTTCGGTCATGATGTGGTAGTAGGGAACCCAAGAAGTGGCTAAGCTATCTGCACCTAGTTGAGTTTGCCTACAATGCTTCTTATCACCGAAGTATCGGGATGAGCCCTTTTAAAGCTTTGTATGGACAAGATTGCTTAACTCCATTAACTTGGTCCGACCCATTGATTAGGGTCGAGATGTCCAGACATATGCTTGACGACATGGAGCAGCAGATGCAGGCAATTCGTAAAGATATAAAAGCTGCCCAGGATAGACAAAAGCAATATGCAGATAAGAAGAGGACAGACAGAGAATTCAAAGAAGTAGATATGGTCTTCATTCGAGTACGGCCAAAAAGAAGTTCTTTATCTCTTGGAAAGTACAAGAAGTTATCCCCCAGATATTGTGGGCCATATTTGATTACAAAGAAAGTAGGTGACTTAGCCTACGAGCTTCTTCTACCTCTTCATCTTAAAGTAACCTACAATGCTTCTTATCACCGAAGTATCGGGATGAGCATTGTAGGTGACTTAACCTACAATGCTTCTTATCACCAAAGTAACGGGATGAGCCCTTTGAAAGCTTTGTATGGACAAGATTGCTTAACTCCATTAACTTGGTCTGACCCATTGATTAGGGTCGAGATGTCCAGACAGATGCTTGACGACATGGAGCAGCAGATGCAGGCAATTCGTAAAGATATAAAAGCTGCCCAGGATAGACAAAAGCAATATGCAGATAAGAAGAGGACAGACAGAGAATTCAAAGAAGTAGATATGGTCTTCATTCAAGTACGACCCAAAAGAAGTTCTTTATCTCTTGGAAAGTACAAGAAGTTATCCCCCAGATATTGTGGGCCATATTTGATTACAAAGAAAGTAGGTGACTTAGCCTACGAGCTTCTTCTACCTCTTCATCTTAAATAATGTATTTCATGTCAGCCTTCTTAAAAAGTATATACCAAGCCGAATCATGTGCTTGATGATGAAATCTTAACTTCTTCAACCCAAGAGCAGATGGAACTCCAACCTGAAGAAATCCTTGATGTTCGAGAAAAGATTCTCAGGAATAGAATTCTGAGAGAATTATTGGTCAAATAGAAGTTCTATCCTTTTGAAGATGCCACCTGGGAGAAAGAAACCGATCTGTTGCGAGATTACTCCCAGTTTACGAGATGAGGATATCTCGCCTTTTTCAAGTGGGAGAGAATGTAAGATTCCTCCCCAGCCTCTCAAGATGTCCAGCTTCTTCCCCTGTAATCAATTCCCTCTTCATAAATATAAAAGATCTTGTTTTTACCAGTTTTGACCTAGAGAGAGAAAATACTCTAGAGAGAGAATATTTAGATTTTAAATATTTTTGGATGGAAAAAATTCTCATCTTATTAAAATAAGTTCCCTTGAAATAGAAGTTCAAAAAGATTTCTAGAAGGTGCATTAGAAATTAAGTATAATCTGTTCAAGAGGCATTATCCTGAAGATTTTTTTGAAATTTTAAATTAAGGTTCCTATGGACCAATAAGATTCATCTAAATGTAGGGAGGAGATAAATGAAGAAATAAAAGAAAAATCTCCCAAAAATGAGTAAATACTCACATAAGATGAAGAGTTGACTAAGGACAAGGTAATAGTTAAAAAGGGGAGATATTTAGAAGTAATGATGCATTTTTGACACCTCTGCATGGGGGAATTTCTCTCATGAAGGAGGCGCCTATTTCACATGCTTGAATGAGTTTTAAACTCCCAAATAATGAGATATTTTTATCTCTCCTCTCTCCTGTTTCAACTAGATCCAAAAAGTGAGCAAAACTGACCTAAAAATGGTCAAAAATTGGCCAAACTGATCTCGAAAATTCTAGAATCAGTTGGTTTGGTTAGAAGCTCACTTTTTCCTATAAATAGAAGCCCTCCCCTTTGTTGAAACTCAATAGTGTTACTCTACTCCTCCCAAGCCAAGAACTGTGAATTTATTAATAATTCACTAGTTTTTGACATTTCCCTCTTCCAAAGATTGGTGGCCACTCTTGTTACAAACAAGAGTTGAACCCTCAAACCATCAAGCCAAAGGAAAGCTCCCAGAAATTATGTAAGTAGAGATTCTTGTAATTCTCTTTATTGATTTTATGTTTTGCTAATGTTTATGATTGTTTGAAGTGATAAATGGATGCTGTGCCTTGATCGAAAGGCTTTTCCCCTCTCTCTTCTTAGAATCAACCCTTCTTTATCCTAGTTAAGTGATAATTGTTGGAATTAAACTTTTTATAATGTTTTCTCTTTTATAAGTGGATTTTGATTAGTATAGATTACTTTAAATCCATTAGAGTAAATTTTAAAGACAAATTAAGTAGGAAAATTTGAAAAATGAAATTAATAATTATCTTTTATTATGCTAAAAGAGTAATTCCTATCATTTCTATACTCTAAAAGTGCCATTTTCATGCATAGAAGATGCATATTGATTATTATTATTATTATGCATAAAAGAATAATCTTTTTATTATGAAAGTGTTACTTTCATCAAAAAAGATTATTTTGCATAAAGGAATAATTTTTTTTTAATTATGAAAGTGTTACTTTCATCAAAATAGATTTTTATGCATAAAGGAATAATTTTTCTTTTTATTATGAAAGTGTTACTTTCATCAAAATAGATTTTTATGCATAAAGGAATAATTTTCTTTTTATTATGAAAGTGTTACTTTCATCAAAATAGATTTTTATGCAAAATATATTGGTCGGGATTAAAAAAATTTAAACCGTACATGCATGCATAGGTGTCCTTTACCCTAGCTCCTCCTCTTGTTCTTCACCCACACCTGATGTGCATCTTTACCACAGCTCATGTGGTGTCCAGCTAAGCTTGTCCCAAGGAAATAACGACGTGATAATCACAGAGACTAGAGTCATCAGATTTGAATACATGCGTTGTTCTTCCACAACATCAGAGGTTTGCTTATTGCACTCATATTTTAAAGTTTAGTGTTTTTAATGTACATAATTTGCAAAGAAATCAAGCCTTCTTCTACACATTAAGGGTCAATCAAGCTCTAGTGGCATTCCACAAGGCGTTTCCATGAAACTATTCTAAACCATTGTAGTAGGGTAAGTCCACCTTTAGGAGATTTGGGTGAAGGGTTGCTTTGCGAAGGGTGGTATGGTAACTCAAACTCACATGTATATGGTTTCAAGACTGGCCAAGTTTGCAAGGGAGGGATAGAATTAGCACAACTAGCTCTAGCACATATATAATTGATGCTAACTAGTAGCTCACTAACGCGAGAGGAAAGACAGTGCAAATATGAAGATCTGGTAGCACGTGATACCTAGTATATTGCATCGTATTTCCATTGTTGCTTTTGCCTCCCACACCATTGTCTATGTAATTATATTGCTTTTTCAATTCTTGTTTCTCCCACTTGCTCACACCTTTTTCTACACATGAAGAATCTGTCAAAGAACTAGGAGCCACATGTTCCTACTATGGTGGGAAAGTAGTAAATTTGGCTGGATATCAATTTCTAAAGAGGCTTTCCCAAAGGAAGAGACCCAAGTGTTGTAACTGGAACTCTAGTGTGTAATTTTTAAAATATAGCCAACTTTGCAGGGGAGGGTAGGATTTGCAACAATGAGTAACATATGTATGAGTGAAATGATAGCCTGTAGCTCAGGAACACTTCAAGAAAGACGATGCAATTACATTGATCCGATTACACCTGTCATGGTATATCGTGACGTCTTTCCATTGTTGCTTGTGCCTCCCACCAGACTCTCTATCTAGTCAAATTGCATGTTTTTAGGCAGCTAAATTACCTCTATAATTCTTTTTACTTTGCATGTATGAGAATATAATATGTACATATAATGTTCTACCATATCTGAATCCAGAATGAAGCAAGTTCTTATATGAGGTCATACTTGATTATGTGTTGGATTGACAGGCTTAGCTTAGATGGCTAGGACAAAGAAAACAGCAAGGAGGCTTGGACCAAGTCCAGGGTTGGTAGAGAAAGCTGTTGAAATTTGAGCATAATGATGAGCTATGGTGGATCAAACACTAAAATCAACATCATTAACAAAGTGATTAGCAAATGATTAAGATGTAATTAGTGATTAGAAAATAGATTATTGTAGGCATGGATACTCAAAAACCAGCAAATTCTCATTAGGGCTATGCCTCAATTTATAGAGTTTACATCAAGCATCAAATCCCATTGATTTCTCCATGATTCACTCCCAGAATATCTTCACCTCTTTCCTGATTCTCTCCACCTCTTGCCTGATTCTCTCCACCTCTTCTCTTTTCCCTGAATATCTCCCAGAATAACTCCACACTCCTAAATTCCCTCATGCTACCCATTATTCTCTCCTAGTAGATTCTTCTCACCTTTTCACAGGTTCTTTCACAATTACATCTCCTCTTTTACAGCCTCTAACCAAGAGCTTGTTCCCACACACACCCTATTCACTTGTATATTTCAACACCTCCCCTCAAGTGAATAATCCTAGCACACCTGGACCCTGTATCAAGTTTCCCTCTTACTTGATAGCCCGCGACCAGTGGCTCAAGTCCCTAAACTCCATAGTCCTTGACACTCTCTCTCTCTATGTGTCCAAGGCTACTATAAGTGCCCGCGACCTTGACTAAAGTGCTCACACTTACATCTACCACGTGGCCTACATCATCGGTGGCTCAGAGGTGGTTTTACTTTGTTGGGGCAGGTTACATTGGGTTGTGGGGTCTCTCTCTCTCTCTCTCTCTCAGAAAAGATGATCTGACTCCACTTCCTTTGGAGCCTCCATGAAGTTTGCCGATGGCGTTCCTTCTTCACTGGGTTTGCTGTAGCAGTCTCTCGCCATGTGTCCTGGCTTTCCACATTTGTGGCAAGTGAAGATCCTCCCTCCTACTCTGCCTCTTCAGGTCGTCCTTGTCCTCGAGAGAATCCTCCTCGGGTGAAGAATGCTTTTTCCTCTCCTGCTGTTGAGTCGAGCCCTTTCTTCTCTTTGCCTCTGCTCTCTTGCTCTAGTAGAGCTGCTTCTATCTCGTGTATCTTCAATTCAGGTACATTCTTTAGTGTTGCTACAATGTTTTCATAATCTCCTTTGTCCACACTCTTCAGAAGTACAGCTAATGCTTCATCATCTTCTACCTTTTTGCCAATAGTTGCCAGGCTGTTGCTTAATGCTTTTATATTTGTTCAAGTGTGTGATTAAAGGTTCACTTTCCTTCATGTCCAATTTGTAGAATTGCATTAACAAATTTATCTTTGAATTTTTTGCTTGTGTACCAAATAATTTATTGAGTTCATCCCATGCATCTTTTGCCCACTATATCCCTGTGATATGATGAATGATTCCATCATTTAAACTGAGTGCAATAAGTCCCAATGCTTTTTCATTCCTGCTCTTCCACTCATTTTTCCCTCTCTATGGGCATTCATCTCTCCCTTCAACTAATCCCCACAGATTTTTCCTCATCAGCAAATACATGGTTTTTGTCTGCCATGTATAAAACTGTTCCCCATTAAATTTGGCTGAACTCATGGTGATGTGAAGGGGGTCTTACCTCTTGATCCAATTTCAAGATTCAAGGGCAGTGTCTACCCTTTTACAACTCAATCTGGTGTTTAATAGATGATTACAACAATTTTATCAGCATAAAATCACCAGAAATTACATTAAATTAAGGGTAACCAATTTGTACGGGACGGTTGGAGTATCAAACCAACTCCGATTTGCAATCTGAAGCTTTAGGGATCTGTATTAGATACCTAATGGTTAATTTGAACCCTCAATTGCACCAAAATATAGTGATTAGCATTGATTAATCACTGATTAGTAAATTAATGCTCTATTTTGTGTGCAAAAAATAGAGTATGTGGGGAGTCCAGATCTGGTGCCTTCCACTTCAAATGAGCTCAAATGCTTTCAAAGGCATCAATAGCAATGAGTCTAGTAGAGGATTAAGCCAAGAAACACAAGATTTGACCAAATATTGAAAGCTTAATCTCTGTTTTACCAAAGTCACTTGCAGATTTGATGAAGAGCTTGGATCTCACTGTACACTTGATGAAATTGAATTCTGTCTTCACCAACTTGTAGAGAATGCTTGAAAACACCTTGGGCTAAGGGGAATTAGAGAAATTTGATCTGAGCAAGAAGAAATCTTCAATTTCCTTCAGAAAAAATGCACCGGTCAAATCGTTGATTTCTGCTTCGTCCGTTGGCAGTTTGCTGCGCCGTCTTGCTGAGCTTGTAGCCAAGGATGTTGGCTAGCTTGTGTTAGAATCTTGTGCCCTAATTTTATGTGTGCAAGGTGCTAGAGATCCTCCACTGGCTGGGGGTGAAGGGGGAAGTGAAAAACTCACTAAAAATTTGATTTTTTGCTAATTATCTACTAATCCTCATTAATTAACTAATGGGCTCATAAACCTAATTGATTCTAGGCATGGCTCTGATACCATGTTGAAATTTGAGCATAATGATGAGCTATGGTGGATCAAACACTAGAATCAACATCATTAACAAAGTGATTAGCAAATGATTAAGATGTAATTAGTGAATAATTAGCAAATAGATTAATGTAGGCATGGATACTCAAAAACCAACAAATTCTCATTAGGGCTATGCCTCAATTTATAGAGTTTACATCAAGCATCAAATCCCATTGATTTCTCCATGATTCACTCCCAGAATATCTCCACCTCTTGCCTGATTCTCTCCACCTCTTCTCTTTTCCCTGAATATCTCCCAGAATAACTCCACACTCCTAAATTCCCTCATGCTACCCATTATTCTCTCCTAGTATATTCTTCTCACCTTTTTACAGGTTCTTTCACAATTACATCTCCTCTTTTATAGCCTCTAACCAAGAGCTTGTTCCCACACACACCCTATTCACTTGTATATTTCAACAAAAGCAACAAGTGAAAGCGTATTGTCAAAGGAAAAGTTGAAAAAGAGAATCAATCAGCATGTGAATGCCTAAGAGAGATAAGGAAAACCCAGAAAAATGTCGAGTTACTCATACCCAAGGTTACCTTCATGAGAGTTTTGAGACAGATTTGTGATGAATGGAAGCTTGGGGATGAGATAGGCTGGCAATGCAATATGTGCCCTTCAAGAGGCTGTAGAAGATTTAATTAAAGACTTCTTTATTGATAGTTACATTTGTTCTGCCCATGCGCATAGGGTCACACCTGCAGGCTAATAAGATACAGATTTGAGAAGTTATTGCATCCTCTACCATTGAGTGACCCCGGGGCATTTAATATTTTAAATGTCCCACCAGCTAGAAAACCTAAGGATGTAGGTATTAAGATTGAGGATGATACCCATGATAGGGATACTAGGACTGTAAATCAAATAAAGACTTAGTAGTGGGGAAAAGAACAAATGGCTGTTGAGGAAGAAAGGAGGGTTGATGAATAGAGAATAATGGGAGATGAGTTGATATACCTTGAAGCGCAAAATCTACAAGATTGAATGTTCCTGGAATACTTGTTGTTCATGTGAAAGATTTTGCTGATGGTGCAGAGTATCTTGATATAGCACCTTCAGATATGCATATGTTATTAGAGAGAAATCGAGAAATAAATGATGTTGTGATCTTGATATCTCTCAAGTATGTAAGCTATCTTCTTTGAAAATTTATATACTGATTTGTTTTTTAAAGATAACTACCTAATTTATCCTCTTATTTGTTTTTTGTAGGCTTCTTTTGTCCACCCTACCCCCCGAGAGGCCTATTTTTCTATTTTTTGCTGGGCCCCATAGTCTCTGTTTATGTAAGATAAACAAATACCAATTTTGCAAGGTTGGAAGAATGGTTGAGGAGATGCAACATTGAAAAGGTGCAATATGTAATTGTAGCTTAGAATGAAAAGTAAGTATTTTATTTTAAATATGTTTTACTTTGTTTTATGTCTTTTTATATATCTCTATCAGTTGTTTTTTCTTTTATCTTTTTTGTAGGAGCCATTGGAGTGTAATCATAATTGATATCAAGAAAAGAAAGACATATTTCTTGAATTCCATGCTTGATATGTATGGAGAAGCCAAATTGTAAGTTTTTAATTTTAATAGAGATTGTGTTTAAGATTCAATGTGTATTAGATTGAATAATTTATGCGATTTGTTACTTTGCAGGGCATCTAAACACATAATTAGCACATTAGGAACACTCCATCCTCCACTCCTTAAAAATACAACTCCACATCAGTTTTTTGTTTTGCCTATAAGTTATAATAACATGAACTGTGCTGAACAATCTCAACCAACTCCCAAGTCGAATCCTCTATTTCCCTAGCTTTCCACCTAATTTTAACCTCAGGGATTAGTCAACTACAAAGTTTCCTTTCCTTGAATTCAAGTACCTTATCAGGTTCATGTGGAACATACGATAATTCTTCGACTTCAACGAGTTCTTGAGGAATAATTGTGTTATCCTCACCTCCCAGTTTCCCTTTCAATCTATTAATATAAAAGACTGGATGAACTCTTACATGTGGAGGTAGTTTAAGTTCATACGCAACCATGCCAATCCGATGTATAAATCGAAATGAACCACAATATCTAGGAGATAAATTCGAGCATTTTCCTTTTGACAAAGTCTGAGAATCTTTAGGAACTCTTAAATAAACCAATGCTCTTGGTTCAAAAGACTAAGTTGACCATCCTTTATCAGCATAGAACCGTGCCCTATCTTGAGAACTCCTGATAGAATCCCGAGCTTTGGTCAGCATTTCCTGCATATTACGTAAGAAATCCCTCAATGCATCAAGCTCAATGTCCTTAAGACCGACATCAATAGGTGCCCTAGGTTGATTACCATACATAAGTATGCACGGACTAAAACCAATAGCCGTATGTTTAGAATTGTTATAGGCAAATTCCATCATTGAAAGATATTTTTCCCAATATGATGACTTTCTAGAGACATACATGAAGCATATCCTCTACAATCTGATTCATATGCTCTATTTACCCATCAGACTACTGCGGCGGATGATCAGAGGAATTCATACTCAAAGTAGTTTCCTTGTTGTAAACCATTCGGAATAAAGTAGGAAAACATGGCATTATAACATGGCATTCATACTCAAAGTAGTTTCCTCGTTGTAAACCATTCAGAATAAAGTAGGAAAACATGGCATTATAACAGCAAGAACCAAGTATCCATCAGTGACCCAATGTACCCACATCTGCACATGGAATTATCAGTGCCCTGAGTTATCCATATTAACATAAAGAGTCATCAATGTCTCGATGAGTCAGATATGTTCATCCGTAAACCATCAGGTTGATTGTATAAATCACCTAAAGGGCAGAAGTAGAGAAAGAAATGCCAACAAAGGAAGAATCCAAATTTCCTTAATCTGAACACAACAAGATAAACTCATTGAACTCTAAAGAAAGAGATTTCAAGTGAAAATGCCAACGAGATGACACTCTTCAATACATGCAGGCTATAGATAAAAGAAGTTTATCTAGAGAATGCCCACACACAACAACTTTAAATGAATTTAGAAAATGAGATTGTCTTTGAATGTTGATGTAAGATTCCTCCCCCAACCCCTTTTTTGATGTCTAGTATCTTCCCCTGTAATCAATCCCTCTTCAGAAATATAAAGACCTTGTTTCTAACTGTTTTAGCCTAGAGAGAGAAAATTATTCTAGAGAGAGAATATTCAGATTATGAATATTTTTGGATAGAAAAATAACTCATCTTATTAAAATAAGTTCCCCTAAACAAAAATTCAAAAAGGATTTTCCAATGTGCAATTGGAATTAATTGGAAATAGGTATAAAGAACCTTAGTCTAAGGGTCTAGATTTTTAGAAATTTTTGGATTATGGTCCAATTAAGGTTTCTATGGGCCAATAGCATCAATCCATGTGTAGGGAGGAGATAAATCCAAATTGTAAAAGAAGATACCCAAAAATGAGTAAATGCTCACATAAGATGAAGAGTTGAAAATGTACAAGGTTTATTAGTAAAAAACTATGAATAATAAAATTTTGACACATATGTAAGGAAGGAGAGTTCTTTAAAGAAGGTGCATATTTCACATAAGATGAAGAGTTGAAAATGTACAAGGTTTATTAGAAAAAAACTATGAGCAATAAAATTTTGACACATATGTAAGGAAGGAGAGTTCTTTAAAGAAGGTGCATATTTCACATAAGATGAAGAGTTGAAAATGTACAAGGTTTATTAGTAAAAAACTATGAACAATAAAATTTTGACACATATGTAAGGAAGGAGAGTTCTTTAAAGAAGGTGCATATTTCACATAAGATGAAGAGTTGAAAATGTACAAGGTTTATTAGAAAAAAAACTATGAGCAATAAAATTTTGACACATATGTAAGGAAGGGGAGTTCTTTAAAGAAGGTGCATATTTCACATAAGATGAAGAGTTGAAAATGTACATGGTTTATTAGTAAAAAAACTATGAGCAATAAAATTTTGACACCTATGTAAGGAAGGGGAGTTCTTTAAAGGAGGTGCATATTTCACATGCTTGAATGAGTTTTAAACTCAAAAATAATGTGATATTTTTATCTCTCATCTCTCTTGAACCAAACCAAATCAAAATAGAACCAAATCGAATCATAAAGTAACCAAACTAGGTCCAAATCTAGTCCAAATTCAACCAAACTGACTTGGAAAATTCTAGAATCAGTTTGTTTGGTTAGGAGCTCAAATTTTCCTGTAAATAGAAGCCTTCCCTTGTTGAAAAAGATATAGTGTCTTATGCATTGTTACTCTACTCCACCTAAGCCAAGAACTATGAATTCTTTAATAATTCACTAGTTTTTGACACTTCTCTCTTTCTTAAATCCCCATTGGTGGCTCCATCAACATACTAAACCAATTGATTGGTTGGGGGCCTCTACCATGATCAAAGAATCAAGCAAATTATAAGATAAGTATAGTGAATTTTGATCTTTTCTATAATTTCTCAATGATTCTCTCTTCTCAACCCCTCTCAAGCTTGAGAAGCTTAATTGTTATGGTTTTTGAAATGCTATTGAAGTTAAATAATTAATGATAGTAAAGAATTACATAAGATTCTATTTATATTTAATTCTAATGGTTTTTCTCCCTCTCACTTAAGAAATGGTCATACTCATGACCCTTTTCAATCCAAATGAAGCTTTTCATAAGGCTTTTCCTTAATCCAAGATTAAGCTATGCTTGAGGCCAAATTAATGGCTTTTTTCTATACTTTTAGTTTATGTTTATCGATGATTCAATCCATTATGGATTGATGATCCAATTAGAGACCATTCTAATTATTTCCTTAATGATAAACCTTATCCCTTAGAAAAAAATTGAGACTTATCAGTCATAGTAGCGGAGCTATGGCAAAGTTTTTATAGAAATTACACATAAAATAATTTCATTCAAAGCATAAAAAGAGGACTTCCTACCATATTCTAGGAACTATCATCCTAGATTAATTAAAAGAATATTATTATGCATGGAGATATGGATGTTTGCATGTAGATGTAGAGGTATGGATGTGAGTGTGAATGTGGAGGTGGATGTATGCATGGAGATGTGGATGTATGCATGTAGAAATAGATGTGTAGATGAGGATGTAAATGGAGATGTGGATGGATGCATGTAGAAATAGATGTGTAGATGAGGATGTAAATGGAGATGTGGATGGATGTATGTAGATGTAGATGTATAGATGTAGATGTGAATGGAGATGTGGATGTATACATGTAGATGTAGATGTATAGATGTAGATGTGGATGTGGAGGTGGATGGATGCATGTAGATGTAGATGTATAGATGTAGATGGGAATGGAGATATGGATGTATGCATGTAGATGTAGATGTATAGATGTAGATGTGAATGGAGATGTGGATGTATACATGTAGATGTAGATGTATAGATGTAGATGTGGATGTGGAGGTGGATGGATGCATGTACATGTGGATGTATAGATGTAGATGGGAATGGAGATATGGATGTATGCATGTAGATGTAGATGTATAGATGTAGATGTGGATGTGGAGGTGGATGGATGCATGTAGATGTAGATGTATAGATGTAGATGTGAATGGAGATGTGGATGTATGCATGTAGATGTAGATGTATAGATGTAGATGTAGATGTATAGATGTAGATGTGAATGGAGATGTGGATGTATGCATGTAGATGTAGGTGTATAGATGTAGATGTGGATGTAGAGGTGGATGTATGCATGTAGATGTAGATGTATAGATGTGGATGTGAATGTGGAGGTGGATGTATGCATATAGATGTAGATGTATGGAGGTGAATGTGAATGTGGATGTGGATGTATGCATAGAGATGTAGATGTATGCATGTAGATGTGAATGTACGCATAAAGATGTGGATGTATGGATGTGAATATACGATATGGATGTATGGATGTATGGATGTGAATATACGATATGTGATGTGAGGGAATCTGAAGTGATGAGATGGAAATGATGTGATGGGATGAGTATACATATAAATGGAATATAGAATAAGTAATGTAGATTGATGAGGGATAATGTGGAAAAATGAAAGTTAAAATAGAAATTGTATTGTAAACTATTTGTAAATGCTGTTTGTAAATGCTGTTTGTAAATGCTGTTTGTAAATGATTGTTTTATGTCAAGAATGCTGGGGGGAGAATTTTGACCGTCTTGTGATTAACACTAGTTCTGTAATTGGACACTAAAGTGTCCTGAGGACACTAAAGTGTCCTGAAAGTTAGCATTTTTCTTGAATTTTTGTGGGCAATCTATTAAGAGTTTTGAAATGCTTAACATCCACAGATGTTCCTCAAGACCCAAAAAAAATTTGAGATTTTTTAAATTGCACTTTTCTTAGCTTTTTCAAGGCAATATTTTAATTTTCTTAGACACATGCTGATAAAACGCATGATTTTTGCTGTTTTCAAAATAGTAGTAATTTGTACATAACTTTTAGAAGGGACATAGTTTGATCATTTAAAGATATGAATGATATGATCTGAATGAATTGTTGATGAGTTCTAAGAGATATTTATCCCAGTATTCTGTTGGGTTGACCAGAATATAAGGAACCCCAGAATAAAATTAGATCTTAAGAAAAAGAGTTATCCTCTACCTTGCGAGATGAGGACATCTCGCACTTTTTTAAGTGGGGTAGAATGTAAGATTCTTCCCCAACCTTCGAGGTATACAGGAGTAAGAATCTCCCTTTTTGATCTCTAAAATAAAAGAAAGATTCTGTTTAAAAAAGAAAGACCCTTTCCCTAGAATACTTCTCAGGAGTTCCACCTGTTTTAAGGATTCAGAACAATGAGTTCAGAAGTAAAAATCGGTGTTTTGGATACCAAGGTTTTGGTCTTCATTCGAGTACGGCCCAAAAGAAGTTCTTTATCTATTGGGGAGTTTAAAAAGTTATCCCCCAGATATTGTGAGCCTTATCTGAATTCAAAGAAAGTAAGTGACTTAGCTTACGAGCTTCTTTTATCTCCTCATCTCAAAGTTCTTAATGTATTTCATAGAAATATGTGCCAAACCGAAATCATGGAAAGACGGTAAAACTTCACTGGTAAGATACCGTTGGCTTCTAAGTTACGCTAGCTCCTTCCTTTATATAAGTCGTAACTTTTACTTGTCGCTCACAGTAATCTTACTCCCATCAATCTCCTTCTTTCTTAATCTCCTTCATGGCTTGGCAACAAGAATTAGTTTTATCCATGATGATTTCTCACCTCTTCAAGACGCAAGCGAGTCTAAGAAGAAGGATTTTATAGAACAGTATGAGCGCTCACTTTTCCCTCACTTGGGAACGTCTGTAGCTCAGACCAAATGGTGGACCTATCAAGACATAACTAGGGTAACACCCTGGGGTCAGCAGCACTTTCGTAACAATGTCCGCTTGGCCATGGTTATCGAAGCCTTGGGTTTGGGTCCCCGATACTACTGCGTCATGAGATCAAGACATCTTGGGTTTTCTGAGCGGGTCTTCTTACTGGCGTGTTTTCTTCCTCATGAGAAGATATGCCTTTATCCTGTTTTTGGCTTACCTCTCAGAGGTCCTTTTGTTAGATCACCTCATACCACTGAGATAGGTGCAGCAATAACCAACAGAATTATTCCCATAGATGAGTTACCTTATACATGCGCAGCTTGTGAGTGCTGCTTTTGTGATCATATGATGGACGGGCTTATGGAAGTGTAAAGAGTATTTCTATCTTTACTGTATAAGTTCCGAGAATGAATAAAGTTTAAATCTTGTTCTTATCTTGAATCTTGCTCTCTTTGAGACTTTTCTTGGTGGTTAATCCTGATTTAAATTTTTCTCTAAGTCTCATAATTCGTGCATCTTGCGAAATTATCCCAATTTGCGAGATGAGGACATCTCGCGTTTTTTAAGTGGGGTAGAATGTAAGATTCCTCCCCCAACCCTCCTTTTGATGTCTAGTATCTTCCCCTGTAATCAATCCCTCTTCAAAAATATAAAGACCTTGTTTCTAACTGTTTTAACCTAGAGAGAGAAAATATTCTAGAGAGAGAATATTCAGATTTTTAATATTTTTGGATAGAAAATTATCTCATCTTATTAAAATAAGTTTCCCTGAAACAGAAATTCAAAAAGAACTTTCCAATGTGCAATTATAATTTATTGGAAATGGGTATAAAGGACCTTAGTCTAAGGGTCTAGATTTTCAGAAATTTTTGGATTATGGTCCAATTAAGGTTCCTATGGGCCAATAGCATCAATCCATGTGTAGGGAGGAGATAAATCCAATTTGTAAAAGAAGATACCCAAAAATGAGTAAATGCTCACATAAGATGAAGAGTTGAAAATGTACAAGGTTTATTAGTAAAAAACTAGGAGCAATATTAAAATGATTCCATTATGACACGTATGTAAGGAAGGGGAGTTCTTTAAAGGAGGTGCATATTTCACATAAGATGAAGAGTTGAAAATGTACAAGGTTTATTAGTAAAAAACTATGAGCAATATTAAAATGATTCCATTATGACACGTATGTAAGGAAGGGGAGTTCTTTAAAGGAGGTGCATATTTCACATAAGATGAAGAGTTGAAAATGTACAAGGTTTATTAGTAAAAAACTATGAGCAATATTAAAAATATGAGATATTTTGGGTATAATGATTCTATTATGACACATATGTAAGGAAGGTGAGTTCTTTAAAGGAGGTGCATATTTCACATGCTTGAATGAGTTTTAAACTCATAAAAGTTGAGATATTTCATCTCTCCTCTCTCCTCATTCAAGTCTAGTTCCAAAAAGTTAGCTTAACTGACCTAAAAATGGTCAAAAATTGACCAAACTGATTTGGAAAATTCTAGAATCAGTTTGTTTGGTTAGGAGCTCAATTTTTCCTATAAATAGAAGCCTCCCCTTGTTGAAAAATATATAGTGTTTATGCATCGTTACTCTACTCCACCTAAGCCAAGAACTGTGAATTCATTTAATAATTCACTAGTTTTTGGAGCTTCCCTCTTTCTTCAATCCCCATTAGTGGCTCCATCAACATACTTAAGCAATTGATTGGTTGGGGGCCTCTACCGTGAACAAAGAATCAAGCAATTTGTAAGGTAATTAGTGAATATTGATCTTTTCTATAATTTCTCAATGTTTCTCTCTTCTCAACCCCTCTCAAGCTTGAGAAGCTTAATTGGTATGGTTTTTTAAATGCTATTGAAGTTAATTGGTGAATAGTAGTGAAAAGTTACATAATTTAATAAATGCTATTGAAGTTAATTTCCATTTATGTTTAAATTATAATGGTTTTTATGTAATTTCTCTCTCTCACTCAAGAAATGGTCATACTCATGACCCATTCTCAATCCAAATCAAGCTTTTCATAAAGCTTTTCCTTAACCCAAGATTAAGCTATGCTTGAGGCCAAATTAATGGCTTTTTCTATGCTTTTAGTTTATGTATATTGATGATTCAATCCATTATGGATTAATAATCCAATTAGAGATCATTTTAATTATTTCCTTAATGATAAGCTTTATCCCTTAGAAAAATTGAGATTTATCAGTCATAGCAGCGGAGCTATGGCAAAATTTTTATAAAAATTATACATAAAATAATTTCATTCAAAGCATAAAAAGAGGACTTCCTACCATATTCTAGGAATTATCATCCTAGATTAATTGAAAGAATTTCATTATAATCATGGAGAAATTGAATTTTAATATCATGCATAAAGGATAAGTTTTTATATCAAAAGTGTTATTTTTACCATTTTTATTTTCATGCATAGAAGTATGCATAATGGATAAATTTTTATATCAAAAGTGTTATTTTTACCATTTTTATGCATAGAAGTATGCATAATGGATAAATTTTTATATCAAAAGTGTTATTTTTATCATTTTTATTTTCATGCATAGAAGTATGCATAAAGGATAAATTTTTATATCAAAAGTGTTACTTTTATCATTTTTATTTTCATGCATAGAAGTATGCATAAAGGATAAATTTTTATATCAAAAGTGTTACTTTTATCATTTTTATTTCATGTATAGAAGTATGCATAATGGATAAAGTTTTATATCAAAAGTGTTACTTTTATCATTTTTATTTCATGTATAGAAGTATGCATAATGGATAAATTTTTATATCAAAAGTGTTATTTTTACCATTTTTATTTTCATGCATAGAAGTATGCATAATGGATAAATTTTTATATCAAAAGTGTTATTTTTATCATTTTTATTTTCATGCATAGAAGTATGCAAAAAGGATAAATTTTTATATCAAAAGTGTTACTTTTATCATTTTTATTTTCATGCATAGAAGTATGCATAAAGGATAAATTTTTATATCAAAAGTGTTACTTTTATCATTTTTATTTCATGTATAGAAGTATGCATAATGGATAAAGTTTTATATCAAAAGTGTTACTTTTATCATATTGGATTTCATGCATAGAGGTATGCATAAAAGTTGATTATTTTATTATAAAAGTGTTACTTTTATCATATTTGGATTTCATGCATAGAGGTATGCATAAAAGTTAATTATTTTATTATAAAAGTGTTACTTTTATTATATTTGGATTTCATGCATAGAGGTATGCATAAAAGATATTCTTTTTATACTAAAAGTGTGATTTTCATCATAAATGGATTTTATGCATAACTTAGATGCATAAGAGAAATTCTTTTATTCTAAAAGTGTAATTCCTACTAAATTGAATTTATGCATAGGAAGATGCATAAAAGATTGAATTTTAATTCAAAAGTGTCATTTTCATTTAAAATGAATTTATGCATAGGAAGATGCATAAAAGATTGATTTTACTTCGGAAGTATTAATCTCCTTAAATGGAATTTATGCATAAGTAAATGTGTAAAGAAATCTTATATCAAATATAAGAATTCTCTTGTATTCTATAAATAGATATGAGATATGATAGGATGTGATAAGAGGTGTATAAGAGGTGATAAGAGATGATAAGATGAATTAAGATATGATAAGATGTGTATAAGATGAGGTAAGAAGTGTATGTGATAGGATAAGATGTATATGGGTTGTGATAGGGCGAGAATGGATGTGATGTAAAAGATTAGATGTGAAGGCATCTGGGGTTATATGAATGGGAATGTGGAAATGGCTGTATGTATGTGGATGTGTGGATGTGGAGATGGAAATATGGATGTATGAATGTGAAAATGGATGTATGCATGAAGATGTATATGCATAGATGTGAATGTGGATGTAGATGTGGATGTATAGATGTGAATGGGAATGTGGATGTGAATGTGGATATATAGATGTGAATGGGAATGTGGATGTGGATGTATGTATGTATGTGGATGTATAGATGTGAATGGGAATGTGGATGTGGATGTATGTGAATGTGGATGTAGATGTGGATGTATAGATGTGAATGGGAATGTGGATGTGAATGTGGATATATAGATATGAATGGGAATGTGGATGTGGATGTATGTATGTATGTGGATGTATAGATGTGAATGGGAATGTGGATGTGGATGTATGTGAATGTGGATGTAGATGTGGATGTATAGATGTGAATGGGAATGTGGATGTGGATGTATGTATGTATGTGGATGTAGATGTGGATGTATAGATGTGAATGGGAATGTGGATGTGAATGTGGATGTAGATGTGGATGTATAGATGTGAATGGGAATGTGGATGTGGATGTATGTGAATGAGGATGTATGGATGTGAATGGGAATGTGGATGTGGATGTATGTATGTATGTGGATGTAGATGTGGATGTATAGATGTGAATGGGAATGTGGATGTGGATGTATGTATGTATGTGGATGTGGATGTATGAATGAGGACGTGATAATGGATGTATGCATGTAGATGTGGATATATGGATGTGAATATGAATGTGGATGTGGATGTGTATGTATGAATGTAGATATGGGATGTGGATGTATAAATGAGGATGTGAAAATGGAGGTATGCATGAAGATGTGGATGTATGGATGTGAATGTGGATGTGGATGTGGATGTATGGATGTGGATATGGATGTGTATGTATGAATGTGGATATGGGATGTGGATGTATAAATGAGGATGTGAAAATGGATGTATGCATGTAAATGTGGATGTATGGATGTGAATGTGAATGTGTATGTGAATTAATGTGTCGTCGATATGAGGAAATGGATGAGAATGAGTACACAATGAATGGAATGTGGAATAAGTAATGTGGACTAAAGAGGGATAATGTGGAAAGACGAGAGTTCGATTTAGAAACTATATTTGTAAACTGTTTGTAAATGCTGTTTGTAAATGGTTGTTTTATGTCAAGAATGCTGGGGAAGCATTTTGACCGTCTTGTGATTAAGGTCGTGGAGACCTAACTGATAAAGTTGTAACTGCTGACGGAGAGTCAATGGAGGACGTCTCGCGTAGCAAAGTCGGCCGAGGTCTTGACCAGCCTCGGTTCGATTAAAATGGTGAGCTTCCGGTACGGTGGATGAGGGACCAAGGAAGCGGCCTATGAGTGAAGTGCTAGGTCACCTGCGAAGGATCCTAGAGGGTGCTGACCATACGGTGCTCGGGCTCTGGGTCGCCTAGGATACCCACGCGTGCGTCGAGGAAGATATTGGAACAAGGAGTAAGAGTTGTTTTGTAAAACCGGGCATGGATCTGGTTGATTGACCTTGCTGGTCTTCAATGGATGAGTCCATGGCTCTTTATATGGATCTGTTGGTTGATCTTGCTGATCTTCAACGAGAGTCCATCTTGATTTTTATAAGTGATTATATTGCCGAGTATTATGGGCTAGGAACTATTGAAAAGGCCCCTGTGTGGACAGGTGGTGAGCGTTCTAGTTGCCAATGATGCCATAGATACTCTGATGAAGGAATGATGGGAAATTATGAATCAACCAGATAAATTGGAAGATTGTGATCAGTGGTACTATGGTTTCATTAAAGGATTGTTTTAAAGTTAGCTGAAGCTAAGAAAAAGGCAATTTCATATTGGGTGTGTAAGTGGTGTGGCTAGTTTTATGTTTGCATGAACTTCCGGCTAGGGGGCCTTGGAACTCTTTTCCTTGGTACACGGGACAAAACCTAACCAAATTCCAAATTGGATCCCATCACTACAGTGGTTGGGCGGTTGGCTAACCCATGGGATCGGATGGGGTTAGGCTGGACTGATGGATCCGTAAATCGAGATTTAAATTCTATTATTACGATAGATAAAGTAAATCCGGGATAGTAAATTGTTCTATGGATAGGAATCAACGGCTGTGCCTCTTGATGGGGAAAAAAGCGTTGATCCCAATGATCCAAGTGCAAGTTTCTTCCTTGATCTGATCAAGTACCGTTAGAGGTGCAGTCGGATCGGTTTGATCAGTAATGATCTTGACTACGTTAGAGTAAAGAGTTATCCTGGTGGAATCGCCCATACTTTCCGGGTAAGGGAAGTTTTTTCGGGTTCGGTTTTTGGAAAAACCGACGGATTAGTCTCTTGTCCGGATATCCGTGGGACGAGGCCCCGAGTGTGGGTCCCTGCCCTGCGCATGAAGTGCTACTTCCGCTGCTAGTACCCCGAATCTGTTGCACGGTGAGAACAGGGATCTCACAGTAATAATTAAAATGATCTCTAATTGGATTATTAATCCATAATGGATTGAATCATCAATATACATAAACTAAAAGCATAGAAAAAAGCCATTAATTTGGCCTCAAGCATAGCTTAATCTTGGGTTAAGGAAAAGCTTTATGAAAAGCTTGATTTGGATTGAGAATGGGTCATGAGTATGACCATTTCTTGAGTGAGAGAGAGAAATTACATAAAAACCATTAGAATTTAAACATAAATGGAAATTAACTTCAATAGCATTTATTAAATTATGTAACTCTTCACTACTATTCACCAATTAACTTCAATAGCATTTAAAAAACCATACCAATTAAGCTTCTCAAGCTTGAGAGGGGTTGAGAAGAGAGAAACATTGAGAAATTATAGAAAAGATCAATATTCACTAATTACCTTACAAATTGCTTGATTCTTTGTTCACGGTAGAGGCCCCCAACCAATCAATTGCTTAAGTATGTTGATGGAGCCACTAATGGGGATTGAAGAAAGAGGGAAGCTCCAAAAACTAGTGAATTATTAAATGAATTCACAGTTCTTGGCTTAGGTGGAGTAGAGTAACGATGCATAAACACTATATATTTTTCAACAAGGGGAGGCTTCTATTTATAGGAAAAATTGAGCTCCTAACCAAACAAACTGATTCTAGAATTTTCCCAATCAGTTTGGTCAATTTTTGACCATTTTTAGGTCAGTTAAGCTAACTTTTTGGAACTAGACTTGAATGAGGAGAGAGGAGAGATGAAATATCTCAATTTTTATGAGTTTTAAACTCATTCAAGCATGTGAAATATGCACCTCCTTTAAAGAACTCCCCTTCCTTACATATGTGTCATAATAGAATCATTATACCCAAAATATCTCATATTTTTAATATTGCTCATAGTTTTTTACTAATAAACCTTGTACATTTTCAACTCTTCATCTTATGTGAAATATGCACCTCCTTTAAAGAACTCCCCTTCCTTACATACGTGTCATAATGGAATCATTTTCATATTGCTCATAGTTTTTTACTAATAAACCTTATACATTTTCAACTCTTCATCTTATGTGAAATATGCACCTCCTTTAAAGAACTCCCCTTCCTTACATACGTGTCATAATGGAATCATTTTAATATTGCTCCTAGTTTTTTACTAATAAACCTTGTACATTTTCAACTCTTCATCTTATGTGAGCATTTACTCATTTTTGGGTATCTTCTTTTACAAATTGGATTTATCTCCTCCCTACACATGGATTGATGCTATTGGCCCATAGGAATCTTAATTGGACCATAATCCAAAAATTTCTAAAAATCTAGACCTTTAGACTAAGGTCCTTTATACCCATTTCCAATAAATTATAATTGCACATTGGAAAGTTCTTTTTGAATTTCTGTTTCAGGGGAACTTATTTTAATATGAGATAATTTTCTATCCAAAAATATTAAAAATCTGAATATTCTCTCTCTAGAATATTTTCTCTCTCTAGGTTAAAACAGTTAGAAACAAGGTCTTTATATTTTTGAAGAGGGATTGATTACAGGGGAAGATACTAGAAATCAAAAGGAGGGTTGGGGGAGGAATCTTACAAGTGTCTTATGCATTGTTACTCTACTCCACCTAAGGCAAGAACTATGAATTCTTTAATAATTCACTAGTTTTTGACACTTCTCTCTTTCTTAAATCCCCATTGGTGGCTCCATCAACATACTAAACCAATTGATTGGTTGGGGGCCTCTACCGTGATCAAAGAATCAAACAAATTATAAGATAACTATAGTGAATTTTGATCTTTTCTATAATTTCTCAATGATTCTCTCTTCTCAACCCCTCTCAAGCTTGAGAAGCTTAATTGTTATGGTTTTTGAAATGCTATTGAAGTTAAATAATTAATGATAGTAAAGAATTACATAAGATTCTATTTATATTTAATTCTAATGGTTTTTCTCCCTCTCACTTAAGAAATGGTCATACTCATGACCCTTTTCAATCCAAATGAAGCTTTTCATAAGGCTTTTCCTTAATCCAAGATTAAGCTATGCTTGAGGCCAAATTAATACCTTTTTTCTATACTTTTAGTTTATGTTTATCGATGATTCAATCCATTATGGATTGATGATCCAATTAGAGACCATTCTAATTATTTCCTTAATGATAAACCTTATCCCTTAGAAAAAAATTGAGACTTATCAGTCATAGTAGCGGAGCTATGGCAAAATTTTTATAGAAATTACGCATAAAATAATTTCATTCAAAGCATAAAAAGAGGACTTCCTACCATATTCTAGGAACTATCATCCTAGATTAATTAAAAGAATATTATTATGCATGGAGATATGGATGTTTGCATGTAGATGTAGAGGTATGGATGTGAGTGTGAATGTGGAGGTGGATGTATGCATGGAGATGTGGATGTATGCATGTAGAAATAGATGTGTAGATGAGGATGTAAATGGAGATGTGGATGGATGTATGTAGATGTAGATGTATAGATGTAGATGTGAATGGAGATGTGGATGTATACATGTAGATGTAGATGTATAGATGTAGATGTGGAGGTGGAGGTGGATGGATGCATGTAGATGTAGATGTATAGATGTAGATGGGAATGGAGATATGGATGTATGCATGTAGATGTAGATGTATAGATGTAGATGTGAATGGAGATGTGGATGTATACATGTAGATGTAGATGTATAGATGTAGATGTGGATGTGGAGGTGGATGGATGCATGTAGATGTGGATGTATAGATGTAGATGGGAATGTATAGATGTAGATGTATAGATGTAGATGTGAATGGAGATGTGGATGTATACATGTAGATGTAGATGTATAGATGTAGATGTGGATGTGGAGGTGGATGGATGCATGTAGATGTGGATGTATAGATGTAGATGGGAATGGAGATATGGATGTATGCATGTAGATGTAGATGTATAGATATAGATGTGGATGTGGAGGTGGATGGATGCATGTTGATGTAGATGTATAGATGTAGATGTGAATGGAGATGTGGATGTATGCATGTAGATGTAGGTGTATAGATGTAGATGTGGATGTAGAGGTGGATGTATGCATGTAGATGCAGATGTATAGATGTGGATGTGAATGTGGAGGTGGATGTATGCATATAGATGTAGATGTATGGAGGTGAATGTGAATGTGGATGTGGATGTATGCATAGAGATGTAGATGTATGCATGTAGATGTGAATGTACGCATAAAGATGTGGATGTATGGATGTGAATATACGATATGGATGTATGGATGTGAATATACGATATGTGATGTGAGGGAATCTGAAGTGATGAGATGGAAATGATGTGATGGGATGAGTATACATATAAATGGAATATAGAATAAGTAATGTAGATTGATGAGGGATAATGTGGAAAAATGAAAGTTAAAATAGAAATTGTATTGTAAACTGTTTGTAAATGCTGTTTGTAAATGATTGTTTTATGTCAAGAATGCTGAGGGGGAGAATTTTGACCGTCTTGTGATTAAGGTCGTGATGGTAAAGTTGCAACTGCTGACGGGGAGTCAATGAAGGACGTCTCGCGTAGCAAGGTCGGCCGAGGTCTTGACCAGCCTCGGTGCGATTAAAACGGTGAGCTTTCGGTACGGTGGATGAGGGGCCAAGGAAGCGGCCTATGAGTGAAGCGCTAGGTCACCTGCGAAGGATCCTAGAGGGTGCTGACCATACGGTGCTCGGGCTCTGGGTCGCCTAGGATACCCACGCGTGCGTCGAGGAAGATATTGGAACAGAGTTGGAGTTGTTTTCTGAAATCGGGCATGGATCTGGTTGATTGACCTTACTGGTCTTCAATGGATGAGTCCATGGCCCTTTATATGGATCTGTTGGTTGATCTTGCTGATCTTCAACGAGAGTCCATCTTGATAAGTGATTATATTGCCGAGTATTAAGGGCTAGGAACTATCGAAACGGCCCCTGAGCGTTCTAGTTGCCAATGATGCCATAGATACTCTGATGAAGGAATGATGGAAAATTAAGAATCAATTGGATAAATTGGAAGATTGTGATCAGTGATACTATGGTTTTATTAAAGGATTGTTTTAAACTGGTTGAATCTGTGAAAAAGGCAATTTCATATTGGGTGTGTGAGTGGTGTGACTAGTTTTATTTTGCATGAACATCCGGCTAGGGGGCCTTGGAACTCTTTTCCTTGGTACTCGGGACAAAACCTAACCAAATTCTTAATTGGATCCCATCACTACAGTGGTTGGGCGGTTGGCTAACCCATGGGATCGGATGGGGTTAGGTTGGACTGATGGATCCGTAAATCGAGAGTCAAACTTTTGTTTTGCTATGGATAGGAATCAACGGCTGTGCCTCTTGAATGGGAAAAAAAGCGTTGATCCCAATGATCCAAGTGCAAGTTTCTTCCTTAATCTGACCATGTATCTTATAGATGCAATTGGATCAGCTCGATTAGAAATGTTCTTGACTACGTTAGAGTAAAAAGTTATCCAGGTGGAATCTCCCTGCTTTCCGGTAAAGGAAGTTTTTTCGGGTTCGGCTTTGGAACAACCGACGGATTAGTCTCTTATCTGGATATCCGTGTGGTGGGTGAGGCCCCGAATGTGGGACCCCTGTCCCGCGCGAGAAGTGCTACTTCCGCTACCAGTATCCTGAATCTGTTGCTCGGTGGGAACAGGGATCTTACAGTTGGTATCAGAGCATTTGGTTAATAAAGATCAACTGAGAAGACAAATATATCAAAAATTTATCAAGAAACACAAAAAGGTTATAATTGTGTGAGATAATTCATACAATTTGATATTCAAACTGAAACTCGTAATTTGGTAATTGGGTCTTCAGATGGAAGTACCGCAATTATATAGAATCCCTGACTTGCTTGAGGCCTAGACATGATAGTATTTACCTTATAATTCCAAGGGCCGTGACTACCCGTATATACCAAGAGTATACTGCAGCTCTTTACTGACAGTATATACGAGTAAATCTAAGACTTGAAATTATAAGCATTAATGCTATCTAGATGATGATTTCGAATGTGATTGATATAATTTTAATTCTGTTTGAGAATTGATGAATTGATTTGGATTCTGATTGAAAATGCTGATTGGAAAATGTTGATTTCTAAAAATTAGTTGAAATATAATGAAACCTCAATGAGGGGGAATGGGACGAGTCCCTGTGATGATATTCATAACTAGAATGATGATAATGAATTCAGCAAATCACTATGAGGTTAATGGGTTGTGCTGTTAGATTGCTACTGTTAATACTTGACCGGTAGATCAAGTTAAGGGATGTCAAATTGAGAACTTGCTTGACTGAAATTTCCGTGGGGAGGAATGTTCCGAAGGAAACTTTTTGGTCTAATGGACCATTATCATGTTAAAGATATGAATGACATGATCTGAATGAATTGTTATTTAATGATGAGTTCTATATAAGGGATATTTATCCCAGTGTTCTGTTGGGTTGACCAAAATATAAGGAACCCCAGAATAAAATTGGATCTTAAGAAAAAGAGCTGTCCTCTACCTTGCGAGATGAGGACATCTCGCACTTTTTAAGTGGGGTAGAATGTAAGATTCCTCCCCAACCTTCGAGATATACTGGAGTAAGAATCTTCCTTTCTGATCTTATAATTATTCCCTCTCTAAAATAAAAGAAGGTTTCTGTTTAAAAAAGGAAGACCCTTTCCCTAGAATACTTCTCATCAGGAGTCCCACCTGTTTTAAAGATTTAGAACAATGAGTTCAAAAGTGAGAATCCGTGTTTTAGATACCAAGGTTTTGGTTTTCATTCGAGTACGGCCCAAAAGAAGTTCTTTATCTCTTGGGGAGTATAAGAAGTTATCCCCCAGATATTGTGACCCTTATATCTGAATTCAATGAAAGTAGGTGACTTAGCCTACAAGCTTCTTTTATCTCCTCATCTCAAAATTCTTAATGCCTTCTATAGAAAAATGTGTCAAACACAAATCATGAAAAGACGGTAAAACTTCAGTGGCAAGTTATCGTTGGCTTCTAAGTTACGCTAGCTCCTTCCTTTATATAAGTCGTAACTTTTACTTGTCGCTCACAGTAATCTTACTCCCATCAATCTCCTTTCTTTCTTAATCTCCTTCATGGCTTGGCAACAGGAATTAGTTTTATCCCTGATGATTTCTCACCTTCAAGACGCAAGAGAGTCTGTGAAGAAAGACTTTATAGAACAGTATGAGCGCTCACTTTTTCCTCACCTAGGAACTTCTGTAGCGCAGACCAAATGGCGGACCTATCAAGACATAACTAGGGTAACACCCTGGGGTCAGCAGCACTTTCGTAACAATGTCCGCTTGGCCATGGTTATTGAAGCTTTGGGTTTGGGTCCCCGATACTACTGCGTCATGAGATCAAGGCATCTTGGGTTTTCTGAACGGGTCTTCTTACTGGCGTGTTTTCTTCCTCATGAGAAGATATGCCTTTATCCCGTTTTCGGCTTGCCTCTCAGAGGTCCTTTTGTTAGATCACCTCATACCACTGAGATAGGTGCGGCAATAACCAGTAGAATCATTCCCATAGATGAGTTACCCTATACTTGTGCAGCTTGTGAGTGCTGCTTTTGTGACCATATGATGGACGGGCTTATGGAAGTGTAAAGAGTTCTTCTATCTTTACTGTATAAGTTCCGAGAATGAATAAAGTTTAAATCTTGTTCTTATCTTGCTTTCTTTAAGACTTTTCTTGGTGGTTAATCTTGATTAAAATTTTTCTCTAAGTCTCATATTCGTACATCTTGCGAAATTATCCCAATTTGCGAGATGAGGACATCTCGCATTTTTTAAGTGGGGTAGAATGTAAGATTTCTCCCCCAACCCCTTTTTGATGTCTAGTATCTTCCCCTGTAATCAATCCCTCTTCAGAAATATAAAGACCTTGTTTCTAACTGTTTTAGCCTAGAGAGAGAAAATTATTCTAGAGAGAGAATATTCAGATTATGAATATTTTTGGATAGAAAAATAACTCATCTTATTAAAATAAGTTCCCCTGAAACAGAAATTCAAAAAGGATTTTCGAATGTGCAACTGGAATTAATTGGAAATAGGTATAAAGAACCTTAGTCTAAGGGTCTAGATTTTCAGAAATTTTTGGATTATGGTCCAATTAAGGTTTCTATGGGCCAATAGCATCAATCCATGTGTAGGGAGGAGATAAATCCAAATTGTAAAAGAATATACCCAAAAATGAGTAAATGCTCACATAAGATGAAGAGTTGAAAATGTATAAGGTTTATTAGTAAAAAACTATGAACAATAAAATTTTGACACATATGTAAGGAAGGAGAGTTCTTTAAAGAAGGTGCATATTTCACATAAGATGAAGAGTTGAAAATGTACAAGGTTTATTAGAAAAAAACTATGAGCAATAAAATTTTGACACATATGTAAGGAAGGAGAGTTCTTTAAAGAAGGTACATATTTCACATAAGATGAAGAGTTGAAAATGTACAAGGTTTATTAGTAAAAAACTATGAACAATAAAATTTTGACACATATGTAAGAAAGGAGAGTTCTTTAAAGAAGGTGCATATTTCACATAAGATGAAGAGTTGAAAATGTACAAGGTTTATTAGAAAAAAAACTATGAGCAATAAAATTTTGACACATATGTAAGGAAGGGGAGTTCTTTAAAGAAGGTGCATATTTCACATAAGATGAAGAGTTGAAAATGTACATGGTTTATTAGTAAAAAAACTATGAGCAATAAAATTTTGACACCTATGTAAGGAAGGGGAGTTCTTTAAAGGAGGTGCATATTTCACATGCTTGAATGAGTTTTAAACTCAAAAATAATGTGACATTTTTATCTCTCATCTCTCTTGAACCAAACCAAATCAAAATAGAACCAAATCGAATCATAAAGTAACCAAACTAGGTCCAAATCTAGTCCAAATTCAACCACTGACTTGGAAAATTCTAGAATCAGTTTGTTTGGTTAGGAGCTCAAATTTTCCTATAAATAGAAGCCTTCCCTTGTTGAAAAAGATATAGTGTCTTATGCATTGTTACTCTACTCCACCTAAGCCAAGAACTATGAATTCTTTAATAATTCACTAGTTTTTGACACTTCTCTCTTTCTTAAATCCCCATTGGTGGCTCCATCAACATACTAAACCAATTGATTGGTTGGGGGCCTCTACCGTGATCAAAGAATCAAGCAAATTATAAGATAAGTATAGTGAATTTTGATCTTTTCTATAATTTCTCAATGATTCTCTCTTCTCAACCCCTCTCAAGCTTGAGAAGCTTAATTGCTATGGTTTTTGAAATGCTATTGAAGTTAAATAATTAATGATAGTAAAGAATTACATAAGATTCTATTTATATTTAATTCTAATGGTTTTTCTCCCTCTCACTTAAGAAATGGTCATACTCATGACCCTTTTCAATCCAAATGAAGCTTTTCATAAGGCTTTTCCTTAATCCAAGATTAAGCTATGCTTGAGGCTAAATTAATACCTTTTTTCTATACTTTTAGTTTATGTTTATCGATGATTCAATCCATTATGGATTGATGATCCAATTAGAGACCATTCTAATTATTTCCTTAATGATAAACCTTATCCCTTAGAAAAAAATTGAGACTTATCAGTCATAGTAGCGGAGCTATGGCAAAATTTTTATAGAAATTACGCATAAAATAATTTCATTCAAAGCATAAAAAGAGGACTTCCTACCATATTCTAGGAACTATCATCCTAGATTAATTAAAAGAATATTATTATGCATGGAGATATGGATGTTTGCATGTAGATGTAGAGGTATGGATGTGAGTGTGAATGTGGAGGTGGATGTATGCATGGAGATGTGGATGTATGCATGTAGAAATAGATGTGTAGATGAGGATGTAAATGGAGATGTGGATGGATGTATGTAGATGTAGATGTATAGATGTAGATGTGAATGGAGATGTGGATGTATACATGTAGATGTAGATGTATAGATGTAGATGTGGAGGTGGAGGTGGATGGATGCATGTAGATGTAGATGTATAGATGTAGATGGGAATGGAGATATGGATGTATGCATGTAGATGTAGATGTATAGATGTAGATGTGAATGGAGATGTGGATGTATACATGTAGATGTAGATGTATAGATGTAGATGTGGATGTGGAGGTGGATGGATGCATGTAGATGTGGATGTATAGATGTAGATGGGAATGGAGATATGGATGTATGCATGTAGATGTAGATGTATAGATGTGGATGTGGATGTGGAGGTGGATGGATGCATGTAGATGTAGATGTATAGATGTAGATGTGAATGGAGATATGGATGTATGCATGTAGATGTAGGTGTATAGATGTAGATGTGGATGTGTGCATGTAGATGTAGATGTATAGATGTGGATGTGAATGTGGAGGTGAATGTATGCATATAGATGTAGATGTATGGAGGTGAATGTGAATGTGGATGTGGATGTATGCATAGAGATGTAGATGTATGCATGTAGATGTGAATGTACGCATAAAGATGTGGATGTATGGATGTGAATATACGATATGGATGTATGGATGTATGGATGTATGGATGTGAATATACGATATGTGATGTGAGGGAATGTGAAGTGATGAGATGGAAATGATGTGATGGGATGAGTATACATATAAATGGAATATAGAATAAGTAATGTAGATTGATGAGGGATAATGTGGAAAAATGAAAGTTAAAATAGAAATTGTATTGTAAACTGTTTGTAAATTATGCTGTTTGTAAATGCTGTTTGTAATGCTGGGGGGAGCATTTTTACCGTCTTGTGATTAAGGTCGTGATGGTAAAGTTGCAACTGCTGACGGGGAGTCAATGAAGGACGTCTCGCGTAGCAAGGTCGGCCGAGGTCTTGACCAGCCTCGGTGCGATTAAAATGGTGAGCTTCCGGTACGGTGGATGAGGGGCCAAGGAAGCGGCCTATGAGTGAAGCGCTAGGTCACCTACGCGAAGGATCCTAGAGGGTGCTGACCATACGGTGCTTGGGCTTTGGGTCGCCTAGGATACCCACGCGTGCGTCGAGGAAGATATTGGAACAGAGTTGGAGTTGTTTTCTGAAATCGGGCATGGATCTGGTTGATTGACCTTGCTGGTCTTCAATGGATGAGTCCATGGCCCTTTATATGGATCTGTTGGTTGATCTTGCTGATCTTCAACGAGAGTCCATCTTGATAAGTGATTATATTGCCGAGTATTAAGGGCTAGGAACTATCAAAACGGCCCCTTAGCGTTCTAGTTGCCAATGATGCCATAGATACTCTGATGAAGGAATGATGGGAAATTAAGAATCAATTGGATAAATTGGAAGATTGTGATCAGTGATACTATGGTTTTATTAAAGGATTGTTTTAAACTAGTTGAATCTGTGAAAAAGGCAATTTCATATTGGGTGTGTGAGTGGTGTGACTAGTTTTATTTTGCATGAACATCCGGCTAGGGGGCCTTGGAACTCTTTTCCTTGGTACCCGGGACAAAACCTAACCAAATTCTTAATTGGATCCCATCACTACAGTGGTTGGGCGGTTGGCTAACCCATGGGATCGGATGGGGTTAGGCTGGACTGATGTATCCGTAAATCGAAACTCAAACTTTTGTTTTTACGATAGATAAAATAAATCCCGGACAGTAACTGTTCTATGGATAGGAATCAACGGGTGTGCCTCTTGAATGGGGAAAAAAGCGTTGATCCCAATGATCCAAGTGCAAGTATCTTCCTTAATCTGACCATGTATCTTATAGATGTAATTGGATCAGCTCGATCAGAAATGTTCTTGACTACGTTAGAGTAAAAAGTTATCCAAGTGGAATCGCCCGTGCTTTTCGATAAAGGAAGTTTTTCCGGGTTCGGCTTTGGAACAACCGACGGATTAGTCTCTTATCCGGATATCCGTGGGTGAGGCCCCGAATGTGGGACCCATGTCCCGCACGAGAAGTGCTACTTCCGCTGCCAGTATCCTGAATCCGTTGCTCGGTGGGAACAGGGATCTTACAGTTGAGGTCAACATGCTAAGTGATTTAAGCAAAGCAACAACCTTGAGCCCAAATTATCTCATAAGATAATATATGTGAGGGATCGCTAGCATCCCATACCACCATGATACCACCCATACATACCTTACCAATTTGAAACTCCCTAGTATGCCGTCTAGAAAATATGAATAAAATCCTGTATAAAAGGAATAAGATGGCCTTATCCTAGACTTTTACATACTAAAACATGTCTCTATATACGTGAGACTACATCAAGGAATAACTCTTTCCGAATACATCATTAGAAAAGAATTTTAAATTATTAGCGCCTTTCTAATGATAACTATCCAATAACACACTAAAGCTAGGGTAGAAAAATAACTCACTTAGATATATAAGCAACTAGGTATCCAAGTTGGAATATGTACAAGAGTAGAAGGAACATAGTCCAACATTATGTGCAAAAAACGAAGGCAAATGCTACCTTCAAAGCACATGATATTATCCAAAAGATCAAAAGATCCTAATAAAACCATGGATAAAAGCATAGAATCTCCTCAAATTCATGAAAAATATAGTTGATTATAAAAATCAATGCATGCCATCTAATGATCATTAATCATGCCAAAAGAAGCATTTAAAATTGGTGACCAACTCATCAATCTGGAGTATATGAATGTGGTGTCGTTCAAGCAAAACTCCAAAGTAAGCAAGTGAAACACGTGTGTAACACTCATAAAAAAACCCCTAGATACAAGTGATCTAGGCTGAACCTGATGAGTCCATATAAAACTTGGAAAATATCCAATAAAATCCACCAAAACAAACCGATCAACTAACCCATGATAGAATTTGTTATAGGCTTAGGAAATTCAGCATAGACCACACTTAAAAAAGTGAAAAATAAATTATCATGGGGATAAGTGTCAAACGTAAGACACACTTTGAATGCAAATTCTAGCCATCATTGAAGAAATTAAGGAACATGTCCATAAAGAATGGCTAAACAATGGTTAAAAATCATGAAAACATCGTTCAAAAATAATCCAAACAGAAATAACTATTAATAGGAGGTACAATCGTATTAATAATATGCGAATAACTCGCATCTATCTAATGTAAGCATGAGAAAAGGTACTTCAACATTAAATAACCCTCAAAAATATTAAATTCTTGAGAAAAAGAATTATCATGATTTTTTCCTAATTTTTCCTAATTTTATAGGGCCTCAAAATTTGATAATTTTGAATTCCACCAAATCTAACTTATGGCATTCCAAAACTATATTTTTTCTGAAAAGTTTTAGCAAATAATTTTGCCAAAATACCAATTTTTAGGATTTCTAAAAATAATTTCTAGAATATTCCTATGTTTTCTTGAGAATCCCATTGTTCACAAAATTTCCAATTCCGCGGCCCGACAATTCTCAAATCCAATGAAAATTTACAATTTTAATGGATTTTTTAATTTTCTAAGTCAAAAAATATATTTTAAAAGGAATTTGAATGGTCACGGTTGCCCGAATGGACACACCACATGCCAAACACCAACCCCACATTTTCCAAAAATTTAAAATAACCTTTGTCTAATTTTCCACTAATTTTCAAGAATGTTTTAAAAATTTTAATTTACCCCGAACGCATTAGAATACGAATGGTCAAAAAATTTCAGAATCCCAATGGTTTTCCCGGAACATGGAAAGCCAAAAGTTTCGGGAAAATGAAAAGACAAAAAAATCGGAATGTGAAAGGTCAAAAGTTTCCGAAATCCAAAAGGTCAAAAGATTTTCCAGAATTCAGAAAGCCAAAAGGTTTCTCAGGAATGTAGAAAGCCAAGAGTTTTCAAGAAAAGAATTTTCAGAAATATCCAGAGATTTTTTTTCCAAATTTTGTATTTTCTCCTCTTTTTCCAACTTTTTTCCAAGCTTTGAAAAGCTTTTTTTTAAATTAAAAAAAACTCTTTATATATATATATATATATATTTAAAAGCTTTAAATAAAGCTTTATTAACATAACGTTAAATTTTTTTTTTAACGATTTGGAGGGGGTGGCAAATTCTGCAGGCCGACGTTTGTGATTGAGTGAAGTAGGAGTCTCTCCTCTCTCCTCTCTCGTCTCTCCTCCCCATCTTCTACAAATCAAGTTTACTTATTATTAAAACTTAATCCAGTTGTGCGTAATAAGAGGAATTCACACACAGGAGAGGAAAATAGAAGAGAAATTCTGATTTGAGAGACAGAGGATCCCACGCACATGGGAGAGCATTCCATGCATCAATTGACTACCCCACTCTGCATTTTAGCAGAAATTTGGCAAAAAATCGAAAGAATATCCGCAGAAAATCCGCAAAAATGCATTAAAAATACATTTTTAACCATAAAAATGCTCTAAATTTTTTTAAAAATTTAGGAAAATTTTCCTAAAAATTGTAGAAAATAAAGAAATTCATTCTACCAAAAATATCCATAATAAAATATTTTATTATATTTGTAAAACTTTTCATTAATGCTTATTTTAAAGCACAAAAAATATGAAAAAATAGCATTAAACTCACGGAATTTCCCCACAATGTCGATTCATCCATTGAATAGAAGAAACACATGTTCCAACTACCATATCGATGATCCATGTGCAAAAATGCATAATCTATCAATGGAATTTAAAAAACATATAGAGCTTAATGCATGCATAGAGCTTAATCTATGCATAGATCTCTTTGCATTATGAATGCATGCATGGAGCTTAATCTGTACATTAAGCTCTACGAATAGAGCTTAATGCATAGATTAAGCTCTATGATTAGAGCTCTATTCATAGATTAAACTTTATGCATAGAGGACCTATAAAATAAAATCCCTCTTTTTGGTAGATAAAAATAGAGGAAAGAGAGGATAAAAAGATAGAAAAGAGAGGAAAGCACTTACCTCTTTTTGGTGATGCTGAAAGAGAAGATTAGAAGCCCTACAAAACCAACAAAAGGGTGAGGAAAGGATTAGTAATGCATACATACAAAAGCCCTAAGAACCTAGTGCATACATACAAAATCAAAAAGAGAGGAAATAGAGAAAAGCACTTATCTCTTTTTGGTGAAGTTGAAAGAGAGGATTAGAAGACCTACAAAACAAAACAAAAATTTGAGAAAAAAATTAGTAATACAAAACCCTAAAAGTGTGAATAGCATGGATACACAAGGAGGTTTAAGCCTTATGCATAAGGAGGTTTAAGTAAAAGCCTCTTGTGCATAAGAGGCCTCTTATGCATAAGCCTCTTAGGCTTATGCATAAGAAAGAGAGAGAGAGAGAGACGGAGATAGAGAAGAGAATACCATTCACAAATTTTAAACATAAGAAGCTTATGCATGAGAGAGAGATAAAGAGAGAGTGAAGAGAATACTAATCAAAAACCCTAATTACCCTGAATAGTACGTACCTGCCCCACAACTGTCTTGTATAAAGCCATGATTCCCCAAATCAGCTCTGTACCATTCAAAAACCATGAATATATGAAGAGGTGGGAGAGAGACAAGTGGGATAGAGATTACCTTGTGTGAGGAATCATCCTTGGGAGGAGACTTTTGATTACCTTGTAAGGAGTCCTCCTTACTTGGGAGCACACTTGAGAGGAGACTTTGTGAGGAGAGGACAAAGGGTTAGGTGTAGCCATCATGAGGAAGAGAGGGTTGCAAAAACTTAGGGTTATGTACAAAAGAGGGAGCAGAGGGGAAGCAAAAATAGTTGCGGCGTTGACACGAGATTATTTGAATTTTTTTTTTAACAGAGCGTGTCTATATCAGTAAAGACACGCTTATAGATGCGCATATAGACGCACTTATAGACATGCATATAGTCACGCATATAGCCACATAAATAGCCGTGTAAACCTCGCCAAATCATAAATTTGCCCATGGCCCCTCTCTCACTTCCATCTCTCCCTAGTTTGCGCGGCTATGTTCTCATTCTCTTGTAGTGTCACTAGTGGTACTTGATTTCTTGTTGCCATCCTTTTTAAGTTACACATGTCCACCATGAAAGCCCATGTTAGAGAGTAAAATCTCACATTTCTCTTAACATGCATCCGATAACTCTGATGGCAAAATGGAATGAGCATAGTCAAGATGAAGCTTTAATAGCTTATCCAGTATTATAATTTCTACATGTAAACTACAGATGTGAACTCTCTCTAACTTTATAAGAAGTATGGGATCCCAATTGGGATCCTCAGGAACAATACATGGTTCACCCTTGAATTCGGCTATTTTTGTTGACTTTCCCTTGCTCCTAGTCTTAAATTTCCGTGTAGCCTTGGTCTGGTCTTTATCACACAATTTACTTGCTTTGTCTTGTCTCTGAATGAAGGCTTTATACAATCGAGGGATTTTTTTTGGCAAGCAATTTTATGGGTGAGCATAAACCCAAATATGGCGAGAGATTTTTTAATAATGGGGGAATCTTGGTCTATTCTCTCTTTATCTGTCTCTCTGTCTCTCTGTCTCTCTGTCTCTCTCTCTCTCTCTCTCTCTCTCGATATGAGAGAGAGAGAGACAGAGAGAGAGTGAAAGAGAGAGAAAAATATCCTATGTGACTTTCCCTTGCTCCTAGTCTTTGATTTTCCTTTAGCCTTGGTCTGGTCTTTATCACCAGCTACTTGCTTTGTCTTGTCTCTAGATGGACGCCCTATACATTCCATTGTAGGGTTGTACCGATCTTGGCTGTTCATTCCTACCATGCAATAGAGACATGGGCTTCCACATCTAGGACCACCACACACCCCATACATGCACTTCAATGCTTTTAAGTCGGCACTCATGTGCCACTCAACTGTAAAGTTTCCTACCCCATCCACCACAAGCGTCTCTCCTTTATTCTAAGCATCAACGACGCTTGGAATTTCTATGTGCCAAAACAACCACTTGAGAGTATCATGACTCTCAGAGCTGCCCCTATGTACCATAGTTCCATCTCTGACTGTGCGCTATGTAATGGCTGGTCTTCCTTACCTTGGGCATAATTTAAAGCTTTATTCATCATCCCTATATTAATTCTTTCCTTTTTTTGATGTTTGAGAATTTGTGCCTCATCAAGGTTGATAACAAAAATAAGATTATGCTCACAGTCCTCTATTGTGCAACTGATAGAACTTCACCATTTTCTGATTCGACCCTTCTGACATATGTAAATATGTTATTATACATGTCATCGTTGAATATTTATTTCTTTTTTTTTGGCTTCTTTATAGTCATTAAATTGTCAATGTGTTTGTATTCACCTATGAACCCTAGAATAGCCAAATTTTGTTGGTGTTGTGCCATTGCTACGGTATGTGGTCGGGGTAAACCGAACACACAAAGACGATGAGGATTCATACCTTGGATGAGTAGCTTTGATATGTATTTGTATCCCTTTTTGCTTATTGAAACCTTGTCACATGCCTCCACCACCTCATTAGGCTTAACCAAGCCACAAAAGTCATTGCAAACTTCCTTGACTACCTTCCTTCTTCGAAGCCCTACACACTATGAGAGCTTGAGCATTTCAATCATGTCATTGTTTTTTATAGAATATTTCATCATAGAAATTCTATCTAGAGGATTATCCAAGAAGAAAATTCCCACACTATTCATGTAGCATCGAGCAAGCCTCATCCGTTTCTTCTTAGCACCCCCATGTGTGGCTAGGCATGTAACACTTTGAAACTGTCTATATCTCACTCTTAACCCAAAAGGAGTTCCTTTTAGTTGGGTTTTTTGGAGTGCATGTTCCTCTAATTTTTGGTTAGTTTTTCTAAGCTTTGTTACCTCTTTCTGAGATGGCTGAAGTAGCCTTTCCAACTCATTTACATGTTGATTTTGTGAGATCATGATATCTTCTAGTCCTTTAATAGATTGCTTGTACACACCAAACAAGCATAGTTTGCTTGAAAATAGTAGCTTGATTATTCAATCTTGAGCAATATCTATATAAGCCTTTTTTACCATCCGCCAATGAATCGAACAAGATCATGCAAGGTGCTAAATGATGGAGGCTTACCAGTTGATGGGTCAAGCAGGTATAGACCTCCTTGAACCCACAAATCTACATGTGTCATCCCTTCTACACGTAGCCTTTGAGCTTTGGCCTCATCATGTAGAGCTTTGTGATAAATACTTCTCCAGGTGCAATATTCTTTGTCGAGTACTAAGTTGATATAGTGTCTTTTATTTAAGTGTGGATCAACTCTTGGAGTCGCCATAGCAATACAAATGATCCAAAGATAATGCAAGAGATGGCGGGGAGAGAAAAAGACAATAGAAAGAAAAGAGAAGAAAAAATCGTGTCATGCCCTATGGAAGAGAGAAGTATGTTATGTACTCAAATATTTGAAACTAGCTTATTTTAGAAAATGTGTACTAGAGTAGGTAAAAGGGTTGCCAAAAGGATAGGTGAATTGAAGACCATATATACGTGATGGATGACATATTAAAGACACTCTCCTCTAAATATAGGTAAAAGAGGCGCATTTAGTATAGTTACTTATCTCTACTATTTTAGTTAAATCACTTTGATTAATAATGTTAATCTAATCCTTACATGGCCCTTTTTTTCATTTTTGGCCCTAATGTAATCACATCAAACTTGAGCCCTGCACTAGCCGAGTTACTCAATTGCCAAGTCATCACTCCCTCCTTGCCTCTATAAGATCACTCTTAGTAGAAGAAAATGTTAATTGATTATGGAAAAATATTTGAGTTAATTAATTTTATGAAAAATGTGTAAATAAAAGTATTAAATCCTTTTTTATATAAATTTTAAGTGAAAATGTGTAAAAATAAAGGGAAGACCCTTGGGTGCACATGTGTACATTAGAGTGAATAGCTACAGGTAAACTAGGTCAAAAAGGAAAATGCTGAAAATTAATTAAGAAAAAGAAAAGTAAACAAATAAATCAAGTGTTAGTGATTAATTAAAATATTATAGTTTTAAATTGAAGAGTTCCCGCTTGGATAAATTAATATTAATATGTATACCCATGTGTGTAAACATTAATTTAACTAGTTGGACTAAGGGTATTTTTATAAGGTTTAAAAAACCCAGGTTTGAAAAAAAACCAAGGTAGATTAGGTTGGTAGGTGGTGTTGGAGGTATATGATAAATGGTTTATGTAAAACTAGAGTCTTGCACCTTCTATTAGTTCACTTTAGATGAATAGCATGCATGTTAGGCTAAGGTTTAGTTTAGCCTGCAATTTATATGGTGTGCATGAGATACATGGTAGGTATATCATGACATTAAACTTAGAGAACTAATAGCATGTGGAGGCTCCCAACCACATCAATTTCTAGTATAAATACCCCCCTTCCCTCAAGAGAAATCCACAAGTTTTTTCGTGGTGCTTGTGAGTTCATTTTGTTGCTTTTTTATGCCAAGTACTTCTCTAGACTAGGATAGCCTTCTTCCTAGCCATTAGACCTCTTCAAAAGTATCAAAATTTTATCATTTTAAGAATTGCAAGTACCTAGGGAGATAAGAAAAAAATCATGGACTTTCAAGGTACTGTGTAAATCTCCTTTATCAAATTTTGTGTCTACATCAAGTTAAATTCAAGCCCAAAATGTTACAGCTCCTACTTATCATTCAAAATTGAGCTTTTTGAGTATTTTCTTACTTTTGATTGGTTTTAATGTAAATTAATTTTTCTCTCGGGGGGTTTAGCTAAAAATATGTAAGTATAGCACATGAGTTCAAATGAAGTGGTTTTTTAATTCCAAATTTTAAGGCAAATGTAAATCTATTTTTGGAAATAAAAACCATAAGTCCATAAAGAAAAAGGGGTCATTTTATTCATGAAAAATTCACAGGTAATGGGGTTTTTTAAATACCCCTTGAATGCACGTGATACATAGGGTTTGTATAATCTTCAAGTTTTCTTAAAACAATATAATTTTGTAATCATCTATCTTGTCTTGTTGAGATTCATTTTGTAAAAATAGTTATTCAACATTATTAAGACAAGATAACCAATGTAAAATGAGAAACAATATATTTATTACAATGGTAGTATCTATACAAATTGGTTGGTTACAATGTATGAGAATAGAAAACTATGTACTTTAGAGGGTTAGTGTCCATAGAAGCCTTGGCCTCTTCGCTTTCCTTGGTTGGCTTGGACTCTGATTTCTTGGATGTTTTCCTTAGATTGTTTCTGTTTTCGAGAAGACTTTCCCTTCTCCACGTTTGTTTTTTCTTCTTCTCGAATTTCAACAGAGACATCATAGGTCCTTTCCTTTTCTATGGCTTCTTTACCAACCATCATAGGTGGGATTGATGGTGGTGGTGAATCTGGATCTACACGAAAATTCACACAACTATCGAGCATTAATCTTATTGCCTTTGCTCTCACCCACCAAATGTATCTGTCTGTATAACATGAAGTTGTGAACTGCAAAAAATCATGACCAAAACCTTAGTATATATTAGGATATAAAAGTTTAAGAAAGATATTTGACTTTTTTATAAATCTTTTTGATGTGTCTATCGAAAATACTCACAGTTTCTCTTTTTGATATGTCTACTAGAAATTTTGATTATATATATCTCCATGTGTTTGCGACCATTCTCCATCTACATGAGCTTCCATTAGTTTGTAATGGAACCTATATCAATGATAGTCCTTGTTTAGACTTTTAACTAAAGCTTTATTACAAACTTAAAAAGTTATCATTTATGTTATTATAACTTATAGGCAAAACAAAAACTGATGTGGAGTTGCATTTTCAAGGAGTGGAGAATGGAGTGTTCCTAATGTGCTGATTATGCATTTAGATGCCCTGTAAAATAACAAATCACATAAATTATTCAATCTAATACACATTGAATCTTGAACACAATCTCTATTAAAATTAAAACTTACAATTTGGCTTCTCCATGCATACCAAGCATAGAATTCAAGAAATATGTCTTTCTTTTCTTGATATCAATTATGATTACACTCTAATGGCTTCTACAAAAAATAGAGAAAAGAAAATGATTACACTCTAATGGCTTCTACAAAATAGAGAAAAGAAAAAACAATTGAAAGAGATGTATAAAAATACATAAAACAAAGTAAACAAATTTAAAATAAAATACTTACTTTTCATTATAAGGTACAATTACATATTGCACCTTTTCAATGTTGCATCTGCTCGACCATTCTTCCAGCCTTGTAAAATTGATGTTTGTTTCTCTTACATAAACAGAGACTATGGGGCCCAGCAAAAAAAAAAGCAAAATAGGCTTTTGGGAGTAGGGTGGACAAAAGACGCCTACCAAAAACAAATAAGTGGATAAATTAGGTAGTTATCTTGAAAAAAGAAATCAATAGATAAATTTTTAGAAAAGATTGCTTACATATTTGAGAGATATCAAGATCAAAACATCATTTATTTCTCGATTTCTCTCTGACAGCATATGCATATCTGAAGGTGCTATATCAAGATACTCTGCACCATCAGCAAAATCTTTCACATAAACAACAAGTTGTCCAGGAACATTCTTTAAATCTTGTAGTTCTGCTCTTCAAGGTATATCAACTCACCTCCCATTATTCTCTCTTCATCAACCCTCCTTTCTTCCTCAACAGCCATCTGTTCTTTGCCCTCCTTAGTTTTAATTTGATATGCAGTCCTAGTATCCCTATCATGGGTAACATCCTCAATCTTAATACCTGCATCCTTAGGTTTTCTAGTTGGTGGGACATTCAAAATATTAAATGCCCCGGGGTCACTCAATGTGGAAGAGGATGCAATAACTTCTCAAATCTATATCTTATTAGCCTACAGGTGTGACCTTATGCGCATGGGCAGAACAAATGTAGCTATCAATAAAGAAGTCTATAATTAAATCTTCTGCAGCCTTTTGAAGGGCACATATTTCATTGCCAGCCCATCTCATCCCAAGATTCTATTCATCACAAATCTGCCTCACAACTCTCATGAAGGTAACCTTGGGTATGAGTAACTTGACATGTTTCTGGGTTGTTGCAAGATCAGGGTGTCCAGTTTTATCCAGTTTATGCTGGACTGGGACAATTCTTGGAGAGCAAATTTTAGGGGGCAAGGTACTGAAAATGAGATCAAGCAAATAATAGAAAATACGCTTGCCCTTAAATTAACCCAATATAACTTAAATTAATATAAATTAGTCTAATTAATCAAAATTAATCAAAAATATGATGAAATGATAAACAAATGATCTTTCCATACTTAGAGTGATCCAATTTATTTTTCCATAGATGCACCATTACAAGTACACTAGTCCCTATAGGTTTTAGATGATTCACATCAAAAATGTAATTTTACCAATTAGATTATTAATATTTGCAGGCCTTCTGATAGTCTGGAAGAATTTTGAAAAAGAGATCATTAAAAATCCAACCATTGGATTTGCAATTTTTACTAACCACCACATTCTAATAATGTCTCAGTATCTACCCACTCTTTTGATCTACAAGATTGAGGATTTTAAGTGGTAGCTATTGTGGGTACAAAAAGTGGCGTATATTATAATACTTTAAAGACTTTGAAATATTTAAAGAAAATAGATAAATATCTTAAAATTTTCTCAAAAAATCAAGTTAAGCTCCATATTATGTGAAGATCTAAGGTACAAAGTGGGAATCTCATATGAGTTTATATATAAAAGATATTAGCATTTCATGGAATCAGTTCAAAATTGGGACAGGGTGTATACATTGACTTTGTACCTAAGAAAATGAGGACTTTTGACTATCTAATGCTTAATAAAATTATGCAACTATATTTCCAACTTTGAATATGATGTTCCAACAAAAGAACTTGAAACGAAATTCCTTCATTTACTAGGAGAGATTAGCCACTAAAGGTAAACAAATGCCTGTTTTTTACTGTTTACAGGGTGCCTGAGTGGACAAAACTGGGCACCCTGATCTTGCAACCACCCTTCTGGGCTTTCCTTATCTCTCTTAGGCATCCACATGCTGATTGATTCTCTTTTTTAACTTTTCCTTTAACAATGTGCTTTCATTTGCTGCTTTCTCTACCAACCCTGGACTCTCCTTGTTGTTTTCTTTGTCCTAGCCATCTAAGCTAAGCCTGTCAATCCAACACATAATCAAATATGACCTCATATAAGAACTTGCTTCATAGAACATTATATGTACATATTATATCTTCAGACATGAAAAGTAAAAAGAATTGTACATGTCAGCTGGCAATTTGATTAGATAGAGAGTCTAGTGGGAGGCACAAGCAACAATGGAAAGACGTTACGATATGCCATGACAGGTGTAATCGGATCAACGTAATCGCACCATCTTTCCTGAAGTGTTCCTGAACTACTACTGACTATCATTTCACTCATACATATGTTACTGGTTGTTGCAAATCCTGCCCTCCCCTGCAAAGTTGGCTATATTTGAAAAATTACACACTAGAGTTCCAGTTACAACACTGGGGTGTCTTCCTTTAGTTAATCCTCTTGAGAAACCAATATCCAGCCAAATTTACTACTTTCCCACCATAGTAGTAACATGTGGCTCCTAGTTCTCTCTGATAGATTCTTCATGTGTAGAAAAAGCTGTGAACAAGCATTGAAAAAATAATATAATTACATAGAGAGTGGTGTGGGAGGCATAAGCAATAATGGAAAGATAGCGCGATATACGGTATCACATGCTACCAGATCTTCATATTCGTCGGCGTCTTTCTTGCTGCATTGTGAGTTGCTGGGGCTGGCATCAATTATATATGTGCTAGAGCTAGTTGTGCTATTTTTATCCCTCCCCTGCAAACTTGGCCAGTTTTGAAACCATATAGATGTGAGGTTAAGTTACCCTACCACCCTTCACCCAAATTCCTAAAGGTGGCCTTACCCTATTGCAATGGTGTAGAACAATTTCATGGGAGCCACTAGAGCTTGATTTACCTTTAATGTGTAGAAGAAGGCTTGATTAGCTTCCCCAGTCCTCCAGGAGCAATTTTGATGCATTGGATGACAAATAATGTAATTTTACACATGATTAGAGTGTTTTTATCTTAAAAACTATTGTTTCTCACAATTAGTGTACTCAACTTCATTATAAATGCATTAGAAATGATCCTGAGTGGCTGGGGGAGCAGTGCCAGAACAGTGCAAATTTTGAGCCTGCACCGCCGCTGTAGAGCCTAAATTCGCACTATTCTGACATAGCTTCCCCAGTCCTCCGCCGAGAGCAATTCTGATGCATTGGTGGATGACAAATAATGTAATTTTACACATGATTAGAGTTGTTTTTATCTTAAAAACTATTGTTTCTCACAATTAGTGTACTAAACTTCATTATAAATGCATCAGAAATGATCCTGAGTGGCCGGGGGAGCAAAGCCAGAATAGTGCGAATTTTGAGCCTGCACCGCCGTTTGCAGAGCCTAAATTTGCACTGTTCTGGCATAGCTTCCCCAGTCCTCCAAGAGCAATTCTGATGCATTGGTTGATAAACAATATATTTTTAGTGTACTCAACTTCATTATAAATGCATCAGAAATGATCCTAAGTGGCTAGGGGAGAAGTGCCAGAATAGTGTGAATTTCGAGCTTACATTTGCACTGTTCTGGCATAGCTTCCCCAGTCCTCCAGGAATGATGCATTGGATGACAAACAATGTAATTTTACACATGATTAAAGTTGTTTTTTATCTTATCAACTATTGTTTCTCACAATTAGTGTACTCAACTTCATTATAAATGCATTAGAAATGATCCTGGCTGGGGAGCAGTGCTAGAATAGTGTAAATTTTGAGCCTGCACCGCCGCTACAGAGCCTAAAGTCACAGTGTTCTGGCATAGCTTCCCCAGTCCTCAAAGAGCAATTCTGATGCATTAGATGACAAACAATGTAATTTTACACATGATTAAAGTGGTTTTTATCTTATAAACTATTGTTTCTCACAATTAGTGTACTCAACTTCATTATAAATGCATCAAAAATGATCCTGAGTGGCTGGGGGAGCAGTGCCAGAATAGTGCGAATTTCCAGCCTACCGCACCACCGCCGCGCTGTAGAGCCTAAATTTGCACTATTTTGGCATAGCTTCCCCAGTCCTCTAGGAGTAATTCTAATACATTGGATGATAAACACTATATTTTTACACATGATTAAAGGTATTTTTATCTTATAAACTACTGTTTCTCACAATTAGTGTACTCAACTTCATTCAGAAATGATCCCAACACTACAAGAGCTTGAGGGCATACCGACGCTAAAATACCGACGCAAATGTCGAACGTCGGTATGTCCGTCGTAATGTTGGAGGAAACAAGTCGGGCGGGGTTTTTTCAAATTTTTGTTTCCCGACGCGTATACCGACGCGTATACCGATGCATATACCGACGCATATACCGACGCACATACCAACGCATATTCCGACGCATATTCCGACGAATATTCCGTAGCATATACCGACGCTCGTAAGTTTTTTACAACAGAGAGCCTATTTTCTGATTTTTTTGCAGAGAAGGGCACGCGCGTTACAACTAGAGAAGGTCTCTTTCTCTCCCTCTTCTCTTTCTCTCCCTCTCCTCTTTTTTCCTCTCTCCTCTTTTCTCCTTCTTTCTTCTTTTCTCCTCTTCTCCTTCTCCTAATATGTTCTTGCAATTGCTTTAATTTTACTTTTTAATTTAAGAATTAGGACGTTTAGCGTTTTTTGTTTTTTTGGCTCTCTATGCATGTTGAGAGCTCTCTATGTATGCATAGATCTCCTAATGCATGCATAGAGATTTTAGGGTTTTGCATTAGTTCTTATTCTTGTGTTTAATTTACTAATTATTTTGTTTAATATTTTGTTTTGCAGCTCTTTCACCTCACCAATCTTTCACCAATCCTCTCCTTCAGCTTCGCAAAAAAGAGGTAGATCCTCTTTCGATTTTTCTTGTTTATGCTATTTTCTATGAATTATTGCATCCCTTTTTATGGTTTAGGGTTAGTTTTGGGTTCTTGTAAGCTTATACATAGGATTAATTTAATATCTATGCATAAAACCTATCATAAGCTTGCAATCTCTATGCATAGCCTTCTTGCAAGCTTTATGCATAAGCTCTATTCATAGAGCTTGTGAGCTTGTGAAATCTCTATGCATAAGCTCTATGCATAGGCTTTATGCATAGAGTTTGCAAGCTTATAAAATCTCTATGCATAGGTTTCTTGAAAGCTTGCATGGACATTGTACATAGAGCTTGCGTAGCCTTCTTGTTGAAAGCTCTATGCATAGCCTTCTTGTAAAAGCTCAATGCATATGCTCTATGTATAGGCTTTATACATAGAGGTTGTAAGATTATGAAAGCTCTATACATAGGGCTTGTAAGCTTATGCAAGCTCTATACATAGAGTTTATGCATAGAGCTATATAAATCTAGCTGAATGCATGAATTAAGATCTATGCATAAAGCTTAATACATAATGTTTTATGTATAAATCTTATGGATGAGCTTTATGCATAAGGCTTCACATGCGTTATGTTTTTTTGCATAAACCTTTTTTTGATGTAGAGTGCCTTGCATGGATGGAAAGCATAAGCTTTTTGAATGTTTATACTCTCTTATACATATAACATATAAGTCTTATGCTTTGTTTTTCTATGCATAAGGTAATTCTCTTTATTCATAGAGTTTATATATGTTATCAAGGTAAGATCTATTATCCATGTAAAACAAGATCATGTTTATTACACCATTGGGTGATGAGATTAAGGGTTACCATAGTGCATAAGGCTTATAGCATAGAGCTTATGCATAAGTCTTGCATAGACCGTATGCATAAGACTTATGCATAGAGCGTATGCATAAGACTTATGCATATGGCTTATGCATAGAGCTTATGCATATGGCTTATGCATAGAGCGTATGCATAAGACTTATGCATAGAGCTTATGCATAAGACTTATGCATATGGCTTATGCATAGAGCGTGTGCATATGGCTTATGCATATGGCTTATGCATAGAGCGTATGCATAATACTTATGCATAGAGCATATGCATATGGCTTATGCATAGAGCGTATGCATAAGACTTATGCATATGGCTTATGCATAGAGCGTATGCATATGGCTTATGCATAGAGCTTATGCATAAGGCTTATGCATAGAGCGTATGCATAAGACTTATGCATAGAGCTTATGCATAAGGCGTATGCATAGAGCGTATGCATATAGCTTATGCATAGAGCGTATGCATAGAGCGTATGCATAAGACTTATGCATAGAGCTTATGCATAGAGCGTATGCATAAGTCTTGCAGCCTTATTATGCAAGCTTATACTTATACTATGCATTTAGATTTTGGCATAAGGCCTTTATAAATAGCTATTTATGAATAGAGATAGCTTCTCTCTCCATCCTTGTTCAAATTCGAGTTAATTTTGTATGGAGAGGAGATAAGCTAATGTATGAGTTATTTTTAAAATCTCCCTCAACGGCTGGGGAAAAGAAGCCCGTTTGACGCTTTTATAAATATTTGTCAAGTCTCCCTCAACGGCTGGGGAAAAGAAGCCCGTTTGACGCTATTTTAAATATTTGTCAAGTCTCCCTCAACGGCTGGGGAAAAGAAGCCCGTTTGATGCTTTTTTAAATATTTGTCAAGTCTCCCTCAACGGCTGGGGAAAAGAAGCCCGTTTGACGCTTTAAATGTTATTTTTTAAAATCTCCCTCATGACTGGGAAAAAGAAGCCCTGTTTTATGGTTTACATAGTGCTTTGTGTAATGCATAATGATTTGTGTTTAAGGAGCTGCATATACATGTTATCCTGCTAGATGGAGCCTCTCAATCTTGAAGAGAGAATAGCGTGTCCATGCATGTGATGTAAGTACCAAATCTTTCGAAAACGAAGGATTTGCAACCAGCATGTTCATGACGCTCGCATATTTCCAATGGAGCGCTTACAAAATTTACGGTTTCAATCGTACAACCAAGCAAGTGTGTAGCCGCATCTTGATAACATTGCGCCTGTGAATTCTCGTCCCCAACAAAGGATGAGGATATCGCAGGAGGGAGTGACAGATGGAGCTAGCTTAACAGCACCCGAGGGAATGGAAGAAGGTCAGGAAATGGAAGAAGGTCCAATGGAAGAAATGTTGGATGCCTTCATCGAGCAACAAGAAGCTCTCTTCGAGGAGCATGAACATGAAGATCATCAACCATGACATTCTCAATGGTCAAATTATAAACGAGAGGAAGAGGCCATGCGTAAACTTGCACGCCTTCCATTATACAATGGTGCCAACATATCTGTATTGCGTGCATCTCTTACGATGCTAAATTTGCAGTCAATCTTTGGATGGTCTAATACAAGTGTCACTGAACTATTCAAGTAAGGAATTTTTTTGGAGATTACACCTACTGTTGAAATGATAAATTATCAACTTGTATTTGAGAAAATCTTAATAGTAACGATCAGATATTGCCATACTTGCAGGCTTTTGAAAGATCAGATATTGGGTTGTTGCAAGATCAGGGTGTCCAGTTTTATCCAGTTTATGCTGGACTGGGACAATTCTTGGAGAGCAAATTTTAGGGGGCAAGGTACTGAAAATGAGATCAAGCAAATAATAGAAAATACGCTTGCCCTTAAATTAACCCAATATAACTTAAATTAATATAAATTAGTCTAATTAATCAAAATTAATCAAAAATATGATGAAATGATAAACAAATGATCTTTCCATACTTAGAGTGATCCAATTTATTTTTCCATAGATGCACCATTACAAGTACACTAGTCCCTATAGGTTTTAGATGATTCACATCAAAAATGTAATTTTACCAATTAGATTATTAATATTTGCAGGCCTTCTGATAGTCTGGAAGAATTTTGAAAAAGAGATCATTAAAAATCCAACCATTGGATTTGCAATTTTTACTAACCACCACATTCTAATAATGTCTCAGTATCTACCCACTCTTTTGATCTACAAGATTGAGGATTTTAAGTGGTAGCTATTGTGGGTACAAAAAGTGGCGTATATTATAATACTTTAAAGACTTTGAAATATTTAAAGAAAATAGATAAATATCTTAAAATTTTCTCAAAAAATCAAGTTAAGCTCCATATTATGTGAAGATCTAAGGTACAAAGTGGGAATCTCATATGAGTTTATATATAAAAGATATTAGCATTTCATGGAATCAGTTCAAAATTGGGACAGGGTGTATACATTGACTTTGTACCTAAGAAAATGAGGACTTTTGACTATCTAATGCTTAATAAAATTATGCAACTATATTTCCAACTTTGAATATGATGTTCCAACAAAAGAACTTGAAACGAAATTCCTTCATTTACTAGGAGAGATTAGCCACTAAAGGTAAACAAATGCCTGTTTTTTACTGTTTACAGGGTGCCTGAGTGGACAAAACTGGGCACCCTGATCTTGCAACCACCCTATTGCCCCCTGGCAACGAGATGCCTCCATCTCGTGCAGATGCGAAGAAGTTATTGAAATCCATAGGCATGGATTACAATAATATTCATGCTTGTCGCAATGATTGTTGCCTCTTCCGCCATGAATATGAGCATTTGCAAGAATGTTCCCATTGTGGCTCTAACAGATATAGAGAAGATGTTCAGGGGGAAGCTGTCCCGGTAAAGGTTCTCAGGCACTTTCCAATCATCCCAAGGATAAAAAGCATGTTCAGGTGCAAATCTATAGCAAGCTTGATGACATGGCATGCCACAACTCGATCCACAGATGAAGTGATGCGTGTGCCTGCTGACTCACCCGCATGAAGACACATTGAAGAGAAATGGCTGGCTTTTAAGGAAGAACCTCGAAACCTCCGTCTTGGCCTAGCAATGGATGGTGTAAACCCTTTTGGTTTAAGGAGCTCTTCATGGAGCACATGGCTTGTTTGCCTTGTGAATTATAATCTTCCGCCATGGTTAGCAATAAAGAAAGGTCATCTGTTGCTCTCATTAATAGTTCCAGGAAAGTACAAGGTGAAGAACATGGATGTATATTTGGCACCACTTATTGATGAGTTACGCACCTTGTGGAACGGAATTGAAGTGAAGGACATGTCAAAGCAGCAGAGTGGCCAAAGACTTACAACTGTGCAAGGTATTCTCATGTGGACAATGCATGATTGGCCTGGCTATGGAGAATGCTCAGGTTTGTCTATATCGGGTTACAATGCATGTCTTGTATGTGGTCCTCGACTTGATTCAAGATACTCAAAAGCATTACGAAAGAATGTCTACCAAGGACATGTTAGGTATCTTCCAAAAAATCATGAATTGCGGGATGGTAATCTAGGAAGACCTCCTCCAAGTGCATTGAAGGCAAGCGATTGGAAGATCAAATGGGAGGAATGTGGCAACTTGGCATGTCCTGGGATGAAGAGGCTCTCTATCTTTTACCAACTCCCCTATTGGGGTGATCTCCTTATAAAACATTTGCTTGACCCGATGCATATTTTCAAGAATGTAGCTGACATTCTGTGGAAGACCATGACAGGAAAAAAGGATACTAAAGACCAAAGGGATGACTTGGAAGAGATTGGTTGCATGCAAGAGTTGTGGGCTCGCACTAAACCCAATGGAAAGGTGCTACTTCCAAGAGCCCCATGGGTTTTTAGCAAGATGGAGGAACAACAAGTTAAGAGGACAATTTCAGAGTTTCGGACTCCTACAGGTTGTATGCATTGCTTGAAAAGTGCATTTACAAAGGATGATGATCTTAGTGGCCTCAAGAGTCATGATTGGCACAAGTTTCTACAATTTGTGCTACCCATAGCAATAAAAGATTGCCTCACTGAAGACATTAGAGCTACTATCTATAAGATTGGCACATTGGTGCGCTGGATTTCTTCAAAAGAGATAAAGAGAGAAACTTTGGAGACAGCGCGTTTAAACTCCATAGAGGCAGTCTGCATGGTAGAGAAGTTTTTCCCTACAAGTTTATTAACAATCCAGATGCATCTGCTAGTGCATGTTGTAGATGAGGTTGCAGTTGCTGGAACAGTCCATTCAAGATGGATGTTCTTTTTGGAGAGGTTTATGAAGACATTAAAGGGATTTGTTCGCCAAATGGCTTGCCCAGAGGGTAGTATGTCAGAAGGGTGGCTGATACAAGAGTCCCTTGTTTACATCACTGAATATTTAAGTTCCTCAGATCCAGAGATACCTCGACTATGGTCTCAAGAGTCCAACAGGCGAGTCATTGGTGAGGAACCTCAAGGCCAAGGCATTAAGAGAAAGATGGATAACAATTGGAGGGAAAAAATCAACAAATTTTGCATCTTGAACTCTCATGTAATGGAGAAGTGGATTGAGACATATGAAGCTCTCAAGCGACAGCGAGTACAAGATCGTTTAAGTTTCAGAAGGAATCGCACTACAAGAAATCTCCCATATCCAGAAGGTATGCAAGCTCTTCTGGACTTTCCCACAGGTAGATGGCTAGAAGCTACAATTTTAGAAGCCAAACGTGCTGGTTTAACTATAACAGAGGAGGAGGAGGAGCTTACAAAAGGATGCGATTGGCATGTAAGTGTTTAAGTTCTACATGTCTCTCTTTTTTTTCTCTACATGTCTCAGTGTTTGATTCTCCATCAACAAACTTTTTGTGCTATTTGTAGTATCACAAATATGGGGCGTTTTGGTCACATGGACGTCATTTTCGAGTAGAACGAATAGACCAAAGAAGAGCAACCTTTGATTGTGGTGTCACAGCACAGTTTGTTCAAGAAAGTCGTGCAAGTGCAAGTGATGATAACACAATTACTGGAATGCTTGATTACTTTGGAACCATTCAAGATATATTAAAGGTTGGCTTCATCAGAAGTTTTGAGTTGTTTATCTTTGATGTGAAGTGGTTCAAGGTAATCATGAATGGGCCACATGCAACTGTACGTAGAGACAAGAGTGGCCTCATCCAAGTGGACTCCACAAAGGTATGGACCGATCAGCATGATACTTTTGTGCGCCCAGAGCATTGTGAGCAGGTTGTCTTTAAAGCGGATCCAAAAGATCCACGCTGGCTGTTTGTGGTTCAAGTCGCCCCCCGCAGTAAGCAAATTTTTGAAGAATTTGAGCTACAACAAGGTGATGTGGATACACAGGGTAATGGAGAGCAGCAAGAACAAGCCGATATCAACAATGAAGAAGAGCAAGCAATTGAAGAGGAGCAACTAGAGCAAGATCCAAATGAAGAGGTGCAAACCAAGGAAGCTGAAAAACATGTTGAGGAAGAAGACATAGATGATGAAGACATCCTTCATCAAGGGACTTTTAATGATGAGGATGCTGAAATGTACATAGACATAGATCTCTTTGGGGCTACTGATCTTAATGAGGATGATAGAATAGATAATGATTTTTAAAATGATGTATCTTAATGATTATGCAAATAGTTATGACATATTTGTAATGGTTTTATGACATTGAAGGTCCTTTCATTGTTTACCATTGTTAATGTTTACCATCATAATTACTACTGTAGGAGCAAGTTGATATAGTTTTACCAATGTTGTTTGTCATTGTTAATGTTTGTCATATGGTTCTTTCATTCATTGTTTACCGTGTAATTTTCATTTCGCACAAGTTTGTCATATGGTTTTTTGTCCAACAGGCCATGGGTGACTCACCGCCCTACGACTACAGTCTAGATTTCTCATTTAATCCTACACCACAGGGCATGAGTCCCCAGCAGTTATATGGTTTTCTTTTGTCCATGACTCCAGAGCAGAGAGCCATGGCTCAGAGTTATTGGGGTTCTGGAGCAGGGACATCTGCCTCACCATCTGGCTTCCCGACGCCAGTTCCCACACCCGTGGGTACGACAGCAGCTCCCACACCTCATACCACACAGCCTTCCACTCCTCTTACAGCTCGATCTACCACCTCTTCACATAGACGGCGCTCACGTAGTAGGTCTTCAGGGGGAGGTTGTTGTGGTGGTAGTGCCACAGATGCTGTGACACCACCATCACGTGAGTGTCGTCCTTCGCTCTCATCTGTTGATAGCACACCCATAGGGTCACCTTCCACTCCCTGGGGTGCACATGACCATGACAACAGCAAGATTTACACAATTAGGGATGGGGCACCAATAATGGATAGTGCAGGGAAGGCAATGAAGACACGCATTCCACGACTCTGTCATGACTAAATGGGATCAGCAAGACAAGGGAAAGAAAAATTATATAAATACAAAGATAAAGCAAGAGTTTCAGCCATCTGACCCTATGAATGTCGTCTCTAATGAGTGGATACAGTATACAGCTCGCATTTTGATGGGGCATCGTAGGTCAGAGGCGAGGGACGCATTTAGAGAGGGGAAAGAGAAACCTGTTTGGCTAGATGACAGGGAGTGGGCAGCCATTGCTCAGGAGCTCACCGAGACACCAGACAGGTTTCAACAACAAAGAGAGGCGGCAAGGGCAAGACTCCAAACAGTAGGGGCTCCTCATCTTGGGAGTGGTGGTTACGAAACCATGCGCCATGAATTCGTAAGTGTTTGTAGCAATTTTATTTATGTAAATGTATGTATGTGGGCTAAATGTTGATTTCTAAAAGTTATAATTGTTAATCGTTTGTGCAGGAGTTGGCCATGAATCGCCCACCAAGTAGGCGAGAGGAGAAGTATGCTCACAAACATGGCCTTGTGGCCTTGTTTGAGATGCTTGAAGAAGAAGGAGAGACCGTCAATTGGGAGGCATTACCATGATGTAAGATGACCTTCAAACTAATGAAATATGATCAAAATAATATTCTTGAGTATTAATGTTTAATTTAATTTCTTGTTTGTCGATCAGGAAAATAAAAAAACGAGCACGGTTGTTTTTGTGCTCTATTGTAGACAGAATGGTACTGTCTGTTTGCTGTTGTTGATCCTGCTCATTGCAGGCAGGCAGGCAACAGCCAGGCAGCACTATTCTGCCCAAAAAAAAATTTCTGCTACAGCGTCGGTACATTCCCCGATACTTACGTCGGTATATGCATAGGTATATATTTCGGTATTTACGTCGGTATATTCCCCGGTATACACCTCGGTATATAACACGGTATATGCACTAGTATAGATGCCAGTATAGCCGTCGGTATTACCCCCGGTGAGCGTCGGTATAGATGACGATATAGGCGCCGGTATTGTTATCCGATGCTTATACCGACGCTATGGTTTCGGCACTTATACCGGCGCTTATACCGATGACGGGGCTTTTTTAGACCCCGTTAAATGACGCCGGTATAAGCGCTGGTATTAGGCTAACATGTAGTAGTGCAAGTGGCTAGGGGAGAAGTGCCAGAATAGTGCGAGTTTTGAACCTGCACCGCTGTGCAGAGCCTAAATTTGCATTGTTCTAGCATAGCTTCCCCAGTCCTCCAGGAGCAATTCTGATGCATTGGATGATAAATAATGTAATTTTACACATGATTAAAGCTGTTTTTATCTTATAAACTATTGTTTCTCACAATTAGTGTACTCAACTTCATTATAAATGTATTAGAAATGATCCTGAGTGGCTGGGGGAGCAGTGCCAGAACAGTGTGAATTTTGAGCCTGCACCGCCATTACTACAGAGCCTAAATTTGCATTGTTCTGGCATAGCTTCCCTAGTCCTCCCAGAGCAATTCTGATGTATTGGATGACAAACAATGTAATTTTACACATGATTAAAGCTGTTTTTATCTTATAAACTATTGTTTCTCACAATTAGTGTAGTCAACTTCATTATAAATGCATCAGAAATGATCCTTAGTGGCTGGGGAAGCAGTGCAGAACAGTGCAAATTTTGAGCCTGCACCACCACTGTGCAGAGCTTAAATTCGCACTGTTTTGGCATAGCTTCCCCAGTCCTCCAAGAGAAATTCTGATACATTGGATGATAAACACTATATTTTTACACATGATTAAAGGTGTTTTTATCTTATAATCTACTGTTTCTCACAATTAGTGTGCTCAACATCAAATGCATCAGAAATGATCCTGAGTGGCTAGGGAAGAAGTGCCAGAACAGTGCGAATTTTGAGCCTACATCGCCGTTGCAGAGGCCAAATTTGCACTGTTCTGGCACAGCTTTCTCAGTCCTCTAGGAGCATTTCTGATGCCTTGGGTGACAAACTGGCACATGATAGACACTCCACGTTAAACAAACATGATGACACCAAGACATTGTAAGAGAAACTTAAAACTTTAATTATTAGAAGGTTACAATGAAAGTCAGATAGGCTTGTTTTACAAAGGGGAGTTTGAAACAAAAGAGTTGCTTCAAAAAAAAGGTTAACATCTAAGATTCTCTAGATTGTGTCTCGCTCGCCTCGAATGCGCCGAGCTAGTTGCATGTCCTTGGCAGATATGGTAATCCTTTTTGCATGTATTGCAAGGAGGTTGGTGTCTTGAAAAAGCCCAACAAGGTAAGCCTCGGAGGCTTCTTGCAATGCTTCAAGGACAATTCCCTGCACACGGAACTTTGTTCTATATCGTTGGAGAATCTCCTTCACTGTGCGAGTGAAAGGGGCTCTTCTTATCAGCAACTCAATGTTCCTTTGATAAACTCGATTTCTTGTAGAGCCCTATGCCCTTGGCGCATCCTTCTCCTTGGAGCTCTGTGTGTTGTGTTAGTGCGTTGGGTGAGGTTGGGACTTCCTTGGCTTGAAGAGCTTGACCTTTCTATGCTTGCGTGCACTTGCAGGAACCTCCTCTTGGTCTCTCTCATAGTCTGAATCCTCCTTCTCCTGTTGATGTGGTACTTGTGTAGCAAGTTCCTCTCCTGTGGGTAGGTAGGGGACCGTGTCCTGGTAGTAAGGTCTTGCCACCTATGGTGTTGGGCAATGTAGGAATGTTTTCACCAACCCAGTCGAACTGCTCATCATCGGCCTCTCTATCTTGATCTCTTGGGTGGCTGCATTGTGGGGTCTTCTTCACACGCTTGCTCCCACTAGAAGGGCCTACATGTGTGTGCACTGGTGTTGCTGTGGGAGGAGGGTTGGACTCTGGTGATCCCATTGGGCATGTCCTAGAATCCAAGAGGTCGCTAGTATGTGGTCGTTGGGTGCCTTGCACTGTGTTTTGTGAAGGCATGGTAACACATGCGGTGTTCTTGGTGTGTGCCATATCCATGTACGACTATGCTAACGTGGTGATGTGCTGGTGTCCTTACGTGGGTGTCTAGGTAGATCCTGAGCTCAAGCTCTCTAAAAAAGTGAAATGAAAATGAAGTGAGAGAAGGAACTATTAATAGTTTTTTTTAAGGGGGAGAAAAAAAACCTAACTAAACTTATTTTCTTAGCCTTATTACATCTAGATTTATGCTGGTGCTACGTTGCACAACCCAACGCCTCCCTTGTCTCCTCATTCGTGCATGCCAAAGCACCATGCCTATGGGGAGCACTGGTCTGCAACCATTCAAGTCGAGCATGACTTTTTGCAGCCTTGCGTGCCTCTTGCACAAGCTTAGATTGCTGGGCCCGCTCCCACAAATACTCTTCCAAAGGTTGTGCAATAAAACCAATTGAACATCTCTCATAGATAGTTTGTACGTGTTCCTCCTGCAGAAGCTGCACCTCCATGTCTTGTATTTTTGAAATAAACCCCTCTTGCTTTATAATGTGATTTCTCCATCTCCCTTGGGTACTCCATATGTCGAGTGATCCATACTTGTTCTCATAAAATACGCACCATGCGCATAAACTATGTGCTGTATACATGACAATAGAATTTAATTAGAAAAAGTCAAGGTTAAAACACCAGTTTATTTTTTTACTGTACAACTTACCATATAGTGTGTTACTTTACTCTCTCCCCAAGCACCTAGCACACTTTTGGTGAATTTTATGATATGTTGTTGGAATGATGCTCGTTCTTGGGCAGTTGTGCTACTTTGATTCATAATGCAAACCATGTTATCGAAATTTATCCAAAGCTGTTTGCACATATTTACAAGAGCTGGCATTGGACAATCTACATTTGTGGTGATTGCACAGAGGTCTATCCCTCCAGAGTCCCCAAGTCTTCTTTGAATTTTCTATGTTTGCTGGCTTCTCCAAAAATCTCCTTGCCTTTGATCCAGTCATGGAGACCTTTTGAGCAACCTCGTATGACATACTAGAGGCCTGCTTATTCACTTCAATTTTCACGTTTTTGCCATGGTAGCCCAGAGAATTCAAAAGATGCTCTAATTTACCAAGGGCTACAACTTTCCTCTCTTGTGTAGGCATTGTGAATGCATAATCGATATGGCACTTAAGCAATCGATCAAAGATTCTCATGAATGCATGAAGTGTGCAAAAGTGAATAATCTTTAGTGAAAAATTAATGATGGGACTCCAATTTGAATTCTTGTTTGGTTCTCCTAGCATATCACGAGACATGACACCTTCCACCCATCTTGCATTTGGTTGTTTCTCATCTTCATCTCATACACCAGTTGACTCGGTTGGATCTACTGCATCTTCTTGTTGCTTCTTCCCTTTCTTGGGACCTTTCAAGGCATCCTTCCCTATAGAACCAACCCTTTGTATACCTTTTTCATTTGTCTTTTTCTGCCTAGGAATATCAATCTGAGTATTGCAGTATGGACAAGGCCATCTTGATGTCGCGCCTTGAGCACAACCCATCATGCATTTAATTGTCTTCAAATCTCTCCCAAGATGCCAATCCACCTTGAACTTTCCTATGTTTCTACATCTAAAAGTTGACCATCAATTTGCTTTTTGATTACATCTGTTATGCAGGGAGTCAATACCTCATGTGTCTCCTTCGGTACCTCGAATGCACTAAGCCACGAGACCTCTTTCTCAGATTTGCTTTCAAACATCCATGTCAATACCTCATGTGTCTCCTTCGGTACCTCGAATGCACTAAGCCACGAGACCTCTTTGCACACTAAAACTTGGTTTGGTAGTCTTTTCCCATGCACAGATCATGGCCTCATTCATGAGCATAATGCTCATACGTTCTAGCTTCCATCCTTTCACAATTTGGCACTCATCTATCTTGAGCACAAATAAAAGTGTGCTCCCCAAAACTGCACAAATAAACGATAATTTACAATATTCAAAACAAAATAATCGTCTTCATTTTCTACTGAAAAACATGAATAGTAGCAATTGCAAGTTCTCACCTTTTGGTGAAAGATCATAGAACTTCACCATGTAAACATCATAGTTGTTGTCTTGATTTTCTTTCTGCTCAACCATGTGTCTAATGTTAGTGTGCCCTCAACGTGATAAAACTATCCTATAGCTCACTGCACATCATCATTATTGATACGCTTGACATTGTGAATCACCTTGAGTGTAGGAAATAAAGTGCCAAGTGATTCCTTGTCTTAGAAATGCATCTTTTACAACCTGACCGATTGCTTGGTACCCTTTCATGCTGATTCCAGCCACATCACAAACATGTTGAATTAATGAAGAATCGATGGAGGTGGTAATCTCGCTCACTACATTGCTGACAACAGCTTGGCGTATTTTAGGATGATGAGGGTCAGTAATAATTGAGAGAATATCCTTGGTATTCAGAATGGCTTTGACCAAATCCTTCCATCCCTCTTCATTAGAACCACACACCTCTTTTGCAAAAAATTCCTAGCAGAACACAAATCATGACTATTTTGTTTAAATCACTGAGTGCATAATGAAAGTTTATGTTACCTACTTTGTCGTACGAATCCTTATCTTCCGTGCTCCACCTTTAAATGCAAGAGATTCTATACCAGACCAATGTCTTTTTGCATTCACGAGCACCATTTGGCATTGCTTTGAGTCATTTGATAAGTTCCTCTAGCCTTTGAATCTTTGCATCCTTCTCCACATTCTTTGCGAGGATCTCTTTCATTTTATCTGATGATGTTTTAAGTCCTTCTTGACATTGTAAAAGGCTGAATTGTGATGCTTGCAATTGAGATTGGAGAACATGGGTTTGCCAAGCTCCACTTGTAGTCAATCTTCTGCAGTATCCTAACAAGCCAAGCTCTCCTTCACCAACAAATTGCATAAAAGATGATAAATTACAGAAAGGAGGGTTTGCTCTTAATGGAGGGTCAACTGGATAGAGATGCCCATTAACCCAAAGATTTACATTTTTCTCCTTAGCTATCCTATGAGCTTGGATAGATTTTGCATCAGTAGGATGGGTTTTTTAGAGCTGCCATACTCTTCAGGAATACAAATGTGTAAATCAACCTTCCGTTTTCTAGCTTCACAAGGGGCTACACACACAGCTTGCAAAGGCTCCATAGCTAAGCAGAGGAAGAAGCTAAAGCAGAGAGATCCTCATAGGGGGGGGAGAGAGAGAGAGAGAGAGAGAGAGAGAGAGAGAGAGAGAGAGAGAGAGAGAGAGAGGGAGTGAGTGAGAGAGACTGTTAAAACTTTGTTGTTTGCAGGTTTAATACAAATCCGTAGAAAATGATATTTTTGATATAAAAATATACTAACACATGGAGTTTTTCATCAATAAATTACATTTATGAGAAAAATTTAAAAATAATAATTTTTGGGGTCCCCACAATTTCGGGATCTCATGGATGTAGTGGTTCCTAACAGTTAGTCATGTTTATGGGGTTGTGGGGACCTGACAGTTAGTTATGGATGTACTGGCTCTCCTGACAGGCTTCTGACGTGACCCTTGAATTACAAGCTTTTGGGAGGAAAAAAAATATTTTCATCATACATGTTGTGGTTGGGTGGTGTTTTTTCCACCTCAAAATGTAAAAAAATAAAAAATAAAAAATAAAAAAGTTTCACTTTCTGGGGCCCACCTAAATACGAGAATGTTTTGCTGATGTGGAAGGGAGATATGGTGGGAGTTAATGAGAAAGGAGATTTCAAACTGACAAGAAAGATTCAATTTGTAGAGACTGAAGATAAAAAATTCAAAAAGTATGAGAAAAGTCAAAAAGTAAGAGAGAGAGTATGAGAATATTCCCTTTGAAAAGTGAAACTAGGGGGGTATGGCTGATGTGGCAAGGCAAAAAATAGGGGTCATCATAGTCTTTGTCTCCCTTAAGCCCAGTTTTTTAAGCTCTAATCCCTTAAAATTAGGAATCCTTTTAGGAGGCCCTTTTTAGGTCCAGAAAATTCCTAATGTGGGTTATCCGATTGGAGTTGATGTTGATTCATACGCTTTGTTGGCATGGTTTTATGCAAGGATAAATGATAAGTTTGTGTATTGGAAATCTCAAGGTTGGCCTATGCATGTTCATCTCAAAGTGACACAATCCATTATGATTAATATGTTATCTTTCTTCTTGCCTTTATTGCAATGGATGGGCAAAGCTTTGCATCAGATACAACAGCCAATTAGATTTATGCTATGCAAAAGAGCAAGAAATAAGCCAGGGCAGACGTGGATTTCTTGGGAACAAGTTACTACTCCGAAGAGGAGTGGAGGGGAAGCCCTATTAGATGTCAGATTACATATGGTTGCAGGAGAAGGCCTTTATTGCAAGATATGTGTGTATCTCAAGAGCCATGGGTGGTAATGGCTAAGGCCCTCATAGAGAAGGTCACACTTGTGCATGGTAATACCAAGATTGGTGGGACATGGTGGGATGTACTGAATGGTTCCCAATAGGTTCGAGTGGTGGCTTCACTTCTCCTTTCTCATTTGATGATCTCAAGGAAGGAGGTGTTGGCAAACACTAAATGGAAGCCTTCAGATCAACAATTGCAGTTGAATTCTATGGCAGGTGAGGTGTTGGCTACTTCATGACTTCTGGAGTGGCCTGACAAACTTGTTGAGCGCCAAAATTCAATAGAATGGCTTGATTGGGGGAGTAGTGAGAATTATGGATGCTTTATTGCCACTTATAGGCTGCTTATTATCTTTTCAAAAAATCCGTCCAATATTTTCAGGTTCCATGTGGATATGTACAATTATGGGAGAAGGTGAGAGCAGGACCTTACACTATTTAGTGATATTCCTCAGTTGGAAGATTAGCAACCTTGGGTTCAACTGGGAATTTAGAAAGCCTCCGGACATTGTCCAACGTACAATAAATCAGTTGTACCATATGATGGTGAAAGATAAGCGCTCGATCACTGAAAAGTCTAATAGGGTATAGAACATCAGGAAAAGTAGGGCCTAGTGGAAGGAAGTAATCTTATAGGGCTAGTGGTCTAAGATTCTGTATCAAAGGAAGGTGTTCCTATGGTGCATGCTAGTTGGAGGCCTACCATTGAGGACCAGTTGTTGCGAAAGTGGTGGATTGCTTTTGATAATTTTATGTTTTGTACTACATGCTTGGAAACATGCCCGCATCTTTTCATTTCATGTTTGGTGGCAAAATTAGGTGTGGGATTGCCTTTCTCGCGTATGGATTCCGTTGACAGATAGGCGCGTAAAGATTAAAAACTGGATTTGAGTGGGCCAAATAACCTAGAACATTCAGTTTTCTTTCATTTTTTTCAAGTGGACAGCTTTATGGCATATTTGGTTAATTAGGAATGCCTTCATATTTGATGCAAAAGTGGGACTACACCTCACATAGGTCGTATAAAAGGGGTACTATTATGGCAAGTCTCTTCCTTACGGTTAGCTCATTTGGTGGAGAATAACACGGCTATATATTGGATGATGGTACTCTGAGCTACACCTGTGGTTTGGAGTAACTAGTGAGGCAAAGCTAGTACATCACATGGCGGCCATGTGTCCATTTGTAAAGTAATTTTTGGTAATATATCTTCTATTACGAGAGAGAGAGAGAGAGAGAGAGAGAGAGAGAGAGAGAGAGAGAGAGAGAGAGAGAGTGAGAGTGAGAGTGAGAGTGAGAGTGAGTATGCGCTAATCCCTACTATTATCATACTATTCTGCTAGAAAATGTGAGGGCTTGTTCACATGGGAGCACGTCGTCTCCCCCGCTTGAGTGTAAGGGGGAGCAACAACGTCCAGGTCACTACTAGTTACATTGAAGAACAACTAGTCAAGTATATTTACAAGCCATCATTCAGAAAAGACATCTTTCTACTCATTAAACAAAAACAATACTTCTCGGTGCCACCACTTCTTCTAAATATGTAAACCTATCACGTGGGCTCAACAGAAGGGGTTTTTTTAATCCCTTTTTTAAACATCTTTTACATACATAAGGGTACCATTTAAAGGGGGTATTTATAGATTAAATAGAAAAAGGGCATGTTTTATTCATGAAAAATTTACAGATAAAGGGTTTTTTAATTAGGCCTTAAACACACGTGATATAGAGGGTTTACATATAGTGATCCCCCCCCCCCCCCCGAGACTCTAAGCTATACCTATGGTTTCGAGTAACTAGCGAGGCAAAGCTAGTATAGCACATGGCGGCCATGTGGCCATTTGTAAAGTAATTTTTGGTAATATATCTTCTATTACAAAAGAGAGAGAGAGAGAGAGAGAGAGAGAGAGAGAGAGGGAGAGAGAGAGGGAGAGAGCACTAATTCCTACTATTATCCATACTACTTTGCTAGGAACTGTGAGGGCTCAGTCACATGGGAGCACATCAACTCCCCTGCTTGAGTGTAAGGGGGAGCAGCAACGTGCAGGTCACTTACTATAGTTACATTGAAGAACAACTAGTCAAGTATATTTACAAGCCATCGTTCAGAAAAGACATCTTTCTACTCATTAAACAAAAACAATTCTTCTTAGTGCCACCACTCTTTAATAAAGCAAATATCAATATTTATAGCTGCTCAACAATTCCATGGCTTCAAATAATAAAAACAATGCTTCTCCAGTGCCACCACTCTTTAATGAACAAAATATGCTCCTCAACGATTCCATGGCTTAAAACAATGCTTCTCAAGTGCCACCACTCTTTAATAAAACAAATATCAATACTTATAGTTCCATGGCTTAAAATAATAAACTATTTAAAAAATCAAAAAATTACGATAATTCCCAATAGTGTTCACAAAAAACCCGTAAACCCTTACAATACACCTGCCAAATTATGATCTTAAAATTTGTTTTTATAATTTGAAAATTCCTTAAACTTGGTAAAATTCTAAGCATTTTGAAAAAATTATAAATTTTAAAATTGCAAGTTTTAAGTTCTTCTTGAACGCTCTCTCAAATCACACGCGTGTCATCATGAGCTTAAAGTCATCGAAGTCCACATGACCAGCGCCTTTCCTATCTACTCTACGGATCCAGTATTCCCAAAAAACTAAATTTTATTTGCACAAAAAAACCCTCTAACTAAGTTACACTTGCAAAAAAAAAATCAATTTTTTAAGATTTTAAAATTACAAGTTTTAATATTCTCAAGAAAAAAGATCATGGAATCCATGTTGCATTAAAACATTACATAGTAAATTTGATCCAATCAAGTTTAGCAATCACTTCAATAAAAAAACAACATTTTTTAAGAACTTTGATTCAATCAAATATCCCAAGACACATGTGAATAAACATGTCTTGAGGTCTTTGCTCCAGCTCTCCATAAACCAATAGCATCTGTAAAATCAAAGGACATGAGTGGAAGTCCTTCAATAGAAATGCGCATCAATATATCCATGCTCTTGGTTTCCAATCGGTTCCTCATCTTACTTTTGATAATGTTCTACACACTAAAACCTCTTTCACACACTGCAGTACTACTGCATTGCAACATTCCAATTTGAGCTAGAGATAACAATGAAGGATACTTCTAACACCACACATCATTTCTCCCAATTAAGCACCAAGTGTCCTTGAGTGACTTTCCTTTCCAATCTGATGCACCTTGAATTTTGAACACATGAAACTCTTTTCTTAAGCATCTCTCACCTAACATTGCATTAATATGTGTACCATCTTCCAACGTGACATCATATCCATAATGCAAAACCAAGGCATTCAACTCAACATCACCATAGTTTTTCAACTCTTTGGATGATGGAAATCCAAGAGGAGCAAGAATACTAAATTTTTTCATTATAGAAGAATCAGCAAATCTAGTATTCAAGTGACTCTTAACTTCATTGCAAAATTCCATTTGAAAATCAAGAGCTGCAGCCAAGTCAATTCCAACAGCACATCTCTCAATCCTTACCTCAATCCTTACCCCATAATACATATCACCTTTAATTGCCTTACACATTGTCCACAACCAACCATGTTGGCAACCAAATTTAGGAATGGATGGAAATCCATAACCATCATGACCTTGCAAATTCATATCTATATAGCATGGACCAGTTGAAAACTCCACATCTATAAAGGCAATAGTAGAAGATATCAAGCTTGGTATGCTTGTCACATCCACAAAACTTTTCTAAAACACTAGTGACAAATTAGCCAAGTGATCTTACACACTTGCCAAAAAATGCAACATGTATATAAAGTCAAAGTTGGCACCTATCCTATACAATCTTTCATTCTCCTCTTTTAGGCATAGGAGAAGTGGCTCAAGTACTTCACATACTTTTACAAGAACTTTATGCCGACTTAACCACATGAGTTTATGGATTTTCTCCATCTTAAGGTAGCGGATATAGACATCCTTGAACCCACAAATCTACATGTGTCATCCCTTCTACACATAGCCTTTAAGCTTTAGCCTCATCATGTAGAGCTTTGTGGTAAATACTTCTCCAGGTGCAATATTCTTTGTCGAGTACTAAGTTGATATGGTGTCTTTTATTTAAGTGTGGATCAACTCTTGGAGTCACCATAGTAATACAAATGATCCAAAGAGAAAGCAAGATATGGAGGGGAGAGAAAAAAGACAATAGAAAGAAAAGAGAGGGAAAAACTCGCATCATGCCCTATGGAAGAGAGAAGTATGTTATGTATTCAAATATTTGAAACTAGCTTATTTTAGAAAATGTGTAATAGAGTAGGTAAGAGGGCCGCCAAAAAAGGATAGGTGAGTTGAAGACTATATATACATAATGGATGGCATAGTAAAGACACTAGCCCCCAATTTATATGGTGTGCATGAGAAAGTATATCATGACATTAAATTTAGAGAACTAATAGCATGTGGAGGCTGCCAACCACATCAATTTCTAGTATAAATACCCCCCTTCCCTCAAGAGAAATCCACAAGTTTTTTCTTGGTGATTGTGTGATGAGTTCATTTGTTGCTTTCTATAACAAGTACTTCTCTAGACTAGGATAGCCTTCTTCCTACCCATTAGACCTCTTCAAAAGTACCAAAATCTTATCATTTTAAGAATTGTAAGTACCTAAGGAGAAGAAAAAAAATCATGGACTTTCAACGTACTGTCTTTATCAAATTTTGTGTCTACATCAAGTTAAATTCAAGCCCAAAACATTATAGCTCCTACTTATCATTAAAATTGAGCTTTTTGAGTATTTTCTTACTTTTGATTAGTTAATTTAAATCATTTTTTCTCTCAGGGGGTTCACCTAAAAATATGTAAGTAAAGCATGTGAGTTCAAATGAAGCAATTTTTTAATTCTAAATTTTAAGGCAAATTTACATAAATACATTTATAGAAGGGGTTTTTTAATCGATTTTATAAAAAAAACCATAAGTCCATAAAGAAAAAGGGGTCATTTTATTCATGAAAAAATCACAAGGGGTTTTTTTAATACCCCCCTTGAACGTACGTGATACATAGGGTTTCTTAATAGTGCATCCCCTGACATTTTTCTACATGAATAAGTATAATGCAAGAACCTTAGGAACTTATCAAGGTCATATAACTATGTGCCTAGTTTTTAATTCAATTAAAATAAGCACTATATAAATTCTAAATCTTGGAATCGACCTTGAGTAATTGATTAATTAAAACTTTTGAGAGAGGACTATTCTCTGATTTTTCTCTTCAAAACAAAATATTACTTAACCTTAATAGCTACCTTAAGAAGACTCATATAAACAAAAGGGTGCTATGAAGACTCATTCTTTAAGACTTATGTGGGATACATGCTTATAGTGTCATGCTATTTAGCTTGACATGCTTCATGTGTACATCCTTGAAGGATGTCCTTTCAAAGATCCTAAAGATATTCATTAACCTTTGTGTGCACTCAAAGTGAAAAGCGTATCTTGCTACCATTTGTCTTAGTTTTTAGAGTTATCGACTCTACCCACTCAAATAAAAATTCTTGGTTAAGAACATTGTTATCCTTGGACACACTATCTCCAAGAACGGCATCATTTTTAAAGCCATATGTAGTATTAAGCTTATGCATAAATCTCTTGAGCTTTTATGAATTATAGTTAAGAGCTTTAAGATCTTAAGTCTAAAGCTTATGCATATGTATTAAAGAGCTTTAATATCTTTAAAGCCATATGTATTAAGCTTATGCATAAAACTTAAGCATATGTCTTCATCTTATGCATAGGGTTTTGTGCATAACCTTATGCAGAATGTAAGATTCCTCCTCAGCCCTAAATAATGTATAAGCTTTTACCTCAATCCCCTGTAATCATCCCCTATTTCAAAATGCAAGAAAATATTTTTTTCCCTTGTTTTGGCCCAGAGAGAGGTAATTCAGAATTGAGATATTTCAGAATGCAAGAAAATATTATTTTTCCTTGTTTTGGCCCAGAGAGAGGTAATTCAGAATTGAGATATTTTTGGATACAAAATTTCTCCTAATAATCTAAGATGAATTCTCCTTAAACATAAATTTGAAATAAATTTTCCAATGTGCATTAGGAATTAATTGAATATGTGTATTAAAGGCCTTAGCCTAAGGGTCCACATTTTCAGAAATTTTTAGATTAAGGTCCAAATAAGGTTCCAGAGGGCCAATAGGATTAATCCAAGCGTTGGGATGAGATAAATATAAAGAATAAAAGAAAATGCCCCAAAAATGAGTAAATGCTCACATAAGATGAAGAGTTGACTGAGTACAAGATTTATTAGTTAAAAAATAAGGTTTATTAGTAAAACAATGAGATATTTTGGTAAAATTATGAATTTTTGACACCTCAGTATAAGGAGGGAAATCCACTTGAGGTAGGCACCTTTTTTATCATCATTGTTTTGCTTTTTTAATTCAAAAAAATCAAGATATTTCATCTCTCCTCTCTCTTGGTGCAAACTGGATCAAAAAGGGAGCCAAACTGTTCCAAATCTTGTCCAAATTGGGTTAACCTAAAGCTGGAAGGCTCTAGAACCTAGTGGGACTTGGTTAGTGGCCTCCCTCACCTATAAATAGACCCTCATTCCTTTGTATTTTCATCCTTGAGCAATACCATGCCAGTATTATCTCTAAATTAGTATATTTCTATTATCTGTCTAATTTGCCTCTTCTCTTGGGAGCTTTGGAGCTTCTCTATTCTCCATCCTCTCTTGGAGATTACCCTCCCTCTCTTGGTGGCCAAGGACTTGCTTGGGGGATTCACTTCTAGCCAAATCATTAAACCATATTCAAAGGTAAACCTAATTTAATGGTTTCTTTTCAATTCTCTCAATGATTTTCTTCTTCTCAACCCCTCTAAAGCTTGAGAAGCTTTTCAATCAATGGCTTTTTCTTCAAATCAAGATTTTTAAAGATTTATAATGTTTAATTAGATTAAGGTTAATCTCTATGCTTAGTTATAATGATTTCTTTAAGAAAATCTCTCTTTTGGAAAGATTAGTCATTCTTATGGCTAGATCGTTGGTAGAAGGTTGATTCTCAATGATAATCTCTTTATTTTAATCTAAAGCTTGATTATGAGTAAGAAAAATCATATTAACTCATTCTAAATTGAAAGAGGTTATGCTAACATTTTTAGAAATGAGGAATGGTTATTTGAATTTAATCAAGAGAACTAATCATAATTATGCATATAATTATGGTTATAATTATGCTATGTATGGATAATTTAATTTTAGTCAAAAAGAGGAGTTTTTATCATATTTTCATTACAAGTATTCATTTTAAAAGAGAAAATTGAATATTCTCAGTAATTGCAACAACGAAGCTACGGTAAATTTTCTAGAAAAAATATAAATCTTATTTCTATATTTAATAAAACAACAAGAGGAATTCCTATCATATTCTAGATTTAGATATTTTATGCTAAAGGAATGATTTTTATCATATTTATGGAAAATTCCTTTTATATTTATGCATAATTATTTAATTAAGAGAAAAGAATAATGTTTTATATATTTATTTTCATGCTTAAAAATTTAGATGTGAAAAGAGGAATTCCCATGATATTCTAGATGCAAACATTTAAATGATAAAAGAGAAATTTTTGGCATATTCCAAATTATGGATATTTTTATTTATTTAAAAGAGGAATTTTCACTTTATTTTAAGTAGAAAAATGCATAAATTAATTTAGATAAAAGAGAAGTTTTCATAAGAAATTTCATGTAGGAAATTATGGTATCCTAATGTTGAAGAACAAATTAATGGAAAGAATATTTTTAAGATATTTCTATGTGGATTAATCAATAAAATGATGCATATTCATAATGGAGTATTGGAAAAGGAGTTATTTTTATAAAATCCCATTATTCTCGAATAGAACTATTTTTAAATCTATTGTGGTCAAAAGAATGAATTTTTATAAAATTGGATCTTTCCTTATGGTTGGAAGTCATTGTTAATTTATCGGTTTATTATAAGAAAAATCCTTTGGAATCAAAGTTAGAAGTAAACCGAATAATTTTTTGTTAGACCACGACCATGAGAATAGCAGGCCAGTAAATTACTTGCCCATCTCTCGAATCTGAACCTAGCAAAACCTCGTGACCAATTCCAAATCTTTGTTACGAAGAATAGACTACCGGTCGAATTAGAGAAGTTTTCCTAGACCTGATATCATCGAGAAATGAACTGGAAATTCATTGAAATTAATGGATGGATTACCCTGACATGAGATTCGTGATTTTCATTAATAAAGTCAGGTTTTCGGGAGAAAAAAAGTTTTCTGGAATCAAACTCAAAACGGGAAAATTCTTACTTGCATAGAATTTTGTGGATGGATTACCTTGACATGAGATTCGTGATTTTCATTAATAAAGTTGAGTTTTCGAGAGAAAAAGAGTTTTCTGGAATCAAACTCAAAACGAAAAAATTCTTACTTACGTAGAAACTCTGTTTTTGAAAAGGACTGTTTTACACCAAAATGCTGGAGGAAGCATTTGGCTTATGTTTAACTAAGGAGAAATTCGTTTTGCAACAACAGCTGGCGACGGCGAGGAGTTGTCAAAGGATGTCGCTTCGCTGTGCAAAGCCTACTGAGGTCTTAACCAGCCTCGGTATGGTTAAAATGGTGCGCTTCCGCCGGTATGTACGATGGGCGAGGACCGACAAAGCAGTCCCTGAGTGAAGTGCTAGGACACCTAAATAGGATCCTAGAGGGTTCTAACTAGGTGATGCACGTGCTCGCGGTTTCTAAGACACCCATGCGTATGTCGAGGAAGATATGGATGGACTGGAAAGGAATTATCTATGTGAACTGGAATTCAAGATTAGGAGGGTTCTGACCAGGTGATGCATGGGCTCGCGGTTTCTAGTACACCCATGCCTATGTCGAGGAAGATATGGATGGATTGGATAGGAATTATTTATGTGAACTGGAATTCAAGATTGGATCTCGTTGGTTGACTAGCTGGTCTTCAATGGTGGAGAGTCCGGATGATATTTTTGTAAAACAATGGATTGAATATTTTGGAGGATAATCAGTAATACTATGCTTTCATTAAAAGATTGCTTTTTAAACACAACCAAATCTATGAAAAAGGCAATTTCATATTAGGTGTGTAAGTGGTGTGACTACCTTGAATTTTGCTTGAAGCGTCGGGCCTGGGAACTCATTTCCTTGAACCTCTTAAATCTTAGGATCTTGATGACGAAATCAAACATGATATATCATTTTCTGGCAAAATCATGAGACGCGCGAATCGTCACAGCAACCAGATCCTCTCACAGATGAGGATGAGTGAGCTTGACCCCGATGTTCGCAAAGCCCTTCACATAACTCAGCCAGGTCCCTTCAAGGTGAAAGGGGAAACTTCGCCCAGGCTGTGGAGAAATGGATCAAAGCAATGGAAGAATACTTTGATGTCACCGGATACAACGAGAGAAGTAAAATGGCTCTTGTAAGGCTGAAGTTAGTGGAAACAACCCGAGTGGCATGGAGAAACCACTACGAGACCAACCATCTAGATCGGAACACCCAAATACATGGATTGATCTCAAGGCTTATCTAAGGAAGAGATTATCTCCTCCCAGCTTTTTGGAAACCAAGATGAATGAATTCTTAGAGTTAACCTAGGGGAGCAAAACTATTGAAGAGTATCACCAAGCGTTCGCTCTCCTCCACCGCTAGATGAAGAACAGCTGATGTCAAGGTTCATTCGGGGAATGAACAAACCCTTGGATACCCTAGTAAAGAATGCCAAGCCAGTTTCATGGCTGAAGCAGTGAGGATGGCGAAGGACTTTGCCAAGGCCTTTGTTGTGTCCCGCCAAAGCCAGCTCCCTCATCCTTCAAAAGGTTCCAGACACCGAGAAGTTCTTCCAACCTTCCAAAGAGACACCAAGGTCCCAATCAGAACCAGGAGATGGAAAATTTCAAGAATGAAGGAAGACATTTTCCTTGAAGCTCTTTTCCAGGAACCCCGGCTCTTTCTAGAATGCAGAGGGAAGAGCTTCAGAGTGAAAATAGGCATTTTGGTTGTCAAGGGTTTGGGCACCAGCTCAAGGATTGCCCAACTCCTTCTATGGGCCAAGGAAGCCAAGGTCCCAGAGTTCAAAGACCGACTCCTTCGTATCAATCCAATCAGGGTCCCCTCGCTAAAACCAGGGCAACCCCAGAAGAGTGCCAGCTCAACCTGCAACCTCAATGAAAAGTAGCCTCAAAACTCCCTCCCATAATTGAGGAAACTAAAGAGAGAGAGTTCCACCTCAGACTGCAGAGTCATCTCACAATAGCTGAGGAAGTGGAGGAAGAAAAAGGACTAATCTATGCCGCCAACAATGAGCATCAGGGGCCAAATCGTCAATTCTCAGTCCTCCAGACTCCAGTAGAGTACAAGGGTAAAAAATTCAAGCTTTTGATTGATTGAGGCAGTACACATTCTTCTATTTCCCTAGGATGTCTGCGTAAGTTAGTCCTAAATCAAAAATCAGGGAAACCTATGTGCAAGTGGAATTGGCCAGTGGAAAGATTCTTTTCACAAACTTTGAGACAGACCATATTCAGTTTAATCTAGATGGGAACATAACAAATTGCTAGTTCAGAGTCCTACCCTTGCCAAATCTATGATGGAATCCTTGGAATGGATTGGCTCCATAAGAATTAGGCTAACATTCACTATCACAATGGAACCATCTCTTTCCTTGACCTTCATAGAAATAAAGTTCAAGGAACTAGAATTTTCGGATCCCTAGTTCTGCAATTAGTCAAAGCTTCTAAATTGTTGAAGGGACTCACAAAGAGGCAAGCTGTCTATGTTGTTAAAATGAATCGAGTAGACAGAAAATTCAAGGCTAAGGAACTAGAGTGGATAAGTGAGTACACTGATGTGTTCCCAGAAGAGCTGATTGAGATGCCACCAACTCGTGAAGGAGATCATGAGATAGAGCTAACCCCCGGAGTTCAACCAGTAGCCCAGCAGCATGGAGCCCAAATGTTCACAACAATAGATCTCAAATCTGAGTACTACTAGATCAGAATCAAGGAACAAGATATCCCAAAGACAACTTTCAATACTCACTATGGGCATTATGAATTCACAGTCATGTCATTCGAATTAACTAAAGCCCCAGTGATATTTAATCGTCTCATGCATGACATTCTCAGAGAATACTTGGATGAATTCACAATCATGCCATTCGAATTAACTAAAGCCCCAGTGATATTTAATCGTCTCATGCATGACATTCTCAGAGAATACTTGGATGAATTTGTTCTTGTCTTCTTTGATGACATCCTAGTATACTCCAAGAATGCAGTTGATCATGAAGATCATGTGCGCAAAGTCTTGGGGATCCTAAGGAAGCACCAACTCTTTGCAAAGAAGAGTAAGTGCACTTTCTCTGGTGACCATGCAGAATACTTGGGATTCATAGTATCTAAAGACAGGATTTCTCCTTACCCTACTAAAATCCAAGCAGTTGGTAGTGGTCAGAGCCCAAAACAGTGAAAGAAGTCAAAGGATTCTTGGGACTAACCAGATGGTATAGAATCGTTATACCCAGGTATGCTTAGATAGCATCCGCTTTGACTAACCTTCTCAAGAAGAGCGCCATATTTCAGTGGAATGCTATGTGTCAGAGTGCTTTTGACAAGCTAAAAACAGCTTTAGTAACCAACCCTGTCCTAAAATTGCCAGATTTTTCCTTACCCTTTGAGGTAGTGACAGATGCCAGTGGTTTTTCCCTAGGTGGTGCACTTATGCAGGAAGATCATGTAGTAGCTTATGAATCCAGAAAGCTCAGAACGCATGAGAGGAATTATGTCGTCCATGACTTGGAGTTACTCTCAATAGTATATGCTCTCAATAGTATATGCTCTAAAGGTCATGTAGTAGCCTATGAATCCAGAAAGCTCAGAACGCATGAGAGGAAATATGTCGTCCATGACTTGGAGTTACTCTCAGTAGTATATGCTCTGAAGTTATGGAGACATTATCTCGGGACAAAAATTCACCTTGATGACAGATCATCAAAGTCTGAAGTGGATCTTCACCCAAAGGGACCTCAACATGCATCAAAGAAGGTCGATGCAGACCCTGCAAGAATTTGACTTCGAGATAAAGTACCAGCCAAGGAAAGGAAATGTAGTAGCCGATGCGCTCAGTAGGAAAGCCTCCTTGCAATTACATTGGTGTCAAATCCATTGATCAGTGAAGCAAGAGAGAAAATCATGCAGGACTGATTCTTTGCCCCCATTGCTACCCTACTGATGCATGAAAGCAAGACTCCTTAGGAAATGAGTCGAGTTCTTGGGTACAAAATGGACGAAGAATGCATGTATTACAATAATCGGCTGTGCATTATGATGAGGAAACAAAGGGAAACATTCTGAGGAAAGCCCATGATAGCCCGATAGCTGGACATCCAGGGTTCATAAAGGCCTACATGTCTGTAAAGAAGAGCTTCTTCTGGCCAGGACTCAAAAGGGATGTACTCAATCATGTACGTTAGTGCTTAAATGTCAAAGAGTCAAGGCAGAAAGGGTTGAAATTCTAGGTAAGCTGCATCCCTTAGACATTCCAGAGATGAAGTGGGAATGTATCAGTATGGATTTTGTTACTGGATTACCGTCAGCACAATCAGGTTACAACTCCATTTTTGTGGTAGTTGACAAATTGACCAAGGTTGCCCATCTAATTTCAGTAAAAGAAACCTACTCTGTGGATGTTTCCAGAGTCTTCCTCAAGGATATTTTCAGACTGCATGGCTTACCCAAAAGGATAGTGAGCGATAAATATTCTAAGTTGACATCAAGGTTCTGGACTGCATTCTTTGAAGCAGTAGGAACTTCCTTAGATCTCAATATAGCTTATCATCCAGAGACAGATAGACAAACTGAAAGAGTAAACCAGGTAATTGAAGATATTCTTTAGTCATGTTGTGGGCAGAGAGCCCATAAGCTACTTACATCTAGTGGAGTTTGCTTACAATGCCTCTTATCACCAAAGTATCGAGATGTGTCCATTCAAAGCTCTATAAGGACAAGATTGCCTCATGCCATTAACATGGTCCGCATTCATATCTATACATCCACATCTACATCCACATACATACATACATCCACATCCACATTCCACATTCACATCTATACAGCCACATCTACATCCACATTCACATCTATGCATATACATCTTCATGCATAAATCCCTTTCCATATTTATACATCCACACTCCCATCTCCACATCCACACATCCACATACATACATCCACACTCCCATCTCCACATCCACACATCCACATACATACATCCACACATCCACATACATACATCCATTTCCACATTCCCATTCATATAACCCCATATGCCTTCACATCTAATCTTTTACATCACATCCATTCTCGCCCTATCACAACCCATATACATCTTATCCTATCACATACACTTCTTACCTCATCCCATACACATCTTATCAAATCTTAATTCATCTTATCACCTCATAACTTATTTCATAAGCATCTTATCACCTCTTGTCACATCTTATACACCTCTTATCATATCCTATCACATCTCATATCTATTTATAGAATACAAGAGAATTCTTATATTTGATATAAGATTTCTTTACACATTTATTTATGCATAAATTCTATTTAAGGAGTGGTCCATCTTTTGCTTGATCTTTTGTGTCAGATTGGTGGCTTCTGATGCATCCATCTTTTGCTTGATCTTTTGTTTGGGGGCCTTTCATAAAGACAGGACAGTTTAAGCTTTAAGTAATTCGTTCACCTTGCTTATTGAGAATGTTTTGTATGCATATTGAGAATAGTCCTACCAACCTGTAGAGGTTACAGTCCTACCTAAAGTTAGTCTTCTCTTACAAAAAGCTTTTTGTAATCCCCTCTTTTTTATATAGATATAGAGTATGCTTTCACCCCAAAAACTAAAACTTCTGAAGGCATTACCCATCATGGTATGTAATGCACGCAAGGTTTCTTTTTGACGAGCATGTCATGCCCGTTTTTGGGTATTTTGACCGTAAAATGCAGCCACTTATTTTGACCGTAAAATACAGCCACTTATTTTGAGTGACCGTTAAAAAATAAGGTAAATTATGAAAAAATAGATGTGGTTATGTATGTGAAGAATGGATGTGGATGTGTATGTGAAAGAATGTGATGTGGATGTGTATGTGAAAGAATGTGATGTGATGTAAAGAGATGTGATGTGACATGAATAAATGTGGATGTGAAGTGATACATTTAAATTTATGAATAGATGTGGGTATTCGTACCTACATGTGAACGATTGGATGGATGTGGGTAGTCATACATGTGAACGGTTGGATGGATGTGATATGGAGTAGCAACAAATGCAGGCAATCCGCAAAGATATTAAGGTTGCCCAGGATAGACAAAAGTAGTATGCTGACAGAAGAGATCCGAGAGAGTGTTTTGAAGAAGCAGATATGGTTTTCATTCGTGTATGACCCAAGAGAAGTTCTTTATCTCTAGGGAAGTACAAAAAGCTGTCTCCAAGATACTGTGGGCCATACGCCGTCACTAAGAAAATAGGAGATCTAGCTTATGAACTTCTTCTGCCTCCCCATCTCAAGGTACATAATGTATTCCATGTCAGTTTACTTAAAAAGTATATACCCAGCCCGAGTCACGTGCTTAATGATGAAGAGTTGATTTCTCTGACTCAAGGCCAGATGGTACTCCAACCTAAAGAAATCCTTGACGTTTAGGAGAAGGTCCGCAGGAGCAGAATCCTCTGAGAATTTTTGGTCAAGTGGAAGTTCTACCCTTTAGAGGATGCCACTTGGGAGAAAGAAGAAGAGTTAGTAAAGGATTACCCACTTTGCGAGATGAGGACATCTTGCGTTTTTGTAAGATTCCTCCTCATCCCTGAATAATGTATAAGCTTTTACCTCAATCCCCTGTAATCATCCCCCCTATTTTAGAATGCAAGAAAATATTATTTTTCCTTGTTTTGGCCCAGAGAGAGAAAATGTTCTAGAGAGAGGTAATTCAGAATTGAGATATTTTAGGATACAAAATTTCTCCTAATATCTAAGATGAATTCCCCTTAAACATAAATTCAAAATAAATTTTCCAATGTGCATTAGAAATTAATTGAATATGTGTATTAAAGGCCTTAGCCTAAGGGTCCACATTTTTAGAAATTTTTGGATTAACGTCCAAATAAGGTTCCAAAGGGCCAATAGGATTAATCCAAGTGTTGGGATGAGATAAATACAAAGAATAAAATAAAATACCCGAAAAATGAGTAAATATTCACATAAGATGAAAAGTTGATTGAGTACAGTGTTTATTAGTTTAAAAAATGAGATATTTTGGATAATGATAAAATTTTGACACCTCAGTAAAGGAGGGAAAGCCACTTGAGGTAGGTGCCTTTTTTATCACCAATTTTTGGCTTTTTTTAATTCAAAAAATTAAGATATTTCATCTCTCCTCTCTCCTAGTGCAAACTGGATCAAAAAGGGAGTCAAACTGTTTCAAATCTTGTCCAAATTGGGTCAAACTAAAGCTGAAAGGCTCTAGAACCCAATTGGACTTGGTTAGTGGCCTCCCTCACCTATAAATAGACCCTCATTTCTTTGTATTTTCATCCTTGAGCAATACCATGCCAGTATTATCTCTAAATTAGTTTATTTCTAATATCCCTCTAATTTGCCTCTTCTCTTGGGAGCTTTGGAGATTCTCTATTCTCCATCCTTTCTTGGAGATTACCCTCCCTCTCTTGGTGGCCAAGGACTTGCTTGGGGGCTTCACTTCTAGCCAAATAATTAAGCCATATTCAAAGGTAAACCTAATTTAATGGTTTCTTTTCAATTCTCTCAATGATTTTCTTCTTCTCAACCCCTCTAAAGCTTGAGAAGCTTTCCAATCAATGGCTTTTTCTTCAAATCAAGCTTTCCAAAGATTCATAATGTTTAATTAGATTAAGGTTAATCTCTATGCTTAGTTATAATGTTTTCTTTAAGAAAATCTCTCTTTTGGAAAGATTAGTCATTCTTATGGCTAGATCCTTGGTAGAAGGTTGATTCTCAATGATAATCTCTTTATTTTAATCTAAACTCTAAGCTTGATAAGCTAGAGAAAGAGATTACATATTTTCATGATGTTTAATCTAGTAAAAATGATGTTAATTCTTTTTAGCTTGATGAGTAAGAAAAATCATATGAACTCATTCTATATTGAAAGAGGGTTATGCTAACATTTTTAGAAATGAGGAATGGTTATTTTAGTTTAATCAAGAGAATTAATCATAATTATGCTTATAATTAGGCTATGTATGCATAATTATATATTTAAAAAAATAGGAGTTTTTATCATATTTTCATTACAGGTATTCATTTTAAAAGAGAAAATTGAATATTCTCGGTAATTGCAAACGAAGCTATGGTAAATTTTCTAGAAAAAAATATAAATCTTATTTTTATGCATAATTTTAATAAAGCAACAAGAGGAATTCCTATCATATTCTAGATTTAGATATTTTATGCTAAAGGAATGATTTTTATCATGTTTATGGAGAATACTTTTTTTATGCATGATTATTTAATTAAGAGAAAAGAGTAATTTTTGATATATTTATTTTCATGCATAAAAATTTAGATGTGAAAAGAGAAATTCCCATGATATTTTAGAAGCAAACATTTAAATGCTAAAAGAGAAATTTTTGGCATATTCCATATTATGGATATTTTTATTTATTTAAAAGAGAAATTTTCTCTTTATTTTAAGTAGAAAAATGCATAAATTAATTTAGATGTAAAAGAGAAGTTTTCACCATAATTTCACGTAGGAAATTATGGTATCCTAATGTCAAAGAACAAATTGATGGAAAGAATATTTTAAGATATTTCTATATGGATTAATTAGTAAAATGATGCATATTCATAATGGAGTATTGGAAAAAGAGTTATTTTTATAAAATCCCATTGTTTTTTAATATAACTATTTTATAATCTATTGTGGTCAAAAGAATGAATTTTTATAAAATTGGATCTTCCCTTATGGTTGGAAGTCACCGTTAATTTATCGGTTTATTATAAGAAAAATCCTTAGGAATCAAAGTTAGAAGTAAACCGAATAATTTTTTTGTTAGACCACGATCATGAGAATGGCGGGCCAATAAATTACTTGCCCATCTCTCGAATCTGAATCAAGCAAAAACTCATGAGACCAATTTCAAATCTTCATTATTACGAAGAATAGACTACCGGCCGAATTAGAGAAGTTTTCCTAGACCCGATATCATCGACAAATGAATTGGAAATTCATTGAAACTCATGGGTGGATTACCCTTACATGAGATTCATGATTTTCATTAAGAAAGTCAGGTTTTCGAGAGAGAAAAGGGTTTTGTGGAATCGAACTCAAAACGAGAAAATTCTTACTTGCATAGAAACTCTATTTTTGAAAAGGACTATTTTACGCCAGAATGCTGGAGGAAGCATTTGGCTTATGTTTAACTAAGGAGAAATTCATTGCAATAGCTCACGGGGGGAGTCATCAAAGGATGTCGCTTCGCGCGGCAAAGCCTGCCGAGGTCTTGACCAGCCTCCTCGGCATGGTTAAAATGGTGCCCTTCCAGTACAATGGGCGAGGACCGACGAAGCAGTCCCTGAGTGAAGTGCTAGGATCCTAGAGGCTTGTGACCAGGTGATGCACGGACTCACGGTTGCTAGGACACCCATGTGTATTTCAAGGAAGATATGGATGGACTGGAAAGGAATTATCTAGGCCCTGGATCGGTGGATTCCTGCAATACATTTAGATACGTCAAGTTACACTAGTTAGAATAAGTCCCTAAAAGATTCTTGTTCTGTGGGAAAGAATCAATGAATGTGCCTCGCCTAAGGGGGGGAAAAGCGATGATTCTATAAACCAAGTGCAAGTCTCTTCCTTGATCTAGCCATGTGACCTACGGGTTCGGTCAATTCAGATTGGATAGTTAAGGCCTTGACCCGTTAGATGATTTTCCTGCTGGTGGAATCGCCCGTGCCTTCCGGGCGAGGGAAGTTTTTTCCGCATTCAGTTTCGGAGGAACCGCCGGGTTAGTCTCTTGTCTGGATATTCGTGGGGCGAGGCCCCAAGTGGGAATCCCTGCCCTGTGCGAGAGGCTGCTACTACCACTGCCAGCGCCCCGGGAGGGGGCAGGGATTTCACACAGAAGCTTTACACATATGGCTTTATGCAATAAAGCTTTACACATATGTCTTTATGCAATAAAGCTTTATATATATGGCTTAATACAGATGCATTAAGCTTATGCATAAACCTTATGTTCAAGCATAAGCTCATATATAAGATTTATGAACATGTATTAAGCCATAACCATAAATATTATGAATTAAGCTTTATTGTATTAAGTTATATGCATAAAACTTCATTGTAGAAAGATATATGTAGAAAGCTTATGCATATATATTAAGCTTGTAACATAGGAAGTTTTATTGCATAAAGCGAATGTATAAAGCTTTTGCATATGTATTAAGCCTATGCATAAAACTTAAGCATACGTATAAGGGTGAAAGCATAGAACGATGTCTGAAAAAATACTCCTTTTCACCAAGGAAAATTTGGTACTGTTTTTGTTCTTATGTGAGTCCTTTGTGAGTCCTTATGTGAGTCCTTTGTGAGTCCTTATGTGAGTCCTTTGTTTTTTTTGCATGTCAAACTAGAGTACTTTTTAGGTTTAGCTATGTTGGATGCAATGTTTTGTGTGAAAGAAAATTCTTAAAGCCATATTCTCACATAGGATATTAGTACTCTTGAATTTTTGTACTATTTTGGCCAATAGTATGTACACCCTTTCATGCTTTCACCCATAAAGCTTATGTGCTTCAATGGTTTCCAAATGGTATCTCTTTTTGAATGTAAGATGTGGTTTCTTGCTCTTATTTATTGATGTGGCCATGGTGAGGAGATGAAGACGATGAGGTTTATCGCGCTATTCATGCCATTTCACCTTCAATACGATGAGGTTTTTTATTTTTTGCCATGTGCTTATCCTCACTCAATGTTGTGTATACAAGGATACTACGAGACCTCAATCTCTCGAGGTATTCCATGTTCTGACGACCTGACCTTCACTACTTTTTTTATGCAAGTGCCACATTCAAAGAAGCCAGCCAAAGATGGTCTAGCCAATATGGCTTGATTATTTCTGTTCATTTTTTAGGGGTAACACCATCACAACCCCAAACACTTACTCTATTGACTAGTCCTCCAACAAGTGCCCATCAAACTCCTCTTTCCTCCACTGTCCCTAGTGCATGCACTACTCTTGTTCAAACCCCTACCCACACTACTCTTATTCAAACTCCTAAACATTCTGATTTATATAAGTCTAGGGGTAGTAGAGGTGGGGGAGGGTCCTCAAGTAGACGTGGGGGGAGGGCCTTGCCTAGGTATGGGATGCGCTCAGGTTTTATCAACTAATTCTCACACTACTCTCTTTGGGACTCAACTAATTTTGAAGCCCAAACATTCACAAGGATGAAATCTCTCTTTTTTTTGCGAACAATGCGGGCAACCTGGGAAGGGAAGGGAATTGGCCGAGTAAATGAGACTTTGACTGACTAACAAAATTAATGAAAGTTTTCATCCGTTCACTCTACCTTTTAGGTAAGTACATCTGGTGTTTATGTGATCTTTCTCTTTGTGAATCTTGAAGACACAATACAGCTATCCACCACCTAGTTAAATGACAAAATTTGGGGTTGATAGTCTTCATGTTGGAGGAGTGCACATATGCGGGCACACCTTCTACCCTTTTCCCATGCACATCACCTCTATATTTTACTATGGGCATCACAATTTTTTCACATCTCGCATATCACAATCAGTATACACACATGCACTCGCACTAACTCTTTATGTACATTTTTTAATAGGACTGTAGAAATTGCATCCAAGATGCAAGGGAGAAAAAGGAGCAAAAACCAACCCCGCCACTCACAAATGGAGAAGTTTGGCTCGACTCAATGGGAGTCGGCGGGTGGGAAGGATCATTGAAAGGATTGCTTTATAAGTCCTTGAATCCTTCGATTGATAATAGTTATAATTACTTCTCATGATGTTTATGTTCATTATTGTTTTTACAAGAAATGATTGTTGGTCGTCGCCCTACAGGCTGGGAAGTGGATTATTGATGTTGCCATCCAAACAATGAGATTTCACAATGGTTGCTTGAGGGCGGAGTCATCATTGAAGAACAATTCAATGAAGCTACTAACGATTCTAGTGAGGATGAGGTACTTCTTAACATCAATGAGAAAGGATAAAGATGATGATGAGGAGGAACATGCCGTTCATGATGATGAGGACCTTGGCCCCAACTCCCTAGACTTGGTGCTTATGCACCTTATTATATTATTATCTTTTTGCTTTGCCTATGATTAGACATTACTATTTTTTGCTAATCCAAGATGTAACTTACCAACGATTGAGTAATAAAATCTATGTTTTGGCCTCAAACTTGTGCAAAATAGTTATCTTTAATTTCTCTATGTTTTAGTCTTAATCTTGTATAAATTTGTTGTCTTCACCTTCACTTGTACACTTGCACATGCACAAGCAAAAAAAAAAGGGGGCTCCCCTCACATGCACTGCAGTTTCTAGAGTGCAAGCAAAGGGGAGCCCTTTTTTTTGTTGCATGCCTACTGTAGCTACATGCCCCACCCTACGAAAATAACACTAAGTTGCTCGATTAATGGTGTTCTTTTATAGCGTTAGAGAGAGAGAGAGAGAGAGAGAGAGAGAGAGAGAGAGAGAGAGCTAATCCCTACTATTATCCATACTATTATGCTAGGAACTGTGAGGCATGGGAGAATGTCATCTCCCCCGTTCAAGTGTAAGGCGGAGCAGCAATGTGCGGGTCACTAACTAGTTACATTGAAGAACAACTAGTCAAGTATATTTACAAGTCATCGTTCACAAAAGACATCTTTCTACTCATTAAACAAAAACAATGCTTCTCTGTGCCACCACTCTTTAATAAAAGAAATATCAATATTTATAGCTGCTCAACAATTCCATGGCTTAAAATAATAAAAACAATGCTTCTGTTACATGACGAATGAAGATCAATACAAGGATGCAACAAAAAAGACACTTAGGGCTCTTGAAAAGAGTTCCAAGTTGTAGATGAATGTGGGAGTGGGCTTGACAATAATCCCACATGGGAACTTTTGGGAGTTCTAGAGTTTTTGTATAAAAAGTGGCCCATTTGAGAGCTAGAAAGGACTCTTTGGTCATTTGGTTGAGAGGCTCATAGAGAGAGCTTGCTCCTTCTCATGTGCTCTCCCAAGGCTCTCCATCTCCATTCTTGCTTCAATCTTGTACTCTCTATTCTCTACATTTTCAATGATATGAGGTTATGGTCTACACACTTGCTAATCTAGATTTCTTAATGATGTTTTGATGCTAAAATCTGATTTGTGAATTGTAGAGTGCATGTGATGAAGCTTGTGCATGAAATGATGTGTAGTTGAGGCTTGTGTGATAGCTCTTTGCATGTTAGATTCTTTGCATAAGTTGCATTTTTATGCTTAAGTGTAGCCTAATCTTGATGCTTTGATTATGTTAGATTGATTGCTTGAGTGTTGAAGAAGGATTGAGTAGGACTAGAAGTCATTAGTGTGTGGTTAACTACTCTTCTCCCATTCGGGATAGCCTCTATGCGCTAACCGGGTTGCATTCACGGATTGACAAAGTGTGTGGGTTGGAGTGTAGCCTCCGCTATGCTATGATGTCCCGAACAATGGCGCCGCTGTGCCGGGGAACGCACACCTAAGTTAGTGAAGGGTGTTAACCATTACTTCTTACTAAGTGCTCCATTGATTGCAAAATCGTGGATTAGGGTAGATTAGAGTAGAGTTTGCAAGGGCATTGAGTGTGTGATCTCAAGGGCGCCTTGTGTGTTTTCTGTTTTTTGATTAGAAGCAAAAAAAAAATTTAAAACCCCATTGCGGTAGAGAAATCCCGCCATTAATTAGGTTTAAGTGCTTTCTGTTTTTGTATTTTTTGGCATACCTTGTGTCACTAATCAACTAAAACACTAACATTTGTGTTTTTGTGTTGCGGTTGGGAGGGCTTTGTGACGCGAAAATTTCCTTCCATCATCTAACAAGATCTTTGGAGGTGACTTTTATATATATATATATATATATATATATATTTACACTGTGGAACAACAGCAAAGAAATAAATATATTTATTTATTTATTTATTTATTTATTTCGTTGAAGCGTGGCTGTTAGGCGCCGGCAGAAAGTGAAGTGGGAGTGGAAGGCGTCGGCGTCGGCGTCGACGTCGGCAGTGGAAGGCGTCGGAGTGGAAGGCAGTAAGGAGTGAAGGCATCGGCAGCATTGAGGGGGGCGAAGGGCTGTGGGAAGCATTGTAGGCCGTCTAACAGAAGCAAGCCAGAAGGTGTCAAGCTGAGGGAGAGCGGCTGAAAGCGAAGGCGTCTGCATTGGGAAGCGTTGAAGGCGATTGAAGCGTTGAAGGCTGAAAGCGAAGGCGTCTGCAGCATGGTGTGAAGGCCATAGGCTGTAAACAGTTGTAGCAGCAAGCGACCGGTGTGGAGTTGTGGAGGCGCAGCAGCAGAGACGGCTGGCAGAAGCGAGCAGTAGAAAGCGCGTGGGGCAAGCGTGCAAAAGCCGTGTGGGTGCGGCGGCGAGAAATCCAGAGCGAACTGATAAGGTTGGTGCATTTCTTATTTTTTTTATTTTTTTATTTTTTATTTATTAATTTTTAATGTTTTTGTATTTTTTAAAATAAAAAATAATAATAATGAATAAAAAACAACAAAACAACAAAAAAATATATATAATTTTTTAATTGAAAAAAAGGGGGAAAAAAAGAAAAAACGAAAAAAGAGAGAGAAAAACGAAAAAAGAGAGAATAGAAAGAAAGAAAGAAAGAAAAAATTAAAAAATATTTAAAAAAAAACAAACAAACACACAAAAAAAAACAACAAAAGGAGAAGAAAACAAAAGAAAAGAAATAGAAATTAAAAAAATATAAAATATAAAAAATATAAAAAATTTCTATAAATTAAGTGTTTTTTAGGAGTCTACTTTTTTGCATATTTTGTAATTCTTTATTTTTTTAATTTTTTGCATAATTAGTGTAACTTGCATTTTTTTAAAATTTTTATAACTTTGTGCATAATTAGTATTTTTTTAGCGTGATTCATAATTTTTGTAATTTAAAAAAAAAGTAAAAACATAAAATCATTTAAAAAATCATTTAAAAATTAAAAAAAATAAAAAAAAAGAGGATAGATAGTTACACACATACTCATTTTAGTTGCATTTAGTGGTTAGGTAGGGTAAAATATATATATATATATATATACATATATATATATATATATAAACAAACACAAAAAAAAAAAGAAAACAAAAAAAACAAAAACAAAGATAAAACCAAAAAAAAACAAAAACACATAAAAAAACCAAAAAAAATTGACCTTATGCACTTGCGGTCGGGACGTCTTATAGATTCTGCCATAGGGTCTAGGGCACCTTCTAGAGTACCTACGCAAGAAAGTGGGACCCAATCGGTAGGAAATTTGGCAGATATTGCTGAAACCCTTTCTGAATCCCAATCCGATACCCTTTCCTCTAGAACAACTAGTTCATTGTCCATGGACAATCTAGGGCCGTCAAATAGTCATTCCGTAGCCCCAAATAGGACACCCACAAGATCTTTTAATCCATTTAAAGCCGACACTATGGGGTTAACACTCAATGTGAGACTCCAATATGTCTACACGAATGCTCAAGGAGCTGAGATCTTTAGAGATTCACAACAACGGTATCTTGTTAAGATCGCAGACATTTTCTCAGAACTTGATAGAGCACCTTTAGTCAATGACCAGGGTAACATGTACATGGGTGGAGATGGTGTTCGCTACGAAGTCACCTACCATCCAGAAAATGTAGACAAATTAGGGGAGCTCTCTAAAACCGAGTTCTTGACTTATCGAAGCTTTCCAACGCAAGGGAGTCTAGAGATGACTGGCTCATTGAGCCGGACATGCCTGGACCCTCCAATGCCCAGTCCTCAAAGCCATCCATAGATGATTTACTTCTTGTAGATCTAAATTTGGAAAGGAATAGGAAAGGCAAGAGCAAAATGGATCAGGGGGCTGAAAGCCAATGGGAGTTTGTACGACAAATTCCAGTGACAAAGGTCTTACAGGATGACCCACTTCAAGAGGTCTATAAGGACTCTTTGGAGGGATATTATGCCACAACTAAATTGCCGGAGCTAGATCTTCCTCTAGCACTGGTGATGGTAGTTGAGAAGCTTGCAGGACACATGAACCGAATAATTGATAAATGGGCCAATGAATACCGAAGCTTAGATTGGAAAGAGATTCGGGAGCTCACGTGGAAAGGACAACCATTATTCATGGAAGTGTTCTCAACAAATACAGCCAAACCAGGAGAGACAGCCTTTCTTGGAGAAACTGTTGCTCCTCCCCTACGAGAGTTCACTAGAGAGGGACCCTCAACATCAAAGTGGACCACTGCTAGTAGCCCAACTCTAGCACCAAGACATTTTCTGACACCAAATGTGCGACCACCGGTCACACCACAACAACATCTTTCTCACTATAATAATCGGAGGGTAGGGGAGCCAACTCGGCCTCCCATTAATGCACCTCCTGAAATGCGGGTGACAAGATCTTTGGAGGGGTTTGGTGAGGCTAGTAATAGGGTACCCACACCAATTTTCGATGCATGTGGACCATCTTTCCAAAGAGAGGAACAATTCCCACTGAGAGTGAGAGGCCGTAGGCCCTATGATGAGTATTCAAGACAAGTAAGGCCATCAACTCTTCAGAAACTGGTAAAGAAGTATGAAGGGTCGGGAGATCCATATGACCATGTAGCAGCATTTAGGCAAGCAGTTCGAGCTGAGCAAGTGGCTGACAAGCATACTCAAATTGAAGGATTTGGACTCACTCTTGAGGGAAAAGCCCTTGCTTGGTTTCAGGCACTAGAGGCTTCAGACAAATCTTCTTTACGAGTTTTGGAAGAGAGATTCATTGCTGCTTTTTCCTTGATGGGAATTCAACATGACACGGTAGCACACATCTACTCTTTCAAGCAAGGCGAGAATGAGAGTGTTAGAGACTGTGTAAATAGAATGAAGCAGTACATTAATCGTTGCCCAGAAGATGAGAAACCCGCCCAAAGTCGATTAATTTCTCTCTTCTTAAAAGGACTAAAAAATTCAACACTGCATACACATCTCTATGCGAAGAAGCACACAAATTTCAATGAGTGTTGCCATGATACTATGGATTTCACCGATAACTTCAAATTCCAAGATGGTTCTGGCCCTGTGGTGAAACCTAGAGATCAGTGGGGTGATGACCAAAGTTCAGGGTCTAGCGCGCTAGTAAATCCAGACTAGATAGCTAACCTAGTACTAAGGAGATTGGGACAGACCTATCGTCCACCCATGCAGCCACAACAACAGCAGCAGAGAATGAGGAGTGTACTTCCTACAGGTTCTCATCTTTGTGGAGCATGTGGCGGTAACCATAAAACAGAGGAATGTAATACCTTTTCTCCTCTAGTCACAAACCAACCCACAAAAAAGTGGTGCCAAGCCTGTGCTTGGAACTTTACCCATACCACACAGGAATGTACTCGCATTGCAAGAATGAGACAGGAACGTGAGCAGCCAAGGGGAGGAGTGGTTCCACAAATGTATCAACAGTATACTAATTTTGAACGTAAGCCACCGATGGCACAAGAGCAAGCACGACCTGTTCTTGGTGCTCAACCTCCTGCTCCTGGGACTGCTCCTGTGAGGGTTGTCGACTACGACAATTCAAATATGTGTAGAGACTTGGTAAACCCAGGCTATGTGGAGGAGGAATATGCATCATATTCATCCAAGGAAAATCTCTTTGAAAGTCCCGCATACCCAAGCCAAGCACTGGAGGCTCAACCAGGGGAACAAAACTCTTTGATGTTGCTAGGCGGCTACCAACCTAGGACTCCAGGCCCCTCAGGTCAATGGCAGCCAAGGAAAGTAGAGGCCAAACCAATGGGCCCCTGCGGAGAACCCCATTGGGCTCGTGATTGTCCACATCGCTCAAGGCAAGCATCTCGATCCAATACAACAGTACAATAGTTTCCACCAATTGAAAGATATTGTCTAGGGTGTTGTGTAGAACACTTCCCAAAGGATTGTCTGCTGAAACCACATGAGGAAGGCACCTCTCAACCAAAGGTCTCACTCAACCTTGTAGGGGCAGTTCCATCACCACCTTCATCTGAGAATGAGGATGTCATGCCACTTAGAGTCATGACTAGATCACAGACACGAAATGCCGAAATACAGACTGATGAGACACCTCGAACTAGGGATGCAAAGACAAATCTAGTGGACAATAGAAAAAAGACCACTAGGAGGAAAAAGAACCGAAATAGGCGAACTAAAAGTGCATCCACTAGTTCTCAAGAAGCCTCTAAACGAAACATGAGGGATAAAACTTTTACATCCCAAGAAGTGCATGAGGAACATCAACCTCAACCTGGGCCTAGTGCTAAACAAGATGAGACTAGTACGACCGAGGATAGTTCTGGGGGTTCAGTTTTTGTGGATAAAGTGAATGAGACTCTAGATGCCATCATTGATGCTCATAGAAGTTGCATTGCAGCTTTATCTGAGCTACCCAAGAAGCTTCAAGAATACCCAAACCCTCATGAGGAGAAGATCAATCTAGCTGTACATCAGCAACTCATTAGGGAAGCTCAGACAATACTTGAGGGACCACCACCACCTATTCCTCGGGGCCCAACCTCTATTAAGCCAACATTAGAAACCATACTAGAAGTGTCATCAAGTCGGGAAATGAAAAGTGAGCTCATTTCACAAGCTCATAGTAGCGAAAGGTCTGCACCAATTGACACCCAATTGAAAGGAGGTATTCTGCCACCACCTAGCCTTGTCTTCCCATGCAATGATGAAGTTATTGATGCTAATGAGGACATGGCAAATGAGATGTGGGCAGCAGTTCATGAGAAAGTTAATGAGAACATGTCCTCTATTAGTTCGCCTCCATTCTCTGAGGTGGATTTTACCAGGGGCACGGAAAACAACTTTGGACGCCCAAGCATCCAGGAGGAAGTTCAAACAATAGTTTCTCCTAGAAGTAAGCATACAATGAAAACCTTACCATCATATCTGGGAGAATATGAGAACTATTCTCAAACCTTGAGGATACCCTCCATGTATAAAAGGTTGACACAGGAGAAGGATATGAGTATCGTGCAAGCTATTTTGTCAGCACCAGTGGCTTGTACCTTACCATTGCTTGATTTGATAAAAATTCGACCTGAGTTGTGGAATGAAATTGCCACATGTTTGTCAGAGCAGGTATTGCTACAAAAGGGTCACCATGAGTGTACTATACACCCTGAGACAAAGCATGTTATGCCAGTTCCTATCAACAAAGTAGGAAAATTTTGTGAGGACGATCAGGGAAATGCTACCCTCCCATTAGAAGTGCGAAAAGTAGCTTCAACTGCAATACTTGATAGTGGTGCAGGAGTGGACATTGTGACAAGGTCCATTTGGGAAAAGTGGGGCAAACCAGCTATTAGGAGTACCAGGATGCGCTTGCAGCTAGCAGATGGAAGCTTAGAACATCCCCTTGGGCTGCTTGAGAACATATTGGTCACCACATGTGGGATTGAATATGAGCACACCTTTGCAATAGTGGATTTTGGAAAACATCCAAACTATGAAGTGATATTGGGTAGACCATTCATGCGACAATTTCAAATGATTCAAGATTGGGAATACAATTATTTGTACCTCCGACATGATTCTGTCATCACAAGGGTCAACCTAAGGAATCACTCATATCGTGATGTAACAAGGTCTCCAATAGATGAGTTTGATTCTGCTTCATCTGAGGGCTCAAGAGTTACATTGTCAGATGGGCGAGAAGATCTGTGGATGTGTGGAGCCTCATGTAGGGATTTCAACACTGAGAGACTTAAGGGTAATCGAAGTGTATCAGATGAGGCATACATTCCACAACCCTTCCCTGAGCATTTAATTGATCCAGTAGAATGGAGATGTCCTTGCAACATTATCGACATGTGCTTTACCTAAGCCAATTCAATTCTGTGACTCAGATGGATATGATATTATTCCTATACGAATGGTACAACCACGTGCCCTTCTAGATGATTTGTACTATAGGGATACATCCACAACAGCTATGCATGTCGAGGAAGTCTCAGTGGAGGATTTGACACTTGAATCTGCTAATGATGCTGATAAGGAAGATGGCTGGGACTCTGATTTTGATAATGATGTGACAATCCCTGAGGAAGAGTTAGGAAAGGCACGCTTACTCTTGAGAGGAAGGGAGGTTCAAGTAGAGATCCCTCGAAGCCGACCTAAACGTAAATGCTGTAAGAGCCATAAGAGAATCAGTAGACAAGATGAGCGGGAACAACGTGAGAGACTACAAAAAGAAAAGGAGGAGTCTAAGAGTGAACACTCTCGACCACCACCTCACTTCTCAGGAAAGAACGGATATCTATACTATGTCCAAGCACAAGATAGTATCAAAGACCAAGTAAAACAATCAGATGGATTCCAAGCAGGGGAAAAGCTAACAACTATTAGCAAAAATCGTAAAAAAAACGAAGAAACAAAAACCAAAACTCAAGTCTAAAACCGATTCAAAAGAGAGTGTCGGAAGTGCAAAGACAATGGTGGTTGAAAAAATCCGATGCAAGATGGCAAAGGAGAGCTCAAAACCGCATGGTCTTCAATGAGTGAAGACTCAAGTGGACAAGAACAAGGTCTCAATGTTCCTCCCAATTTCACACAGTACACTCTTCAAGATCGGAAGATTGTTCTTCAACAGCCCATGCGACAAAAACCAAGCATGCCAGGGGTTTCATACGATGGTCCAGAAGATGCAAAAATGATTGATATTGCTAAGCCAGGAGAAGAGCCTCGTTATGTGTGGATTGCCATAGACTTGTCCTTAGATGAGGAGAAGTTATTAATTCAAACAATAAAGGAGTATCACGATGTTTTTGCTTGGAGTTATAAAGACCTCAAGGGAGTTGATCCAAGCATATGTCAGCATACAATTCCATTGCGAGAGGATGCAAAGCCCTCCAAGCAACGTCCTTATACCTACAATGAAAATTTTGCACGGAAGATAAAGGAAGAAATAGACAAGCTCTTAGAGGCAGAATTTATCTATGAGATTGAACACACTGAATGGGTCTCCCCTATTGTAGTGGTGCCCAAGAAAAATGAAAAACTTTGAGTATGTGTAAACTTCAAGAAGGTAAATGCAGCTACTGTGCGTGATCATTACCCACTTCCAATCACGGATCATGTTCTGGAACGAGTTGCAAGGAAAAAGGCATATAGTTTCTTGGATGGATTCTCCGGTTACAATCAAGTGTCAATTGATCCAAAGGATCAACACAAAACAGCCTTTGCTACTGAAGATTGCATCTTTGCCTATCGTGTTATGCCATTTGGTCTAACAAATGCACCAGCAACCTTTCAGCGGTTAATGAGTCATGTATTCAAGGAGTACCTTAGGCAATTTCTTGAGATCTTCATGGATGATTTATGTGTTCACTCACAAGAGCGTGATGATCATATAGAACACCTCAGACTTGTGTTTCAAAAGTGTCAACTTTATCGTATATGCTTGAATCCTGACAAGTGCAAATTCATGGTAAGACAAGGGAAAATTTTGGGCCATATTGTTTCTCGCAATGGGATTTCAACAGATATGGATAAAATTGATGTCATTGTCTCATTACCTCGGCCTATCAACCCTAAAGGGGTACAAACATTCATGGGACATTGTGGCTATTAGCGTAGATTCATCTACATGTATGCTGTCCTAGCCAGACCATTATATGCTCTTCTTGTAAAGTTTAATTGGACTGATGAGTGTGAGGAATCCTTTGAAAAGTTGAAGCAAGCATTAGTGACTGCACCCATCTTACGGGCACCAGATTGGAACCAAATCTTTCATGTCCATATTGATGCTTCAAACTTTGCAATTGGATGTATTTTGGCTCAATCGGGAGAACATAATAAGGATTTCCCAATCTCATATGCTAGTTCGACAGTTGAACAATGCTGAGAAGAATTACACCACAACAGAAAGAGAAGGATTGTCCATGATATATGCAGTGAAAAAGTTTCGCCATTACCTTTTGGCTAACAAATTCATATTTTTTGTGGACCATCAAGCATTGCTATATTTGGTGAATAAACCTTGTGCAACTGGAAGAATTGTGAGGTGGTTTATCATCCTTCTTGAGTTTGATTTTGAAGTGGCAGTTCGAAAAGGAACAACTCATCTAAGGGCAGATCATTTGTCTCGAATCACCTCTGGCGAAGCTCCTGTGGGTGTGGATGATGATATGTTAGATTCAACACTTTTCCTTGTAGAGACAGCTCCTAGATGGTCTGAATCCATTTTAGAAATTTTGACAAGTGGACAGATACAACTAGCGGGTCCTAATGTGGACCTATGGTGACCATTCAAGTTAATCTCAGGGAGATTATATCGTCAGGGTAATGATGGAGTGTTGCGGCTTATACCTAACCCCGACCAATATGAGGAGATCTTGGAATGGGCACATGCAGGTATCGATGGAATCCATGCATCAGCTACTACTTGTGTGCGACGTATATCTCAGGATGGGCAATGGTGGCCTACCATGCATGCGGATGCTGAAAAATTTGTTCGTAACTGTGCTTCATGTCAAATTCAACAGCCAATTCATAACGTCACATTATTCCAAATTTCAACTACACCAAGTTGGAGTAAGTATATTGTGGACTATCTTCAGCATGGTCATACGGATCAAAAAATTCCTAAACATCGAAAGCATGATATTAAAGTTGAAGCGGCAAACTATATGCTGATAGAGGGCCAACTCTACAAGAGGGGCAAGGATGGCAACTTACGCATGTGTGTATGTGAAGCTGACTATTTGAAAATCTTAACTCATGCACATGCAGGTGTCGGGGATGGACACTTTTCGGGCAATACCACAGCTAAGTTGGTTAGGTGGTCCGGGCTTTGGTGGCCAACCTTACAAATGGATGCCGAAGAATATGTGAAACGTTGTGACGATTGTCAAAGGACCAAACCTCCCATCACAAAGGACAATATGCCATTGCGGCCTATGTTAAGCACACGTGCTTTTGCAAAATGGGGTATTGATTTTGTCGGTCCCATTAAACCTCCAGCTCGTCACACGCATGCTGAATATATTATAGTCGCAACTGACTATTTGACCAAATGGGTAGAGGCAAAGGCTACAGTCAAAAATGATGCCAGAACCACAGCTAAGTTCTTGTATGAGTACGTGTTTACACGCTATGGCTTACCTATTGAGATCGTTAGTGATCAAGGTGTGCACTTTGTGAATGAGGTCATAGAATTTTTGCTTCAAGAATTTATGGTACAATTCACAAGCGTTCTGCACCCTATCATCCCCAGACCAATGGACAAGCTGAGAGTACTAACAAGATTCTCTGCACAGCACTAACAAAGATTGTTGAGGAACATAGGACTGATTGGGAGCAAAAGTTGCACTCAGTTCTTTGGGCATATAGGACAGCCTATAAAACATCTGTGGGCACAACCCCATTTGAGCTTGCTTTTGGGCTAGATGCAATTCTTCCCATTGAATTTCTTGTACCTACTCTACGAGTAGCTAAACAATTGGATTGGAATGGTCATGAGCTTTCACAACGCATTGATGAATTGGAAAAGCTTGATGAGACCCGCTTATTGGTGGTAATGGGGATGTATGCTGAGAAGAGGAGACAAAAGCAATGGTATGATAGAAATGTAACAATTGGCCGATTCAAAAAAGGAGACCTTGTGCTCTTGTACACACTTAAGAAACATAAGAGAAATCTCAAGAAACGTGGCCTAGGACCGTTTGTGATTAATGAGCTTACTCCAAGTGGTGCAGTGCGTTTAGAGACACTAGAAGGTGAGCAAATGCCTAACTTCATTAATGGAAGTCGTACTCTCAAGAAATACAATGAACCATTAACTGAAGCCATGCTTCAACAAATGCATGCTGCACAAACACGGAAGGAAGCACTTGACCTACTTAAACGTCAGGCTCAAGAGGAGGCTAAAGCTAGAGTTGCAAAAGCCAAGGAGCATCGCAAAGCTTCTATGATGGCCTTACAGTTGGCTACCGATGAACCATATGTCGATCCATTCAATATTCAAGTGTGCCTTCATCTTTATGAGACTACCTACTTTGTCTCTGCCTTAATTGACTCTGGTGCAGATTATAATGTTCTCTCCTTAGCCTTGGGCCAACCCACACTTGTACACATTCCTGTGGACCTACGAAGCTTCTCAGGGGAAGATAACCCTATAGAGGGAAAATGTGTCATTATGATGTCCATTCAGGATCACCAGATGTCAGTGCCCTTTTATGTGGCAAGTAAGTCCAAGGCAGTAGTAGAGGCTGTTCTCGGTAGATCGTGGTTAAGTGCTTCCAATTGCTCATTAGATTGGAAGAATAGACAATACAAGTTGCAAATTGATTCTGATTGCATCTTGGGATCTGCTACTCCACGAGCTTTATCGTGTCAAAAGGATAATGTTTCTACCTTACACAACCCACTCTCAAAATCTGCTCTTGAAGCTCCAAAACAAATGATGTGGATAATTGATGAGTACTCAAGTGAGGGCCATGGCTGGCATGTTCCAACTACTCTAGTTGCTGCTCAAAGAAGGCCAGGCAAGAAGGAATTATCAATTTGGCTATCCAAAGATGCGTACAAACTTGTACCATCTAGTCCAGTTGCTAAGCCTCCTAAAAAGCACATCATTTCCAAGCCTAAACCTCGGATTGTTACTCGATGGGTCCTAAAACATGTTCTTAAAGCACAAGGCTATTATGAGGGGGCAACAGCAATTTGGCTTCCAAAATGCCATGGTTTGCTAGGGGTAAAAGAGTGTTTCAGAAAGATTCCAAAAGCCACCCTTGATTTTCAATATCAGTGGGTGCAAAAGAAATCAACACAAACTCTTCAAGATAGGATAGGTGGCTGTGATAGCACCTACAAATCTACTTGTGTTGATCTTCCTAAAACATGTATTGAAACACCGGTTGTCCCAATTTCTCCTTGTTACACAATTCAACCATCAACTTGTGTACCTAAGACAAGTCCAAATGAGTCTCATTTGAGCATAGATTCTAGCATTTCAATGCCTAAATCCTCTTATCTTACTCAAATTCCAAGACAATTGCCCGTGCCATGTCGTCTAAAGTAAGAGCGGCATATCCAACAAATATGTGAAGCTTCTCCTAATACGAGTCGTGCACACTCTTGACAATGTGGAAATGGGTGATGTTGTTGATAGAATAACGTGACAAAGTGATGCCCACAGCAATTTTCACCTAAGGGAGCATAGAAGTACCTAGAATGTGTTTGAAATGAAGGAGCACTATAACCCCCACGATGATCAGGTCGAGTACTATTAGGGTCAATGCATGGTGAACATGTATCTCGCCAAATATCCATCAGGAATTATCTGGACGTAGAACAATGAAATTTAGAACACTGATATCCATTATTACAATTCCAATCAAAAACAAGATTATCTCAAAAAGAACACATCTTCTAAAGGCATAAGGAACCACATTATTCAAACATTGATCTACCAAAGAGCTTCAATTGTAGTGTTAATGCCTTATCTTTGGTTGTAGGTATATCCTTTTTAAGAGGTGGGACAAATTGTGGGAATTACACCCCAATGCCATAATCTTCTTAATGTGAGAATACCAAAGAGAGGACCAAATCAACGTAGATTACCTGAGAAGGTTCAAGTACAACAATGGAGGGATGCAAGTTTAAATGACTTGCAACCACCGATCTTGCAAGCCCTCCTTCCCCAAGCCTCAACATGTCAATATTGGATCAATATGAGTACCTATATTGCGCAGTTCCAAAATCGAAACTGTCTGCTTAACCTTCCCATAGAACCAATGCCATATTTTAGTGAGGAAGCACTCCTTTCTCTACCACCTTCTCCAGAGGCCGGTTTTTGTGAGGGGTTGTCCCTGCATCCTGAGGAAATTGATACCATCTTTCCAGCAGAGGAGGACACGAATCCACCACCAGCGCAAGGGTAAGCTCAACGACTCCACAATAAGATCGACAAGCCAGGGCACTTTTCTTCCACTGGGTTTTTCCCCTCGGCTATATTCGGTGATTGGCACCAATAGCAAATTTTATTCTTTTCTTTTCTTTTCTTTTCTTGTTTGTTAATAACCATTTTGCAGAGATCTCAGCTAAACAAGAGCATCAAACACGCCCCAATAGTCCACCTATCGTGCACACAAATTAGGAAGGGAGGAGACATGCTATGTCTACAAAGACCAAGGAGGAGCAATCTGCACAAAATCAGCAATGCATCAATGCAAACGAACAACATCAACGGGCACTACAACAGGTGTATTCAAATCTTAATCTTTTGTTCTTTATGTGCTTTTATCTTTTGGATATATGGTTTGCATGTTCACACAATATTGGGGTTGTCTTAGCACCTTGGGGCCGATGCCTTGGTTTCCATGGGGTGAACACTGACGTCTAAAAGCTTCAGAAAAAGACCTTCAAGGATTCTATCGCCTTGATAGATGTTGGTAGGACTCTGGGGTACATTATGTACCCTCGAGACCGATGCCCTCATCTTCATGGGGTACTCCTTATGTCATAAAAGAAAGAAAAAGGGTCTGTCGCCCTTGAGATACTTAGCGGTTTTTAGATTCTCTTGGCGGAGGTCTCTTGGCCATTGCTTGGGTCTCATTGGGATGGAACCTTAATCTTTATCACCTTCTATACACACATCAAAAAAAAATAAAAAAATAAAAAAATAAAAAAATAAAAATAAAGAGTTCCAATCACCTTTGCTCATATTTAGGAGTAGGTTTGCCACTTAGGAATAACTTAAATACTTGTAGGACATTGAGACTACGGTCATAACCGGTGGTGTACAAGCACACTTGCCTTTGCATAGCACTATCTACCACTTAGTCTCACTTTGACTAGTCTTTACTCACCTATTTTAGTACTCTTTAAAACTTTAATCAGCCTTTCACTTGTATGCTCACATGTGGAATTGTCATTGCTGTTTTTTTCTTTTCTTCTTTTCTTTTCTTTTTTTCAATAAAGACTTTACTTGTATCTATTGTTTTTTGCAGCTCTTGCTACTACCGCGCTCGAGGACGTGCGTAAAATAGGAAGGGGGGAGTGTTGAAGATCAATACAAGGATGCAACAAAAAAGACACTTAGGGCTCTTGAAAAGAGTTCCAAGTTGTAGATGAATGTGGGAGTGGGCTTGACAATAATCCCACATGGGAACTTTTGGGAGTTCTAGAGTTTTTGTATAAAAAGTGGCCCATTTGAGAGCTAGAAAGGACTCTTTAGTCATTTGGTTGAGAGGCTCATAGAGAGAGCTTGCTCCATAGCTCCTTCTCATGTGCTCTCCCAAGGCTCTCCATCTCCATTCTTGCTTCAATCTTGTACTCTCTATTCTCCACATTTTCAATGATATGAGGTTATGGTCTACACACTTGCTAATCTAGATTTCTTAATGATGTTTTGATGCTAAAATCTGATTCCATGGCTTAAAACAATGCTTCTCAAGTGCCACCAAAACAAATATCAATATTTATAGTTCCATGGCTTAAAATAATATAATGTTTAAAATTTCAAAAAAGTACGATAACAGTGTTCACAGTAAACCTGCAAACTCTTACAACACACCTATAAATTTCATAATAATTTGTTTTTGCAGTTTGAAAATCGTTAAAATTGGTAAAATTTTAAGCAATTTAGTGAAACAAACCTGAAAAAAACTCTGTAAATTTTAAAATTACAAGTGTTAAGATCGGAGATAAGAAAAATATTCTTCGTGAACACTGAACAATGTCTCTCAGATCACTCAGATCATGCGCGTGTGCATCATGAGCTTAAAGTCATCGAAGTCCACATGACCGGCCCCTTTCCTATCTACGCTACGGATCATGCGTTTGCAGTCTTCGAAGGTGGTGTGCTGGTCGCCAAGATTGGTGAGGACCTTGTGGAGCTCTTCGGCTGTGATTTGGCCGTTCTTGTCCAGGTCGAAGACGTCAAAGGCGGCCGAGAGCTCGTCGTGGCTGGCGACCTCGCCAGTCACGTGCAGGCAGCGCGTGTTGAGGTCCACGAATTCTTCGAGATCGATGAAGCCGTCCCCGTTGGCATCCGCTTCGTCCACCATCACCACCGCCTCCTCCCGCGTTGTTTCGTCGCCCAGCGACCGCAGCACGGCGCTCACCTCGTCAGCAGAAATCTTCCCGTCGTTGTTGGTGTCGAATAGAGCAAACAGTTGCTTTATCTCTTGCAGTATGCTCGACGGAACCCGCCGGAGCGACGCCTTCGATATTGAAGACGAACTCAGTGGCCGGTCGTCGTGATGAGATACAGACGGTCTTCTAGATGCAGAAGCATTAGCGCTAGCTGAACCGTATTTGGAAGAGCTTGTCGTAATCTCAATGTCGGATGAGAAAGCTTGTTTCCGGCTAGATTTCTTCTCCGAGGTTGAGGAGCTATTGGGAGAAGAAGGCGTGGTAGAAGGTGGGGAGTTTGAGCGAGAGCGAGAGCGAGAGAGCTTGGGAAGCTTCATATTGAAACAAAACAAAATATCACGAGAGCCTCAGAGCACGAGATGAAAAGACAGAGAACGCAGAAAAGAAGTCTGAAGTTATATGTTTAGGGTATCCTGCGAGGGCTTTTAATAGAGAGGATAGGAAACCGACAGCGCGTCGTCCGTTTCCATTAAGCTTCGCCTAGCTTCCATGAAGCTTCCTTTAAAACAAAACGGAACCGCCCTTTCTTGACTTCATGACAGTGCAACGTGTCCTACGCGTATACATCTCAAATTAGTCTTTTCGAAAGAAAAAAAATCAATCCAAAAATAAGGACCAATCTTAAACAAATCTATGTCTCTCTCTCTCTCTCTCTCTTTATCTTTTTCCATAAACTTTTCTTTTTCTTTTTCCATCATGAAAAACGCGCTCTCTCTCTCTCGCTCTCAAATTTTTTCTTTTTATTTTACTAAAACTTATTTCTTTTATTTTATGTTTTTTAAAAACACATAAACCCTTATTTTAAGGAAGGATTTTCATATATTTTAAAAACCGACGTATTGTAGCGATTTGGAAACAAAAACCGGATAGAGTTAAGATTGGTCCTTTTATTTTATGTTTTTTAAAAACACATAAACCCTTATTTTAAGGAAGGATTTTCATATATTTTAAAAACTGACGTATTGTAGAGATTTGGAAACAAAAACCGGATAGAGTTAAGATTGGTCCTTATTTTTGGATTGATTGATTTGAAAATTTGAGAGTGAGAGAGAGAGTGCGCGTTTTTCATGATGGAAAAAGAAAAAGAAAAGTTTATGGAAAAAGATAAAGAGAGAGAGAGAGAGAGAGAGAGAGAGAGACATAGAAAGAGAGAGATAGAGGTAGAGATTTTTTTTCTTTGGTTTCTCTTTTAAGATTATACTTGGCAACACAGGTGTTTAGTCATGGGAAATTGTATGTTGCTTTCTCACATGTGTGATCGTCAAATGCTATCAAGGTATTCCTCCAAAGTAATGCATGTGAGACTTATGCTATCAATCCAAGGTACTGCGTGTGAGGCAAGGGCTCCAAAAATGGTCTATAATGGTGTATACAAGGAAGTTTTGCATCTAGAAACAAGAGCAACCTAGAAGCAATTTGTTACCTTTTTAGAATATGTGTCATTTTTTAATTCTCATTTTTAAGAGTATATTGAATTCTTTTAAGGAGAAAATAAATCCATTATTAGAAAAATAAATGAGAAAATATGAAAAACATATAAATGAAACTCGGCTAGTATATAGTTCTAATTTTCTGTGTGTGCCTCTCGAGGAGCTCACTATAAGTAAACCCTCTGTATGACGTGCGTTCAAGGCCTATTTAAAAAATCCCTCATATGTTAATTTTTCATGAATAAATTACACCATTTTTCTATTTAACCTATGAATGCCCCCTTTAAATGGTACCCTTATGTATGTAAAAAATGTGTAAAAAGGGGATTTTAAAAATCCCTTCTGTTGAACCCACGTGCTACATTTACATATTTATGAATGACCCCCTCCCCCCGAGGTGTGCCTTTACCTATTTGTCAATTCTATTAAGCACACTAGCTCCCCCTACCATGTGGCAATAGGAGGTTGCATGCCAAAAGGGGCCTCCATATGAGGCCACATGGCACTTTGTCCTTTCTTTTGTATATATAATTTGAAAAAAAAAACATTTTTTTAGGGACAAGAGTATATAAGACATCATATTCACTTTGGATATGTTATAGTTAAGGGTTGAAGGTTAATATTTTTATAGCTATTTTGTTTCCTTTTTACTCATAGTTTTTGATACATGACATTATCTATATCTATCTATTTACGAAGGATGGGAGTGCCATGTGGTGGCTTCTAGCTATCCCACGTGATAGCTCCCCCGGTCTAACTACTGCATATGGTGACTCCCCGCATATGCTTCTCACACTTAATCCTCACGCTTCTCACACTCTGGGGGGGTTACTCATAAATATGAAAACGTAGCATGTGAGTTCAATAGAAGGGATTTTTTAAATCCCTTTTTTCACATACAGAAGGTTACCATTTAAAGGGGGTATTCACAGGTTGAATAGAAAAAGGGTATGTTTAATTCATGAAAAATTCACAGATAAGGGATTTTAAAAATAGGCCTTGAACGCACGTGATACAAAGTGAACCCCCCGAACTCACGCTCAAGTGACCATATCATATTAAATCACATCACACTACTCTTCAGGTTGTTCCAAATATTGCTCCAGTTGAGGGTGCTCTAATGCACACTTCTCTTCACGCTCTAGTGCTCTATCTAGGGTGCTCGAGTCCCTCGACCACAATAGCGCCAATCTCTCTCTCTCTCTCTCTCTCTCTCTCTCTCTCTCTCTCTCTCTCACACACACACACACACACACACAAATATATATATATATATATATATATATATATATATATATATATATACATATATATATATATAACACCAATGTTAAGCCCCACACCCATGATGTCATTAAGGGCCTAAAAGAACACATACATAGAGCTCTTCTACTGCCCCATGCTGTCATCCCCAACAACGAGCTAGCTGCTCTACTTGTGCTAGAGGAGACCTTAGGTTGTTCACATCCAAAAGAAATCCACTAAGAGCATGCCTACAGCATGATCATCATTCACCATAGAGTAACACCCTCACCAATAACCAATCACACCAAACTTGAGCCTTGCACTAGCCGAGTTACTTGATCGCGAACAAGTCATCACTCCATGCATGCCTCTATAAGATCACTCTTAGTAGAAGAAAATGTTAATTGATTATGGAAAAATATTGAGTAATTAATTTTATGAAAAATGTGTAAATAAAGATATTAAAGCCTTTTTAATATAAATTTTAAGTGAAAATGTGTAAAAATAAAGGGAAGACCCCTGGGTGCACGTGTGTACATTAGTGTGCACAGCTACATGTAAACTAGGTCAAAAAGGAAAATGATGAAAATTAATTAAGATAAAGAAAATTAAATAAATTAAATCAAGTGCTAGTGATTAATTAAAATATTAAAGTGTTAAATTGAAGAGTTCCCCCTTGGATAAATGAATATTAATATGTATACCCATATGTGTACACATTAATTTAAATAGTTGGAGTAAGGGTAATTTTTTAAAGGTTTAAAAAACCATGGTTTGGAAAAAACCAAGGTAGATTAGGTTGGTAGGTGATGGTTTATCTAACCATGGTACTTTTTGGAGGTATATGAGAAGTGTCTTGCACCTTCTATTAGCTCACTTTAGATAAGTTGCATGTATGTTAGTCTAAGGTTTAGTTTAGCCCCCAATTTATATGGTGTGCATGAGATACATGGTAGGTATATCATGACATTAACTTTAGAGAACTAATAGCATGTGGAGGCTCCCAACCACATCAATTTCTAGTATAAATGCCCCCCTTCCCTCAAGAGAAATCCACAAGTTTTTTCTTGGTGCTTGTGAGTTCATTTTGTTGCTTTCTATGCCACCAAGTACTTCTCTAGACTAGGATAGCCCTCTTCCTAGCCATTAGACCTCTTCAAAAGTACCAAAATCTTATCATTTTAAGAATTGCAAGTACCTAGGGAGAAGAAAAAAAATCATGGACTTTCAAGGTACTATGTAAGTCTCCTTTATTGAATTTTGTATCTATATCAAGTTAAATTCAAGCCCAAAATGTTACAGCTCCTACTTATCATTCAAAATGGAGCTTTTCGAGTATTTTCTTACTTTTGATTGGTTAATTTAAATTAATTTTTCTCTTTCTACATGAATAATTATGCAAGAACCTTAGGGACTTATCAAGGTCATATGACTGTGTGCCTAGTTTTTGATTGATTAAATTAAATAAGCACTATATAAATTCTAAATCAAGGAATCGACCTTGAGTAACTTATTAATTAAAAATTTTGAGAGAGGGCTATTCTCTGATTTTTCTCTTAGAAACAAAATATTACTTAACCTTAGTAGTTACCTTAAGAAGACTCATAGAAACAAAAGGGTTCTATGCTAGATTCAAGAAGACTCGTTCTTTAAGAAGTATGTGGGAATCTATGCTTATAGTGTCATGCTATTTAGCTTGACATGCTTCATGTGTACAGCCTTCAAGGATGTCTTTTCAAAGATCCTATAATATTCATTAACCTTTGTGTTTTGTGCACTCAAAGTGAAAAGGGTATCTTGTTACTATTTGTCTTAGTTTTTAGAGTTACCGACTCTACCCACTCAAATAAAAATTATTGGTTAAGCATATTGTTATCCTTGGACACACTATCTCCAAGAATGGCATCATCACAGATAGGAATTACCACCACCACACGAGGCATTAACTTCAACCAAATAGGAAATCAAGGACATGATTATTTTTACAAATTCATCATTGTTCAAATCATGAACATCTCAATTAAATTCTTGAAGGAGGATAAAACGTGGACACAGGGTAGATTTTTGCATTAGAAGAATTGTAGAAGGTATAAAGGATGAATACTTAGGAGTACTAGAGAAATCATGGAGGGATCCTCACTCACCAAGAGTGTTTCCTAAGTTATTACAAAGGGCTACTCTCTCAAAGAAAAAGAAGGAACAGGTCTATGAGCTTATATAGGATAATGGAGAAGAAGCTAAGACTTCCTTTGAAAAGGTAGTTGAAGAGGTGATGAAGGAATTGGAAGACATGGAAGCTAGTGAAGTAGAAGAATCCTTGGAGAATGAGGAGGAAAAAGACAACCTCCCTCGAGCATTAGGATATAGAGAAACGATTCGAATGGAGATGACCGGTGGTGGTAAAAAGACTCACAACAAGGAGACCTAAGAACATGTAACTCAAGAGACTCTAGTGCAGAGTATTTGAGTGGAGAAAAAATAATTAAGGCAATTCAGGAAGAAGTGAGGGCAATAAGAGGAAGCAGGGAGAGAAAGGGATAAAAAAGGGAAATAGACTCAAGGAAGTCTGCGGACAAATAGCCAAGATAGGAAGAGAAGAACAAATGCAGAAAGAGGCCGGGACATCACAACTATTTGAAGAAATAATAGAAGAAAATTTATACCAAAGCGTCTAGAAGATAAAGCAAGGATGGTGGCCAATGACATAGCCTACTCGATACCACATGTGCCACATGAGAGATGCATATAGCTGTTAGAATTAGGAGCTATGTACTAGGTAGAAAAATATGATAAAGCTCTCTCTTTGGCATGAGCAACAACTATAGATTTTAGATCGGTTAGGAGGTATTTGGAGTTGTTGTGGGGAACTCACAGATGAAGTGAAAGAGCTGCATGAGAAATTGTCTGTTAGGAGGACTATGGAGCTATTGTGCTTGGATCTAGGGAACTCACATATCAAGTGAAAGAGGTACATGAGAAATTGGCTGTGGTGCATCAATGTGCCATTTGGGCGAGTTGAAAAGAAAAGAGAAATTCAAAAGATCAAACAATTAGAAGGAAATATACCCATGTAGCTGTTTAGATATACACATCACATGATTGAGGCCTTGATAGAGATGAAGGATTTAATTTGAAATACACCCACGTAGCTATTCAGCTATTTAAATATGTATATCACATTATTAAGGCCTTAGAGCTAAACGATTTAGATATACACACACATGATTGAGTCCATGATAGAGATGAAGGATTTAATCTGAAATACACCCATGCAACTGTTTAGCTATTCAAATATGTATATCACATTAAGGCCTTGTTGGAGATAAAGGATTTAATCTTGCAACAAAACGAAGTGTTGGAAAAAGTGATAAATCACTTGCCACTTCCACATCAAGTACTTTATGTGCTCGAATCTCATGATGATGCTTTTTCACTAATTTTCCATGTTTTTTATCCTCAGAGGCATGAGATGATTGATGCTAAAGAGTATTGCTCAATTGTTCAAAGTTTGAACGATTAGAGAAGAGGGACCATGACCCTAAAGAAGATAGTTGAGTTATACATGGAAGAATTCAGCTTAATATTTTAAGAGGTGAGGAATAAGAAGGAGAAAGAGTTTGTAGACTTGGCATACATGATGACGCACAATATTATACAACAATGGTAAATAAGAATTTAGGAGCTGATGCAACAAACTAGCAAACTACTGCACCTAGAAAGAATGAGGACTTGAGAAAATAAAAGCCTCACTCGAGAAAAGCTAAAGAACTATTCCAAGCTCGAGTACATAACAAGAGGCCAAAAAAGCAAGTGGGATGAATGGGAATAGCCAGAGCATGTTTGCAAGCGGCCATATTAAGAAATCAAGAATTCCAAGCTGAGTATACTTGCATAACCTATAGTAGCTGAGGTCACAATCCAAGAATAACCTATAGTAGACCCTAGAAACCTACCTAAGAAGCTAGCAGAATATCCTAATCCTATTGAGGAAAAAAGCAGGTTAGAAGTAGCCCAAGAATTGGTTACAAGAGCATGCCAAGCTCAAATGGACATTGAATCTTTAGAATAGTCCATACGATTAGAGAGGATGCCAACACAGAGACCAGTTTCAACTTACTTAAGAGAAGACTAGGAAAACAACCAGTCCATTCCACAACCCAAGAAAAATTGGAAGAAGGATTAGGGGATGAGGACAAAAACTTTGCGACCATGGCCTCCAAACTCTTGGGTGATGAGTGATAAAAGAGTATCACACTCAAAGGGGCCTATACATATAATTCGATATACCATGACTGGCCCTTAGGGACATAGCAAGACTAATTGCCTTCCTTTTCTCCCAAGTCTAGATTTTTGTTAACTCCTGCTACAATTCCAAACCTATGGAAGGACCTAAAGGATTGGATAGATAGAGGGTTAAAAGAAGGTATGGCTAAACAGCTAATTCAAAACTTCTTAGCAAATGAGTTGGATAATGATGAACCCACTAAGGAAGAGACAGTTCACCAAGCCTTTCAAGAAAAGTACTTATGAATAATCTAGGCCACTACTTTGAGAGTGATGATTTGAATGCCTTTCTTCTTATAAAATACAAGGATAGCTAAGTCACTGCCATCCTAGATGAAGGGGCTAGGGTTAACATCATTACCATGCAGTAATCTTGACACTACTTGCCTAACGGGGCTACAAATAACCCATGGGGCTATTGTTGTGAAATTTAAGATCAAGGCTTTTGGTCTAAGTTTCTGCAACTCTTTTATGGTGATGAACTTTTCAAAACAACTCAATTCCTATGACTACGTGGTAGACCCTTTATGAGAGAGACCTGAACGGTCCATGATTAGGACACAAACTACATCTATGTTCAAAAAAGGAATGAAACCCTCAAATAAAACTTATTAACATGGAAAAATCATCCTATGAGTGGTGCACTTTGCCAAAGACTCCCACCAATAACATCACGTGCCAAACTTGTCATATAAAGGAATGTGAGAACTCAAAACTTGCCTCACTTCTAGAGCTGGAAGACTCTACAAAACAGATGCACATTCTTGTTGTGACTATGGTAATAATGAGAATAGGCACAAGATATGCCACAGCCTGCTAATAAGCAAGGAAATTGCTTTGATATATATGATGAGGGAACCAATGCAACATGCACCAAAATTTGAAGGTAGTATCCATGACCAAGAGGTGGTAGCGTGGGGCCCGAAATGATTAAAAAGAGAAGACCTATATGAAATGAAGACCATTAGCTTTGATAAGTCAAGGCCATAGACTCCCATGTAGACTTTTAAGAGCTCAATATTTCTAAAATTTCGCTAAGGTTAATGGCCATGGAGAGAGACAAATATGCACGATCAAATGAGTCTATAAAACACTCTTGTTCCCTAAAGAAGGGAAAAAAGCAAAGCCTTAGTAGAGGCTAAAAAAGAAGCTAAGGCTAGATAAGAAAAATTGCACAAGTGCTACATTTCTCCTAACATGGCCCAAGTCATTGACTTAGAAGAGGAGGACTGGGAGGTTGGGAGGTGAAGCTCACCATACTTTGGGCAGGCATGACCACAAACAATGGTCAAGAACAAAATCTTGCCAACCTCTGTGTGTGCATAACCACAAACAATAGTCTTGAACAAAATCTCACCAACCTCTAGGTAGGCATAACCATAAACAATGGTTTGGAAAACGAAAGCTCACCCGCTTGCGTCGACATGAGTGCTAGCTATAACCTAATGTCCCACGTAACTTGGTGTGTGGTACAATCACCATTGTTAACATCCATAAAAGTGAGAGTGAAAGGAGTAAACACATTCAAAAGCTTATAAATAGGTTCATTTATTGCTATGTTTCACATTGAAAGTAACCCCTTAAACGGGAAGTTTTATGTTATGCCTACAAGTACCATACATGAAGAAGTGTGTCTTGGATATGGATGGATGGGACACAATAATTGATTCCAAATAGACTAGGACTCTTACGAACTACTACCTTGGAACTGCAGTCAAATAGGCTTGGGGGGTGCACTACTAGAAAACCCTAGGTATCATGTGCGTTCAAGAGGTATTAAAAAAACCCCTTAACTAAAAAATTTCCCCCAATAAAACAACCCCTCTTTACTTATGAACTAAATGATTTTTTTCTAAAGCTGAATTAAAAAACCCCTCTTGTTAATGTAATCGTGTTAATTTTTCTCAATGTATCTAATTAAAAAACCCCTCCTGTTGAACTCACGTGGTACACTAACATTTTTTGAGGTGAACCCCCCGAGCGAATAGGTAACTATTCTAATGATATATGAGTACAGCCCATTTCTTATCAAAATTCAACACCAAAAAACCATTCCCCCCATCAAAGAACTGCTCAAACCCATTGAGCATCCAAAGGTAACCCACATTTTGGCCATGCCACTTAAAAAGGGGCCTATTCTATACTTAATTACATGGATAAGTGACCAAGCCCCATTAGAAGCCTTGTCCATGCAAGGTCAGCCTTCATCGTCTCAATACCTCTCTAAAAACTAACCCAACTGAAAGAAGGGAGAAAAAAGAAGACTCATTAACGTGGATCAGAAACATGAGACACCATTTATATGGAGTCTAACCATGGATGAAGGTCACCATGAAAGATTTTATGAGCAAGGCCTGATTAATATTGAGTAAAAGTCATAAAAGTGATTATTTACAACTTAGGGTTATAATTGTCTTATTTACCTTTGGCCCCTTTTCACACTTATTAATGCCTTGTCCTCCACATTGGGCTATACCCATAGCCCATAATCCTTTAGCACTTTATTATACAAACTATCCCCACCCATAGGTTTTGTCCTCAAAACCTTATAACATTTGGGCTTCCATATGGGTTGGGTATCCACATAAAAGTGCCGCAAATCCATATCCACCAAGTATGTGGAAAAGAATGACCTCAAGTGATCCATGGGCTGTAAATTGCTTCCAATGACCAAAAACTACTTGCTCTCCATGATGGTACCTTCTTTATCAACACTCCTGAGTCCCAACTGTAAGTACCATGATCTCCAAGTAGTATGAAGCTCTTCTAACATTGATTTATAGGAAATTCCAGCAAGCAAAACCACTATTATGCCTCTTTATTTGATCCACCAAATGCACCCATAATGCCTTCATAAACTTCCAAGATTGAGGTGGGTTGCCACGAAGCTTTGTCGTTGGGTAAACTTCTCAATTTGACAAGGTATTCCACCAAATAACGGTTGTGTAACACCTTCTCTCTAGTGCCCAACACCTTTTTCAGTACATACTCAAACATGCCTTTCTCATTCACTAGAGGTATCTCATCTTATACTTCCATTATGGGTCCCATATATGCTTTCAATTGAGAGACATGAAACACATTATGTATGCATGTGGTTGCCAGTAGCAATAGCATATAAGCTACTTTCCCAACGCTTCTCTTAATTTTTAAATGGACCATAGTACCTATTATGAGATTGACAGGAAACACTAAAAGGTAAGACTAGGAAAGATTATTTATATATAAAAGGTTTGCATATAAATAAGGTTTAAGAGATTTCAAATTGGAAATACCTAAGCAACATTTATTTAATAAGAATTAAAGTTAAAGTAAAATAAGAAGTAAATGGTGCATAATAGAAGCTCAAGGGACATAGAAGAGGGCACCCCCTTCTATGGATAGTTAAAGAGGCATTGGTTAATGAAAAGGCAATGTCTAGCCAATGAAAGGTCAAGGGGCTGAAGTTGGAAGGTCATGCACCACTTAGGTCTATATAACCATGAGTTTAGGGTACATTTGAGATATGGTTGGGTGGAGAATCAAAGTACTAGTCTTACAAGTCCTCATGCTTATAATGCAAGACGAGAATTGCATTGGCATCACTTTCTCTTCCATGTTTCCATTGAGCCACTCATTGTTAACTCTAATTCTACTTATACCCATTAATCTCTACACCTTAATCTCTTTCTATTCATCTCCATAAGCTAATCCCTATATTTCTCACATATCTATACATAATACCTCTTGCCTCTAATAAATTGGGTATATTTCTTGCCTAATAAATTAGGCATTCTTTGGAGTTCTACATGGATCGTTTCTCTTGTCTTTAGGGGACATGATAAAAAGCATTATCCTAAGTACCAAGGACAAGAACTTACAAGGAATGGTAATGATAAACCTAAAGGAAAATTAGTGCACACTATTCAAGTCTTGACACTTAAGGATTCTCCTAAACATAAATCGGTCAAGGTTTATCATTTTAATAAAACGCATTGTTGTATGGTGGAAAAATCTATATGGGAAGCATCATTTGGACCTCATGATTTAGTTTGAGTGCATAGAAATATTAAAGATAAAAAAGTTAGAATCCTCATAGACGATACAACTACACAACTTGTTAAATTACAACTTGGTTAAGAAACTTAAGTTACCGCAAGTCCCAAGTTCTCATAAGTATATAGTGTCATTAGCCAATGGCTATGATAAAAATAAGTGGGATATTGTGGTAAACCAAGTTGGGATAAAGATTCAAGAGTATGAAGCACTTTTGGATTTTCAAGTGATGCGTCTGTCGACCACACACAAATGTAATTCTCAGGAGAGAATGGTTATTTTCACTAGGGGAAACACTTTCAAGAAGCTACATGCATAATACACTAACATTTGAGCATAAAGAAAAATTTATTACATTGCAGGGAGAGCACAATGTATCGTCTTCTCCTTTGATATGTAATATTGAGCTCTAAAAGCTTCATCAAGAGAATGAAATAGAACAAATGTTTTAGAGTTATTCAATGCCTCAAACCCATTGTGAAAAGTTTGATTCAAGTATTTAAAGTATTTAAATTCTTCTTTCAACAATTTATTAGAAGAATTTAAATATGTTTTTTTAGAAACATTGCCAAAAGGTTTACCTTCGAATAGAGGGATAAATCATCCCATAGAAGTTTTAAAGGATTCAAAGCCAATTAGTAAGCCACCTTATAGAGTAAGTTTTACTAAAAGATAAGAAGTTCAAAAATAATTGGCCTAATATTTAGAATAAGGATTTATTAGGCCAAGTAAGTCTCCCTAGACTTAGCCAATATTATTGGTGAATAAAAAGATGGATCCATGTGATTGTGCATAGATTACCGTGGATTGAATACAATCACAATAAAAAAATAATTTTTTATTCCCAAGATAGATGAGTAGTTTGATCAACTCAAAGGTGCTAAATATTTTAGTAAGATAGATTTAAGGTCTGGATATCATCAAGTAAGAATTAGAATTTATGATGTGCCAAAAACATCATTTAGGACATCTTTTGGGCACTATGAGTTTTGCCTTTTGGTCTAACTAATGCTCTCGCTACTTTTATAACTATGAGATGAACACTATACTTCATCCTTATTTAGGGAAATTTGTGGTGGTTTTTATTGATGATATACTAGTCTAAATAGTCAAAATTAACAAGAACATATTGAGCACCTTAGAAAAGTTTTTAAATTATTGAGGAAAAATAAATTATTTGCTAAAAATTTGAAATGTGATTTCTTCAAAAAAAGAAGTGCAATATCTCGGACACATAGTGTCCGAGGAAGGGATTTGTATGGATCCTGATAAATTTGTATGGATCCTGATAAATTTGAAGCTATATTAAGATGGAAGCCCCCTTCTAATATAGATGAGTTACAAACCTTTTTAGGACTTCCAAGGTTCTATCAAAATTTTATAAGGAATTATGCCAAGATAGCTATTCCAATGAAGAGATCAACTTAAAGGATATTCCTCAATGCATTAAGATGGTCCTCATTCATAAATTTTCTTTTTTTGACACCACCATCGGGTGGCTTTCCATCTTGACTTGAAGCTTTAGAAGGATTTGACCCAAATCTAAAATTCAGCTTAGCATCACCACCATAGATAGTTGGATATCTAGGAATGGTGGGAGTTGAAGAAGCATCTCTTACAAACTTCCCAAAAGTTGGGGCACTCAAATCAGCCCTACCTCCAATTGTTTCCAGCCCTCTATATGGATATTTGTCTTCATAGATCTGGGCGCATACATAATAGCTTCTTAGAGGTTATTAGGCCTTTGTACTCTTACATCTGCCCCAATGGTTGGTTTGAGACCCTTGATGTATTTAAGCATCTTAAACTTCTCACTAAATCCATCCACATGAAGCTTCAAGAACTTTTGTGTGTAGTCCTTGACTTTGCCAAATCCTTACCCCAAGTCATCCCACTCACCAATCAACTTGTCATTCCTCAACTTGGAAGTAAAGGCATTTTTCATGGCATCCTTAAAATCACCCCATGTGGTAATCTCATAGCTATTGTCATGAAAATGTCACCACCAAGTGTGTGCATACCCTTCCATATGGAGTGAAGCAAAGTACGCCTTAGCATAATCACTTCTTGGGTTCACCTCATAATAAATATTCAACAGGTATCTAACTTATCAACCCATTCATCATATTCCTCATTGAGACCCTTCTCCTTTGAATTTTGAGAAGATAACCTTATCCTTGATGCCTTTGTACTCATCATCATCTTCTTGGGCATTATGCATGCATGGCCTCATGGGTGGATCATCATGATCCGAAGACTCATCCACATGTGTAAAATCGAAAGCCACAGGATTCCCTTTTGCATCACTGCATGATGTAGACAAAATGTGTAAAGGCAAACTCCCAAAAGATAACCTTATCCTTGATGCCTTTGTACTCATCCATCATCTTCTTGGGCATTATGCATGCATGGCCTCATGGGTGGATCATCATGATCCGAAGATTCATCCACATGTGTAAAATCGAAAGCCACAGGATTCCCTTTTGCATCACTGCGTGATGTAGACAAAATGTGTAAAGGCAAACTCCCAAAAGATAATGATTGTGGTGGCTTTTTATTGCCCAATTACATACACTCATTGCCACCCAAGTTCTTGTGTTGATTGAAGAAGTCTCCTAGTTGTTGTGAAGGACTCAAGCCTTTCCCTTGATCCATCACATTTGCATTTCCTTGTGTAGGTAACTCTTCCACCGGAGCTCTTTGCTTGTGGATGGAGTCCCCCTTGAAAGCTTCAAGCAATGACACGTGATTCCGGTTCATACTTTGAACCAAAGTAGCTTGGTTCTTGTTCATATTCTCAACCAAGCTCCCAAATGCATTGGCTTGTTGGGCTTGATTCTTGGTCATGCTATCAACCAATATGGCTTGATTTTGGTCTATTGATTGAATCATCATATGCATCATTTCAAGTGTTGCATGTGTCTCATTGCGTGCTGGTGTCACTTGCACACTTGGGCTAGCATGCCCACTTACATTCACATGAGCATTGGTGACCAGCTCATCATAGTTATGCTCTAATACCTCATCAATTTCCGTGCCCTCTTCATGCATAAGCACATTACCCATATTTGCAATCTCTTCCATTTCTTCAAAGAACCCTAGTTTGCAAGAAGAGGCCAAGAATCATGCAGTCCCATGCTTTTGCATCAACTAATCACATGTATAGGTGTAGAAAAGCATTGAGAAGATTTATCTTGAAGCAATTTTTCCAAAATGTGAAGTGAAACCCTAATTTTTCATGGGAAACCCTAATGCCAAGAAACTTGAAAGATTGAAGCATTGAAGGTATCTTTGCAAAGCTTACACATTGGAGCATGCTTGCCAAGCATTTTTGTGGCCACACTTGTGAATCAAGAGCTCCAAAACCCTCACAAAATTTGTGCAACCATAGCAACCTAATAGGTGGGGATTTACACACAAAAACACCACAAAATGGAGCTCAAATTGAAGCTTTTGCTTTCCCCATTCAAAGACTTAGGGTTTGGAAAGCCTTATGCTCATGTTTAAATCTCCATAGCCCTCACAATACCAAGTAAGAAGAGGAGGGAGAAGAGAAAAAAAAGTGAGCCTCAAAAAATTTCCCTAATTTTGGCCCCCCAAGTATCCCAAACTTGCTCCCAATTTGGTCCAAAATTGGTGCAGAGCCCAAATTTTGGTTTTGGATAGCCTTTCCATAGCCATGTCGACCCCCATATCTCATAACATGTGCTATGTTCTTAGCTACTGCTCTTCCTAGGGCTTGTGCAAAAGAAATTGGGTTTGAAGGAAGAGCTGGTTGGAACGATAGCTACAACAGGTACAACACATGGCACTGCATGAGGATACATTGGGATAAATCCAGGTGGAGTTGGATGTGTAACATACGACGTGCATCCTATTGGTGCCCTAATAGGTGTTGTGTGTGTCCTATTAGTGCACCAATAGGTGCCCTAATAAGTGTTACAATCATGTGGACATTAAAGTGCAGTCCAACAGGAGTTGGTGTAGCACACTCACTTTAGGAAATGGATGTGTCATGGTGGGTACACTAGAATGATATGTGACGAATGGTGGATGTAAAGTTGATGATCCTCTTAGAATGGCCATAGTAGATGTGCCAAGGAGGACTGTGTGGAAAGTGGGGGTGGGCTTGTACCTTAGAGGTAATAATGATGTGTGAGTTACCACTCAATTAGGTTACCACTCAATTAGGCACTGTGCTAGCAATGTCTTGGGTAGGGAAACCTCTAGGATGTAAGAATTTTAAACTCGTGCTATCATGCTCTTGAGTCCCTACATGGCCTCTCATGTGATAGAAGATGTGGGTGGGTCCATGGTATAGCTGGGTGATACTATAAAAGTAGGATCCACAAGGCTCATAGGGGTGTTACCATTTCGCTGATTGTGGATGCTCTTACTTTCGATGTCCCAACTTGCATCATAGGTCTTTGGATCCTTTCATTTTTTGTGACCCTATGGATGCAATAACAAATGCTCTATAAGCATTCCTCATCCACCGCCGTTGTGTCCCCAAAGATTGATTGAACAATCTCTTCCCAACTAGCACCGTAGATTGGAGTCGTGCCTAAATCCACAAGGGTTTCTGTCATGCGATACTCCTAATCTTTTGTAAGAAGATGTTAGTCCAAAACTTGCATGCATAGTTCTTTCCTCAAGATAGATGTAATGTTATTGCATGTTGTGTGGTCCTGCCTTAGGAGTAGCTTCGGGTATAATGAGCTGTTTGGGCTACTAATTACTATTGTGCCAATTGCAAAGTCTCTTCTTCTTTGGCTCTAGCAGCGTTGATTAGTGTCTCTACTTTTTACACTTCAGCACTTGTGTAGGGGGTGGGTCAATGGTCATAGTTGCTAAAGGTGCATATCAACGTGAATGCTCCCTGCTTTGTAAGATGAGGTGTCTCTCTAGAGTTTACCTGAACTCTTCCATCATGTGGTCGGTATGTACTAAGGTTTGGTTTAGAGGGAGCAGTAGAGGCCGAACCTCTAAGGTAGCTAGCTAAGCAGTCAAAAATACTGGTAGCTGGCCGAGTTGGTGAGGGGGGCCTAACAAATGTGCATTATACATCAAAGTGAGATACATGCTGAGAGGCGGGCATTGACTGTATAATAACACCCCCCCCAGAGATGAACTAGGTTTTTGGCCCAACACGAAGTCGATGAAGATGCAGAGTGAGCTAGTCCTTCCCAAGGGCCTTGGTGAAGATATCAATGCAGTTTTCTGTAGAGAAATACTCCAGCTCCACTATCCCATCCTCTATCAGCTCTCGCAGATAATGATATTGAATCTCAATGTGCTTTGTGGGCGAGCATGAAACAGGGGGTTCTTGGAGATAGCCATGCAACTCTGATTGTCACACCACAAGACTGTAGCCTCCATGATCTAAATTCCCATGTCAACCAAGATTCTCCTCAGCCATACTGCCTCACATGTAGCAAAGCAAGCTACCTTATACTCAGCCTATGTGGAAGAAAGTGCCACTATAGGTTTCTTTTTGCTAGTCCAAGAGAAGGCACCGAAACCAAGCAAAAAACAATATCCAAAAACGGATTTCCTAGAATCACAATCTCCTTCCCAATCTAAGTCACAATAACTTGTTAGAGTGTCACAATGATGTCCGTGTGAAGAGGAACTTCACAACCTCTTCTATGGAGTTTCTCTTTACATCTTTAGCTTCTAGCCACTTGTGTTGGTAAAATAGTCAATAGCCACAATGATATACTCACATCTGCTGCCTTTCGTGGATGGCTTGATTGGTCCAACAAAATCTAATCCCCACTTCATGATTGGAGATAGTAGGAGTATAGGTTAGATGGGAAATCTATTGGAATCTCCGGGTTGACCCATTCACTCTGACAGACATCACAGTTCTTTGCTTCACTGTTGCCATCCCTCATGAAATTTGGCCACCATCACAGGCCTACTTGAAAAATTTTCCAAGCTATTATTTCTCCACCCATGTGTCCCTTCGGTGAGACCACAATGTGCTTCTCTTAACACCACTTGATGCTCTTGATCCAGGACACATCTACGTAGGATCTAGTTTATGCCTTTTTGTAGAGCTGGTGAAATTTTTGATTCTTAGGGCAATTCTCTTTTTCTTGTCAGTAGTGTACCCTTCCAAAAAATTCCCACCTTCCAAAAACTGCATCGTCCTAATACCAGTTTTCTTCTACTTTGGTTTCTACTACTGTTCTCACCACGAATAAGTTGGTATCTAGGAGTTAATCTTCTACACCCTACAACAACACAGTTTCTCTAGAATCTAATCTGGACAAAAAGTCCGCTACTGCATTTTCTTTTCTGGGTGTGTGCTAAATGGTGAACTCAAATTCTTGAAGTAGGAGCATCGATCTTGCCATTTTTCCCACCAGAAAAGCTTCGTTCACCAGATAAGTGAGGGCTTGATGGTCCACATGGAAAACAAATTTGTTTCCCAAGAGATAGCACCGAAACTTGTTTATAGCATAGATTATTGAAAGGGCTTCACATTTGGTTGTGTTGTAGTTCCTTTCCGCCCTTGTGAGGGCTTTGTTGGCATAATGGATGGGCTACATATAACCTTTTTGCTTTTCATGCATCGGTGCGTTGCCCATTGCTTTGTCTGAAGCATCTACATAAACATGGAACATTAAATTCCATTCTGGGTTGATCATCCTCATTGGTGCAGATGACACCATGCTCTTCAACCAATGGAATGCCTTCTGATACTTTGGACTCCATTCATACTTTGCGTCCTTCTTGGTAAGTGCATATAATGGGTAAGCTACATGTGCTAGATATTTCAAAAATCTCACATGTCCTACCAACGAATCTTCAAGTTGCTTAATGTTCTAAAGAGCAGACATTTTGGATATGGCCTCCACCTTAGCCGGATCTATAGCCAATCCTTGGGCTGACACAATGTGTTCTAAGAGTTACGGATTTTACTGCAAAGCACACTTGTCCGGATTTAACTTCACCCTTGTATCTCTGCAAACATAGCCTCAAATGATATATGTGCTTTTTGTTTATCTTCAGAAATACTGAAATCATCCACAAAAGCTTTCGTGAAGTCTGTCAAGTAGTCATAGAAAGCTTCGTACACCATTCTCTGGAACGTAGCAGGTGCATTTTTTAAGCCAAACATCATGACAGTTGCCACAAAGACACCCCATTCAGTTATGAATGTGGTCTTCTCCCTGTCTTTCTTCACGTGGTTGTACCCACTGAAACCATCCAAAAAAGAGTACATCTCCTTTCTGGCTACCTCGTCCAACAAGGATTCCGTTGAATGGAAGTGGAAAGGGATTTGAGTTAGCTGCAGCATTCAGCTTGTGGTAGTCCACACAGATTCAGATTTTCATATTCTTTTTGGGGACTACTACAATCGAGGATATCCAGGTAGCTTTTTCCACGGGTACAATGAAACCCACTCTCAGTAGTGTGTCAATTTCTTCTTTGACTTACTTTACATAATTTGGGTTCATTCTATACCTCTGTTGTCTGGTATGACTCCCTCTTTTAAGTTAATGCTATGGTGGAAGAATTTAGGGTTGATGCCCTCCATGTCCTCATATGACCATGCAAAGACATCTTGATATTGCTTTAGCAAGGACACCAATTATTGTTTGAATTATTCTTCTAGTTTGAGGCTGATCTTTACATGTTTTTCTTCTTTGCCATCTCCTAGATTTACCTCCTATAGTTTGTCCGAGCTTACTTTTACGGCATTGTTTTCCTCATTCTCCTTTTTTTGCACCCAATCCTAGATCTCTTCTTCTTGCTCCAGATTCCAAGCCCATTTGATTTCTTTCGAGGCTTTTTCCAGCAAGGTTTTGCTCAGTTTTGAGCCCTCTGTCTTTTCTGAATCTGCTTCTTTTCCCTTCATTTGATTGTCTGCTACTTCTACGTTTTCACCCTTTTCTTCCGCGTAATTCCCTATTGCTTCATCCACATTTAGCATGTATATGGGTACCAGGTCCACGTGTTCACGGAGTATTCTATTCTCTTCATCATCATCAAAGCCTTCTGACATGTTGAATGTTTCAGCATGGACTGGCCTCTAAGTAGGTTTCATTGATCCCCTTTCATCGGAGAGATTAACATGCACTTTTCGCTTTCCCTTTTTCATGGTGATACTGTTCCTATCCTGGCTTAGATGCTGATGGGGTCATTATTGTGACCATGGATGATGGCTGGGTGTATGCATAAATAGGTGGACTTAATACCTATGTCTAGGACACAGCTAGTACACTTATAGTAACCACCTAATAACAAGCAAAAAGTGGGTTGTTCAAAAAAAAGAAAAAGAAAAATAACCGTTTTTCGATTATGGTCAACCACTCCCCACGTCCTCTCTCTCTCTCTCTCTCTCTCTCTCTCTCTCTCTCTCTCTCTCTCTCTCTCTCTCTCTCTCTCTCTGCTGTGAACAACCTTCGATGGCGACTTCATATGTGTGTGTGTGTGTTTGTCTTGTGATTGCTGGTGGTAAGCCTTCCCCTCTATAGAAGAATCTCTCTCTCTCTCTCTCTCTCTCTCTCTCTCTCTCTCTCTCTCTCTCTCTCTCTCTCTCTCTCTCTGCTTTGAACAAGCCTCCACGATGACTTCACGTCTGTGTGTGTTTTTGCATTGCAGGTTTCCTGGATTTCTTAACATTATATTAGCATCTGAGGGTCTATCTGACTCTCTTAAGAGCCTCATGCTATCCACAAAGTGAGCACATTCAACTTGTTGAACTGATCAAAAGGAGTTTTTTCAACATGGAAATAGTTCCAATTACACAAGTAGAAGATGTTCAAAACAGCTTATGTACATGTGCTGGCTCCTTCAAGTGTGCACCATGCAAATCAAAATTAATCAGGGAGTACGAAACAGGCCGGAAGCGTGCTTATCGTGAGAAGTTAAAGTCAAGGAAGTCACCAGTGAAACAAGTCACGCTCAGCATCAGAAGATGATTACTTCAAAAGTGATTAAGTGTTTCACACGGAATACACACAGGGTCTTGACAATAAAGCAAAGGGTGAGATCGTCACAAGTATACTCAACCATCGAGCTTTAAGAGATGTACAATTTAATTGTGCATCTCTTAATTGTCACAAAGCTAAGGAATCCACACAGGATCATAAGTTCTTGCTCCATGGATTACACAATACCCTCAAGGCTGTCAAAAGACCAAAAATCTCTAGGGAATTGTTTGTTAAATGGGCAAGTATCATGATGGTCATGAATTCCACAAGTAGAAAACTAAATATAGCAACTGCATCAAGCTACTTGGAGTTCATCGAAGAAATTTTTATGCAGCTAGATCTCAAATGAAGCAACATGACTCACAACTGCCATTGCATTTGTGTGAGCGACAACGACAACATAGAAGTATAATCACAGAGGAAGTGAAAGATTTAGTCATTGCATATTGGACAAACAATACATGTGTGTCGCTGAACAAAAAGGATGTATGTCGAAAGCGTGTTGGATGAAAGCTATATGAGAAGCATCTGGTGCATCTGCTTGAACAACCTCAGGTTTGTCTTCCTTGTTATGCCATACTTTTTAAATGTCCCTAATTACCTCTTGGTTGTACATTGGTAGTGCAGGGCTGAAGTTAGGCACTAGCTTCATAGTGTGTAATACTAGTCTACCATGGTAACCCTTGTAGATAAATAGCTACCACTTTCAATTACAGTTTCATCCTCGTAAAGGTGGCTAGCAAAGGAAGCCACCAAGGTGGTGGTAGGCTCACAGATTGGTAGCAAAGGTTTTGCTCAAGCTGATATGTTATTAGGCCGGCAGCTAGAAGCATCAGGTTAGGATTTCTGTCATACCAATGAACTCCAAGCCTGGGAGCTGATAAGAGTGGTATCTTCATGGTAGAGGTACTATGCTAAGAGTGGTGGCACCCAGGCTTGGAGCTCAGTTACCAAGCTTGGAGCTCATAGGCATGAGGCTGGGAGTGATTCAGGTGGTATCTTGATGATAGGTACTATGCTAAGAGTGGTGGTAGCCACCACTGTTAACATTGCAGCTACTGTTCCAAAGCTGGTAGTTACCTTTCTATCCCTAAAAGCCACCATTGTCAACCTAGTAGCTTCCACTCTTAAGATGGTTGCTACCTTACCTACCTACTGGCTTTCACTCTATACAGGTAGCTACCATTGTTAACATGGCAGCTACTGTTCCAAACCTGGTAGTTACCTTTCTGGCTTCTTTAAAAGCCACCATTGTCAACCTGGTAGCTTCCACTCTTAACATGGTTACTACCTTACCTAGCTAGTGGCTCTCACTCTATACAGGTAGCTACCACTATTAACATGGCAGCTACTGTTCTAAAGCTCGTAGTTACTTCTCTGTCTTTAAAAGCCACCATTGTCAACCTGGTAGCTTCCACTCTTAACATGGTTGCTACCTTACCTAGCTGGTGGCTCTCACTCTATACAGGTAGCTACCACTGTTAACATGGCAGCTACTGTTCCAAACCTGGTAGTTACCTTTCTGTCTTTAAAAGCCACCATTGTCAACCTGGTAGCTTCCACTCTTAACACGGTTGCTACCTTACCTAGCTGCCTGCTCTCACTCTATACAGGTAGCTACCACTGTTAACATGGCAGCTACTGTTCCAAAGCTGGAAGTTACCTTTCTGTCTTTAAAAGCCACTATTGTCAACCTGGTAGCTTCCACTCTTAACATGATTGCTACCTTACCTACCTGGTGACTTTCAATCTTAATAGGTAGCTACCACTGTTAACATGGCAGCTACTGTTCCAAAGCTGGTAGTTACCTTTCTGTCCCTAAAAGCCACCATTGTTTACCTAGTAGCTTCCACTCTTAACATGGTTGCTACCTTATCTACCTGGTGGCACCCACTCTAACCAAATAGTAGCTACCACTCTTAACACGGAAGCTATTGTTCCAAGCCTTTAACCTAAAAGCTATTGTTTATTTCTGGCATGAAAAATTTCTAAATTACCAAGTTAGTTCTAATTCTTTAACTTCTATAAGCTATATATGTTGTTCATAGGCTGATTTATTGTCCTAATTTATTGCAGGTAGAATTCTTTCTTGCTTTCAAACAAAGTCATCCAGAGGTACAGATTCACCAAAGAGCATTTGAAAAGCTGAAGCCTTATTTTGTACGCAAGCTTCGAGATCAGTACACTTGTTGTTGCATCACACATGTCCAGATGTCATTCTTACGAGATACTATCACCATTTACGCCAAGCTGGTCCAGGTGTGCATAGAAGAGAGTGTATATGTCAATGTAACATTTGTGGTGTTGGAGAAAAATGCACAGCTCACACACAAACTTACTCAAGCCTTACAAATTTGTGGGAATCAGTATTGTGTTTGAAGCCTAGCAATTCAGACTTCTTTGCTTCTTTAAAGTGTTTGATGGGAGAGTGCCCATCTTGTGGACCCTCAAAGAAGCTATCAACATGTCCTGTGGAGGAATCAAGTAGTGTACGCACAATAAAGGTGAAGATTTTTGAAGACATTCAAGTTGGTGAAACAGATTCTGGCAAGAAAAAGAAAAGAAAAGTTCTCTCCCACAAGGAGATGCAACCTGGGGAACTATTTGACCTCTTTAGGGAACATTTACAAAAGTTCAATGGAAATTTTTTATTATAAAAGTGTTATTTTCATTGAATTTAATTTCTATGCATAGAAAGATGCATAATAGAAATTTTTTATTATAAAAGTGTTATTTTTATTGAATTTAATTTCTATGCAAAGAAAAATGCATAATGGAAATTTTTTATTATAAGTGTTATTTTCATTGAATTTAATTTCTATGCATAGAAAGATGCATAATGGAAATTTTTTTATTATAAAAGTGTTATTTTCATTGAATTTAATTTCTATGCATAGAAATATGCATAATGGAAATTTTAATTTCTATGCAAAGAAAGATACATAATGAAATTTTTTTTATTATAAAAGTGTTATTTTCATTAAAATTGATTTTTTTGCATAGAAAGATGCATAAAGGAATTTTTTTATTTTAAAAGTGTTATTCTTATTAAATTTGATTTTATGCATAAATAGATGCAAAATTCAAGGATTTTCTTTTATATAAATATGTTATTCCCATTGAAGTTGATTTTTATGCATAAATAGATGCATAAAGAATTTTTATATCAAAATTAGAATTCTCTTTAATTCTATGTTTAAATTCTATGAGGATTGTAAAAAGAAAATTCAGGAAATCTATCGAGATCGAAATATTCAGATAAATGATTATTTTATTCCTCATTAGAATTCGTAACTAATTTAGAAATCAGTTAAGTGAATATTCAAAGAAAGAAATTCTGTAAAATAGTAATTGAATTATCAAACCTTTTTGAGAAAGATAGTTCAGGAAAAATCTTATCAAACTCGAACCTTGAATCAGACTATGACCAAGACCAAACTCTTTCGGAGGAAAGAAGATGTGACCAGTTCAAAAAAATACACTCAAATCTCGTGCCGAATCTGAAACTAAGTTTGAGACCCTTCGAATTGCTCTAAGGATAAGATTACAGAATTTGAGGAATTCTATTTTCAAATTTAGTATTACGATTACAAAGTTTTGGGAATATTGATTTAAGATATACTCATTGTATTCAAAAGAAAATCAAACTGAAAACTTGCATAGAAACCCTGTTTTCTTAAAGGACTGTCTTACGTTGGAGAAAGCATTTGGTATATTTTTTTCTAAGGGAATTTCGGTTGCAACAGCTGGGCAGGGAGTGTTCAAAGGACAACTCACACGGCAAAGTCTGCCCAGGTCTTTACCAGCCTCAGTACAGTTAAAATGGTGCGCTTCCGGTACCATGGACAAGGGCCGACAAAGCGGTCCCTGAGTGAAGTGCCAGGACACCTAAGGAGGATCCTGGAGGGTTCTGACCAGGTGATGCACGGGTTCGCGATGCCTAGGACACCCATGCATATGTCGTGGAAGATATGTATGATGAACGAATGATTATTGTAATCTGTTACTAGATCTCATTGTTGACCAGCTGGTCTCAACGGAGAGTCCAAAGTGATTCTCTTTTTTGAGAAACAAGGGACTGGATGAAATTTTGGAGTTATGACATCTGTAAACAATAATTTTTTGTTAATGGATTGTTTTATAAGTTAAAGTTTTGAAGAGGAGTGTGTGTGTATCTGTATTCGAAAGCAAAAGTTAAGAAAGGCATTCAATTATGGGTGGATGAGTAATTGTCTGGTTCTATACCGATTCCAGTGGGTTGGGTGGTGGGCTAACCCATGGGCCGGATGGGGTAGGCTGGAATCAGTGGAGTTTTAATAATGAAATCGAAATAATAGGAATACGCGTAGAACTCGAGTAGTTAAATAAAAACCTGAAGACTTTCTCAAATGATTAGATCAACGGTTGTGCCTGATTTTGGTTAGGCAAAAAGTGTTGATTTCTTCAAGTTAAGTCTATAATATTTTTCCTTCTTTCTGGTTTAATTAGGTGAAGGATAGTTTAGCCTCTTGTAACATACCCATCTTCACTAATAAAGAAATGTCCATGTAATAGATAAATTTATGAGTTTTTATGGTATAAAAATCAATGATTTTATTATTTGAGTCATTTCTACTTAGAATCTTCAAATTCTGAGCCCAAATTTGGAATCTACGTGCGATTTTACCCTAATATAGGATTTTACAGCATCCAAAACGAACACCGGATCAAGCTTATACGCGAATTTCAGTCATTTTAGTTAAAAAGCGACGACCTTTAAACCTTAATAAATGCACAACCGGGCGTCCGATTGACGAACGGTCTGAACCCCAACGACTAGGAGAACCTCTCGGACGAAAAAAAAATTCGCCCCCCAAGCCGACACACAAATCGAGACGAGCGTCCCAAATTTGGGTACCCCACCCCAAAATTTGGGCCGTACACACTTACTAGGGTGCCCGTACGATGGTCGCCCAAGAACCAAAGGACGGCCGTCCACTATGTGGTCCACACGTACCCTTACCACGTGGACACCCATGCTGCCCCAGACCAGATAAGGCACATGCGTACCACTCCTTTCCCGGACAACTGACACCGTACCTTTCCCCTAGACCCATGCACGCCACTGATCCATAACCTTTGACGGTACACCGTCCTTTCGTCCTTGCTTTGCGCAGCGCCCGTACCCTCACACCTCAGCCATATAAACCCCCGACCGGGGTGCTCCACAGGCAGCACACATTTCTGTGTAGCATGTGCCCTGTTGTACCGTCGTTCATACCATCTGTACCGTCCTTGTGTAGCGTACTTGCTGCAGTACAACCGCCCTTGCAGCCACCCCTCTCACACCCCCTCATTTGCCTCTTTTCAGATAGGCCAATTTTCCTCCATCCCCCTCTTGCTAGGAGGCAGTGTCCTTAACTCTTCTCCCCCCCTGTGAATATACTTACAGCAGTCCTCTCAGCCCTCCTCCACGTTTTTTTGTCTTAGGAACATCTCACAATTCCCCCCCCCATTTGCGTAGACTTTAATAAGGGATTTTTTCCTTTAGATAGAGTTCATACGCTATAGTCTTTTGCTCATACGATGAGCAAACGATCTCAGAATTGAGATCCGACTGAAGCGTTTTGACCGCAGCAGCGAGCCCTACAAGTCGACGTCCAAGATGGCTCCATCCCGAAAACGTCAAAATATTACCCCGAGAGGAGCACCCAACAACGAAATTAGGGAAGATGCTCCCAATGCGGCTCCAACCCTCCCTCTTCAAGCTCCTCAAGGAAATGGTGGCCAGGTTAGATTGGTTATATTTTAAAGAAAAGTTTTTGTTATATATTTTGCTAATAAATGTGTATCTTTTTCTTTTTGAAATAATAACATAAAATTGTATGAAGTTACAAATTGTGTGATGCTGTATTTAATAAATGGTATTGAAATTGTTATCTTTAAAGAAGTACAAGTTTTTCTTGGCTTCAGCGCTAACTCCGTTCCGTGCTTGTGTAGCTGGGCGGCATCGTTAGCAAAGCCCGAGATTGGCCCAAGATATCCCTCATACCATTGGGAGAATAAGGTTCACCGATTGAGGCGAGAGGTTATGATGCTGCCTAGTTCTGAGGGCCCAGGCTAGTGCGGTGAATAAGCCCACCCTAGTGTGCAGACATCCCTCTGAGGGGCAGGAGGATCGAGTGATGGAGCCTAAGAGGGCGACAGGCCGGCTTGAGTCCTCGCCAACGGCGATGATGAGGTGTATGGTCCCGTAGGGTTTTTCCCAGCATGTAGAGGCTGGAAGGCCGAATTCTAGAATAAAGGAAAAGAATAAGAGAGCCAGTTTGGCTTGTATAGAATTAATTCATGTATCAACTTTTATATTTATATCTTGTCTTTGGCATGATTGTATTGTGTAAAAAGGCTATTTTAACAAACCTTGTGAAAAGGGCCGTAATTAAGGAACATGTTTATTTATGTCAAACAGTGTGGTAGGATTAATTAGAAAACAAATTGACGCATGAGCAGGGTGGAAAGTGGGAGGATGGAATGCCCCGATGGCACCATCCTACGGATGGGTGGACCCGATTAGTCGGGTAGCTTTCCAACATATTAAGTGAAAGCCCTACGCTAGATAATTAGGTTCTTGGGCAACAACTCTATTCTAGAAGACTAGGTTAGCGGGCAGCTGTGCCTTGCATGGATGAGAAAAAAAGCGTTGCCTCTAGAAATCAAGTCTAGTAGTTGCCCAATTTATGATAAATTACCCTATGGGTGATTTGACTTTTAGAAGATCACGCTTCCCCTATGAGATAGAAGTAGGTCTTACCTATGAATCGTATCCTTGAATCTCTACATGGTCAAGGTGTCGATAAATAGGAAATTTTCTCCAAGCTAAGACTTAGTGGACTATCTTAAGTGTTTCCCGTATTTCAGAAGGGGGAACCTTACAATTGGTATCAGAGCCGAGTTTAGCTCCTAGGAATTGCCATTTAAGGACTATTTTGTATAATGAATGTTTTACCTAACATAATGCTAATTAATAAAAACATCTTACTAAAACAAATAAGTTGAATTGATGTTTGAATGATTATAGGAAGAGGAAGATGCCTACTCCAAGTTTCTAGTTTTCCAATGCATCTTCGTCGAGACTGCTAGTCACTCCTCGAATTTTGAGTTCCGCGACACCATGGTGCAGATACTAGAAAAGATGTCCCTCCCTCATTTCTCTCGTATTGAAAGAGGATGGGGTAGAGATTTCTGGAGTCGTGGGCAGAGATATTTCTTCATCCGAGCAGATCAAATTGGGAACCTCACCACCGACCTTAAGCGGATTCATTGGATTGAAAAGTTGAAGATGATCCGTTTATTTTGGTTCGTCGGTACCCCCAGGGCCGACACCTCCGTGACTATAGATGGGATTCGCATTCCTCAAGATCGCTGGGTGTATGACAAAGTGATGCACATCTTACCTCTGCTGATAGAGTAGCTGTGATGGGATCTACCCCAATCCAGAGTCTACCACCCTTACCATCAGTTTTTAGAGTCTACCACCCTTACCATCAATTTTTAGAGTCTTAGAAACTACAGAGCGGAACCCCCATATTTCACCTATGTGGACCGCTCTACCCTTATGTCATAGTCAGCTTAGGAATTTCCCTTGATAGCAAATAAGGCTAATTATATTAGTCTCAGATCTTTGTAATAAAACTCGTCCTTGTAAATATTTGGAAATAAAATAATTTCAATGTTTTACTCTCCAAAAATAAGCGTTGTGCAAATATGAATCTTATAATCTTAAAAATTGTTTTTACAATGATGGCCAGGATGATCACCCTCCACTTCCCAATGCGCTTTACACTGATACCCAGGAGAAGAAGCTCCTGCTCAAGCAAATGCAACCTCCCTTCTTTAAAGGAGAAGGTTCAAAGGTTGAGAAGGATGCTGAAGTCTAGATTGAGGTGATGGATGATTATTTCTCTGCCGCCGGTATTGGAGTAGCAAATCAGTCTATGCTTGCACGGTTTCACCTCATCGGAGATGCTAAACTCTGGTGGAAACAGTGGTGCCGTGACAAGGAAGTCACCGAGCATTCTCAAACGTGGGAAAACATCAAGCAGGCAGTGAAGGAAAGATATCTTCTCCCATCCCATGAATCCATAAAGATGAATGAGTTTTTTAGTCTTAGGCAGTGCAACTTAACTCTTGAGGACTACTATTCCAAATTTATCACTCTTCGGAAGTATGCCCCAACTATGACTACTTCCCAGCAAGTGGCTCATTTTTTCCAAGGGCTAAATGAACCCTTAGATTCCCGCCTTGAAGCAATGAGGCCAAGCACATTACCGGATGCTCTCATACGAGCAAAGCCCCTTGTGAAAGAAATGAAGACGGACAAACCTAAGCATCAAAAGAGATCTTACCCTGAGGCAAATCCTAAAGATCAACCCTACAAGAAACCCCAACAGAATTTTCCCTACTACAACAGAGGGCGACAAGGCAACTGTTTTGTCCCCTGCTCGTATGCTGCTTCTTCTAGAGAAGGCCCTCTATGTTTTGAGTGCAATGAGCCGGGACACTTTAGAGCCAACTATCCCAAGATGGCAACATCATTTCCCCAAGGTGTGGCAGAGGAAATCAAGGCCGTGGAACCCCTATCAACCAAGGTGCAAGAGGCGGTGGGCATGGCAGAGGCCACGGAGGAGCAGTTGCTAGGACCGCCTGTATTATAAGTGAAGAACCGACCTTGGAAATGGCTGAAGAACCGACCTTGGAAATGGCTGAAGAAGAGCGTGCCACCGTCCATGCGGTAGTAGAACACCAAGGTCCGAATAAACAATTTAGTGTAATCCAAACCCCAGCCACTCATCACGGTAAGCCATTTCAGCTTTTGATTGATTGTGGCAGTATCCATTCATTTCTTTCTCCTAGGTGCTTGCAAAAATTAAACTTGAGTCAAAAAATAGCTAGAAGAATGACTGTAGAGTTAGCCAGTGGGAAAGAAGTAGTATCTCGCCACTCTATAGAGAAGCTTGATTTTGAGCTGGGTAATGAGCAAACTCATGGCCACTTTAGAGTCTTGCCATTAGGAATTTATGATGGAATCCTTGGGATGGATTGGTTAATTGCAAACAAAGCTAGCATTCATTGTAACCAAGGGAGTATCACTTTTGAAAATGAGCATGGCCAAGTAACATCTGTTCAGGGGATAACAGGAAAACCTAAACCTAGGGTAGTCAAGGCAAAACATCTTCTCAAGGGAACACGTAAGGGTCAGCAAGTTTTCTTAGTCAAGCTCAACAAAGCCATTGAACCCAGTATGGAGACAGAACCCTCTTGGCTCCAAGAATTCTCTGACATCTTCCCTGACGAGCTTACAGGACTACCGCCTCCTCGAGAAGTCGATCATGAAATCGAGGTGATCCTTGGAGCTCAACCCGTCTCAAAAACGACCTATAAAATGTCCCTTCCTGAAGCCATCAAACTTAAAGAGTAACTTTCCCAGCTCATTGAGCAAGGATTCGTATGCCCCAGTAGCTCTCCTTGGGGGGCACCTGTTTTTTTCCCAAAAAAAGAAGGACGGAACTCTCCGTCTCTGCATAGATTATCGAGGACTAAATCAAGTCACTGTCAAGAATAAGTACCCTATCCCTCGCATCGACGAACTTCTTGACGGGCTTCATGGGGCCAAAGTCTTCTCAAAAATAGATTTGAGGTCTGGTTACTATCAGATCAAAGTCAAGGAAGCAGATATACCCAAGACAGCCTTCAATACCCGTTATGGCCACTATGAGTTTACTGTAATGTCATTCGGGTTAACCAATGCTCCTGCAACCTTCAACCGCCTAATGCAACATATATTCCGTCCTTACTTGGATGAGTTTGTGCTTGTTTTCTTTGATGACATGTTAATCTACTCCAAATCAATGGAAGAGCATGAGGAGCATGTACGTAGAGTTCTGCAATTGTTGCACAAACACAAACTCTATGCCAAGAAGAGCAAATGTACCTTCTTTACTCATCAAATTGAGTATCTTGGATTCATCATCTCCAAATATGGCATTTCAGTAGACCCCGCCAAGGTCAAGGATATTCTGGAGTGGCCACCCCCTGAATCAGTTCATGAAGTTCGTGGGTTTTTGGGAATCACGGGATGGTATAGGATTTTTATCAAAGATTATGCCTTGGTAGCTGCACCTTTGACGGATCTTCTTAAGAAGGATTGCAAAATAGTATGGCTGCCAATACATCAAAAGAGTTTTGATCAGCTCAAGGTCATTATTACTTCTATCCCAGTCCTGAAACTTCCTGATTTCGCCAAGGAATTTAAAGTAGTTACTGATGCTAGTAGTCTAGCACTTGGTGGTGTCTTAGGCCAAGAAGGAAGACCAGTCGCTTATGCTTCCCGCAAGTTGAAGCAATATGAAGCAAATTATGCTACCCATGATTTGGAACTCTTAGCAGTTGTTCATTGCCTCAAATTATGGAGACATTATCTCTTGGGGGGCTAATTCCAGCTGGTAACTGACCACAAAAGTCTAAAGTGGATCTTCACCCAACCTAACCTCAACATGCGGCAAAGGAGATGGATTGAAATTTTACAAGAATATGACTTCGACATCAAGTTCCGCCCTGGGAAAGATAATGTGGTAGTAGATGCACTTAGCCGCAAATCTTTCTTGAGTGCAATTTCAATGCCAAATAATCCCATACTAGTCAAGGTGGAAGAAGTATCATCACATGATCCAGATTATCACAGGATGATGAAGTTAGTAGAAGAAGGGGGACATTCAGAGAAAGAGGAGAATCTAATCAAGGGATACTCCACTCATGAAGGAAGCCTCTACTTCAATCATAGGCTATGTATCCCTAAGGATCCTGCTTTAAAGAAACTAATCCTCCATGAAGCTCATGATAGCCCTGCTCTGCAGGACACCCAGGCTATGCAAAAACATTAAATGTCGTAAGAAGGAGCTTTCATTGGGGGCAGGCTTGAAAAATGATGTGCTTCGGTACTTGAAGCAATGTCTCTCATGCCAAAGGATCAAAGCTGAAAGGGTCAAGATGCCTGGAAAACTTCAACCCTTAGATATTCCCCAAATGAAGTGGGAGTGCATTAGTATGGATTTTGTCACACGTCTCCCCACTGTTCAAGGAGGATATGACTCCATTCTGGTAGTAGTGGACTTACTTACCAAAGTAGCTCACCTTATACCAGCAAAGAAGACTTTCAAAGCTTCTGATGTTGCTCGAATATTCATTAAGGAAGTCCTCAAACTTCATGGTCTACCAAAAAGGATAGTAAGTGATCGGGACTCTGACTTCACTTCAAAGTTCTGGCAGTCCTTATTTCAAGCCCTGGGAACTCAACTTTGCTTTAGCACAGCCTATCATCCAGAGACCGATGGCCAGACTGAGAGAGTCAATCAAGTAATTGAAGACATTCTCAGAGCATACTGTGGATGGGAACCAAGAAGATGGATTTAATACCTTCCTCTGGTAGAATTTGCCTACAATGCATCTTATCATCAAAGCATAGGAATGTCACCGTTCAAAGCACTTATGGGCAAGAATGCTTGTCTTCTCTAAATTTCTCTTATTCGACCATAAGAGTTGAGGCATCCAGGAAAATGCTCGAAGAGATGGAGGAACAAACCAAGGCAATCCAAAAGGATATTAAAGCTGCCCAAGATCGACAGAAGCATTATGCTGACACCAAGAGGTCTGAAAGGATCTTCAAGGAAGGAGATAGAGTTCTTCTATAAGTGCGACCCAAACGAAGTTCTCTATCACTTGGAAAATATAAGAAACTCAGTCCTAGGTATTGTGGTCCCTATACAGTTATCAAGTGTCTAGGTAAAAGTGCCTATAAACTCCAACTCCCAGCCCATATCAAAGTCCACAATGTATTTCATGTAAGTTTATTAAAACCATATGTACCAAGTCTTGATCATATTCTTGATGATGAACAAGTTGTAATCCCTACTCAAGGAGTCCTTGAACTACAGCCCAATAGCATCATAGATTCTAGGGAAAGGCAACTCCGAAATAGAACTCTCGTAGAACATCTAGTACAGTGGAAAGATTACCCTGAAGAAGATGCAACTTGGGAAGATGAAGCTACTCTTAAGGGATTATCTCCAATTCATGACGAGATGAGGACATCTCGATTTCTTTAAGGGGGGAAGGATGTAACATACCCATCTTCACTAATAAAGAAATGTCCATGTAATAGATAAATTTATGAGTTTTTATGGTATAAAAATCAATGACTTTATTATTTGAGTCATTTCTACTTAGAATCTTCAAATTTTGAGTCCAAATTTGGAATTTGCGTGCGATTTTACCCTAGTAGAGGATTTTACAGCATCCAAAACGGACACCGGATCAAGCTTATACGCGCATTTCAGTCATTTTAGTTAAAAAGTGACAACATTTAAACCTTAATAAATGCACGACCGGGCGTCCGATTGACGAACGGTCTGAACTCCAACGACCAGGAGAACCTCTCGGATTTTTATATATAAAAAAATTCACCCCCGGGGTGGTCTGGCACGTAAATCAAGGCGAGCGTCCCAAATTTGGGTACCCTGCTCCAAAATTTGGGCCGTACACTTACTAGGGTGCCTGTATGATGGACACCCAAGAACCAAAGGACGGCCGCCCACTATGTGGTCCACACGTACCCTTACGTGGACACCCATGCTGCCCCAGACCAGATAAGGTGTTGGGGTAAAGGCCCCAAGTATGTACAAGTGTGTACATGTGTATAAGTGTATGCCCATTATTTGGTCCGTTTCACATTCACTTATTAATAAGTGTGGAGTGCACTCCAAGTCATAAGTGTGGAGTGCACTCCAAGTCATTGTAAAGGTCACTCTTCTTATAAAGGGGTTGTGGTGTGCCCCTAACTACAACAAGCCAACTATTCACACCCACCAAACATTGGTGTGCTCTCTCTCCCTCTCTCTCTCTCTTACTCTCCCTCTCTGTGTATGTCTCTCCCATGAAACCCTAAAGCCGCAGGTCCTCCTTGCTCCTTCAACTGGTATCAGAGCCTGGTTCTCTTGCTTAGGGTTTTGGCTGCGGTGCTCTTCTGTTCTCCTCTCATCTCCCTCGACCTTGGGGACTACTTTTGTCGCGAAGAACTCCAATTCTGTAGCGAAGAAAGCTTGGGGACGACTTCTGTCGCGAAGAACTTCAACTCTGTCGCGAAGAACTGCAAGAGCTTGGTCGCCGGTGCTCCCCTCCCTCTTCTCCTCTGCTGGTCGCCCCCCTTTCTGCTGGTCGCCTCACTTTTGCAGCTGGCCGCCTTCCTTTTGCTGGTCGCCCTGCTGTTGCAGCCAAGAAGGCTGCCCAGGCAGCTCAAGGGGGCTGCCCAGGCTGCCCACGCAGCCCACAGGGCTGCCCAGCCAGCCCACGCAGCCAGCCAACGGGGCTGCCCAGCCAGCCAGCCACCCAGCCCACGTGGCTGCCCAGCAGGCCCACGGGCTCCTGGAGTGCCTCCCTTTATCAGATCTGCAGACACACAGCCAGCAAATTTCAAGAGGTATTTTGCTTCATTTTCTGGGGCTTTTTCTTGTTTTCCATGCAATTGTGCAGATTACGCAGGTAATGGTGGAAAACAATTGGGGCTTTTGTCAATTAAAGCCAATTTGCAGACATTGAAGCCGAAATTTTGGGGCTTTTCATGTATTGGCACCGGACAGTCACAATTGCAGGCATTAAGGTGTTAATTGAAGCATTATTGCATCAATTGAGTCCAATTTTGGGTAATTGACCGTCAATCGAAGCTCATTGCAGTGGCAATTTGGGGCTTCTCATGTAATTGGACAATTGGTGATGCATATGTCTTGTGGTAACACTGTCCATGCATATTTGACAATTTTGGGTCAATTTTGACCAAGTTTGACTGTCAAAATTTGGGGCTTTTGGCAAATGTATGTGGCTGCACTGTTTATGACAGTTTTGGGAGATGTATTTTATGTCATTGTGTCAGTTTGATCATTGACAGTGGGAGTATTCCGCAGTGGGAGATATACCTTGGGAGAACATTTGGGTGCAGTGTTTTGCACAGATTCCGCAGTGGGAGATATACCTTGGGAGAACATTTGGGTGCAGTGTTTTGCACAGATTCCGCAGTGGGAGATATACCTTGGGAGAACATTTGGGTGCAGTGTTTGCACAGGGTTGAGCACTTTGTGTGCATTTGGGTGTAGTGTTTGCACAGGTTTGTAGAGAGTCAAGTATTGACTTTGGTTGTACTTTGCTATGGCAACCACAGGTGAAAGTTCTTCTTTGCTTCACATCAAGAAGCTTGAAGGCTCTCATAATTATGACATTTGGCAAACTCAGTGCTACAATGTGTTGCTCCAGAAGAAGCAGCACAAGCCTATCAAAGAAAAGGGTGTAATGCCTGCTTCTCTTACTGCTGAAGAGTGGGAAGATGTGGATGAGCTTGCGAGATCCACTATCATGTTGTCTGTGTCAGACTCATTACTTTTCAGCATTCGTGAAGAGAAGACTGCTTGGGGAATGTGGCAGAGATTGCAGGACTTGTATGCCCAACAAAGTGCCTCAAGCAAAGTGTATTGGTTGAAGAAACTCATAGGCCTTCAGATGAAGGAAGGGGCTTCTATGACAGCCCATCTCAATGAGTTTAATGGTATTGTCAGCCAGGTTATAAATCAAAAGTTGGCAATGGACGATGAGTTCAAAGCCACCTTTTTGTTATGCACTTTGCCAGAGAGTTGGGACACATTCAGGACAGCCACTAGCAATTCGCATGCTATGCTGTCATATGCAGATGTTGAGGGTGCTCTTCTTCAAGAAGAGATGAACAGGAAAAACAACTCTGTTGGAAAGTCCAATGCAATGAATGCACGTGGGAGATCCCAGCAAAGGGGGAAAAGCCAAGAAAGGGGAAGGAGCAAGTCTCGCTCCAAAAAGGACTTGGAATGCCATTATTGTGGCAAGAAGGGACACTTCAAAAAGCAATGCTACAAGTGGAAAAATGATCAAAAGGAAAAGGGAAAAGGCAAAGACAAGGATGAAGCAAGTGAAGCCAAAGATGCAAAGCCAAAGGGTAAAAGTGGAGTCAAGATTGAAGAAGTCAATGTGTCACATGCAGGTGACAGTGTGGATGAAGTCCTATTTACGTCTTCACTTGATGCCCATTCACTTCTTACAGGTGGTCATGGTATGCACTCATGGATCATTGATTCAGGTGCCTCCTTTCATGTCACAGGTTGCAGAGACTTGTTTGTCAGGTACACTGCTGGCAATGAAGGAGTTGTTTATTTGGGTGATAACCATGCATGCAAGATACTTGGCAGAGGTGATGTGAGGCTTGTATTTTCAGATGGCTCACAGCTTATGCTCCATGATGTCAGGCATGTGCCTGAGATCAAGAAGAATCTGCTTTCTACTGGACAGCTTGATGATGCTGATTATGTTACCACATTTGGTAGTGGAAAGTGGAAGATTAGTAAGGGCTCACTGGTTGTTGCCAGAGGCTCTAAGGTTGATACTCTATACTTCATGTATGCTGGTGTTTGTCACCATGCCGATGTGAATGCAACCGAGTTGCCGCAAATCTCTTTGTGGCATAACCGGTTGGGACACATGAGTGTCAAAGGAATGGAGCTCTTATCTCGTTATGGTTATTTGCCTTCTCTTAAGTTCTCAGGTTTTCAGTTTTGTGAGCATTGCATCTATGGTAGGCAACTACAGTGCCCTCACAAGAAAGCTCTTGGACAGAAAGATGCTCAGTTAGAGCTTGTGCATACAGATGTATGTGAGATGCCTCAGCTTTCATTGGGTGGGGCAAAGTATTTTGTGTCATTTATTGATGATGCCACACGTAAGGTGTGGGCATATCCTCTTCGTCTGAAGAGTGATACATTTTCAGTGTTTGAGAAGTTTGTTGCTCATGTTGAGAATCAAACTGGCAAAACACTGAAGGCTTTGCGTTCCGATAATGGTGGAGAGTATATGTCCAAACAGTTTCAGGACTTTTGTGATGCTAAAGGCATCAAGAGGGAGCTCTCTACTCCTTATGATCCTCCACAAAACGGGACAGCAGAGAGGATGAACAGGACCATTCAGGAGAAGGTCCGTTCTATGTTGTCACATGCTGCATTACCTCATGGTTTTTGGGCTGAAGCTGTTATGACAGCCGTTCACCTTATAAACAGGTCACCTAACACGAGGCTTGGTGGGAAAGTGCCAGAAGAAGTATGGACAGGGAAGCCTCCGTCATACAAGCACTTGAGAGTGTTTGGTTGCGTTGCGTACGTGCACATACGCAGGGAAATGCGCACCAAACTTGATCCTAAGTCTCATAAATGCATATTCCTAGGATATGGTGACAAAGGTGAAATGGGGTATAGACTTTGGGATCCCATGAATAGAAAGATCATACGCAGCAATGATGTCATTTTTGATGAAACATGCATGTATAAGGAGCCTGCAAGGCAACAGGAGCCTGGCAGAGTCATCTTTGATGATGATGGACATCATGGACAACAACAAAGGGCTGTAAATCAGCCATTACAGCAGGAAAACCAGCCCTTAAATGGTGCTGAAAATGGTCCAAATGGACAGCCAGATATGGCAGAAGATATCCCTATGGATATACCACAGTTAGAGGAGATACCGGGCATGATTTTTCAGCCTTATGGCATGGAACAGGAGCCACCGATGGGTGATATGCAGGCTGGACAGCAACCTGCAAATGATGGTCATTGGGTACGGAGGTCCACTAGACCCTCCAGAGTCCCTGACAGGTTTGTTCCAGGGGTTGACTACTTGATGCTCACTGACTGTGGGGAGCCCTCATGTTACAAAGAGGCTTTACAGAGGGCAGATAAGGCTCTATGGGAGCGTGCTATGCAGTCAGAGATGGATTCTTTGCATAAGAATAGCACATGGGATTTGGTGCAGCTACCTACTGGCAAAAAGACATTGCCATGCAAGTGGGTTTACAGGCTCAAAGTTACACCTGGGACTAAGCCAAGGTACAAAGCCAGATTAGTGGCAAAGGGCTTTAAGCAGGAATATGGTGTGGACTTTGATGAGATCTTCTCTCCAGTGGTCAAAATGACTACACTTAGAGCTGTGTTAGCTTTGGTTGCACATGAGGATCTGGAATTGGTTCAGATGGATGTGAAGACAGCCTTTCTTCACGGAGATCTCCATGAGGAGATATATATGAAGCAGCCAGAGGGTTATGCAGTGAAAGGGAAAGAGAAGCTTGTATGCAAGCTGAAAAAGAGTCTTTATGGGCTCAAACAGGCACCAAGGGAATGGTATCATAAATTTGATACATTCATGAAATCCCAAGATTTCAGGAGAAGTGACATAGATCACTGCTTGTACACCAAGAAAGCTTTGGATGGCAGTCTATTGATCCTCATCTTGTATGTTGATGATATGTTGATTGCCGGGAAATCTCGTAAGGAGATGGATGCCTTGAAGCAGAGGCTGCATCAGACCTTTGATATGAAGGATTTGGGTGATGCAAATCACATCTTGGGTATGCGGATTCTTCGGGACAGAAATCAGCATGTGTTGTATTTGTCTCAGAAGGAATACATTGGCAAAGTCTTGCAGAGGTTCAATATGGATGGGGGGAAGAAGACTAGTACTCCGTTGCCTCCATATGTGAAACTCAGTGCTATGGACAGCCCACAGTCAGATAGAGACAGGGCTGATATGGCCAAGATTCCGTATGCCTCAGCTTGTGGCAGTCTCATGTATGCCATGGTTGCTACCAGACCAGACATTGCATTTGCAGTTGGTGTGGTTAGCAGATATATGGCCAACCCTGGCAAGAAGCATTGGGAAGCAGTGAAGGGTATCATGAGATACCTAAAAGGCACACAGGATATGTGCATTTGCTTTGGCAAACAGGATGCATTAGTGCATGGTTACACGGATTCGGATTATGCCGGTCATCCAGATAACCGGAAGTCTACTACCGGTTATGTGTTTACATTCACAGGAGGTGCAGTATCATGGATATCCAGGATGCAGAAGTGCATTGCCTTATCTACTACAGAGGCCGAGTATATTGCAGCCACAGAGGCTTGCAAGGAAGCATTATGGCTATCTCGGTTAGTGGCAGATTTGGGCTATACAGGGGATATTCCATTGTTGCATTGTGACAGTCAGAGTGCCATCCAGTTGGCAAAGAACCCTGTCTTTCATGCAAAGACGAAGCATGTGGATGTGAAGTATCACTTCATCAGAGAGGTGATAGAGGACAAGCTGATTCAGCTTGTCAAGATTCATACGGATGACAACCCAGCGGATCTGTTGACCAAGAGTTTACCTCCAGAGAGGTTTGCTCACTGCAGGCACTTGATGGGCATTGGATGATCAGACATCTGCTGATCTCTCTCCTCTTTTAGGCACACACTGGCCTTTAAGTGGGAGGTTGTTGGGGTAAAGGCCCCAAGTATGTACAAGTGTGTACATGTGTATAAGTGTATGCCCATTATTTGGTCCGTTTCACATTCACTTATTAATAAGTGTGGAGTGCACTCCAAGTCATATGTGTGGAGTGCACTCCAAGTCATTGTAAAGGTCACTCTTCTTATAAAGGGGTTGTGGTGTGCCCCTAACTACAACAAGCCAACTATTCACACCCACCAAACATTGGTGTGCTCTCTCTCCCTCTCTCTCTCTCTTACTCTCCCTCTCTGTGTATGTCTCTCCCATGAAACCCTAAAGCCGCAGGTCCTCCTTGCTCCTTCATAAGGTACATGCGTACCACTCCTTTCTCGGACAACTGACACCGTACCTTTCCCCTAGACCCATACATGCCACTGGTCCATAGCCTTTGATAGTACACCGTTCTTTCATCCTTGCTTTGCGCAGTGCCCGTACCCTCACCCCTCAGCTATATAAACCCCCGGGGTGCTCCCCACCCACAGGCAGCACACATTTCTATGTAGCGTGTGCCTTGTTGTACCATCGTTCGTACCGTCTGTACCGTCCCTGTGTAGCGTACTTGCTGCAGTACAGCCGCCCTTGCAGCCACCCCTCTCACACCCCCTCATTTGCCTCTTTTCAGATAGGTCGATTTTCCTCCATCCCCCTCTTGCTAGAAGGCAGTGTCCTTAACTCTTCTCCCCCCCTGTGAATATACTTATAGCAGCCCTCTCAGCCCTCCTCCACATTTTTTTGTCTTAAGGACATCTCACAATCCCCCCCCATTTGCGTAGACTTTAATAAGGGATTTTTTCCTTTAGATAGAGTTCATACGCTATAGTCTTTTGCTCATACGGTGAGCAAACGATCTCAGAATTAAGATCCGACTGAAGCGTTTCGACCGCAGCAGCAAGCCCTACAAGTCGACGTCCAAGATGGCCCCATCCCGAAAACGTTAGAATATTACCCCGAGAGGAGCACCCAACAACGAAATTAGGGAAGATGCTCCCAATGCGGCTCCAACCCTCCCTCTTCAAGCTCCTCAAGGAAATGGTGGCCAGGTTAGATTGGTTATATTTTAAAGAAAAGTTTTTGTTATATATTTCGCTAATAAATGTGTATCTTTTCCTTTTTGAAATAATAACATAAAATTGTATGAAGTTACAAATTGTGTGATGCTGTATTTAATAAATGGTATTGAAATTGTTATCTTTAAAGAAGTACAAGTTTTTCCTGGCTTCAGTGCTAACTCCGTTCCGTGCTTGTGTAGCCGAGCGACGTCGTTAGCAAAGCCCGGGATTGGCCTAAGGTATCCCTCATACCATTGGGAGAATAAGGTTTGCCGATTGAGGCGAGAGGTTATGATGCTGCCTAGTTCTGAGGGCCCAGGCTAGTGCGGTGAATAAGCCCACCCTAGTGTGCAGACATCCCTCTGAGGGGCGGGAGGATCGAGCGATGGAGCCTGAGAGGGCGATAGGCTGGCTTGAGTCCTCGCTAGCGACGATGAGGTGTATGGTCCCGTAGGGTTTTGCCCCCAGCATGTAGAGGCTGGAAGGCCAAATTCTAGATCATTTGCAGAAAAAGGAAAAGAATAAGAGAGCTAGTTTGTGTAAGATTCCTCTCCCACCCCCTTTTTGATGTCTAGTATCTTTCCCTGTAATCAATCCCTCTTCAGAAATATAAAGACCTTGTTTCTATCTGTTTTAGCCTAGAGAGAGAAAAATATTCTAGAGAGAGAATATTCAGATTTTGAATATTTTTGGATAGAAAAATATCTCTTCTAATTCAGATGAGTTCCCCTGAAACAGAAATTCAAAAAAGAATTTTCCAATGTGCAATTGGAATTAATTGAAAATAGGTATAAAGAACCTTAGCCTAAGGGTCTAGATTTTCAGAAATCTTTAGACTATGGTCCAATTAAGGTTCCTATGGACCAATAGCATCAATCCATGTGTAGGGAGGAGATAAATCCAACTTGTAAAAAGAAAATACCCAAACATGAGTAAATGCTCACATGAGGTGAAGAGTTGAAAATGTACAAGGTTTATTAGTAAAAAACTATGTGCAATATTAAAAATATGAGATATTTTGGGTATAATGATTTTATTATGACACATATGTAAGGAAGGGGAGTCCCTTAAATGCTCACATAAGATGAAGAGTTGAAAATGTACAAGGTTTATTAATAAAAAACTATGAGCAATATTAAAATGATTCCATTATGACACATATGTAAGGAAGGGGAGTTCTTTAAAGGAGGTGCATATTTCACATAAGATGAAGAGTTGAAAATGTACAAGGTTTATTAGTAAAAAACTATGAGCAATATTAAAATGATTCCATTATGACACATATGTAAGGAAGGGGAGTTCTTTAAAGGAGGTGCATATTTCACATGCTTGAATGAGTTTTAAACTCATAAAAATTGAGATATTTCATCTCTCCTCTCTCCTCATTCAAGTCTAGTTCCAAAAAGTTAGCTTAACTGACCTAAAAATGGTCAAATATTGACCAAACTGATTTAGAAAATTCTAGAATCAGTTTGTTTGGTTAGGAGCTCAATTTTTCCTATAAATAGAAGCCTCCCCCTTGTTGAAAAATATATAGTGTTTATGCATCGTTACTCTACTCCACCTAAGCCAAGAACTGTGAATTCATTTAATAATTCACTAGTTTTTGGAGCTTCCCTCTTTCTTCAATCCCCATTAGTGGCTCCATCAACATACTTAACCAATTGATTGGTTGGGGGCCTCTACCGTGAACAAAGAATCAAGCAAGTTGTAAGGTAATTAGTGAATATTGATCTTTCTATAATTTCTCAATGTTTCTCTCTTCTCAACCCCTCTCAAGCTTGAGAAGTTTAATTGGTATGGTTTTTTTTAAATACTATTGAAGTTTGAATAGTAGTGAAGAGTTACATAAGTTAATAAATGCTATTGAAGTTAATTTTCATTTATGTTTAAATTCTAATGATTTTTATGTAAATTCTCTCTCTCACTCAATGTGAGATCCCAATCTCCACCGCGGAACGGATTCGGGTTACTAGCAGCGGAAGTAGCACATCATGCGTGGGTAGGGATCTCACACTCGGGGCCTCGCCCACGGATATCCGGATAAGAGACTAATCCGTCGGTTTGTCCAAAACCGAAATCGAAAAAACTTCCTTTACCCGGAAAGCATGGGCGATTCCACCAGGATAACTCTTTACTCTAACGTAGTCAAGATCATTACGAATCAACTGATCTGACTGCACCTTTAATGGTACTTGGTCAAATCAAGGAAGAAACTTGCACTTGGATCATTGGGATCAACGCTTTTTTCCCCATCAAGAGGCACAGCCGTTGATTCCTATCCATAGAACAATTTCTATCCGGGATTTACTTCATCTATCGTAATAATAGAAATTAAATCTCGATTTACGGATCCATCAGTCCAGCCTAACCCCATCCGATCCCATGGGTTAGCCAACCGCCCAACCACTGTAGTGATGGGATCCAATTTGGAATTTGGTTAGGTTTTGTCCCGGGTACCAAGGAAAAGAGTTCCAAGGCCCCCTAGCCGGAATTTCATGCAAACATAAAACTAGCCACACCACTTACACACCCAATATGAAAATTGCCTTTTTCCTAGCATCAGCTAACTTTAAAACAATCCTTTAATGAAACCATAGTACCACTGATCACAATCTCCCAATTTATCCAGTTGATTCATAATTTCCCATCATTCCTTCATCAGAGTATCTATGGCATCATTGGCAACTAGAACGCTCACCACCTGTCCACACAGAGGCCGTTTCCATAGTTCCTAGCCCATAATACTCGGCAATATAATCACTTATCAAGATGGACTCTCGTTGAAGATCAGCAAGATCAACCAACAGATCCATATAAAAGAGCCATGGACTCATCCGTTGAGGACCAGCAAGGTCAGTCAACCAGATCCATGCCCGGTTTCACAAAACAACTCTTACTCCTTGTTCCAATATCTTCCTCGACGCACGCGTGGGTATCCTAGGCGACCCAGAGCCCGAGCACCGTATGGTCAGCACCCTCTAGGATCCTTCGCAGGTGACCTAGCGCTTCACTCATAGGCCGCTTCCTTGGTCCCTCATCCACCGTACCGGAAGCTCACCATTTTAATCGAACCGAGGCTGGTCAAGACCTCGGTCGACCTTGCTACGCGAGACGTCCTCCATTGACTCTCCGTCAGCAGTTGCAACTTTATCAGTTAGGTCTCCACGACCTTCATCACAAGACGGTCAAAATGCTTCCCCAGCATTCTTGACATAAAACAGCCATTTACAAACAGCATTTACAAACAGTTTACAAATACAGTTTCTATATTAACTCTCATTTTTCCACATTATCCCTCATTAATCCACATTACTTATTCCACATTCCATGTATATGTGTACTCATCCAATCACCTCCTTTTCCATCTCTTCACTTTAGATTCCTTCACATCACATATCATATATTCACATCCATATCCACATCCATACATCCACATCCACATCCACATTCACATCCATACATCCACATCTACATGCTTATCTCCATTTCCACATCCTCATTTATACATCCACATCCCATATCCACATTCATACATACACATCCATATCCACATCCACATGCATACATACATCCACCTCCACATTCCCATTCACATATATACATCCATATCTACATGCACATTCACATCCATACATCCACATCTATATCCTCATCCGTACATCCACATTCATGCATCCATATCTACATGCTTATCTCCATTTTCACATCCTCATTTATACATCCACATCCCATATCCACATTCATACATACACATCCATATCCACATCCACATGTATACATACATCCACCTCCACATTCCCATTCACATATATACATCCATATCTACATGCACATTCACATCCATACATCCAAATCTATATGCTCATTCACATCCATACATCCACATTCATGCATCCACATCTACATGCATACATCCATACATCCACATCCACATTTACATCCATGCATCCACATCTACATCCTCATTCACATCCATACATCCACATCCATACATCCATACATCCACATCCACATCCACATTCACATCCATACATCCACATTCATACATCCACATCCACATCCATACATCCACATTCATACATCCACATCCACATCCATACATCCACATCCATACATCCACATCCACATCCACATTCACATCCATACATCCACATTCATACATCCACATCCACATCCACATGCATCTTATCATATCTTATCACTTCCCATATCTTTTATGCATACCTCTATGCATGAAATTCAATTATGCTAAAAGTAACACTTTTATAATAAAATATTCAACTTTTATGCATACCTCTATGCGTGAAATCCAATATGATAAAAGTAACACTTTTGATATAAAAAAATTATCCTTTATGCATACTTCTATGCATGAAAATTAAAAATGATAAAAGTAACACTTTTGATATAAAAATTTTTCTTTATGCATACTTCTATGCATGAAAATTAAAAATGATAAAAGTAACACTTTTAATATAAAAAAATTATCCTTTATGCATACTTCTATGCATGAAAATTAAAAATGATAAAAGTATCACTTTTGATATAAAAAAATTTCCTTTATGCATACTTCTATGCATGAAAATTAAAAAATGATAAAAGTAACACTTTTGATATAAAAAAATTTTCTTTATGCATAATATTAAAATTCAATTTCTCCATGATTATAATGAAATTCTTTCAATTAATCTAGGATGATAATTCCTAGAATATGGTAGGAAGTCCTCTTTTTATGCTTTGAATGAAATTATTTTATGCATAATTTTTATAAAAATTTTGCCATAGCTCCGCTGCTATGACTGATAAATCTCAATTTTTTTCTAAGGGATAAAGCTTATCATTAAGGAAATAATTAAAATGATCTCTAATTGGATCATTAATCTATAATGGATTAAATCATCAATATGCATAAACTAAAAGCATAGAAAAAAGCCATTAATTTGGCCTCAAGCATAGCTTAATCTTGGATTAAGGAAAAGCTTTATGAAAAGCTTCATTTGGATTGAGAATGGGTCATGAGTACGACCATTTCTTGAGTGAGAGAGAGAAATTACATAAAAACCATTAGAATTTAAACATAAATAAAAATTAACTTCAATAGCATTTATTAAATTATGTAACTCTTCACTACTATTCACCAATTAACTTTAATAGCATTTAAAAAACCATACCAATTAATCTTCTCAAGCTTGAGAGGGGTTGAGAAGAGAGAAACATTGAGAAATTATAGAAAAGATCAATATTCACCAATTACCTTACAAATTGCTTGATTCTTTGTTCACGGTAGAGGCCCCCAACCAATCAATTGGTTAAGTATGTTGATGGAGCCACTAATGGGAATTGAAGAAAGAGGGAAGCTCCAAAAACTAGTGAATTATTAAATGAATTCACAGTTTCTGGCTTAGGTGGAGTAGAGTAACGATGCATAAACACTATATATTTTTCAACAAGGGGGAGGCTTCTATTTATAGGAAAAATTGAGCTCCTAACCAAACAAACTGATTCTAGAATTTTCTAAATCAGTTTGGTCAATATTTGACCATTTTTAGGTCAGTTAAGCTAACTTTTTGGAACTAGACTTGAATGAGGAGAGAGGAGAGATGAAATATCTCAATTTTTATGAGTTTAAAACTCATTCAAGCATGTGAAATATGCACCTCCTTTAAAGAACTCTCCTTCCTTACATATGTGTCATAATGGAATCATTTTAATATTGCTCATAGTTTTTTACTAATAAACCTTGTACATTTTCAACTCTTCATCTTATGTGAAATATGCACCTCCTTTAAAGAATTCCCCTTCCTTACATATGTGTCATAATGGCATCATTTTAATATTGCTCATAGTTTTTTACTAATAAACCTTGTACATTTTCAACTCTTCATCTTATGTGAGCATTTACTCATTTTTGGATACCCAAAATATCTCATAGTTTTAATATTGCTCATAGTTTTTTACTAATAAACCTTGTTCATTTTCAACTCTTCACCTTATGTGAGCATTTACTCATTTTTGGGTATCTTCTTTTTACAAATTTGGATTTATCTCTTCCCTACACATGGATTGATGCTATTGGCCCATAGGAACCTTAATTGGACCATAGTCTAAAGATTTCTGAAAATCTAGACCCTTAGACTAAGGTTCTTTATACCTATTTCCAATTAATTCCAATTGCACATTGGAAAATTCTTTTTGAATTTCTGTTTCAGGGGAACTCATCTGAATTATAAGAGATATTTTTCTATCCAAAAATATTCAAAATCTGAATATTCTCTCTCTAGAATAATTTTTCTCTCTCTAGGCTAAAATAGTTAGCAACAGGGTCTTTATATTTCTGAAGAGGGTTGATTACAGGGGAAGATACTAGACATCAAAAAGGGGTTGGGGGAGGAATCTTACATTCTACCCCACTTAAAAAACGCGAGATGTCCTCATCTCGCAACTTGTGATAATTTCGCAAGATTCACGAATATGAGACTTAGAGAAAAATTTTAATCAAGATTAACCACCAAGATGAGTCTTAAAGAGAGCAAGATTCAAAATACGAACAAGATTTAAACTTTATTCATTCTCGGAACTTATACAGTAAAGATAGAGGAACTCTTTACACTTCCATAAGCCCGTCCATCATATGGTCACAAAAGCAGTCCTCACAAGCTGCACAAGTATAAGGTAACTCATCTATGGGAATGATTCTGTGGGTTATTGCTGCGCCTATCTCAGTGGTATGAGGTGTTCTAACAAAAGCACCTCTGAGAGGCAAGCCAAAAACGGGGTAAAGGCATATCTTCTCATGAGGAAGAAAACACGCCAGTAAGAAGACCCGCTCAGAAAACCCAAGATGTCTTGATCTCATGACGCAGTAGTATCGAGGACCCAAACCCAAGGCTTCGATAACCATGGCCAAGCGGACATTGTTATGAAAGTGCTGCTGACCCCAGGGTGTTACCCTAGTTATGTCTTGATAGGTCCGCCATTTGGTCTGCGCTACAGAAGTTCCTAGGTGAGGAAAAAGTGAGCGCTCATACTGTTCTATAAAATCCTTCTTCACAGACTCACTTGCATCTTGAAGGTGAGGAATCATTATGGATAAAACTAATTCTTGTTGCCAAGCCATGAAGGAGATTAAGAAAGAAAGGAGATGGATGGGAGTAAGATTACTGTGAACGACAAGTAAAAGTTGCAACTTATATAAAGGAAGGAGCTAGCGTAACTTAGAAGCCAACGGTAACTTGCCACTGAAGTTTTACCGTCTTTCCATGATTTGGGTTTGGCATATTTTTCTATAGAAGGCATTCAGAACTTTGAGATGAGGAGATAAAAGAAGTTCGTAAGCTAAATCACCTACTTTCTTTGGTCCACAATATCTGGGAGATAACTTCTTATACTTCCCAAGAGATAAAGAACTTCTTTTGGGCCGTACTCGAATGAAGACCAAAACCTTGATATCCAAAACATCGATTCTCACTTCTGAACTCATTGTTCTGAATCTTAAAACAGGTGGGACTCTTGAGAAGTATTCAGGGAAAAGGTTCTTCCTTTTTTAAACAGAATCTTTCTTTTATTTTAGAGAGAGAATAATTATAAGATCAGAAAGGGAGATTCTTACTCCTGTATACCTCGTTGGGGGAGAATCTTACATTCTACCCCACTTGAAAAGTGCGAGATGTCCTCATCTCGCAAGGTAGAGGACAACTCTTTTTCTAAAGATCCAATTTATTCTGGGGTTCCTTATATTCTGGTCAACCCAACAGAATACGGGGATAATTATCCCTTATATAGAACTCATCATTAAATAACAATTCATTCAGATCATATCATTCATATCTTTAACACGATAATGGTCCATTAGACTGAAAATTTTCCTTCTGAACATTCCTCCACAGGAATTTTAGTTAAGCAAGTTCTCAATTTGTCATCCCTTAACTTAATCTACCGTCTCAAGTGTTAACAGTAGCAATCTGACAGCACAATCCACTAATCTCATAGTGATTTGGTGAAATCATTATCATCATTCCAGTTATGAATATCATCACTGGGACTCGTCCCATTCATCCTCATTGTGGTTTCGCTCAGCTTATTACATTTCAACTAAATTTCGGAAATCGTCATTTTTCAATCAGAATCCAATTCAATTCATCAATTCTCAAACAGAATTAAAAATCATATCAACCACATTCGAAATCATCATCTGGATAGCATTAACGCTTATAATTTTAAGTCTTAGATTTACTCGTATATACTGTCGGTAAAGAGCTGCAGTTATACCCTCGGTATATACGGATAGTCATGATACTCGAAACTATAAGGTAAATACCATCATGTCTAGGTCTCAAGCAAGTCAGGGTTCCATACAATTGCGGTACTTCCAATTGAAGACCCAATTATTAATTTACGAATTTCAATTTGAATTAACAATTTGTATGAATTATATCAAACAATTACAACCTTTTTGTGCGTCTTGATAAACTTTTGACATAATTTGCTCCTCAGTTGATCTTATTGGAGATCTATGACTTAAGTCTGATAAATAGATTTTTCTTTATCCGATCGTCCGTTAAAAAAAACATTTGTATATTTATATACAAGTTGCAATAATTACATAGAGTGGCTCGGCTCCAAAATTCAAAATCTCTTCGAGAGACGCATAAGACGACGGTACTGGGCCATAGTCATGCCCTGTTACATAAGTTCTCTAACTGCGAAGGGAGCTATTATTTTCTCCTTAGGGATAAATCGACTAAGGAGTCTATAAATTCGACATGAAAGTCTGAAATTTTGAGGTGTCGAATGATATAGAATGACACCACGCACCATTTTCAGCTTTAACAGGATCATAGTCAATGAGAGATTCTGCCACAGCATTGTATGGTGGTTGCAATGGGCGTGGACATATTGCCCTGCAAACCACTTATGTTGTATTCTCTCCGCTGGGGTAGGAAAATATAAATCCGCGAAATGGCGTGCGAGTCTTGCTCGGCTTGTTTGAGTTGAAGTGGAAGAGATGAGATGCTCGAAGGCAAATGCAATCATATCTTGAGACTGGGTGAGGTCGGGAATACCAGATAAATGTGGAACTTCCATCTATAAAAACAATTTCTTTGATTAAAATTTCTTCATTAAAGAAGCTTATGGGATGAAAATACATTATGAAAATGCTGTTTCTGAATTCTTATTACCAATTTCAGATAAGAATTTAATTATCTTTATTAGCTTTCAAAAGCTGCTCTGATACCAACTGTGAGATCCCAATCTCCACCGCGGAACGGATTCGGGTTACTAGCAGCGGAAGTAGCACATCATGCGTGGGTAGGGATCTCACACTCGGGGCCTCGCCCACGGATATCCGGATAAGAGACTAATCCGTCGGTTTGTCCAAAACCGAAATCGAAAAAACTTCCTTTACCCGGAAAGCATGGGCGATTCCACCAGGATAACTCTTTACTCTAACGTAGTCAAGATCATTACGAATCAACTGATCTGACTGCACCTTTAATGGTACTTGGTCAAATCAAGGAAGAAACTTGCACTTGGATCATTGGGATCAACGCTTTTTTCCCCATCAAGAGGCACAGCCGTTGATTCCTATCCATAGAACAATTTCTATCCGGGATTTACTTCATCTATCGTAATAATAGAAATTAAATCTCGATTTACGGATCCATCAGTCCAGCCTAACCCCATCCGATCCCATGGGTTAGCCAACCGCCCAACCACTGTAGTGATGGGATCCAATTTGGAATTTGGTTAGGTTTTGTCCCGGGTACCAAGGAAAAGAGTTCCAAGGCCCCCTAGCCGGAATTTCATGCAAACATAAAACTAGCCACACCACTTACACACCCAATATGAAAATTGCCTTTTTCTTAGCATCAGCTAACTTTAAAACAATCCTTTAATGAAACCATAGTACCACTGATCACAATCTCCCAATTTATCCAGTTGATTCATAATTTCCCATCATTCCTTCATCAGAGTATCTATGGCATCATTGGCAACTAGAACGCTCACCACCTGTCCACACAGAGGCCGTTTCCATAGTTCCTAGCCCATAATACTCGGCAATATAATCACTTATCAAGATGGACTCTCGTTGAAGATCAGCAAGATCAACCAACAGATCCATATAAAAGAGCCATGGACTCATCCGTTGAGGACCAGCAAGGTCAGTCAACCAGATCCATGCCCGGTTTCACAAAACAACTCTTACTCCTTGTTCCAATATCTTCCTCGACGCACGCGTGGGTATCCTAGGCGACCCAGAGCCCGAGCACCGTATGGTCAGCACCCTCTAGGATCCTTCGCAGGTGACCTAGCGCTTCACTCATAGGCCGCTTCCTTGGTCCCTCATCCACCGTACCGGAAGCTCACCATTTTAATCGAACCGAGGCTGGTCAAGACCTCGGTCGACCTTGCTACGCGAGACGTCCTCCATTGACTCTCCGTCAGCAGTTGCAACTTTATCAGTTAGGTCTCCACGACCTTCATCACAAGACGGTCAAAATGCTTCCCCAGCATTCTTGACATAAAACAGCCATTTACAAACAGCATTTACAAACAGTTTACAAATACAGTTTCTATATTAACTCTCATTTTTCCACATTATCCCTCATTAATCCACATTACTTATTCCACATTCCATGTATATGTGTACTCATCCAATCACCTCCTTTTCCATCTCTTCACTTTAGATTCCTTCACATCACATATCATATATTCACATCCATATCCACATCCATACATCCACATCCACATCCACATTCACATCCATACATCCACATCTACATGCTTATCTCCATTTCCACATCCTCATTTATACATCCACATCCCATATCCACATTCATACATACACATCCATATCCACATCCACATGCATACATACATCCACCTCCACATTCCCATTCACATATATACATCCATATCTACATGCACATTCACATCCATACATCCACATCTATATCCTCATCCGTACATCCACATTCATGCATCCATATCTACATGCTTATCTCCATTTTCACATCCTCATTTATACATCCACATCCCATATCCACATTCATACATACACATCCATATCCACATCCACATGCATACATACATCCACCTCCACATTCCCATTCACATATATACATCCATATCTACATGCACATTCACATCCATACATCCAAATCTATATGCTCATTCATATCCATACATCCACATTCATGCATCCACATCTACATGCATACATCCATACATCCACATCCACATTTACATCCATGCATCCACATCTACATCCTCATTCACATCCATACATCCACATCCATACATCCATACATCCACATCCACATCCACATTCACATCCATACATCCACATCCACATCCATACATCCACATTCATACATCCACATCCACATCCATACATCCACATCCATACATCCACATCCACATCCACATTCACATCCATACATCCACATTCATACATCCACATCCACATCCACATGCATCTTATCATATCTTATCACTTCCCATATCTTTTATGCATACCTCTATGCATGAAATTCAATTATGCTAAAAGTAACACTTTTATAATAAAATATTCAACTTTTATGCATACCTCTATGCGTGAAATCCAATATGATAAAAGTAACACTTTTGATATAAAAAAATTATCCTTTATGCATACTTCTATGCATGAAAATTAAAAATGATAAAAGTAACACTTTTGATATAAAAATTTTTCTTTATGCATACTTCTATGCATGAAAATTAAAAATGATAAAAGTAACACTTTTAATATAAAAAAATTATCCTTTATGCATACTTCTATGCATGAAAATTAAAAATGATAAAAGTATCACTTTTGATATAAAAAAATTTCCTTTATGCATACTTCTATGCATGAAAATTAAAAAATGATAAAAGTAACACTTTTGATATAAAAAAATTTTCTTTATGCATAATATTAAAATTCAATTTCTCCATGATTATAATGAAATTCTTTCAATTAATCTAGGATGATAATTCCTAGAATATGGTAGGAAGTCCTCTTTTTATGCTTTGAATGAAATTATTTTATGCATAATTTTTATAAAAATTTTACCATAGCTCTGCTGCTATGACTGATAAATCTCAATTTTTTTCTAAGGGATAAAGCTTATCATTAAGGAAATAATTAAAATGATCTCTAATTGGATCATTAATCTATAATGGATTAAATCATCAATATGCATAAACTAAAAGCATAGAAAAAAGCCATTAATTTGGCCTCAAGCATAGCTTAATCTTGGATTAAGGAAAAGCTTTATGAAAAGCTTCATTTGGATTGAGAATGGGTCATGAGTACGACCATTTCTTGAGTGAGAGAGAGAAATTACATAAAAACCATTAGAATTTAAACATAAATAAAAATTAACTTCAATAGCATTTATTAAATTATGTAACTCTTCACTACTATTCACCAATTAACTTTAATAGCATTTAAAAAACCATACCAATTAATCTTCTCAAGCTTGAGAGGGGTTGAGAAGAGAGAAACATTGAGAAATTATAGAAAAGATCAATATTCACCAATTACCTTACAAATTGCTTGATTCTTTGTTCACGGTAGAGGCCCCCAACCAATCAATTGGTTAAGTATGTTGATGGAGCCACTAATGGGAATTGAAGAAAGAGGGAAGCTCCAAAAACTAGTGAATTATTAAATGAATTCACAGTTTCTGGCTTAGGTGGAGTAGAGTAACGATGCATAAACACTATATATTTTTCAACAAGGGGGAGGCTTCTATTTATAGGAAAAATTGAGCTCCTAACCAAACAAACTGATTCTAGAATTTTCTAAATCAGTTTGGTCAATATTTGACCATTTTTAGGTCAGTTAAGCTAACTTTTTGGAACTAGACTTGAATGAGGAGAGAGGAGAGATGAAATATCTCAATTTTTATGAGTTTAAAACTCATTCAAGCATGTGAAATATGCACCTCCTTTAAAGAACTCCCCTTCCTTACATATGTGTCATAATGGAATCATTTTAATATTGCTCATAGTTTTTTACTAATAAACCTTGTACATTTTCAACTCTTCATCTTATGTGAAATATGCACCTCCTTTAAAGAATTCCCCTTCCTTACATATGTGTCATAATGGCATCATTTTAATATTGCTCATAGTTTTTTACTAATAAACCTTGTACATTTTCAACTCTTCATCTTATGTGAGCATTTACTCATTTTTGGATACCCAAAATATCTCATAGTTTTAATATTGCTCATAGTTTTTTACTAATAAACCTTGTTCATTTTCAACTCTTCACCTTATGTGAGCATTTACTCATTTTTGGGTATCTTCTTTTTACAAATTTGGATTTATCTCTTCCCTACACATGGATTGATGCTATTGGCCCATAGGAACCTTAATTGGACCATAGTCTAAAGATTTCTGAAAATCTAGACCCTTAGACTAAGGTTCTTTATACCTATTTCCAATTAATTCCAATTGCACATTGGAAAATTCTTTTTGAATTTCTGTTTCAGGGGAACTCATCTGAATTATAAGAGATATTTTTCTATCCAAAAATATTCAAAATCTGAATATTCTCTCTCTAGAATAATTTTTCTCTCTCTAGGCTAAAATAGTTAGCAACAGGGTCTTTATATTTCTGAAGAGGGTTGATTACAGGGGAAGATACTAGACATCAAAAAGGGGTTGGGGGAGGAATCTTACACTCAAGAAATGGTCATACTCATGAACCGTTCTCAATCCAAATCAAGCTTTTCATAAAGCTTTTCCTTAACCCAAGATTAAGCTATGCTTGAGGCCAATTTAATGGCTTTTTTCTATGCTTTTAGTTTATGCATATTGATGATTCAATCCACTATAGATTAATGATCCAATTAGAGATCATTTTAATTATTTCCTTAATGATAAGCTTTATCCCTTAGAAAAAATTGAGATTTATCAGTCATAGCAGCGGAGCTATGGCAAAATTTTTATAAAAATTATGCATAAAATAATTTCATTCAAAGCATAAAAAGAGGACTTCCTACCATATTCTAGGAATTATCATCCTAGATTAATTGAAAGAATTTCATTATAATCATGGAGAAATTGAATTTTAATATCATGCATAAAGGATAATTTTTTTATATCAAAAGTGTTACTTTTATCATTTTTAATTTTCATGCATAGAAGTATGCATAAAGGAAAAATTTTTATATCAAAAGTGTTACTTTTATCATTTTTTAATTTTTCATGCATAGAAGTATGCATAAAGGAAAATTTTTTATATCAAAAGTGATACTTTTATCATTTTTAATTTTCATGCATAGAAGTATGCATAAAGGATAATTTTTTTATATTAAAAGTGTTATTTTTATCATTTTTAATTTTCATGCATAGAAGGATGCATAAAGGAAAATTTTTTATATCAAAAGTGTTACTTTTATCATTTTTAATTTTCATGCATAGAAGTATGCATAAAGGATAATTTTTTTATATCAAAAGTGTTACTTTTATCATATTGGATTTCATGCATAGAGGTATGCATAAAAGTTGAATATTTTATTATAAGAGTGTTACTTTTAGCATAATTGAATTTCATGCATAGAGGTATGCATAAAAGATATGGGAAGTGATAAGATATGATAAGATGCATGTGGATGTGGATGTGGATGTATGAATGTGGATGTATGGATGTGAATGTGGATGTGGATGTGGATGTATGGATGTGAATGTGGATGTGGATGTGGATGTATAAATGAGGATGTGAAAATGGAGATAAGCATGTAGATGTGGATGCATGAATATGGATGTATGGATGTGAATGAGGATATAGATGTGGATGTATGGATGTGAATGTGCATGTAGATATGGATGTATATATGTGAATGGGAATGTGGATGTGGATGTATGTATGCATGTGGATGTGGATATGGATGTGTATGTATGAATGTGGATATGGGATGTGGATGTATAAATGAGGATGTGAAAATGGAGATAAGCATGTAGATGTGGATGCATGAATGTGGATGTATGGATGTGAATGAGGATATAGATGTGGATGTATGGATGTGAATGTGCATGTAGATATGGATGTATATATGTGAATGGGAATGTGGATGTGGATGTATGTATGCATGTGGATGTGGATATGGATGTGTATGTATGAATGTGGATATGGGATGTGGATGTATAAATGAGGATGTGAAAATGGAGATAAGCATGTAGATGTGGATGTATGGATGTGAATGTGGATGTGGATGTGGATGTATGGATGTGAATGAGGATGTGGATGTGGATGCATGGATGTAAATGTGGATGTGTATGTATGGATGTAGGCATGTAGATGTGGATGCATGAATGTGGATGTATGGATGTGAATGAGGATATAGATGTGGATGTATGGATGTGAATGTGCATGTAGATATGGATGTATAGATGTGAATGAGAATGTGGATGTATGTATGTATGTATGTGGATGTGGATGTATGAATGAGGACGTGATAATGAATGTATGCATGTGGATGTGGATATGGATGTGTATGTATGAATGCGGATATGGATGTGGATATGGATGTGTATGTATGAATGTGGATATGGGATGTGGATGTATAAATGAGGATGTGAAAATGGAGATAAGCATGTAGATGTGGATGTATGGATGTGAATGTGGATGTGGATGTGGATGTATGGATGTGGATATGGATGTGAATATATGATATGTGATGTGAAGGAATCTGAAGTGAAGAGATGGAAAATGATATGATTGGATGAGTACACATATAAATGGAATGTGGAATAAGTAATGTGGATTAATGAGGGATAATGTGGAAAAATGAGAGTTCGATTTAGAAACTGTATTTTGTGACTGTTTGTAAATGACTGTTTTATGTCAAGAATGCTGGGGAAGCATTTTGACCATCTTGTGGATTAAGGTCATGAAGACCTAACTGTTAAAGTTGCAACTGCTGACGGAGAGTCAATGGAGGACGTCTCGCGTAGCAAAGTCGGCCGAGGTCTTGACCAGCCTCGGTTCGATTAAAATGGTGAGCTTCCGGTACGGTGGATGAGGGACCAAGGAAGCGGCCTATGAGTGAAGCGCTAGGTCACCTGCGAAGGATCCTAGAGGGTGCTGACCATACGGTGCTCGGGCTCTGGGTCGCCTAGGATACCCACGCGTGCGTCGAGGAAGATATTGGAACAAGGAGTAAGAGTTGTTTTGTGAAACCGGGCATGGATCTGGTTGATTGACCTTGCTGGTCTTCAATGGATGAGTCCATGGCTCTTTATATGGATCTGTTGGTTGATCTTGCTGATCTTCAATGAGAGTCCATCTTGATTTTTATAAGTGATTATATTGTCGAGTATTATGGGCTAGGAACTATTGAAAAGGCCCCTGTGTGGACAGGTGGTGAGCGTTCTAGTTGCCAATGATGCCATAGATACTCTGATGAAGGAATGATGGGAAATTATGAATCAATCGGATAAATTGGAAGATTGTGATCAGTGGTACTATGGTTTCATTAAAGGATTGTTTTAAAGTTAGCTGATGCTAAGAAAAAGGCAATTTCATATTGGGTGTGTAAGTGGTGTGGCTAGTTTCATGTTTGCATGAACTTCCGGCTAGGGGGCCTTGGAACTCTTTTCCTTGGTACCCGGGACAAACCTAACCAAATTCCAAATTGGATCCCATCACTACAGTGGTTGGGCGGTTGGCTAACCCATGGGATCGGATGGGGTTAGGCTGGACTGATGGATCCGTAAATCGAGATTTAATTTCTATTATTACGATAGATGAAGTAAATCCCGGATAGAAATTGTTCTATGGATAGGAATCAACGGCTGTGCCTCTTGATGGGGAAAAAAGCGTTGATCCCAATGATCCAAGTGCAAGTTTCTTCCTTGATTTGACCAAGTACCGTTAAAGGTGCAGTCAGATCAGTTGATCCGTAATGATCTTGACTACGTTAGAGTAAAGAGTTATCCTGGTGGAATCGCCCATGCTTTCCGGGTAAAGGAAGTTTTTCCGGTTTCGGTTTTGGACAAACCGACGGATTAGTCTCTTGTCCGGATATCCGTGGGCGAGGCCCCGAGTGTGAGACCCCTACCCGCGCATGATGTGTTACTTCCGCTGCCAGTATCCTGAATCCGTTGCTCGGTGGGAACAGGGATCTCACAGTTGGTATCAGAGCAAATTGGTTAATAAAGATCAACTGAGAAGCCAAATATGTCAAAAATTTATCAAGAAGCACAAAAAGGTTGTAATTGTGTGATATAATTCATACAATTTGATATTCAAACTGAAATTCGTAATTAGTAATTGGATCTTCAGATGGAAGTACCGTAATTATATAGAATCCCTGACTTGTTTGAGGCCTAGACATGATGGTATTTACCTTATAATTCCAAGGGCCGTGACTACCCGTATATACCGAGAGTATACTGCAGCTCTTTACTGATAGTATATACGAGTAAATCTAAGACTTGAAATTATAAGCATTAATGCTATCCAGTTGATGAATTCGAATGTGGTTGATATGATTTTAAATTCTGTTTGGGAACTGATGAATTGATTGGGATTCTGATTGAAAAATGATGATTTTTGAAATTTAGTTGAAATATAATAACCTGAGCAAAACCACAATGAGGATGAATGGGACGAGTCCCTGTAATGATAAATGATGATAATGATTTCAGCAAATCACTATGAGATTAGTGGATTGTGCTGTCAAATTGCTACTGTTAATACTTGAGACGGTAGATCAAGTTAAGGGATGACAAATTGAGAACTTGCTTAACTGAAATTCCCGTGGAGGAATGTTCAGAAGGAAATTATTCGGTCTGATGGACCATTATCGTAGGAATGATATGATCTAAATGAATTATTATTTAATGATGAGTTCTATATAAGGGATATTTATCCCCATATTCTGTTGGGTTGACCGGAATATAAGGAACCCCAGAATAAATTGGATCTTAAGCAAAAGAGTTGTCCTCTACTTGCGAGATGAGGACATCTTGCACCTTTTAAGTGGGGTAGAATGTAAGATTCCTCCCCAACCTTCGAGGTATACAGGAGTAAGAATCTCCATTTTTGATCTCTAAAATAAAAGAACGATTCTGTTTAAGAAAGAAAGACCCTTTCCCTAGAATACTTCTCAGGAGTTCCACCTGTTTTAAGGATTCAGAACAATGAGTTCAGAAGTAAAAATCGGTGTTTTGGATACCAAGGTTTTGGTCTTCATTCGAGTACGGCCCAAAAGAAGTTCTTTATCTATTGGGGAGTTTAAGAAGTTATCCCCCAGATATTGTGAGCCTTATCTGAATTCAAAGAAAGTAAGCGACTTAGCTTACGAGCTTCTTTTATCTCCTCATCTCAAAGTTCTTAATGTATTTCATAGAAATATGTGCCAAACCCAAATCATGGAAAGACGGTAAAACTTCAGTGGGCAAGATACCGTTGGCTTCTAAGTTACGCTAGCTCCTTCCTTTATATAAGTCGTAACTTTTACTTGTCGCTCACAGTAATCTTACTCCCATCAATCTCCTTTCTTTCTTAATCTCCTTCATGGCTTGGCAACAGGAATTAGTTTTATCCCTGATGATTTCTCACCTTCAAGACGCAAGAGAGTCTGTGAAGAAAGACTTTATAGAACAGTATGAGCGCTCACTTTTTCCTCACCTAGGAACTTCTGTAGCGCAGACCAAATGGCGGACCTATCAAAACATAACTAGGGTAACACCCTGGGGTCAGCAGCACTTTCGTAACAATGTCCGCTTGGCCATGGTTATTGAAGCTTTGGGTTTGGGTCCCCGATACTACTGTGTCATGAGATCAAGGCATCTTGGGTTTTCTGAGCGGGTCTTCTTACTGGCATGTTTTCTTCCTCATGAGAAGATATGCCTTTATCCCGTTTTTGGCTTGCCTCTCAGAGGTCCTTTTGTTAGATCACCTCATACCTCTGAGATAGGTGCAGCAATAACCAACAGAATTATTCCCATAGATGAGTTACCCTATACTTGTGCAGCTTGTGAGGACTGCTTTTGTGACCATATGATGGACGGGCTTATGGAAGTGTAAAGAGTTTCTCTATCTTTACTGTATAAGTTCCGAGAATGAATAAAGTTTAAATCTTGTTCTTATTTTGAATCTTGCTCTCTTTAAGACTTTTCTTGGTGGGTAATCGTGATTAAAATTTTTCTCTAAGTCTCATATTCGTGCATCTTGCGAAATTATTCCAAGTTGCGAGATGAGGACATCTCGCGTTTTTTAAGTGGGGTAGAATGTAAGATTCCTCTCCCACCCCCTTTTTGATGTCTAGTATCTTTCCCTGTAATCAATCCCTCTTCAGAAATATAAAGACCTTGTTTCTATCTGTTTTAGCCTAGAGAGAGAAAAATATTCTAGAGAGAGAATATTCAGATTTTGAATATTTTTGGATAGAAAAATATCTCTTCTAATTCAGATGAGTTCCCCTGAAACAGAAATTCAAAAAAGAATTTTCCAATGTGCAATTGGAATTAATTGAAAATAGGTATAAAGAACCTTAGCCTAAGGGTCTAGATTTTCAGAAATCTTTAGACTATGGTCCAATTAAGGTTCCTATGGACCAATAGCATCAATCCATGTGTAGGGAGGAGATAAATCCAACTTGTAAAAAGAAAATACCCAAAAATGAGTAAATGCTCACATGAGGTGAAGAGTTGAAAATGTACAAGGTTTATTAGTAAAAAACTATGTGCAATATTAAAAATATGAGATATTTTGGGTATAATGATTTTATTATGACACATATGTAAGGAAGGGGAGTCCCTTAAATGCTCACATAAGATGAAGAGTTGAAAATGTACAAGGTTTATTAATAAAAAACTATGAGCAATATTAAAATGATTCCATTATGACACATATGTAAGGAAGGGGAGTTCTTTAAAGGAGGTGCATATTTCACATAAGATGAAGAGTTGAAAATGTACAAGGTTTATTAGTAAAAAACTATGAGCAATATTAAAATGATTCCATTATGACACATATGTAAGGAAGGGGAGTTCTTTAAAGGAGGTGCATATTTCACATGCTTGAATGAGTTTTAAACTCATAAAAATTGAGATATTTCATCTCTCCTCTCTCCTCATTCAAGTCTAGTTCCAAAAAGTTAGCTTAACTGACCTAAAAATGGTCAAATATTGACCAAACTGATTTAGAAAATTCTAGAATCAGTTTGTTTGGTTAGGAGCTCAATTTTTCCTATAAATAGAAGCCTCCCCCTTGTTGAAAAATATATAGTGTTTATGCATCGTTGCTCTACTCCACCTAAGCCAAGAACTGTGAATTCATTTAATAATTCACTAGTTTTTGGAGCTTCCCTCTTTCTTCAATCCCCATTAGTGGCTCCATCAACATACTTAACCAATTGATTGGTTGGGGGCCTCTACCGTGAACAAAGAATCAAGCAAGTTGTAAGGTAATTAGTGAATATTGATCTTTCTATAATTTCTCAATGTTTCTCTCTTCTCAACCCCTCTCAAGCTTGAGAAGTTTAATTGGTATGGTTTTTTTTAAATACTATTGAAGTTTGAATAGTAGTGAAGAGTTACATAAGTTAATAAATGCTATTGAAGTTAATTTTCATTTATGTTTAAATTCTAATGATTTTTATGTAAATTCTCTCTCTCACTCAAGAAATGGTCATACTCATGAACCGTTCTCAATCCAAATCAAGCTTTTCATAAAGCTTTTCCTTAACCCAAGATTAAGCTATGCTTGAGGCCAATTTAATGGCTTTTTTCTATGCTTTTAGTTTATGCATATTGATGATTCAATCCACTATAGATTAATGATCCAATTAGAGATCATTTTAATTATTTCCTTAATGATAAGCTTTATCCCTTAGAAAAAATTGAGATTTATCAGTCATAGCAGCGGAGCTATGGCAAAATTTTTATAAAAATTATGCATAAAATAATTTCATTCAAAGCATAAAAAGAGGACTTCCTACCATATTCTAGGAATTATCATCCTAGATTAATTGAAAGAATTTCATTATAATCATGGAGAAATTGAATTTTAATATCATGCATAAAGGATAATTTTTTTATATCAAAAGTGTTACTTTTATCATTTTTAATTTTCATGCATAGAAGTATGCATAAAGGAAAAATTTTTATATCAAAAGTGTTACTTTTATCATTTTTTAATTTTTCATGCATAGAAGTATGCATAAAGGAAAATTTTTTATATCAAAAGTGATACTTTTATCATTTTTAATTTTCATGCATAGAAGTATGCATAAAGGATAATTTTTTTATATTAAAAGTGTTATTTTTATCATTTTTAATTTTCATGCATAGAAGGATGCATAAAGGAAAATTTTTTATATCAAAAGTGTTACTTTTATCATTTTTAATTTTCATGCATAGAAGTATGCATAAAGGATAATTTTTTTATATCAAAAGTGTTACTTTTATCATATTGGATTTCATGCATAGAGGTATGCATAAAAGTTGAATATTTTATTATAAGAGTGTTACTTTTAGCATAATTGAATTTCATGCATAGAGGTATGCATAAAAGATATGGGAAGTGATAAGATATGATAAGATGCATGTGGATGTGGATGTGGATGTATGAATGTGGATGTATGGATGTGAATGTGGATGTGGATGTGGATGTATGGATGTGAATGTGGATGTGGATGTGGATGTATAAATGAGGATGTGAAAATGGAGATAAGCATGTAGATGTGGATGCATGAATGTGGATGTATGGATGTGAATGAGGATATAGATGTGGATGTATGGATGTGAATGTGCATGTAGATATGGATGTATATATGTGAATGGGAATGTGGATGTGGATGTATGTATGCATGTGGATGTGGATATGGATGTGTATGTATGAATGTGGATATGGGATGTGGATGTATAAATGAGGATGTGAAAATGGAGATAAGCATGTAGATGTGGATGCATGAATGTGGATGTATGGATGTGAATGAGGATATAGATGTGGATGTATGGATGTGAATGTGCATGTAGATATGGATGTATATATGTGAATGGGAATGTGGATGTGGATGTATGTATGCATGTGGATGTGGATATGGATGTGTATGTATGAATGTGGATATGGGATGTGGATGTATAAATGAGGATGTGAAAATGGAGATAAGCATGTAGATGTGGATGTATGGATGTGAATGTGGATGTGGATGTGGATGTATGGATGTGAATGAGGATGTGGATGTGGATGCATGGATGTAAATGTGGATGTGTATGTATGGATGTAGGCATGTAGATGTGGATGCATGAATGTGGATGTATGGATGTGAATGAGGATATAGATGTGGATGTATGGATGTGAATGTGCATGTAGATATGGATGTATAGATGTGAATGAGAATGTGGATGTATGTATGTATGTATGTGGATGTGGATGTATGAATGAGGACGTGATAATGAATGTATGCATGTGGATGTGGATATGGATGTGTATGTATGAATGCGGATATGGATGTGGATATGGATGTGTATGTATGAATGTGGATATGGGATGTGGATGTATAAATGAGGATGTGAAAATGGAGATAAGCATGTAGATGTGGATGTATGGATGTGAATGTGGATGTGGATGTGGATGTATGGATGTGGATATGGATGTGAATATATGATATGTGATGTGAAGGAATCTGAAGTGAAGAGATGGAAAATGATATGATTGGATGAGTACACATATAAATGGAATGTGGAATAAGTAATGTGGATTAATGAGGGATAATGTGGAAAAATGAGAGTTCGATTTAGAAACTGTATTTTGTGACTGTTTGTAAATGACTGTTTTATGTCAAGAATGCTGGGGAAGCATTTTGACCATCTTGTGGATTAAGGTCATGAAGACCTAACTGTTAAAGTTGCAACTGCTGACGGAGAGTCAATGGAGGACGTCTCGCGTAGCAAAGTCGGCCGAGGTCTTGACCAGCCTCGGTTCGATTAAAATGGTGAGCTTCCGGTACGGTGGATGAGGGACCAAGGAAGCGGCCTATGAGTGAAGCGCTAGGTCACCTGCGAAGGATCCTAGAGGGTGCTGACCATACGGTGCTCGGGCTCTGGGTCGCCTAGGATACCCACGCGTGCGTCGAGGAAGATATTGGAACAAGGAGTAAGAGTTGTTTTGTGAAACCGGGCATGGATCTGGTTGATTGACCTTGCTGGTCTTCAATGGATGAGTCCATGGCTCTTTATATGGATCTGTTGGTTGATCTTGCTGATCTTCAATGAGAGTCCATCTTGATTTTTATAAGTGATTATATTGTCGAGTATTATGGGCTAGGAACTATTGAAAAGGCCCCTGTGTGGACAGGTGGTGAGCGTTCTAGTTGCCAATGATGCCATAGATACTCTGATGAAGGAATGATGGGAAATTATGAATCAATCGGATAAATTGGAAGATTGTGATCAGTGGTACTATGGTTTCATTAAAGGATTGTTTTAAAGTTAGCTGATGCTAAGAAAAAGGCAATTTCATATTGGGTGTGTAAGTGGTGTGGCTAGTTTCATGTTTGCATGAACTTCCGGCTAGGGGGCCTTGGAACTCTTTTCCTTGGTACCCGGGACAAACCTAACCAAATTCCAAATTGGATCCCATCACTACAGTGGTTGGGCGGTTGGCTAACCCATGGGATCGGATGGGGTTAGGCTGGACTGATGGATCCGTAAATCGAGATTTAATTTCTATTATTACGATAGATGAAGTAAATCCCGGATAGAAATTGTTCTATGGATAGGAATCAACGGCTGTGCCTCTTGATGGGGAAAAAAGCGTTGATCCCAATGATCCAAGTGCAAGTTTCTTCCTTGATTTGACCAAGTACCGTTAAAGGTGCAGTCAGATCAGTTGATCCGTAATGATCTTGACTACGTTAGAGTAAAGAGTTATCCTGGTGGAATCGCCCATGCTTTCCGGGTAAAGGAAGTTTTTTCGGTTTCGGTTTTGGACAAACCGACGGATTAGTCTCTTGTCCGGATATCCGTGGGCGAGGCCCCGAGTGTGAGACCCCTACCCGCGCATGATGTGTTACTTCCGCTGCCAGTATCCTGAATCCGTTGCTCGGTGGGAACAGGAATCTCACAGTTGGTATCAGAGCAAATTGGTTAATAAAGATCAACTGAGAAGCCAAATATGTCAAAAATTTATCAAGAAGCACAAAAAGGTTGTAATTGTGTGATATAATTCATACAATTTGATATTCAAACTGAAATTCGTAATTAGTAATTGGATCTTCAGATGGAAGTACCGTAATTATATAGAATCCCTGACTTGTTTGAGGCCTAGACATGATGGTATTTACCTTATAATTCCAAGGGCCGTGACTACCCGTATATACCGAGAGTATACTGCAGCTCTTTACTGATAGTATATACGAGTAAATCTAAGACTTGAAATTATAAGCATTAATGCTATCCAGTTGATGAATTCGAATGTGGTTGATATGATTTTAAATTCTGTTTGGGAACTGATGAATTGATTGGGATTCTGATTGAAAAATGATGATTTTTGAAATTTAGTTGAAATATAATAACCTGAGCAAAACCACAATGAGGATGAATGGGACGAGTCCCTGTAATGATAAATGATGATAATGATTTCAGCAAATCACTATGAGATTAGTGGATTGTGCTGTCAAATTGCTACTGTTAATACTTGAGACGGTAGATCAAGTTAAGGGATGACAAATTGAGAACTTGCTTAACTGAAATTCCCGTGGAGGAATGTTCAGAAGGAAATTATTCGGTCTGATGGACCATTATCGTAGGAATGATATGATCTAAATGAATTATTATTTAATGATGAGTTCTATATAAGGGATATTTATCCCCATATTCTGTTGGGTTGACCGGAATATAAGGAACCCCAGAATAAATTGGATCTTAAGCAAAAGAGTTGTCCTCTACTTGCGAGATGAGGACATCTTGCACCTTTTAAGTGGGGTAGAATGTAAGATTCCTCCCCAACCTTCGAGGTATACAGGAGTAAGAATCTCCATTTTTGATCTCTAAAATAAAAGAACGATTCTGTTTAAGAAAGAAAGACCCTTTCCCTAGAATACTTCTCAGGAGTTCCACCTGTTTTAAGGATTCAGAACAATGAGTTCAGAAGTAAAAATCGGTGTTTTGGATACCAAGGTTTTGGTCTTCATTCGAGTACGGCCCAAAAGAAGTTCTTTATCTATTGGGGAGTTTAAGAAGTTATCCCCCAGATATTGTGAGCCTTATCTGAATTCAAAGAAAGTAAGCGACTTAGCTTACGAGCTTCTTTTATCTCCTCATCTCAAAGTTCTTAATGTATTTCATAGAAATATGTGCCAAACCCAAATCATGGAAAGACGGTAAAACTTCAGTGGGCAAGATACCGTTGGCTTCTAAGTTACGCTAGCTCCTTCCTTTATATAAGTCGTAACTTTTACTTGTCGCTCACAGTAATCTTACTCCCATCAATCTCCTTTCTTTCTTAATCTCCTTCATGGCTTGGCAACAGGAATTAGTTTTATCCCTGATGATTTCTCACCTTCAAGACGCAAGAGAGTCTGTGAAGAAAGACTTTATAGAACAGTATGAGCGCTCACTTTTTCCTCACCTAGGAACTTCTGTAGCGCAGACCAAATGGCGGACCTATCAAAACATAACTAGGGTAACACCCTGGGGTCAGCAGCACTTTCGTAACAATGTCCGCTTGGCCATGGTTATTGAAGCTTTGGGTTTGGGTCCCCGATACTACTGTGTCATGAGATCAAGGCATCTTGGGTTTTCTGAGCGGGTCTTCTTACTGGCATGTTTTCTTCCTCATGAGAAGATATGCCTTTATCCCGTTTTTGGCTTGCCTCTCAGAGGTCCTTTTGTTAGATCACCTCATACCTCTGAGATAGGTGCAGCAATAACCAACAGAATTATTCCCATAGATGAGTTACCCTATACTTGTGCAGCTTGTGAGGACTGCTTTTGTGACCATATGATGGACGGGCTTATGGAAGTGTAAAGAGTTTCTCTATCTTTACTGTATAAGTTCCGAGAATGAATAAAGTTTAAATCTTGTTCTTATTTTGAATCTTGCTCTCTTTAAGACTTTTCTTGGTGGGTAATCGTGATTAAAATTTTTCTCTAAGTCTCATATTCGTGCATCTTGCGAAATTATTCCAAGTTGCGAGATGAGGACATCTCGCGTTTTTTAAGTGGGGTAGAATGTAAGATTCCTCTCCCACCCCCTTTTTGATGTCTAGTATCTTTCCCTGTAATCAATCCCTCTTCAGAAATATAAAGACCTTGTTTCTATCTGTTTTAGCCTAGAGAGAGAAAAATATTCTAGAGAGAGAATATTCAGATTTTGAATATTTTTGGATAGAAAAATATCTCTTCTAATTCAGATGAGTTCCCCTGAAACAGAAATTCAAAAAAGAATTTTCCAATGTGCAATTGGAATTAATTGAAAATAGGTATAAAGAACCTTAGCCTAAGGGTCTAGATTTTCAGAAATCTTTAGACTATGGTCCAATTAAGGTTCCTATGGACCAATAGCATCAATCCATGTGTAGGGAGGAGATAAATCCAACTTGTAAAAAGAAAATACCCAAAAATGAGTAAATGCTCACATGAGGTGAAGAGTTGAAAATGTACAAGGTTTATTAGTAAAAAACTATGTGCAATATTAAAAATATGAGATATTTTGGGTATAATGATTTTATTATGACACATATGTAAGGAAGGGGAGTCCCTTAAATGCTCACATAAGATGAAGAGTTGAAAATGTACAAGGTTTATTAATAAAAAACTATGAGCAATATTAAAATGATTCCATTATGACACATATGTAAGGAAGGGGAGTTCTTTAAAGGAGGTGCATATTTCACATAAGATGAAGAGTTGAAAATGTACAAGGTTTATTAGTAAAAAACTATGAGCAATATTAAAATGATTCCATTATGACACATATGTAAGGAAGGGGAGTTCTTTAAAGGAGGTGCATATTTCACATGCTTGAATGAGTTTTAAACTCATAAAAATTGAGATATTTCATCTCTCCTCTCTCCTCATTCAAGTCTAGTTCCAAAAAGTTAGCTTAACTGACCTAAAAATGGTCAAATATTGACCAAACTGATTTAGAAAATTCTAGAATCAGTTTGTTTGGTTAGGAGCTCAATTTTTCCTATAAATAGAAGCCTCCCCCTTGTTGAAAAATATATAGTGTTTATGCATCGTTGCTCTACTCCACCTAAGCCAAGAACTGTGAATTCATTTAATAATTCACTAGTTTTTGGAGCTTCCCTCTTTCTTCAATCCCCATTAGTGGCTCCATCAACATACTTAACCAATTGATTGGTTGGGGGCCTCTACCGTGAACAAAGAATCAAGCAAGTTGTAAGGTAATTAGTGAATATTGATCTTTCTATAATTTCTCAATGTTTCTCTCTTCTCAACCCCTCTCAAGCTTGAGAAGTTTAATTGGTATGGTTTTTTTTAAATACTATTGAAGTTTGAATAGTAGTGAAGAGTTACATAAGTTAATAAATGCTATTGAAGTTAATTTTCATTTATGTTTAAATTCTAATGATTTTTATGTAAATTCTCTCTCTCACTCAAGAAATGGTCATACTCATGAACCGTTCTCAATCCAAATCAAGCTTTTCATAAAGCTTTTCCTTAACCCAAGATTAAGCTATGCTTGAGGCCAATTTAATGGCTTTTTTCTATGCTTTTAGTTTATGCATATTGATGATTCAATCCACTATAGATTAATGATCCAATTAGAGATCATTTTAATTATTTCCTTAATGATAAGCTTTATCCCTTAGAAAAAATTGAGATTTATCAGTCATAGCAGCGGAGCTATGGCAAAATTTTTATAAAAATTATGCATAAAATAATTTCATTCAAAGCATAAAAAGAGGACTTCCTACCATATTCTAGGAATTATCATCCTAGATTAATTGAAAGAATTTCATTATAATCATGGAGAAATTGAATTTTAATATCATGCATAAAGGATAATTTTTTTATATCAAAAGTGTTACTTTTATCATTTTTAATTTTCATGCATAGAAGTATGCATAAAGGAAAAATTTTTATATCAAAAGTGTTACTTTTATCATTTTTTAATTTTTCATGCATAGAAGTATGCATAAAGGAAAATTTTTTATATCAAAAGTGATACTTTTATCATTTTTAATTTTCATGCATAGAAGTATGCATAAAGGATAATTTTTTTATATTAAAAGTGTTATTTTTATCATTTTTAATTTTCATGCATAGAAGGATGCATAAAGGAAAATTTTTTATATCAAAAGTGTTACTTTTATCATTTTTAATTTTCATGCATAGAAGTATGCATAAAGGATAATTTTTTTATATCAAAAGTGTTACTTTTATCATATTGGATTTCATGCATAGAGGTATGCATAAAAGTTGAATATTTTATTATAAGAGTGTTACTTTTAGCATAATTGAATTTCATGCATAGAGGTATGCATAAAAGATATGGGAAGTGATAAGATATGATAAGATGCATGTGGATGTGGATGTGGATGTATGAATGTGGATGTATGGATGTGAATGTGGATGTGGATGTGGATGTATGGATGTGAATGTGGATGTGGATGTGGATGTATAAATGAGGATGTGAAAATGGAGATAAGCATGTAGATGTGGATGCATGAATGTGGATGTATGGATGTGAATGAGGATATAGATGTGGATGTATGGATGTGAATGTGCATGTAGATATGGATGTATATATGTGAATGGGAATGTGGATGTGGATGTATGTATGCATGTGGATGTGGATATGGATGTGTATGTATGAATGTGGATATGGGATGTGGATGTATAAATGAGGATGTGAAAATGGAGATAAGCATGTAGATGTGGATGCATGAATGTGGATGTATGGATGTGAATGAGGATATAGATGTGGATGTATGGATGTGAATGTGCATGTAGATATGGATGTATATATGTGAATGGGAATGTGGATGTGGATGTATGTATGCATGTGGATGTGGATATGGATGTGTATGTATGAATGTGGATATGGGATGTGGATGTATAAATGAGGATGTGAAAATGGAGATAAGCATGTAGATGTGGATGTATGGATGTGAATGTGGATGTGGATGTGGATGTATGGATGTGAATGAGGATGTGGATGTGGATGCATGGATGTAAATGTGGATGTGTATGTATGGATGTAGGCATGTAGATGTGGATGCATGAATGTGGATGTATGGATGTGAATGAGGATATAGATGTGGATGTATGGATGTGAATGTGCATGTAGATATGGATGTATAGATGTGAATGAGAATGTGGATGTATGTATGTATGTATGTGGATGTGGATGTATGAATGAGGACGTGATAATGAATGTATGCATGTGGATGTGGATATGGATGTGTATGTATGAATGCGGATATGGATGTGGATATGGATGTGTATGTATGAATGTGGATATGGGATGTGGATGTATAAATGAGGATGTGAAAATGGAGATAAGCATGTAGATGTGGATGTATGGATGTGAATGTGGATGTGGATGTGGATGTATGGATGTGGATATGGATGTGAATATATGATATGTGATGTGAAGGAATCTGAAGTGAAGAGATGGAAAATGATATGATTGGATGAGTACACATATAAATGGAATGTGGAATAAGTAATGTGGATTAATGAGGGATAATGTGGAAAAATGAGAGTTCGATTTAGAAACTGTATTTTGTGACTGTTTGTAAATGACTGTTTTATGTCAAGAATGCTGGGGAAGCATTTTGACCATCTTGTGGATTAAGGTCATGAAGACCTAACTGTTAAAGTTGCAACTGCTGACGGAGAGTCAATGGAGGACGTCTCGCGTAGCAAAGTCGGCCGAGGTCTTGACCAGCCTCGGTTCGATTAAAATGGTGAGCTTCCGGTACGGTGGATGAGGGACCAAGGAAGCGGCCTATGAGTGAAGCGCTAGGTCACCTACGAAGGATCCTAGAGGGTGCTGACCATACGGTGCTCGGGCTCTGGGTCGCCTAGGATACCCACGCGTGCGTCGAGGAAGATATTGGAACAAGGAGTAAGAGTTGTTTTGTGAAACCGGGCATGGATCTGGTTGATTGACCTTGCTGGTCTTCAATGGATGAGTCCATGGCTCTTTATATGGATCTGTTGGTTGATCTTGCTGATCTTCAATGAGAGTCCATCTTGATTTTTATAAGTGATTATATTGTCGAGTATTATGGGCTAGGAACTATTGAAAAGGCCCCTGTGTGGACAGGTGGTGAGCGTTCTAGTTGCCAATGATGCCATAGATACTCTGATGAAGGAATGATGGGAAATTATGAATCAATCGGATAAATTGGAAGATTGTGATCAGTGGTACTATGGTTTCATTAAAGGATTGTTTTAAAGTTAGCTGATGCTAAGAAAAAGGCAATTTCATATTGGGTGTGTAAGTGGTGTGGCTAGTTTCATGTTTGCATGAACTTCCGGCTAGGGGGCCTTGGAACTCTTTTCCTTGGTACCCGGGACAAACCTAACCAAATTCCAAATTGGATCCCATCACTACAGTGGTTGGGCGGTTGGCTAACCCATGGGATCGGATGGGGTTAGGCTGGACTGATGGATCCGTAAATCGAGATTTAATTTCTATTATTACGATAGATGAAGTAAATCCCGGATAGAAATTGTTCTATGGATAGGAATCAACGGCTGTGCCTCTTGATGGGGAAAAAAGCGTTGATCCCAATGATCCAAGTGCAAGTTTCTTCCTTGATTTGACCAAGTACCGTTAAAGGTGCAGTCAGATCAGTTGATCCGTAATGATCTTGACTACGTTAGAGTAAAGAGTTATCCTGGTGGAATCGCCCATGCTTTCCGGGTAAAGGAAGTTTTTTCGGTTTCGGTTTTGGACAAACCGACGGATTAGTCTCTTGTCCGGATATCCGTGGGCGAGGCCCCGAGTGTGAGACCCCTACCCGCGCATGATGTGTTACTTCCGCTGCCAGTATCCTGAATCCGTTGCTCGGTGGGAACAGGAATCTCACAGTTGGTATCAGAGCAAATTGGTTAATAAAGATCAACTGAGAAGCCAAATATGTCAAAAATTTATCAAGAAGCACAAAAAGGTTGTAATTGTGTGATATAATTCATACAATTTGATATTCAAACTGAAATTCGTAATTAGTAATTGGATCTTCAGATGGAAGTACCGTAATTATATAGAATCCCTGACTTGTTTGAGGCCTAGACATGATGGTATTTACCTTATAATTCCAAGGGCCGTGACTACCCGTATATACCGAGAGTATACTGCAGCTCTTTACTGATAGTATATACGAGTAAATCTAAGACTTGAAATTATAAGCATTAATGCTATCCAGTTGATGAATTCGAATGTGGTTGATATGATTTTAAATTCTGTTTGGGAACTGATGAATTGATTGGGATTCTGATTGAAAAATGATGATTTTTGAAATTTAGTTGAAATATAATAACCTGAGCAAAACCACAATGAGGATGAATGGGACGAGTCCCTGTAATGATAAATGATGATAATGATTTCAGCAAATCACTATGAGATTAGTGGATTGTGCTGTCAAATTGCTACTGTTAATACTTGAGACGGTAGATCAAGTTAAGGGATGACAAATTGAGAACTTGCTTAACTGAAATTCCCGTGGAGGAATGTTCAGAAGGAAATTATTCGGTCTGATGGACCATTATCGTAGGAATGATATGATCTAAATGAATTATTATTTAATGATGAGTTCTATATAAGGGATATTTATCCCCATATTCTGTTGGGTTGACCGGAATATAAGGAACCCCAGAATAAATTGGATCTTAAGCAAAAGAGTTGTCCTCTACTTGCGAGATGAGGACATCTTGCACCTTTTAAGTGGGGTAGAATGTAAGATTCCTCCCCAACCTTCGAGGTATACAGGAGTAAGAATCTCCATTTTTGATCTCTAAAATAAAAGAACGATTCTGTTTAAGAAAGAAAGACCCTTTCCCTAGAATACTTCTCAGGAGTTCCACCTGTTTTAAGGATTCAGAACAATGAGTTCAGAAGTAAAAATCGGTGTTTTGGATACCAAGGTTTTGGTCTTCATTCGAGTACGGCCCAAAAGAAGTTCTTTATCTATTGGGGAGTTTAAGAAGTTATCCCCCAGATATTGTGAGCCTTATCTGAATTCAAAGAAAGTAAGCGACTTAGCTTACGAGCTTCTTTTATCTCCTCATCTCAAAGTTCTTAATGTATTTCATAGAAATATGTGCCAAACCCAAATCATGGAAAGACGGTAAAACTTCAGTGGGCAAGATACCGTTGGCTTCTAAGTTACGCTAGCTCCTTCCTTTATATAAGTCGTAACTTTTACTTGTCGCTCACAGTAATCTTACTCCCATCAATCTCCTTTCTTTCTTAATCTCCTTCATGGCTTGGCAACAGGAATTAGTTTTATCCCTGATGATTTCTCACCTTCAAGACGCAAGAGAGTCTGTGAAGAAAGACTTTATAGAACAGTATGAGCGCTCACTTTTTCCTCACCTAGGAACTTCTGTAGCGCAGACCAAATGGCGGACCTATCAAAACATAACTAGGGTAACACCCTGGGGTCAGCAGCACTTTCGTAACAATGTCCGCTTGGCCATGGTTATTGAAGCTTTGGGTTTGGGTCCCCGATACTACTGTGTCATGAGATCAAGGCATCTTGGGTTTTCTGAGCGGGTCTTCTTACTGGCATGTTTTCTTCCTCATGAGAAGATATGCCTTTATCCCGTTTTTGGCTTGCCTCTCAGAGGTCCTTTTGTTAGATCACCTCATACCTCTGAGATAGGTGCAGCAATAACCAACAGAATTATTCCCATAGATGAGTTACCCTATACTTGTGCAGCTTGTGAGGACTGCTTTTGTGACCATATGATGGACGGGCTTATGGAAGTGTAAAGAGTTTCTCTATCTTTACTGTATAAGTTCCGAGAATGAATAAAGTTTAAATCTTGTTCTTATTTTGAATCTTGCTCTCTTTAAGACTTTTCTTGGTGGGTAATCGTGATTAAAATTTTTCTCTAAGTCTCATATTCGTGCATCTTGCGAAATTATTCCAAGTTGCGAGATGAGGACATCTCGCGTTTTTTAAGTGGGGTAGAATGTAAGATTCCTCTCCCACCCCCTTTTTGATGTCTAGTATCTTTCCCTGTAATCAATCCCTCTTCAGAAATATAAAGACCTTGTTTCTATCTGTTTTAGCCTAGAGAGAGAAAAATATTCTAGAGAGAGAATATTCAGATTTTGAATATTTTTGGATAGAAAAATATCTCTTCTAATTCAGATGAGTTCCCCTGAAACAGAAATTCAAAAAAGAATTTTCCAATGTGCAATTGGAATTAATTGAAAATAGGTATAAAGAACCTTAGCCTAAGGGTCTAGATTTTCAGAAATCTTTAGACTATGGTCCAATTAAGGTTCCTATGGACCAATAGCATCAATCCATGTGTAGGGAGGAGATAAATCCAACTTGTAAAAAGAAAATACCCAAAAATGAGTAAATGCTCACATGAGGTGAAGAGTTGAAAATGTACAAGGTTTATTAGTAAAAAACTATGTGCAATATTAAAAATATGAGATATTTTGGGTATAATGATTTTATTATGACACATATGTAAGGAAGGGGAGTCCCTTAAATGCTCACATAAGATGAAGAGTTGAAAATGTACAAGGTTTATTAATAAAAAACTATGAGCAATATTAAAATGATTCCATTATGACACATATGTAAGGAAGGGGAGTTCTTTAAAGGAGGTGCATATTTCACATAAGATGAAGAGTTGAAAATGTACAAGGTTTATTAGTAAAAAACTATGAGCAATATTAAAATGATTCCATTATGACACATATGTAAGGAAGGGGAGTTCTTTAAAGGAGGTGCATATTTCACATGCTTGAATGAGTTTTAAACTCATAAAAATTGAGATATTTTATCTCTCCTCTCTCCTCATTCAAGTCTAGTTCCAAAAAGTTAGCTTAACTGACCTAAAAATGGTCAAATATTGACCAAACTGATTTAGAAAATTCTAGAATCAGTTTGTTTGGTTAGGAGCTCAATTTTTCCTATAAATAGAAGCCTCCCCCTTGTTGAAAAATATATAGTGTTTATGCATCGTTGCTCTACTCCACCTAAGCCAAGAACTGTGAATTCATTTAATAATTCACTAGTTTTTGGAGCTTCCCTCTTTCTTCAATCCCCATTAGTGGCTCCATCAACATACTTAACCAATTGATTGGTTGGGGGCCTCTACCGTGAACAAAGAATCAAGCAAGTTGTAAGGTAATTAGTGAATATTGATCTTTCTATAATTTCTCAATGTTTCTCTCTTCTCAACCCCTCTCAAGCTTGAGAAGTTTAATTGGTATGGTTTTTTTTAAATACTATTGAAGTTTGAATAGTAGTGAAGAGTTACATAAGTTAATAAATGCTATTGAAGTTAATTTTCATTTATGTTTAAATTCTAATGATTTTTATGTAAATTCTCTCTCTCACTCAAGAAATGGTCATACTCATGAACCGTTCTCAATCCAAATCAAGCTTTTCATAAAGCTTTTCCTTAACCCAAGATTAAGCTATGCTTGAGGCCAATTTAATGGCTTTTTTCTATGCTTTTAGTTTATGCATATTGATGATTCAATCCACTATAGATTAATGATCCAATTAGAGATCATTTTAATTATTTCCTTAATGATAAGCTTTATCCCTTAGAAAAAATTGAGATTTATCAGTCATAGCAGCGGAGCTATGGCAAAATTTTTATAAAAATTATGCATAAAATAATTTCATTCAAAGCATAAAAAGAGGACTTCCTACCATATTCTAGGAATTATCATCCTAGATTAATTGAAAGAATTTCATTATAATCATGGAGAAATTGAATTTTAATATCATGCATAAAGGATAATTTTTTTATATCAAAAGTGTTACTTTTATCATTTTTAATTTTCATGCATAGAAGTATGCATAAAGGAAAAATTTTTATATCAAAAGTGTTACTTTTATCATTTTTTAATTTTTCATGCATAGAAGTATGCATAAAGGAAAATTTTTTATATCAAAAGTGATACTTTTATCATTTTTAATTTTCATGCATAGAAGTATGCATAAAGGATAATTTTTTTATATTAAAAGTGTTATTTTTATCATTTTTAATTTTCATGCATAGAAGGATGCATAAAGGAAAATTTTTTATATCAAAAGTGTTACTTTTATCATTTTTAATTTTCATGCATAGAAGTATGCATAAAGGATAATTTTTTTATATCAAAAGTGTTACTTTTATCATATTGGATTTCATGCATAGAGGTATGCATAAAAGTTGAATATTTTATTATAAGAGTGTTACTTTTAGCATAATTGAATTTCATGCATAGAGGTATGCATAAAAGATATGGGAAGTGATAAGATATGATAAGATGCATGTGGATGTGGATGTGGATGTATGAATGTGGATGTATGGATGTGAATGTGGATGTGGATGTGGATGTATGGATGTGAATGTGGATGTGGATGTGGATGTATAAATGAGGATGTGAAAATGGAGATAAGCATATAGATGTGGATGCATGAATGTGGATGTATGGATGTGAATGAGGATATAGATGTGGATGTATGGATGTGAATGTGCATGTAGATATGGATGTATATATGTGAATGGGAATGTGGATGTGGATGTATGTATGCATGTGGATGTGGATATGGATGTGTATGTATGAATGTGGATATGGGATGTGGATGTATAAATGAGGATGTGAAAATGGAGATAAGCATGTAGATGTGGATGCATGAATGTGGATGTATGGATGTGAATGAGGATATAGATGTGGATGTATGGATGTGAATGTGCATGTAGATATGGATGTATATATGTGAATGGGAATGTGGATGTGGATGTATGTATGCATGTGGATGTGGATATGGATGTGTATGTATGAATGTGGATATGGGATGTGGATGTATAAATGAGGATGTGAAAATGGAGATAAGCATGTAGATGTGGATGTATGGATGTGAATGTGGATGTGGATGTGGATGTATGGATGTGAATGAGGATGTGGATGTGGATGCATGGATGTAAATGTGGATGTGTATGTATGGATGTAGGCATGTAGATGTGGATGCATGAATGTGGATGTATGGATGTGAATGAGGATATAGATGTGGATGTATGGATGTGAATGTGCATGTAGATATGGATGTATAGATGTGAATGAGAATGTGGATGTATGTATGTATGTATGTGGATGTGGATGTATGAATGAGGACGTGATAATGAATGTATGCATGTGGATGTGGATATGGATGTGTATGTATGAATGCGGATATGGATGTGGATATGGATGTGTATGTATGAATGTGGATATGGGATGTGGATGTATAAATGAGGATGTGAAAATGGAGATAAGCATGTAGATGTGGATGTATGGATGTGAATGTGGATGTGGATGTGGATGTATGGATGTGGATATGGATGTGAATATATGATATGTGATGTGAAGGAATCTGAAGTGAAGAGATGGAAAATGATATGATTGGATGAGTACACATATAAATGGAATGTGGAATAAGTAATGTGGATTAATGAGGGATAATGTGGAAAAATGAGAGTTCGATTTAGAAACTGTATTTTGTGACTGTTTGTAAATGACTGTTTTATGTCAAGAATGCTGGGGAAGCATTTTGACCATCTTGTGGATTAAGGTCATGAAGACCTAACTGTTAAAGTTGCAACTGCTGACGGAGAGTCAATGGAGGACGTCTCGCGTAGCAAAGTCGGCCGAGGTCTTGACCAGCCTCGGTTCGATTAAAATGGTGAGCTTCCGGTACGGTGGATGAGGGACCAAGGAAGCGGCCTATGAGTGAAGCGCTAGGTCACCTGCGAAGGATCCTAGAGGGTGCTGACCATACGGTGCTCGGGCTCTGGGTCGCCTAGGATACCCACGCGTGCGTCGAGGAAGATATTGGAACAAGGAGTAAGAGTTGTTTTGTGAAACCGGGCATGGATCTGGTTGATTGACCTTGCTGGTCTTCAATGGATGAGTCCATGGCTCTTTATATGGATCTGTTGGTTGATCTTGCTGATCTTCAATGAGAGTCCATCTTGATTTTTATAAGTGATTATATTGTCGAGTATTATGGGCTAGGAACTATTGAAAAGGCCCCTGTGTGGACAGGTGGTGAGCGTTCTAGTTGCCAATGATGCAATAGATACTCTGATGAAGGAATGATGGGAAATTATGAATCAATCGGATAAATTGGAAGATTGTGATCAGTGGTACTATGGTTTCATTAAAGGATTGTTTTAAAGTTAGCTGATGCTAAGAAAAAGGCAATTTCATATTGGGTGTGTAAGTGGTGTGGCTAGTTTCATGTTTGCATGAACTTCCAGCTAGGGGGCCTTGGAACTCTTTTCCTTGGTACCCGGGACAAACCTAACCAAATTCCAAATTGGATCCCATCACTACAGTGGTTGGGCGGTTGGCTAACCCATGGGATCGGATGGGGTTAGGCTGGACTGATGGATCCGTAAATCGAGATTTAATTTCTATTATTACGATAGATGAAGTAAATCCCGGATAGAAATTGTTCTATGGATAGGAATCAACGGCTGTGCCTCTTGATGGGAAAAAAAGCGTTGATCCCAATGATCCAAGTGCAAGTTTCTTCCTTGATTTGACCAAGTACCGTTAAAGGTGCAGTCAGATCAGTTGATCCGTAATGATCTTGACTACGTTAGAGTAAAGAGTTATCCTGGTGGAATCGCCCATGCTTTCCGGGTAAAGGAAGTTTTTCCGGTTTCGGTTTTGGACAAACCGACGGATTAGTCTCTTGTCCGGATATCCGTGGGCGAGGCCCCGAGTGTGAGACCCCTACCCGCGCATGATGTGTTACTTCCGCTGCCAGTATCCTGAATCCGTTGCTCGGTGGGAACAGGGATCTCACACTGTGTGGATATGGGATATGGATGTATAAATGAGGATGTGAAAATGGAGATAAGCATGTAGATGTGGATGCATGAATATGGATGTATGGATGTGAATGAGGATATAGATGTGGATGTATGGATGTGAATGTGCATGTAGATATGGATGTATATATGTGAATGGGAATGTGGATGTGGATGTATGTATGCATGTGGATGTGGATATGGATGTGTATGTATGAATGTGGATATGGGATGTGGATGTATAAATGAGGATGTGAAAATGGAGATAAGCATGTAGATGTGGATGCATGAATGTGGATGTATGGATGTGAATGAGGATATAGATGTGGATGTATGGATGTGAATGTGCATGTAGATATGGATGTATATATGTGAATGGGAATGTGGATGTGGATGTATGTATGCATGTGGATGTGGATATGGATGTGTATGTATGAATGTGGATATGGGATGTGGATGTATAAATGAGGATGTGAAAATGGAGATAAGCATGTAGATGTGGATGCATGAATGTGGATGTATGGATGTGAATGAGGATATAGATGTGGATGTATGGATGTGAATGTGCATGTAGATATGGATGTATATATGTGAATGGGAATGTGGATGTGGATGTATGTATGCATGTGGATGTGGATATGGATGTGTATGTATGAATGTGGATATGGGATGTGGATGTATAAATGAGGATGTGAAAATGGAGATAAGCATGTAGATGTGGATGTATGGATGTGAATGTGGATGTGGATGTGGATGTATGGATGTGAATGAGGATGTGGATGTGGATGCATGGATGTAAATGTGGATGTGTATGTATGGATGTAGGCATGTAGATGTGGATGCATGAATGTGGATGTATGGATGTGAATGAGGATATAGATGTGGATGTATGGATGTGAATGTGCATGTAGATATGGATGTATAGATGTGAATGAGAATGTGGATGTATGTATGTATGTATGTGGATGTGGATGTATGAATGAGGACGTGATAATGAATGTATGCATGTGGATGTGGATATGGATGTGTATGTATGAATGCGGATATGGATGTGGATATGGATGTGTATGTATGAATGTGGATATGGGATGTGGATGTATAAATGAGGATGTGAAAATGGAGATAAGCATGTAGATGTGGATGTATGGATGTGAATGTGGATGTGGATGTGGATGTATGGATGTGGATATGGATGTGAATATATGATATGTGATGTGAAGGAATCTGAAGTGAAGAGATGGAAAATGATATGATTGGATGAGTACACATATAAATGGAATGTGGAATAAGTAATGTGGATTAATGAGGGATAATGTGGAAAAATGAGAGTTCGATTTAGAAACTGTATTTTGTGACTGTTTGTAAATGACTGTTTTATGTCAAGAATGCTGGGGAAGCATTTTGACCATCTTGTGGATTAAGGTCATGAAGACCTAACTGTTAAAGTTGCAACTGCTGACGGAGAGTCAATGGAGGACGTCTCGCGTAGCAAAGTCGGCCGAGGTCTTGACCAGCCTCGGTTCGATTAAAATGGTGAGCTTCCGGTACGGTGGATGAGGGACCAAGGAAGCGGCCTATGAGTGAAGCGCTAGGTCACCTGCGAAGGATCCTAGAGGGTGCTGACCATACGGTGCTCGGGCTCTGGGTCACCTAGGATACCCACGCGTGCGTCGAGGAAGATATTGGAACAAGGAGTAAGAGTTGTTTTGTGAAACCGGGCATGGATCTGGTTGATTGACCTTGCTGGTCTTCAATGGATGAGTCCATGGCTCTTTATATGGATCTGTTGGTTGATCTTGCTGATCTTCAATGAGAGTCCATCTTGATTTTTATAAGTGATTATATTGTCGAGTATTATGGGCTAGGAACTATTGAAAAGGCCCCTGTGTGGACAGGTGGTGAGCGTTCTAGTTGCCAATGATGCCATAGATACTCTAATGAAGGAATGATGGGAAATTATGAATCAATCGGATAAATTGGAAGATTGTGATCAGTGGTACTATGGTTTCATTAAAGGATTGTTTTAAAGTTAGCTGATGCTAAGAAAAAGGCAATTTCATATTGGGTGTGTAAGTGGTGTGGCTAGTTTTATGTTTGCATGAACTTCCGGCTAGGGGGCCTTGGAACTCTTTTCCTTGGTACCCGGGACAAACCTAACCAAATTCCAAATTGGATCCCATCACTACAGTGGTTGGGCGGTTGGCTAACCCATGGGATCGGATGGGGTTAGGCTGGACTGATGGATCCGTAAATCGAGATTTAATTTCTATTATTACGATAGATGAAGTAAATCCCGGATAGAAATTGTTCTATGGATAGGAATCAACGGCTGTGCCTCTTGATGGGGAAAAAAGCGTTGATCCCAATGATCCAAGTGCAAGTTTCTTCCTTGATTTGACCAAGTACCGTTAAAGGTGCAGTCAGATCAGTTGATCCGTAATGATCTTGACTACGTTAGAGTAAAGAGTTATCCTGGTGGAATCGCCCATGCTTTCCGGTTAAAGGAAGTTTTTCCGGTTTCGGTTTTGGAAACCGACGGATTAGTCTCTTGTCCGGATATCCGTGGGCGAGGCCCCGAGTGTGAGACCCCTACCCGCGCATGATGTGTTACTTCCGCTGCCAGTATCCTGAATCCGTTGCTCGGTGGGAACAGGGATCTCACAGTTTGGCTTGTACAGAATTGATTCATGTATCAACTTTTATATATATATCTTGTCTTTGGCAGCATGATTGTATTGTGTAAAAAGGCTGTTTTAACAAACCTTGTGAAAAGGGCCGTAATTAAGGAACATGTTTATTTATGTCAAACAATGTGGTAGGATTAATTAGAAAACAAATTGACGCATTAGTAGGGTGGAAAGTGGGAGGATGGAATGCCCCGATGGCACCATCCTACGGCGGATGGGTGGACCCGATTAGTTGGGTAGCTTTCCAACAGATTAAGTGAAAGCCCTACGCTAGATAATTAGGTTCTTGGGCAACTCTATTCTAGAAGACTAGGTCAGTGGGCTGTGCCTTGCATGGATGAGGAAAAAAGCGTTGCCTCTAGAAATTAAGTCTAGTAGTTGCCCAATTTATGATAAATTACCCTATGGGTGTATGTAGATGTGGATGTGAAAATAGATGTATGGATGTAGATGTGGATGTATGGATGTGAATATATGATATGTGATGTGAAGGAATCTGAAGTGATGAGATGGAAAATGATGTGATGGGATGAGTATACATATAAATGGAATATGGAATAAGTAATGTAGATTGATGCGGGATAATGTGGAAAAATGAAAGTTAAAATAGAAATTGTATTGTAAACTGTTTGTAAATGCTGTTTGTAAATGACTATTTTATGTCAAGAATGCTGGGGGAGCATTTTGACCATCTTGTGATTAAGGTCGTGGAGACCTAACTGATAAAGTTGCAACTGCTGAGACGGAGAGTCAATGAAGGACGTCTCGCATAGCAAGGTCAGCACCAGCCTCGGTGCGATTAAAATGGTGAGCTTCGGGTACGGTGGATGAGGGGCCAAGGAAGCGGCCTATGAGTGAAGCACTAGGTCACCTGCGAAGGATCCTAGAGGGTGCTGACCATACGGTGCTCGGGCTCTGGGTCGCCTAGGATACCCACGCGTGCGTCGAGGAAGATATTGGAACAAGAGTAGGAGTTGTTTTCTGAAATCGGGCATGGATCTGGTTGATTGACCTTGCTGGTCTTCAATGGATGAGTCCATGGCTCTTTATATGGATCTGTTGGTTGATCTTGCTGATCTTCAACGAGAGTCCATCTTGATAAGAGATTATATTGTCTAGTATTATGGGCTAGGGATTAGGAAACGGCCCCTGTGTTGACAGTGTGGTGAGCGTCCTAGTTGCCAATGATGCCATAAATACTCTGATGAAGGAATGATGGGAAAATTAAGAATTAACCGGATAAATTGGAAGATTGTGATCAGTGATACTATGGTTTTATTAAAGGATTGTTTTAAACTGGTTGAATCTGTGAAAAGGCAATTTCATATTGGGTGTGTGAGTGGTGTGACTAGTTTTATTTTTGCATGAACATCCGGCTAGGGGGCCTTGGAACTCTTTTCCTTGGTACCCGGGACAAAACCTAACCAAATTCTTAATTGGATCCCATCACTACAGTGGTTGGGCGGTTGGCTAACCCATGGGACTGGATGGGGTTAGGCTGGACTGATGGATCTGTAAATCGAGACTCAAACTTTTGTTTTTACGATAGATAAAATAAATCCCGGACAGTAACTGTTCTATGGATAGGAATCAACGGCTGTGCCTCTTGAATGGGAAAAAAAGCGTTGATCCCAATGATCCAAGTGCAAGTTTCTCCCTTGATCTGACCAAGTATCTTATAGATGTAATTGGATCAGCTCGATCAGAAATGATCTTGACTACGTTAGAGTAAAAAGTTGGTGGAATCGCCCGTGCTTTCCGGTAAAGGAAGTTTTTCCGGGTTCGGTTTTGGAACAACCGACGGATTTGTCTCTTATCCGGATATCCGTGGGTGAGGCCCCGAATGTGGGACCCCTGTCCCGCGCGAGAAGTGCTACTTCCGCTGCTAGTATCCCGAATCTGTTGCTCGGAGGGAACAGGGATCTTACAGAGTGCATATGACTGTACAGAACTAGAATTTATCAAATGGACTTTACAAATTGGAGATGATTCTTTAGGCCATCCAAAAAAATTATAAATAAGAGAAGGAGATATTTTCTTGTGAGGCTGGCTTTTGGTATGTTAATAAATAAGTCCCAAGGACAAACATTGAGTGTGTTGTGACTTTATTTGGCCACACAAGTATTCACACATGGACAGTTGTATGTTGTTATGTCACGTGTTAGATCATCTGCTGATGCAGCGAAAGTGTGTGTAAAGGACACTATGGAACATGAAAGCAACATAGAAGGTTCAAACGAAGTCTACACAGCCAATGTTATCTACAAAGAGGTATTGCAAATGGCATGCAAAAGAATGTAAATGTAATCTATGGCCAAAAGGTAGCTGTTGATATAGAGACTACATTTCTAGATACCTTTGTATTAAAGTAAACATTTGAAACGAGAATGGTTGCAAAGATGTGGCATGTGCTATCTATATTATCTTTTTGTAAGTGTGCATGATTTCAAGTTGATTGATATTTCTTTTAAAATGATAACTATTTTATTGTGATGCAAAGACATGAAATTTAATAGGAGTTGGATGGCAAATTTCCTTCAATGTATCTCACAATGGTGCTACCCTTGTCGGTATATTGAATTGATATATATAAATCTACTTACATTGTGTGGATTAAATGGTTGACATTGAAGTAAAGCCACCATACAGATCCACAATATGGAGTGACCCATCTGGATGGTTCTAATTGTTGATATGGCTCAGTGAGATCATGTTTGTTTTTTTAAACATTTGGATAAGCAAATGTTTTGCTTTTGACTTGCTTTCATTTACAGTGGCTTTATTTATTTTTCTTGCTTTCCTTGAAATACTAAATGTCCCCCATATATATATATATATATATATATATATATAGAGAGAGAGAGAGAGAGAGAGAGAGAGAGACCTCAAAATCTTGATTTGATATCACATGTATATTGCTTAGCATAGATGTAGAAATGAGATCATTTACATTTATTTATGGTGATGGAGAAGATATTGAAGGTATCCTTCTTGACGTTAGCTATAATATAGTCATCATTGTTTACCATAATCGATTTAATTTTTATGGTTTAATTGTAGACCCGCCACTTTGGAAGGACAAGCAACATCATCTCTAATAATCAAACTATTAGAGAGCACATGTGTATTATGGTATGAAAACTAGCTTTTATGAAGATTTTGTGCTTTATGTAAATAAAAATTATTATTATTATTTTTTGCAACAGGGAATATCTATATTTTTTGGAACCTAGATTATTGCTAGGTTTGTATGGTCAAGACACTTACAACGATAGTTTTGGGCTCCTTGGAATTCACCAGCTAAGATTGCAAAAGATTGTGGATCAGCTTCATGTACATGTAATGTTTGTAGACTATGGAAAGCCTAATAAGTTAGATTTTAGGTGCATAGGCACTAGACATTACAGAATATTCCACTTTGCTGTCTACTACAAGCCTATTGAAATGCCATTTGTCTCAAATGTTGATCCACCGAATGAGTTTTGTAAGGTTTTATCTTTTTGCTTTTTCTTGGCATAAATTAAATCTTGCAATAGCTAATGTTATTATCTTAAATATTTTTTTTTGGACATATGGAGGCGTGGAGTACAGGCTTCTAAGGAGAGATATTTGAGTCGCTCAAAGATTGTTTTAATTCTTACTTAGGTGTGTTAATATTGTCAACACTATTTTGGTTGGAATGCTAGATGTATATTTATGCTAAGTTTGGTACTTTATTCAAAGAAATGTAAGTGCTTTAGGATCTTCTATATGCATATATATGGCAAGCATGGTGTTCATATATATATATATAGGTTGGTAAATTGAGGAGCATGCGGCCCAAAATGGGCTTTAAATATAAGGCTTATCTCTACTAACTCCCCATGATGAGCCTTTTGTTTTTATGCATTCAAGAATACTCTTGCCCGTTAGGACGGGTCATGCCACTATGTACGAGTATAGGTGTGTGAGTGTAAATAAGTGTGTGTGTATAGGCACATGTATGCTATGTTTGTACTTATGTATGTCTAGAGATAGATAGATGTTTTTCATATGTATAGGTAGTCTATGTGAGATAGATAGATGCTGTTTATATGTATAGGTAGTCTATGTGAGTACCATGTACACATATACACATTTACATAAGGATAAGTTAAATATGCATATACATGTATGTATCCTTGATTGCTTCTATGCATGGTGGGTACATAAGGTTGTATAGGTATGAATGCATATATATAATGTATATATGTATGTGAGCATATATATTTACAAAAACATAAATATGTGTATCTGTATATGTAGGCATATATGTGTGTGTACGTAAATATATATGGATAGACATTGTAGATGTATGTGTATATGTTTATATGTTTATATGTGTGCCAGTCCTAAAGTATGCATGTATGTGTGTATGTATATGCATCTCTATATTATTTTGTCTCCACATGTATGCATACACAGAATTGCATGTATATATACTTAAATATGTGTGTGTATATTTTGGCCAGTCAATAGACAATGGTGCTAGTGTTAGCGTGATCACAAAAACTTGTTAGGAGGTCTGAGGAAGCCCACCACTCAGTCATAGGCACGAGCCTCGTGATCAAGCTTGCAGAAGCATTCGTGGAATGAGCACCAGACCACCACAAAATTATTGGTATCCTATAGGCATCCTATAGGTTGTAAAGATTAAGACCTTCCTGGGCTAAGCTGGAGAAGATAGAGTCTTAACTCATCAAGACTCAGAGAAGAAAAAGAAATAAAGCCATAGATGCAAGGGAAGATAAGAGGATCATGGCTCAAAAACAAGAGGTAGATGATGACAAATTTAGACCTAAGGCCAGCTCTTGTCCATTTTAAGTCCTCATGATTGATGAGAGAACTCTAGTTCATCTTAGAGTACTACTTGTTACCTCATAAAACAAGGATACAAATGCACAAAATATTACCCTAGAGATGTGTAAATAAAATGTTAATTTTTGAAAAGAAATAAGGAATAAAATACCTACCCTAAGAAGATACACTTTTTGATTTTGGAACCCCACTTGGTTACATCAACCCTTGTTGTGGTTTCCCACAACTCATATGAATCAAGAATAGACCTAATTTTAAGCTTCCAAAGAGTGTAAGTTGTCCCATTCAACATCTCGTCACCAACAAAAGGTGGAGGGCAATTACGTTATTACAAGTTGGTCCATCTCTTTAAATCTACTTCAATAGTACACTACTAAAACAAGATTTACCTAGAACCTATGTTCTAATACCATGTAAGAATATATAATAGTGTAAGCATGACATTAGCAGACATTTGGACTCAACTTTGGGCCCACTAAGAAGTGCTGACTTAGTTTAAAGAGAGATAATCTAAAAAGTCTAAAAAATAAGATAAAGTTTATTTTGGCGTATTTTCTCTCCACTTTCGAAGATATAAAAGACATATTCTTAATCTTAAATGTAGATAAAGAATGATAGAACACTCAGTTTTCGAAGAATTAAGTCACATTTTCTTTTTCATACAGTACAAACTACATGAAAAGTGAAGTACATTTACGCTTTGGCCAATTTTTGCAATCTAATGGCTCATATCTCAAAAATTTTACTTGGATGTCGAAATAGCATATATCTTAAAATTTGAACCAAAATCATCTAGAATTAGTTTAATAGTTTAATTCTTTTTTCAGTTTTGGCACCTTTTTATTTCCATTCTCATATTTCTATCAAGGGGGATTAAGAGCAAAGAGAAACATAGAGCAGCTCAAGAGGATGGCACAAGGATCAAGAGCAAGGAGGAATAGAGAGAGGAGTAGCATTTACACTTGCACATCGAGCTCGAATGTGAATATGAGCCTTTAAGTAAGAGAAATAAACCCAATATTTTGTCTATTGCTTCTAAAGAAATTTTAAGGTTGGAAGGAAAGAAAAACATAGATTTATGGATTGATGGGAGGCTATATCCAAAAGACCCTTAAAGTTTTACAAACTCCACACCCCCATTTAAGAATATGACATCTCTGCTTAACTATGTTGGAGATGGCTATAATGGGCTCCTAGGATATACACATCATTTGGAAGCAATAAACAATGTTCTAAAATTAGAAAGAGATTTATTTGAGAAGGATACTTCCATTTGAAGCAAACCATGGAGCAATGTGTACAGAAGCTATTAAGCAACAAGGAAACCATTCTAGGGCTTGACAAACAAAGGAATGAATTAAGACTTAAGTAGACCTCATTAGGTCTACGTAGACGACAAAAAAAACTTAGTGATATTGTGAGCAAATGAAGCTAGGGGGTGGTGGCATCAAGAAAGAGAATACATGCAATCGAGTAAGCTCCTTTTTATTAATCGATTGATTGTTGTTATTGCAACATTTTATAAACTTCAATCATTATTGAATATATTCATGTATATTAATTTGTTTATTTTAATTTAACATCAGATCATTGTTGCATCCGATAAAGAATCAACAACAGAACCTTATGGCGCACATTTTAGTCTTCTTTTAGATCGCCAAATGAAGAAGCAATGATGAAGGAAAAGAAATATAAGAAGGTTGTAGAAAAGTAGATTGAAGACTTTATTAAAAAGAATCAACTTAATCCACATGACATGTAGGCAATACTTGATGAGGCAAGTATATCACACAGAGGGTACTTAGCCATTTATAAGACTTTGCAGGAAACGATGAAGGGTTCTAGCATGAAGGGTCATTATCTCCAAATCCTTCTTTAGTAAAAAAAATGAGCAGACAAGTAAATGAAGAGGTACTGCAAGAATTGAGAACCCCATTTCAATTGAAGACACATATGCTATGTCCAAAGGAGATGTGGTATACATAGATACAATAATATTTTTTATGACTTGGAGGCCTTGCAATCATACACTATCCAATTTTTTGAAGTTACTCTTAAAGAATGTGATGGTATCCTCAAATTTGTGTTAAAGCTTGATGAGTGTCAAATTGTGAAGGAAAGAAAGTTAGAAAGGGTTACCATCACATTGATGAATAGGGCACTTAAACTATATATATTCTCCTTGGGATCCTGTGAGGTAAAATTGATTAGAGATCACTTTTTGCAAAGCTATAACAAGCAATGAGTGTTGCATTCTTATGTTTTTTGTGTGTTGCAGGTAGACTTAAAGGATTTTGATATTCTTCATTGGGTTTTCATATAACATCTATACCCAAGATCATCAAGCAACGAGCAGAGAAACGAAATTTTTTTGGATGTGCAAGGCATGGGACAATATAAGCTGGAGTGGCATATGGTAGGTGATCTTAAAAATCTAAAATGTATGTATAATGTGTCAAAGGTGGCCAATTCAAAAAGTCCCTGCATATATTACATGTGCAGTGCAAAGGTGTTTGATAAGAGGTATTGGAAGAAGACACTGGATAGGAACTTGAAAGACCTAGATTACAAGCTAGTTCCTCGATATTCCATTGTCGTGAGTCCACATTTGTACAATTTATGCTCTTTGCAGAATCATTGAAAAACTCTTATTTTTATACATATGTTTCACATGGACTCTATAGCCCAATACAACAAAGGCCAAATTCATCAAGGCACTAAAGTTTTATTAGACATCAGCTTGCATGGTGGACATGTAAAGATTGAACAATCTTGATGAAAAAAGGTCTAAGGATGGGGGAAGGATATACCTAACAAACCTTCCATTGGGGGTGTTAAAGAAAGAAGGTTTCTATCTCCATTAACACCATAGGATAATCCTCATCATAGAAGAAGATGATCACCACAGACCGTGAAATACACCTGATGAAAGGGTGTTCACAATGCAGTAGTAGACCATGTAGACGATGGTAAAGCAAGAACAAGTAAAGCCAACATGTGGAAATTATCTATAGACACTATGTTTTAAGTTCTGTGACAAGAAAGTGTGGAAGAAGACAGACCATGACATCTTTCAAACATCACTGGACGAGTTCAAGAGGTCTGCATGGATAGGTTAACACATCACCCACTATATGGTATTAATGTATTGTCTTATTCATTTACAACACATTATCTACAATCATACTCCTTGGTTTGCAAAGAAGTATAGTAGTTTATCAATATGGTCAACCCAAAAGGAATGGAGAAGAATTGCATCAGAGTGGACATATAGAAAGCTACTTCAGAGAGCCAAAAATATGGAACAATTCAAAATATCAAAAATTAATCAAGTAGTGAAAATTATGAATACAAAAAGAAAGCAAGATATATGGAGGAGATCTAATGCAAGTTTTACGCATGCAAAATGGTGGTCCGTACAAAACAAAGACATGGAAAGCTTTGGATACCCATAGATCAATGATTAATATTTAAAATTTTGTAGAAGTTCTTACTACAAGAGATAGGAGTCTACTATTACTCATCTTATTGACATCCTCTGGTGCATGAACCCTTGCCCTTTTTGAAAATAGCTCTACAACATCCTGTAATTGTAAAACTCAAGGAACCTTGGATTTTTTGAATCTTAGAAGCTGCCTTTTCCCATTATCACTTAGCATCTTAGGACCCCTGATCCCGCATGTCAAACCATATGCAATATATGCTAATAAATATTTACTCCTCAATGAGTTTACCCCGGGGCCCTAGTCGAAGATTCACAACACTAACTACTTCTCCAAAAGCATGACTTTGTCTGTATTCCACTTGGTGAGATGTCCTCCAAGGTATCTAGATAATGTCTTCATTGCAAACAAAGGGAATTTTGCATTGCCCTTTGAGAATTTCTTTTGGAAAATGACGAGTTATGGAAATTTCAGTTGACTAATGTACTCTCCCAACACTGAGTCCTTTCCCAGTGCTCCCACACATTTGCCAACACGATGTGCAATAAACTCATACTCAAATATCACAAGCTACAAAACAAAGTTGTTCATGAGCCAACAAAACAAATGTAATAAAGGAACTTCAACATGATAATAAACATTGCTCTAAACATACCTTCTGATTCTCATCATTAACAAGTAAATCATATGTCAATATGTTGGTTGTTGAGTTGGTGTCCTGGATTGATGAGGACTCCCCTTCCTTTCCCATATGAGAAATATTCAGTCTTAGTTGAATATCTTGAAACTCCTCTTCAGTGGAAAGGTTAGCTTTATACTGAATTGCATCTCTGTATATCATAGCTAATGTCTCAATAGCAGAATGGAATTGACTATCCTTGACATTTGAATCTACTAAGAGATATTTATCAAGATCTAGATCAACAAAATCCTCATCTTCCTCAAGATTCTCTACAATGATGGTGAGACAATAGAACTCTCTTATGTAAAAAATCATTATCACCAATAGGAAATGTTGGGAGGAGCGAGAGTGGAAATCCATTTGTTTCCTATGTCACAGAGGCGTCCTCATCACCTTTTACCACTTTAGTTTTTTCTCTAAAGAGACTGTCAATATCAACCTGTCTACTTAACTCCCTCTCGCAACCAAGTTCATCTCTTCCGCAATCTCTTGAACATGATCTTTTGCCCTTGGAGCTCCCTTTGCTTGCTCCTCAACATCTTCCTTCCCAACTTGCTCATCCTCATGCAGCACATGAAGATAGCAAATAAAACTATAGTGATAGTTTAGCAGATGACATTTTTGATTGAGCAAGGCACTTATTGCATGTCTTCTTCTTATCTTCTAGCACCTTTAAGATATCCCTGTTGAACTTTGGCCTTTAGGATGTTGCAACCAGAACATCATCGATATGCACATATTGAACATTGTCATAAATGACTCCATTAGTTGAAGTGATTTCTCAAAATTACTACTCTTTTTCTTAGAGATACAAGTGTGCAAATAAGAGCATGTCTTAGATGGAAAAATTGCGGTCAAACATGCATGAAATTTTTGGTTGGTGACGATGTTGTCGAACTTTTTGTAAGAAGTCGAAAAATTTCTCCTGAGGGGTTTCTTCAACATTAACATCATGCTCAATCTCAATTTCCAGCCATCTAAAAGATAGATTTAGGCAAAAATGCATCAACATGCAGGAATCTGTAGAAGACAACATTGAAGGACAAGAAAAAAAGACAAATCCATACAACGTGATACAAGGTCTTTGAGATCCTTGAGAGGTAGCATATTGCATTGTAGTGATTTGAATCTAAAAGGAACTCAATAGCACAATAATGCATTAATTGGTGAAAAATGACATTGAAACTACAAAAAAAAAAAGATCATAACAATGCGATATGATACCATTAGACAAAATCATCATGCCCTTCTAGTGTTATAGTCATAGGGGGACATCAGACATAGCCATCATTCAACCTCGCGTTTTAATATTTGTTAAAAAAATTTATGCATCAGCAAAACAAGTATCCATAAACATATAACTAAACGGAGCCATCTAAAATATATAAAGGTACAAAAATTCATAATCCATGGCGAGAAACATTAAAGGACAAGAAAAAAAGACAAATCAATACAACGCGATCTGAGGTCTTCGAGATCCTTGAGAGGTAGCATATCGCGTTGTAGTGATTTGAATAGAAAAGTATCCCAATAGTATAATAATGAATTAATTGGCGACAAATGACATTGAAACTACCAAAAAAAGAAAGATCATAACAACATGATATATGGCCATCGATATATGGCCATCAGACAAAATCGTCATGCCCTTCTCACATTGTAGTGATTTGACACAACCATCATTCAACCTTATGTTCTAATTATTTGTTTAAAAGGTGAAAAATTATGTATCAACAAGTACCCATGGACGTATAAGTAAATGGGGCCAAAAAGTGGTAACGGGATAAAGATCTGAAGAACACATGAAAAAAATTCAACGAGAGCAAGAATGACCTTAGTTCATTCAATAGATAATGAATGTGGGTATGCTTTATGTAACGGTCTCTACATGTGGTACTCATGCATTGGCCGTCGCCTCATGTAATCTTCCACACATGTGTTGGAGCCATGCCTCAACTGTGCATTGTGGACACGTTTCACACATGCATTGCTTGTAATCATTTCACGTCATAACTATTTAATGCCTACACGTGTCATTATGCTTCTCGCTTTCACTACTTTGACTATTCTATGATCTTATCTACGCTCTGTCTTTGCTTGTGGGCTCCACCTCCTCATCCTCAAGAGTTACTTTGATCAAGGTACTATAGACAAATTGCCACAACATGAGATAAGACTTTCAATGTTTTTTGAATTTCCTTTTTGCGTTATAGTGTATTCATTCATTTTATGCATTTTGATAAATTTTTCTCTGCCTGTCATTTGTGATAAATTTATGATTTATTTTATACATTTGTGATATATCCTTAAGTTCCGCTCACTATAATGTGAAGTGAGTGACATGATTCCACCTAATTTCCGTCCTCGCATTGTTTATATCTTATATTACCAATTGCCATAGAGGGGTAGATATTTGTTTCTTACATTTGTATGTTAATTTATTTGAACTCCTCTGTGTAAGAAATGGCTGTGTTATTAGGATTGTATGGTGGTCTTTTGATGTCCCCATATCAAAAATCAATACTATATCACAAATCATTACAACATGAGACAAGGCCTTGCACTTTTTTTTGAAGATGGTCTTTAACTTGTAGTGAGTTGTTCAAGTTTATGCATGTGTTATACTTTCTTGATTTTTTGTTAATTTATTTAAGCTTTTGATTAGTCATTTTGTGTAATGAAGAGCTTTGTATGATAAATCACTATACAGCTCTAGGAGGAGATCAAGATTGTGTCTGATGTCCCCATTTCGCGTTGTAGTGATTTGGTGTTAATGTCTTGTTTTTGATATTTTTTAAGAGGACTTGTACCTTAAATGCTTGTTTAAATTTTTCGATGGCGTGTACGAAATAGACCGCAAGGCGCACTTAGTGAACAACGATCCTAAAGTAGGGAAAATAGCTTCAAAAGCTAAGAAGGCTAGTCCTGGGAAGAATATGTCCGCACTCTCGGCAATGAGGAAACGGTAGTATGAGCAACATAGATCCATCCTCCTTGAGCTAAGAAAGGTGCAGAGACACATGCAAAGTGCCATCCTACAGCTTCCTTTCTAGCACCTCGTAAGATCCATTTTACGGACAGATTCAATATCGATATGCGTTGGTAGGCTTCTGCCACCATAGGCTACCTACAAGAGATTGTGGAGGACTTTCTTGTCGAATTCTTTCAAGATAGATATGTCCTCGCTGCCCATGCGCACAGGGTCATAGTGATGTCGAGGATATTAACTCCCTTCGGCCTATTAGATTTTTGATATGACAAGACTCTTGAGCCTATGCTTCTTTCCAATACGAAGATGAAAGAAATTCTTGAATTCCCTCCTTTAAGGGGAAATGTTAAGGTCAGAAATGTGATAAACATCACTCATTCTCTTGACAGACGACTCAATTCACAAGCAAAGGCAACTAAGCCAGGGATCAGGAGCTAGTAGAGAGGAAGAGGAGGGATGTTGCTATTGAATATGCATACCAGGTTATTAATAATCATAATAATGTTGAATCGCTACATATCTTGGGCTGCTCCTTTTATGTCCGCGACTTCCAATACGAAACAATCCACAATACTTTCCTTTTGACATAGAGGAGATTCGGATTATATCGAATCTGCACAAGGAGGTCAACGATAAAGTTTTGCTGATTGCTCTAAGGTTTGCTAAATCCTTATCATCATCTTGATTCTAAAGTATTTTTTGTGCTTAAAGTGACTGATATGATATTATTTTGTTATGCAACCTAGTTTTATCAAATCTCTCATCATAGGTTCAAGAGAAAGTTTATATTGTAGACTCCCTCCTTTTCACTGTTCTGACTTCACAGTAGACTTCCCTCATGGATGTATGCTGTGGTTTAGCTCCATTAATTTTGATGTAGTTCAGCTCCTTCTAAAGGCATATCATCAAGAGTAAGTGATATGAAATCTTAGTATAGTGATACTGATTTACTTTGTATATTTTATGTCTTTTTCCCTTCGTTTACTTCTCATATGATTAATTGCCTTTTGTAGTTCACACTGGAGTTCAATCACTTACGAATCGCATATGGAATCGAAGTGTTGTCACTTTTGGCCAATTTAGCCCAAAGGCTATCATGGTACCGTAGTAAGTCTACACAATCATTTTTGATATATCAAGGGGAGAGAGAGAGAGAGAGAGAGAGAGAGAGAGAGAGAGTTTTAGTATTTATAGCTGTTGTGCCTAGCAGCTCAGTGTGGCAGGCAAAAGGCACATGCAACCCACTCTACACATCGTGAGCACCACCTCGGTATCGCATGTGGTGGTGGTGTCGAATTGTAACCACCAGAGAGCCGTTTTGCCAAGAATAAGAAGTCTCAGTGTAAAAGGGCAACTGGTCACTACAGATAGGTACAAGGGAGATACGGTGTTAGACATAAAGAGTGATAGAAACTCAGATAGAAGGAATTTATGAAGGATGTAGTAATTGTATGCTCTAACTGATAGTTGACAGTCTGTGTCATGAAGCTTGTTATAGTGATAGCACTCAAGAAAATGATAGTCTGTGTTGGGAAATTACTCTGTATTAGTCTGCAATACTTCCAAAATGTAACTAAGAGTAATCTTGCCATTTCATTATTGTTCTGTGTTACTCTCTGCACTGTGTATATTAAGTATGCAATGTCTCTATTTTACTGAACATGCTATGTGCGTGAGAGAGTGAGATGGCTAGTGGAGAAATGCAGAGTGAGAACTGAGAGATGAGAGTGAAGGTTTGCTTGGAGTCCTTGTGAGTCCTTGTGAGTCCTTGTGAACTGAGAGATGAGAGTGAAGGTTTGCTTGGAGTCCTTGTGAGTCCGTATTACGAGTTGAAAATGGATTTGAAAATCTTGCTCAAGCGATCGTGTTCGGGAGGCATGACATTAGGAGATTCCTCATGAACACGCTGGCGTTTGTGTTGTTCTTCAAGTTCCATCTCGAGTAGAAGAATGTGCTCCTCTCCAAAGTAGGAGCGAGAAGAGGTGACACATCTGAAATTGTTGGTGGTTGAGTGCCGTCATTAGAATCCATGGCTGTAAATGCTTGGAAGAAATCAGAGATGTTGGAAGAAACAGAGATTTGAAAGATCTTTAAAAAAAAAGACCCCTTCAAAAAGATGAAAGAGATATGTATATATTTTTTATTTATTTTTATTATATTTTTTCTTCTTCTTCTTCTCTTTCCCTCTTCTCTTCTCTCTCTTCTCTCTTCTCTTCTTCTTCTCTCTTGTTCATCTTTTCTTCTCTTTCCCTCTTCTCTTCTTCTCTTTCCCTCTTCTCTTCTTCTTCTCTCTTGTTCATCTTTTCTTCTCTTTCTTCTTCTTCTCTCTTCTTCTTCTTCTTCTCTTTCTTCTTCTCTTCTCTTCTTTCTTCTTCTCTTTTTCTCTCCTTCTTCTTCTTCTCTCACGGCCTAACCAGAGGCTACCACACACAGGGCACTCAATTATCCCATATAGTGTTGAGGAGACTAGGCAAGCCGGGTATAAAGGGAAGAAGAGTCATGAGTGTACTATTGTCTCTTAGGAGACATCCACGCTTGATTTGTGGGGGAGGTGAGGTGCATCGATTTCGTGGCTGTTCCGTTCGCCATTGGTTCTGCCGCCTCCATCGGTTCTGCCGCCGTCGGTGCTTGTTACTAGTGCACTGGTTGTACTATGTGCTCATTATGCTCACCAGTGTCCTTACTTGCTAGTGCGCTAGCGATTCTGTGTATACTTGCTAGCCGGTGAACTGGAGCAGCCGGTGTATTCGCTTGCCGCCGCCGCTGGTGTGTTGTCCACTATAGTGGTGTCCACTGTAGACACCTGTCTACTCGAGCGATGCTTTGACAACTGGTGTCACCTTGGGGTTTCGTGCCAGCGTTCCTCACCTTCACGTAAAGGACAATAGTCCTGGGCCATCTGAGTGTCCAATTTATAACCCTTTTTTCAAAAGAAAGGTACGACGGCAAAAGTACAGCAGTTCTCCCTGGCTCTGGCTTTGGCTTTGATACCAATGCTAGAAGCTCACCATAAAAAATAAACTTGAAAGGAATACTCAAAGCTCAAAATAGATAAAAAGCTTATGCACGCGTGACACAAGAATGGGTTAAATCTCCCCCACCATAAGAGTGGCTCACGTCCTCTTCATGGTGTATTTAAAGATATTTCCTTGTACAAAAAGCAAGAGCCCAAAATACGTGTAGCCAAAAATATGGATCTCCACTTTGGGCTTGCATAAGCCTAAATACAAAAGTGTGAACACTCTAAGGTTCATTCATGAAATAGAACTAATGTATATCAAAATGTTACACACTAATATGTACATAAAATATCAATGCCACTGTCGACGATCATAAATAATCATCACGCGCCATGCGTCAATAAATTTCCGTCGAAGCAAACCCAGTGGATCCATGCACATCTCGCACACTAACCCTGCCACTAATCTGCACTGACATTCACAATCTAAGCTCAAAATATGTGACAAGTTAGAGGTGATCAGTCTTGCTTGCACATAAAATAAATATCCATAAATGCCAAATAATTCGAATAATTCCAACACAAGGTGTCGATAGGGATTTGGATTTGAGAAGAGATAAAGGAGGAGCGACCTGCAATGTCTCTTGGAGCGGGGGTTGTCTCGCGCACGAGGAAGATTAGTTTGGCTTAGTCTTAAGCTCTTTTGAGTGTACGGGATGGGAACAGGGATTTCGGTGCTCGTTCTCCTAAGATGGTCATCCCCCAGGTTTCTAAGATATTCAGCTGCCCTGTCTCCCTACTGGTGGGGGGTAGCTGCTACAATGGAAGATGCTGCTTCTGCTAGCCTTTGTGGGGGTGGCTAATCTGGGAGCTCTCTAGGATATACTTGAGCTTCTTCCAGAGGTCTCAGACTTGAGACCAATGGGCATGGCTCAAGATAGGCTGTAGGAGGCTCATCTTCCATTTGCACTTAGCATTCCCAACTCTTAGGCTGCCAAGAGTCTCTCTTTTTCCTCCATAGGGCTAGGATATTCAATGATCATTTTCGGTAGTTGGCGCATTTCGACAGGTTCTCTAGCTCGGGCAACAGAGCATAGCAAATCTTCTTTGTTAGATGAAGAAGTTGACGCATGAGGTGTTGTACCATCTTCTGAACCACTTTTGATAACCACCTGGCTCTCACCCTTGTCGATCTTAGTGTCTTTCTTTCTTGAGCGCCTAGTCACTTGTGCTTGTTCAGGGACACTTGCTTAGCCTTGTTCTCGTGATGAGTTGATGCCTCTGCTGTAGCATGGGTTGCGGCCATCTCCCTATTTTGCAGTCTAGTTCAACATTAAGAGGGACTACTCGGATGAAGCCATCTTTAACACTCAGTAAGTTAAGGCTGGTGCTTGGATTGGATTCGTGAGCCCTTCTTGTTGTTCCAAGTCTTAGCAGACAATCCTTATACATGTGATTAATACCACACCCTACACATAATAGAGTTAAGGAGGAAGCACCTACAGAGGTACTTGCCATCCCTTTCGTGTGAAGCCACGAGGTGAGGTCCCATGCAATCATAGCACTATATGGGTGGTTGTTTAACCATCATATTCATGTCTCTAGCCCGCGGCATTGGGGTGTTATGGCTAACCCTAACCCTCCTTGAAACACATCCAAAAAGAGATTACCTGGTGAACCGCAACTGTCGCGACGACGAGGATCTTTCCAATGGCCGAGCTTGTAACCCTTGAGGTCTCCAAGCTCTACAACTCCTTGAGAAGCAATTCCACCGCGTCTCTTGCGCGTTGTCACACCACCGCGTTGCACTACGGGTCCTCGTCCTCCTCTCACCTCACTTCACTCACACACACTCACTAGCATGCATTAGGGAGAGAGATTAGCAAGAGGATTAGCAAGAGCAAGAGTCAATTGCACAATGGGAGAGTGTTCTATTATGAGAGAAATTCACTTATATACATGGCCATAAGTGTTCACACTCACTTAAATTGTGGCCGGCCAGGCACTTTAGGCTCATAAAAGGCCTAATGCTATTACAATGATTACTCTCATAATATATCCATGAAGTACATCACTTAGGACTTCATCCTAACTTGCTACCACATGCTCTTGAAGCGAGAATCGCCATAAATACTCTGTCACACCATTACGGGCGCCCGTCCAAGTTGTAGCATTGGATACTATTGCTTTATATCATGAATGTATGACCCTTTGGCGTATCTATCGTCGTGACTCCTTTATGTAAGACAATGGCGGTAGCTCTTGTTAATCCTAGAATTGGATTAACATGGGGCTGCTAAGTACACCGGGTACATTTGGTCTCCCTCCATAACATAGTGACTTAAGATTTGAGAGGGCGGGCTTGTTGGCTCCAAGGTTTCATAAGTGGGAACTTTCGAAATTTCCCCCTCATTCCCGTCTTCAAATATTTCAGTCAGAGTAGTTAGCTAACGAACTGGTGCAACTCTTGGCAGTGGGGGTTGAGGCGGAAGAACTAGGGGTGGTAAGGGCATTTCAGACACCCTGAGGATTCTTGTTTGGGCCACTTCTTGGTTGGGTTGAGGTGCGTTATGGATCGCTGGTGCTAGCAAAGCTAGTGGTTGCCTAGGGTTGGCTGGCAAAGCCTGAGGTAGAGCCCTAGCTAAGGTAGCTCTATGATGATAGCAGTTGGAGACTTCTTGATTTTCCTATTTTACACAATAGGTGTAGTAGAGGTTAGGACGGGGTCTCATATGTGGACACTCCATGTTGGTATGGTCAGCTCAATAGATCGGGAACCATACATGATCCCTCTTTAGATAAAGATGGGGTTGATCTCCTCGATCCCCCGACCTTGGCCGGTTCTCCATTGTTGGGTCATTTGTTGCATTAAGGCAGTGGCCAACTCCTCAACTTGTTGTCCAAACGTGGACTCCTTGCCTTTTTCCTCTGACTTAGTGCTTGTGGTCTTAAAAGAAGCTTTGGGTGTGCCCTCATGAATCTATCGGGAACGTGTTCCCTTGAAGTTGTCCTCAAAATCCATAGCACTCCTGCAGCATTGCTCAAAGGAGGTATGGCCCAAGGCATACAATGAGTTGTGTAAGGGCATGTCATCAAGACCCTCTAGAAATCTCCCTATTAATCTTTCGTAAAGAACTTGTCTCTGGCACTCTAGCGTGAGTGGAGATATGTAACTCTATTGATGTAATCTCTGATGGTTTCTCCTTCCATTTGTCTGACACTATGCAACTGCTCCATTGGGATCCATCTAGTGCCTTGGCGAGAATATCCTACCTTGAAGGCCTCTTTCAAGGCGTCAAAGGTGTCCTTGTCCTCAGTTTTCAAGGACCTGAACCATTGAGCAGCTTTGCCATCAAGGGTGCCGGGGTGAGGCCGAAGGCACTCACCTTAACTTGATCATCTACATGGCCAAAGGCTTCGCAAATCTGATTAAACATCTCCAGGTGTGCAGGATGGGATCTCCAATCCCATCAAACTTAGTGATAAGCTTCAAGATGTTAGCAGGATTATTCTGCTCTAATCTTGGTGCAGGTGGAGGTTGTACTGGTGCTGGGGGCATGATGCCCGCATCCACCCCCTCCCTATTTCCATGGCTAATCTCAACATTTCTAGTGTTAGCCCTACCATAGCTAGAGCGGGTGTAGTTTGAGGAAAGGTTGGTGGAGGAGAGGGGCCAAGAGAATAATATACCATTGGAGGCCCTTGTTTAATAGGTGGGTTAGCATGTATCCCTTGTGGTTCCATATGGTAGCCAGGGTAGACCCCTTGTGGTCGGTACAGTTGATATACAAGCGGACCAAGTTGATGTAAAGGGCCTAGGTAGACCCTTTCCCTTTGGTGAGACGTTTCTAGGGATGATGGACCCAACCCTAGATTTTGTACAGGTCATTGGGCCCTATAAGGATTAGCTACACTTGAAACAGGCATGGCTCTCCAGGATGGTGGTTCAATCTGGGTCTATTGGCTTTCACTTTGCCCAACTTTTGCTTTAGGATCTAAAGACGGAGTGGTCTCACTTTCTTATGGTCGGTCCATGCCTCTCACCTTGGGTTGCGGTTCGTCCAACTGTGTATTTCCCAGGATAAAATTGCGGAGCCTCAAAGCAAGGCTTCTCTACGAATGTGTGGGAGAGGTAGGAGCTTGCTCTTGTGTATAGATGGTCTATCCATGCACTAAAGTTCAGGCTCTCCTGTCTCGAGGTTAGGAGTTACTCGTCCCATGCTAGGATGGTCTTCGCTTTCATTGGTGCTGTCAAAGACAATCACTGTTTGACGCCACGCGTTATTGACCGATGGGTATGACCTTATAAGAGAGGGAGCTTCAAGAGAGTTTACTTCATCGAAAAGAGGGTTATTTTACACCAATCTACCCGAATGTAGGTGCATGGAAATGTGGAACTACTATGCAAAACCCTTTTGTGAAAAGACTCTTTTTTTTTGGAAATGGTACGGCCGTGCGCTTTGAAGTGAAACGGGCTTACGCTTTTAAAATGAGAAGTGGAACGAGCGTACGCTTCTCAGGGATAGGAAGGAATAGGCGCACCAAGTTGGGGTCAAGAACGGAACGGGCATAGCAAAGATGCCACGAGCGTTTGCTTTAGGGATAGGAAAGGAACGGGTGTTCGCTTCCTGAATCAGGTGACAGGAGGATGGCACGGGCATGGCACATTCAGAACGGTTGTGGCACTTTTGGAACGGCCATGGCACTATCAGATTTGGGAATTTGAAAGATTTGTTTAGGAATTTAAGGTTATAGGTCTGATAGCCCCCCATATTATTCTTTGACAATTTAGTTACACCCACTTGATTGAATGCAATTAAATTCAGTTACACCCACTTGATTGAATGCAATTAAATGCACTTTATGCTCAATTTAATGCAAATATTCTAATTTTAATGCAACTACCACATTCAGGCAGAAAATCTTACTAGATTTGATCAGCTGAGGAAGGGAACGGGCATGGCAGACGTGCCATGACCGTTGCTTGTAAAGCAAACAGTCGTTCGCTTCTCAGAGCAGCCAATAGAGTGCAGTTTCGCTTGGTTTTTTCCTCAAATTCCTGTTAATTCAGGTGTTTTTCCACTGAATTTTTATGTTTTTGATTCAATAAAGAGCTAGAGCTAGTCTCTAGCTATATATTGGTGCCTACAATGCATAATTAAGACTAACAAATTAAGATTAATTTGCTGATTAAACTAAGATGCAAGCTTAAAAGAGGAAAGAACAGAAAATCAAAGTTTTGCATGAATGTTAAGGGCAATGTGAGCGCACTTACTTGCTTCTCCCACGCTCGGTGAAGATATCAATGCTCCGATGCTTGATTAACCTTCAATGCTACGGGTAATCACCATCAAAAATAGAAACAAACACAAAATCAAACAACCAACCGGTGGATTTGCACTCCAACCGGTCTAATCAAAGACACCATCAAATGAATAGAGTGGAGGACCCTAAACCAAATACATTCCCTAGAAACGGCGCCAAAGATGTTAAGGATAATATGCTACCTTGCACATAAGAGGAAAAGAGAAGAGAACAAAGATACATGCAAGGGTTGAGTCTAGAGAGTTGTACTTAGTCCAACCCTACGAGTGTTAACTCCTCGATGTGAAGCCACTAGGGGCTCACTCTACCTCTTCTTGTGTCACCCAAGAAGAGATCCAATAGCTAGGTAGAGAGCAAGAAGGAGGGAGCTATGAAGAGGTCAACCTTCACCTCATGCAACAAGAATGCAAAAGAGACTTGGTAGATAGTAAGGAGAGGGTAGAGAAGAAGAGAAATGAGAGCATTACCGTCCCTACTTACATACATTGACAATCAAGCAAGAACACAAGCTAACATGCATCCACAAGCTCAAATGAGAGAGAGAGAGATAAAAGGCAAGCTCAAATGAGACAAATGGGTTTGTCCCTTTTCATATTCCATAAAATAACTTATATACAAGAGCTCTAGTTACAATGGTCGACCGCCCATTTACAATTGGGAACCCAAAACTAGTCTTTCTAGCTCTATGTACAACTATTCCTCTCATGACCGGCATTACACAAGCCATAAGCTTAGTATTCCCATGTCTCTTATACAATCAGCGCATTATGCGGTTACAAAAGATAGATTACAAAGACTGTAGCCACGCAAAAGGTAATGTTAACCAGCGTGGTTAACATATGGACAAGAATAACTTCTAAGCATGGAAGTTCAGGGATGACCAATTTTCTTATGGAAAAATGATATTAGGATTTCATCATAGGTGATGAAAAGAAGCAAGAGATTGGTGAAGAAAATGCCACCCATCAATAGGTGCAGGCATATAAAGCATTGCATGAAAGAGCTAAAAAGATATTGTATTAGTTGTCTATTAGTATGATAGATTCTATGATTGTGTATATACAGGATGCACAAATGCTTAAGTAGGCTTTAGCACCTTAGTAAAGACTCAAGCTCAAAAGAGACAACTAAAAAGCAAGAGTTGCATAATGTGACCAGAGAGAAGTTGAGTATAAATGATTACTCAGTGAAGGTTAAAGGGCTTGTAGATGCCCTTACCTCTATTGGATCACCACTAGGATGATATGGTTTCAGGTGACCTTGAATGGTCTTAGGGCAAGGAATGCAACCAATTTTAGACCTCTAGTGAAGTTCGAGAGAGAGGACTTCCTTGATTTTTAGGAACTCATTACTCTCCTCATCCATGAGGAGATTAATATTGGAGGGTTCATCCTCTAGAAATTCATATGAGAAGGCCTTACACTTAGATATAGATAGAGGTATAGGCAAATCATCAAGTAGAGGCGAAAGTGTAGGCTGTTTTTTGGAAACAAAAATCATGGGTAGTAATAACAATAAGAATCTAACATACAAATAGGTGAAAGAGGCCACTCTAGAGGTAGGGGGAGCTAGAGAGGCCAAGGTGGTTGGCAAAGAAATCAAAATGTATAAAGCATAGAGTGTTATTAATATGGCAAACAAAGGCACATGAAAAAGGACTATCATAAAAAGCATAATGATATCAAAAGTGGAAAGTGCAGCAAGACAACTATGCATCACTAAGTAAACAAAGGTGATGACAAAAGTGAGGAGCTATTTGTGATATAGCACATGCTCAGTTCCCATGACAAAAGACGTGTTAAGATCGGGACATGTTGGGCATTGGTAAAAGTGCTGGTATAACAGAGCTTATATTGGCACTTTATATTGGTGCTAATACTGGCACTATGTAAAACGACATCGATAACAAATGCCGATATTCTATCGTTTTGTTATAATGCTTGTTATAGTGTCACTAGTTATATATAATGAAGCCTTACATCTAAGAGAGAGCTATAGACCCTCATAGTTCACGATTGCCGAATTTTTTTGATTGTAGGATATGTGCAAAAAGGGTGAAAATGACACGCGTAAAGAAGAAGCCTTAAATTAGAGATGCTACCTTCCCATCTATTTAAGCTTTACCATATCCTTCACTTCTATGTAGTGTTTATAGTATGTACATGCTAATAAAGAAGAGATACCTCAAAAGCTAATCTCTTTTAATATTTACACCCAATAAAATGTACATACAAGCACATACACATACTCTTATAGCCCTTGAAACTCTACATACTTAGGCTTCAATTTGAAGCTTTTATAATATGTATAAAGCTTCATGATTACAATCTTTGGTGACCTTTTTATGCATCATTTGAAGTCCGCAAAAGGATTATGAAGCCCAAAAAAGGCTTCAAATTTAAGCTTAATTTAGTCTCAAAAATCAACCCTTGTGGTAAGGGTGGGTTCAGAAAGGGTGGCAAACATAAGCGAGGGATGATGTAGCAAAAAAGGGTTGGGTAAAAATCCGTGTCACAATTGTCTGGAAGGGAAATTGTATTAAGGGAGGTTGACTAAGTGGCGGGCATCTCACATATCTAAGAAAAGGCCAAATGACGCCTCCTAGGGTTTATCTTAGTGGTAACATCCGTGCCTCCCAAAAGGGAGGTAGAGGGTTCGAATCTACCGTAGAAAGTGATAGCATATAATTCCACTACCCTCCCTTTCATTGGAAAAAAAAGGGCAATTTGAGGGCTTGTACCCACGACCCACTATGCTCTCTTTCATAGTACCGGGGGGTTACACAAAAATTGCAAAGATAGACCTCAAATCATTTGGCCCATGCACCTTGTTGAAAAAAAATTGTCAATTAACTTAATTAACTTTAACATGTGCCCCTTTGAGAACCTAACTAGACTTTTGAAAGTGGGTGGAAAAAAAAGTGCTTTTACATGTCCGCGAACCCAGGTAGACTTTTCATGTCCGCCGCCCCTTTGTGAAAGGGGCACATAGAGCCTACGTGTTAGATAACGAAGTCATTTGCAGATAGGTTGGCACAACACAGCCATGAGTCCTACTACGATACTGCACCTGCAAGTGCCCCCTCTCAACTGCCATGGCGTGCGCAATATAGCCACGGGTGCTCCTCAGCACTGGGTTCCACGTTGCTGCGGCAGGTTTGCTCCATCGTGTCGCCTTGATTTCTGTTTCTAACATGCTTCAGAACGTCAAGATGCTTTTTTAGGCTTCTGAAAATGCTTCTAGGCTCGTGTTTTGAAAGATCTTTTCTAGAGTTTCATGATGATCTGGTAGAGTTTTCAAGATGTTTTTCTAGGGTTTCTGAACCATCCGCTAGGCTTTCTGAGAAGCGTGTCTAGGATTTCAGAACGCTCTGCTAGGGTTTTCTGGTTTCTCTGTCTGAATTATTCGCAGATGAAGGTCATTGTTGGCAGATGGACCGAGGGATTCTTATCTCAAGCCGGCACGGCGCAGCTTGCTCCTAAGCAGTGCAACTCTGGCAGGGGTCCTTCTACTGGATAATGCAAACAAAGCTCTTGCAGATGTAAAGATTGCTCTCTCAAACATGCAAGCCACAGAAGTTCCATGTCCAGGTATGCCTTCACTCAGCAGAAAAACTTGGAGTAACTGTCCTTATAATTGAGCCTATTGAGCCTCTTTTCTCAGCAGAGTCTTAAGAATTTTAGCTGTAGAACCTTGGAACAATTTTTCACAGCGTTATACTTGGTGTTGCAGAAGGTCAGACCACTGTGACAGGCGGCACTTCTTTCGGGGCTATGTGTTTTCGCGTCACAGGAGATGCAGTCAATCCAGCCAAACAGCCTGTGTATAATGCTGTATGCATCTTTGCATATCATCCATGGATTTTACAAATTCAGATTCATGTCTTGTGTATGGTTCTAGCTGCATACATATATAAGTGGTGTTCTTTTAAGAGTCAAGATGAGATATCCAAGGATCAATGTTAAGGGTCCTTATGAAGGAGTGCTCTTTGTAATGGCTGCCTTTTCTCAGGATTTTACAAATTCAGATTCATGTCTTGTGTATGGTTCTAGCTGCATACATATATAAGTGGTGTTCTTTTAAGAGTCAAGATGAGATATCCAAGGATCAATGTTAAGGGTCCTTATGAAGGAGTGCTCTTTGTAATGGCTGCCTTTTCTCAGGATATATTTGGCAGGGTTTATGATGCTCAAGGTGAACCTGCTCTTGATGCTGTGAGTATATTTACCTTCTCTGTATTTACTGGTTCATGTTCATAAGCAGAAATGTAGAGAATAGGGGCAACTGAAATACTGTAATCTCTTTTGTTTACAGGCTGAAAACCTTCGGATAGACACTATTGCAGAGATCCCTCCCGGTAAAAGCAAGGTCTGTTCGTGTGTCCTCTATTGTTCTGCTTTTGTTGTTTTCTAAATTTGTGTGTTAATCATGGGCTGGGTGATAGAATTTGCGCAGGTTTAAAGTCTGTTGATAGATGCAAATGTAGGCCATGCAGGTTCAAACTCTGTTGTGATTTCTTGGAAAATTTTGTTAAGTGATCTTAGGGATGACAATAATGCGCAAGCAATCTGCTGAGAGAACACGAGTATTTGCATTTCGTGTGTGTGTGTGTGTGAGAGAGAGAGAGAGAGAGAGAGAGAGGGAAAGAAAGTTATATTAACGTCTACGGAAGACCCCAAGGGCCTATGAGACCAAAAGTAATACAATGGTACCATGGATATACCTAGCCATGGAAAACTGAAAGAAAAAGTAAAATGAAAACATCTGACAGTACATGTGATCAACAGATGATCCTGTGTAGAGCGAGATATGGTGTGATTAGCTAATGACGATACCCGCCTCGGTCAGAACCGATCTGATGGTGGAGTAAATGTAAGGCCTCTGTGATGGGAGCATGTCATGTCGGCGGAGAACCTCATGAATCCGTCTCCGTGTGGTGGACGGTCTTGATGCTCGGGTCGGGGACGTCTGGCTCACAGAATGGATTGAGCTCTCTCGCTAAGAACTCCTCTGGGGCGTGGAGCTAGAGCGTGGGTATGGGTGGTGGGCTTTGATGTCGTAGTAGAGGAAATGTTGTGGGCAGTGGATTCCGATGTGGATGTGTGTACCACAAAGGAATCTGTGATGGCTCTCTATGAAGTGTCCTGGTAGAGCCGGGGCTGTCTCTCAGCATGCTCAACACTACATCCCTTTGTCGTCCGAGCTCCATCAAGTACATGTCCAAGCACCTCTGATCCTCAAATTGTATCACTTGTGTGAGTGGTCTGAATCCCACTCATAAGAGTCAGTGCAATCTCCCTCGTATCTCATAGTAAGCCGGGCAACTGAACATATAATGGGCCTCATCCTCTACTGCTCCTGTGATGCATACTGTGCATGTCCTCTCCTCATGTGGGGTATCCTTAGCTGTGCCAGCCTCTACTGTGAGGCGGTGGGAGGATACCCTGAGCTGGCCGATCGTGATACGCATAGCATGTGACGTGTATCTCAAAGAATCCATCCTTGAAGAGTCTCAAGAAGTGATCTCTGTAGTACTCACTTTTCTTACCAATCGTTGACAGACACACCCATGTTTGGTGTATGTGTAGCCCGAGTAGATCTAACCGGATGACCCGGTTGATCTCCTGTCTTGAGAGATCAAGGTAGGGGGAATCCAGGCTATACTGAAACGGGGGGAGACGGTCCATCTGTATGCCATGTGCATGAAACCACTCAACTATGTCGTCAGAGTACCATGCATGTGTCGGTAATGGTGGCAATCGTGTCGTTGAGGAGGAGGGCAGTCTAAATCGCTCCCTCTCCCTCTAGCTGTATAATTGCATAGAGGACTCTAGTGCTAGTCGTGGGAGGCGATCTCCGTCAAGCGTGTATATATGCCGAATATAAGTGACAATCTGAAAAAGGGCATCTATAACCAGTGGGGCCATCCCAAACTCTGCATGTAGAATGTCATGTGGTACAGATGACTTACTTCTAATCATGCGTGACATCATCATCACCTGTAGCCTCTCTATGCTCCTCCAGTGATCCTTCCCTAGTCCTGGCCCCCAAAAGGTTGCACCATACATAGCCACTGGTCATACTAGAGTATCAAAGAGCTAGCACTTAGTGCGAGGTTTAGGGTTTAGGGTTTAGACAGAAAGAAAGAAAGTTATATTAATGTCTACGAAAGACCCCAAGGGTCTATGAGACCAAAAGTAATACAGTGGTACCATGGATATACTGAGCCATGGAAAACTGAAAGAAAAAGTTAAATGAAAACATCTGACAGTACATGTGATCAACAGATGATCCTGTGTAGAGCAAGATATGCTGTGATTAGCTAATGACGATACCCGTCTCGACCAAAACTGATCTGATGGTGGAGTGAATGTCAGGCCTTTGTGATGGGAGCATGTCATGTCGGCGGAGAACCTCACGAATCTGTCTCCGTGTGGTGGAAGGCTGTGAGGTGTCCCGTCAGAGCCGGGGCTGTCTCCTGGCATGCTACCTCAACACTACATCCCTGTGTCGTCTGAGCTTCATCAAGTACATGCCCAAGCACCTCTAATCCTCAAACTGTATCACCTGTGTGAGTGGTCCGAATCCCACTAGGAAGAGACAGTGGAATCTCCCTCGTATCTCATAGTAAGCCAGGGGCAATTGAACATATAATGGGCCTCATCCTCTACTGCTCCTGTGATGCATACTGTGCATGTCCTCTCCTCATGTGGGATATCCTCAGCTCTACCAGTCTCTACTCTGAGGCAATGGGAGCATACCCTGAGCTGGCTGTTCGTGATATACATAGCATGTGATGTGTGTATCTGTGTATCTCAAAGAATCCATCCTCGGAGAGTCTCAAGAAGTGATCTCTGTAGAACTCACATTTCTTACCAATCTCGGATGGAGACACCCATGTCTGGTGTATGTGTAGCCTGAGTAGATCTAACGGGATGATCCGGTTGATCTCCTGTCGTGAGAGATCAAGGTAGGGGGAATCCAGGCTATAGTGAAACGGGGGGAGACGGTCCATTTGTATGCCATGTGTAAGAAATCACTCGACTACCTTTGAGTACCATGCATGTGTCGGTGATGGTGGTGGCTGTGTTGCTGAGGAGGAGGGCAGTCCAGCTCGTCTCAATCGCTCCCTCTCCCTCTCGCAGTATAATTGCATAGAGGACTCTAGTGCTAGGCGTGGGAGCCAAACTGTCAAGCGTGTATACATGCTGAATATAAGTGAAAGTTTGAAAAAGGGCATCTGTAACCAGTGGGGCCACCCCAAACTCTGCATGTAGAATGTCATGTGGTACGGATGGCTTACTCTTGATCATGCGTGACATCATCATCACCTGTAGCCTCTCTATGCTCCTTTAGTGATCCTTCCCTAGGCTTGGCCCCCAAAAGGTTGCACCATACATAGCCACTGGTCGTACACTAGAGTATCAGAGAGCTAGCACTTTGTGCGAGGTTCGTGGAAATGTGTCTCTAGAAACACTCTCTCTCCATACGGGCTAGGGAGACATGCTCCCTTGCAAGTCGGTTAGTGGCAGCTGTGGTCATGCAAAACAAAGGGCCCATAAAAGTGACTCCCAGATACACATACTTTTGCACAATCTCCACTTGTGCATCTCTATATATGAAAGAAAATCGTGAGGCGACTGCATAAGATGTGTTGAAGATCATAACCTTGGTTTTGCCCAAATTGACCGTAAGGTCTCTCTCCTTGCAAAATCTGTCCAATGCATTTAAGTGTTTTTGTAAACCCTCGGCTGAATCTGAGATCAAGACAATGTCGTCAGCATATAGCAATATGGGCACTACTGTCTGAGCCAATGGTGAACCTCTGCCTCCGAAACTATCCACAAATACTGCAATCTCATCAATGTATAGGCCAAAGAGTATAGGTGAGAGTGGGCAGCCTTGCTTAACCCCAATAGTGCTACATATATCTCCCGAGGTCCCACTCAGTGCATGTACTCGGCTGAGTACTTCCTCATGTAGTGCCATCACACCCCATATCATCTCATGTGAGAATTGGAGCTCTTGCAAGTGTCCTATGAGACAGGATCGAGGGACGGAGTCAAAGGCTTTGTGGAAATCCACAAAGTAGCAATACACATGTCTCTTTGTGAAGACCTCGCCTCCTCTATGATAACCTGTAAAGTAAAGATATGGTCCAGCGTGGATAAGTTTCTCCTGAAGCCTGCCTGGCTTGATGCTCTATTTCCCATCCTCTCTGCCATAGAGCTCATCATGTCCTCTAGTACTGCCCCATAGATTTTGGCCATTGCGTAACCAATCATGATAGTCTTGTAGTTACTTGGGTCAGTGGGGTCTCTTGCTTTGTGGATGGAAACAATGGTGTTGGTAGTCCAGGAGGGTGGGAAGCCTTCACAGAGTGCTTTGTTAAAAAGATTGGCAAGAATGGGAGCCAATACGTGGTGCCCGTGGGCAAAATGTTCCGTGCGTAGATCCTTATGATCTTTTGCTCTCCCATTATGCAGCTTTTTAAGAGCCCTAGTGACATTTGGGAAATCAAAGAGATAAGATGATGTAGGCCGAGGGATGTGTGACATTTGTGGTATAGGTTGGGTTGGTTTGGCACATCATACACCTATCGTGCATAGGCTTCCCAAAGGCTAGGATCTGTGATTTTTTTCTTCAAGAATGCGCCAAGCTTCTGAGTTGTCCTCGCTCAAAAAGAGTCGGTATAACTCTTGTTCTCGTCTGGTGAGAAATGCCAGTTTCTTTCGGCGAGTGAATGTATGGAAGATGCGTTACATCTTATGTGCTGAAATCAGCCCATGTTCCCTCTCGCGTAAGAGGCGAAGCCTGGTGGTTTTGCACTCTTCATCATACCATCCATTCTGGGGTTGGGATCCCACTAGCAAACTTGCTGTGGAGCATGTGGTGTAGGGGAAGCTGGTGTGGGCGGAGTGATGGATGATGGAGGAAAGCTGGGATGTAATGGTGGAGATAGGGAGGGATAAGTCGAGAGCTGAAATGTGGCGGGAGAGGTGGTCCTCATAAATGTGGTCAAGATCATGATGGAAATGAATCCGGGTGAAGGTGGTGGCAAAGGGTGTGGTTGTGGGCGGTAAGGTGGGGCATGAGATCGTGAAAGAAAGTAATGCGTGGTCAGCTAGTATGGGGGGAGGAGGGATGGTGAAGTCTAGAATGTGTGGTATAAGAGTTCTCCATGAGGTAATCCACCGTACTAGTGCCTCCCCCATGCGGAAAAGATGTAAGGTTGTCCAACTTCGGCCTTTGGACAGCCCATGATATATAACCAGCCTATGCATAGCCCCCATCTCCAAGAAGTGTCTACCATATGGTGTTGCATTCCCCATATCCTGGTTGGCCCTCTGGAGGCCCATCTCAGCCAAGTCAATTTCTGACAACATAATGGCATCTTCCTGGAAGTCATATGTCTGCACTTGTTCCCCTTTTGTCCCTGCATTAAAGTCTCCTAATAGGAGGACCTCTCCTTGTTGGGAGAACTCTGCAATGTCTGCAAATAATGGTGCATATGGAGTCTCCCCTTTCTCTGTCAACCTGCATGCATATTCTGATTTCTCTGGCGGGAAGTAGCATCCTGCAATATGCATCACTCTCAAGCCAGGCCTGGCTAATCTTATCCAGATAAAGTGAGCCTCCTCATCGTGTCTAACCATTGTGAGCATGCCTCTCAAATGAGGGCGAAACAAGCATGCCCCTCCTCCCTCCCCCCCCTCCTCTCCAAGTGGTGCGTGTTTGTCCTCTGAAAGCTAACTCCCATGTGTAACCCTCCACTTTGGGTAGCCCTCTCTAAGGGCTTTGATGCGTCTCTAAGGGCTTTGATGCGTCTCTATGTAAGTCTCTGTGAAGCCTCCTGTGTCTGACCATAGAGTTCCATTGCAATTCCAAACTCCCATCCTCAGTGCATCTGTGGTCTCATAGACCCCGCACGTCATGTGGGGCGTTCATCCGTGATGATGACTTGGTCATCACGATAAACGGCCCATTGTCTTGCCTTGCGGGCTTCCATAACTTGAACCATCTCGGCTTTCCTATGTTCCACTTGTAGGGGGGTGAGGTCATCTCCAAGGTATATTTTGGTGGTTCGGAGGGTGGCCCTCTTCTTCAAGAATGCCGAACGGGACTCCGTATCTTTGAACTTGAGGAGAGGCCTCTCCCTCGTCAAGTCCTCGGCTCACCAAGCATCTACAAAGGGGGTGTCAATGAGGCCCATCTGTGCGCATAAAGTCTCACCGTCCACTTTTGGTGAGTTGCCCGCTTGCAAGCTTGTTACTCATACATGTAGAGCCCTAGATTGGCGACGCTTCTCTTCCTCAAGCGTGGCCGTCGTGATGGATGTGGCATTTGGGCTGTGGACTGTTTTTTGCTTTTTCACAACCTCAACCCATTTGGAGGTTTCTCCAACCTCCTCTGTGGTTGCTTCTATGTCTTTTCAGAGGCCTGCATGCTCCTCCCGGAATCCTGATTTCGCCTCTTGTTGCTCTAGAGATTGCCCAGTTGCGAGACGCCAATGCCATTTCCTCTACCCGGTTGTCTTTGCCTAGATCTCAGTCTTGACAACATGAATCTCCTTTTGATGTTGGTTCAATGTCCTGTCTATCAGCTTCTTTTGATCTGAAAGGGCCTTCTGAGCCTGTTCTTCGATCTTAGTCACTCTATCTTCTAGAGGGAGCACCATTGTCACAATCACCCAGCTTAAGTTGTGGTCAAGGACACGGGAGAAGACGGGAGCCGGCCCGATGCACGATGGGATAAGGGTGGGAGTAGCTTTTGGTTGAGGGTTTAACCATTTGTCCAGCGTAGACATTCTACATTGCTAGAGGCCAGATAGAACAGGGCCAGCCGAGGTGGGAGAGGACGGCGGCGGATAGCGAAGATGGCGGGTGCAGAGAGAGATGGAGATGTGTGCAAGATGGCGGGAGAGGGGGCGGCGGCAGACAGACAAGATGGCAGGTAGATAGAACATAGCTAGCCTAGGCGGGAGAGGGCGGTGGCGGCGGCGGGCGCACAGAGAGAGTCAGAGAGAGATTAATGTCTACAAAAGACCCCAAGGGTCTAAGAGATCAAAAGTGATACAATGGTACCATGGATATACCGAGCCATCGAAAATTGAAAGAAAAGGTAAAAAGAAAACATCTAACACTAGTGTATGTACATGTAATAAACAGATGCTCCTTTGTAGAGCATAGTCACAAAAAAACACGTTTCAAACTTTTGAAACCTGCAAAATGTTTCTACGAAATGTTTGAAACCCTTGCTCGAAGAATTTTTGCCCAAATTGAAGGTCCCATTTTCCCCCTTTTTTTTTCCGCTTTGGTGGCAATTTCTGCTCTGCCTTTTTGGCTTGGGTTTTGCTTGCGTGTTGCACTCCTCTTTTACAGGCTATAGACTGCCGCCGGCTGCCTTGCCCATTGCCCCCTCCTACAGTCTAAGGGTGGCACCTTCTTCTCCTTCCAGCATTACACACCACCAGTCTCCCTCCCAGGTCTTTCTTAACTCACAAATTGCTTTTGCCTCTCATATTGAGGTACACTTGCACTAGATGAATCCACCAGGGGGGGGGTCCCTTGGTAAGTCCTTGTGAGCAACACAGACATGTCTATAAATTCTTATTTCTACACTTCCACCCTAGTATAAACTTAATGGTACCATGAGCGTATATTTGCTTAAATATGCACCCTGCTCTTAGCTTTTCTTGTAAAGATCAAGAGTGCGATGCAATGTCTACTTGTGATACACGATGCAAACTTTTAAGAGGTCAAAGTGTGTCCCTCTCCATTGGAGTCGACCTGTTTTGTAGCATGTTTGTCCAATACTTGAATATTCCACTAGTTTGGGTCCTTTTTTGTGTATCAATTTGATTATTCCTTCATTCAAGGATATAGGTAGTGAGTCGTAGTCTAGACTTTCTTTCCATACTTGAAGGAGAGGAGTGATCATCAGATCTTTAAACCGCTTAAAAAATTTAGATGGTAGACCGTCTAGCCCAGGACTTTTCCCGTTGTGCAAGCAATCAATGGCGTCTAATAATTCACCCTCTGTTACATCAACTTCGAGAGTTGCTGCCAAGGATTTAGGGACCATTTTCTGCTTGCATGTTGAAATGGTCTTACACGCTCTCTCCTTCTTCTCATTCTGCTCTGGCTGCAAGATCTCCTCAAGCTCGTCCACTTCTGGTGGATCCTCAATGACAGTTTCATTGGGCTCCGGCCCTACATACTTGCAAAGGAGACTCACATGAAAAGCATTGTGTATGTGCCAATGACTAGGCAATGCCAATCTGAAAGCCACTTCATTGATCTTCTCGATCACTCGAAAAGGCCCATAGTACCTGGTTGCAAGCTTAGGGTATGCACCCTCTTTGCCAGGTCTCTTTGCAAGTCTTGCTTTCTCAAATTTCAGCAATACCCAATCATTCTCTTTAACATCCAATTGCCTTCTATGCTTGTCAACAGCCTTTTTATGCTTGTCTTGTGACCTTGCAATGGCTGTCTGCGCCTGAGCAAAAGCAATATCCAAGTCTCTTACATACTCATCAGCCACAAATATCTCATCCTTTGTGCAAAGAATGGGTGGCAAAATCACCTTACCATAAACAATCTCAAACGGGGCTTGGACCATGAGCAGTTGCATCTTTCAATTTGAGGAATGCACCCCTCTCTACATTGGCCCATTTGAATGTAGCCTTCTTTGTCAAATCATGCTCATCCTTTTCCTGCTCCATAACTTTCTCCACCATTTTGTCCATCCCTTCATAGATTTTTCCCAGGCAAGGATCGTCTCCATTGACCATCCTCATCTTGAAAACTATTGGTCTGTTATAGCCACTTGACAAATGGTATCCAAAAATGCACCATCAAGGCATTTAGTGTACACTAGTATACTTGCAGCTGTGCCACTCAAGCTACATGTTCTCCATTCTTCAGAAACCACCATCTGCATGAGTGCATGGCTCACCTCCTGTAAGCGTTGCATCATTAAGAAATTGTAAGCAAACTTGGTTTCCGAATACTTCAACAGGTCCTTTCGAGAGAACTTGCGGAAGACAGCTTGAATATAGTTGTGACTAGTGATGAAGGTCTCAATGTCGTTTGTACTCTCAATCAATGGACCAACCCAGTGAAGCTTCCCAATGTCTTTGAATAGATTATTCAGACAGTGAGACATGCATGGTGTGAAGAAGATATGAGGATACTTATCTGACAACTTGCGGCCTGCAGCTCTATTAACACTCTCACCATCTCCAATTTTTTGAAGAACATGATGGGGACCCACTTTTTGAACTGCTTCATCCCAGAGCTCGAAAAGTCTTTGTGCTGACTTTCCTATCTCGGAATGGTCCACTGAGGTCACAAAGCAGCATTTCCCTCTACTGTACGCAAGAACATCTTGCATGGAACGCTTGCGAACATCTGTCCAGCCATCAACAATCAAGGAAACTCCAAAGTTCTCCCAAGACTCCTTGATGGGCAACAAGGATGCCTGCAATGATGCTTTTTCAGCGAACAAAAGCTTCTCATGGGGTGGAGCATAAGATGCTCCTGCTGCAGCAACACATGAAACCATGTCCCTGTATGAGTTGTTCTAGCTACATTGAAAGATATGGCATTTCTGTAGAAGAACCGTGCTACTGCAGCTTCTGCTTTGCCCTTTAGCCCAGGCTGCCATGCTGCCTTCAATGTGCCTCACACAACAGGTGCTGACATGTTCTCATGTTTTCACGCCGTACGTTTCAAACGCTGAAAACTCTTCTAACACGTTTCAAAACTCCACAACGCGTTTATGAAGATGAAACCGACGTTTTCATGCAACTATGATCCAACCCCCTGGCAAGTGTATTCGGCTTTCCCGTCTGACGGTTTGCTTCCCCAACCTCCGAAAGGAGTATCATCCGTTGATTCGCTCGTTTGGACTATTGATTGGGCAGGTTTTGGAGGCCCTGCAGACGGCCACATCAGTGGCTGCCAAGACGACGGGCATCCTATCCATCAGAGTCTGCAGACTACATTGCCTCCCCGGAGGACCTTCCGCATGTTATTGCACTTCCTAGACTCCAAGGCGACCTGATTCTTCAATGGATAGAGTACACCGATCTCCCCGGTCAGTGCTTCATCTGCAGCCAGATGGGTCACCTTGCTCATTTTTGCCCTCGACGTGAGGCCCACAGAGGACATGACCCCCGCCCGAGGCCCTAGTAGGTGGACCGGCGAGAGTAGCAGACGCAGGGCATGTGACTAGGGTGGAGGCACCTGACCGGTCGACCCTTGCGGCCTAGCCTCCCTCCCAAGCCCAGCAGGAGGAGGGTACTAGGTGTTGGCAGACAATTTGTTGCCCTAGGTGGCGGTGGTGGAGGCACCTGACTGGTCAACCCTTGCGGCCCAGCCTCCCTCCCAGGCCAGCAGGAACTAGGTGTTGGTAGACAATTGGTCGCCCTAGGTGGTGCCACCAGCCAGATCGCCATGCAGATGGCTCTCTCGGGGTAATGCTGCCGACTCACAACCATTATGAGCATCTAGTTCCTAACGAGGAAATGGATGGATGACGTGGTGACCCCTGGCACCCAGGAGATTCCTGCCGTCCTCCTGGGTTCCGGAGCCAGTGGTCCCCCCCTCGCCCCCGCTGGTTCTCCTCCCCCTCATGTGCTTCCCCCCCTTTCTATTGTGATCCCCCTTCTCTCTGTTGAAATCCCCACCTCCTTCACCCCCCCTCCCCCTCCCTTTGTCGTGGTTCTTCCCCCCTTGCCCCCCCCCCCCCCCCCCATTAGAGGCCTCCTCCCCCTTTTCTCCCCCATTGTTTTGTCCCCACCTCCCTTAGTCTCCCCTAGCCATTCCGGTGCCCCCCTGCTGCACCCGACCCCCTTCAGAGACAGCAGCTTGGCAGGTGAGGCGATGGATGTATCAGTTCACAGATTGAGTGGAGATGACTATTGCAGCCTCGCTGATGGCTGCCCTTCCCCCCGAGTCACCAGGCGGCCCCTCCCTCATCAAGGGGCCGCCTGTTGACTATGGTGTTGGGTATTTCGGAGTCTCTGTGTGTGTAGCCATCGTATACGTGTACCCCTGTTTGTGTGTGTGTGAACACTCACTTATGTGAGTAAGTGTGTGTGAACAACCTCTTATAGCCGTTTTATGTGAATGTGATACGCAGTGATGTTTTTGGCCTAACCATGTGTCATTGCCCTAGTAAATGTGATGTGTCAAAGATGAGGCTTTTGAGCCTGTAAAAGCATGTACTTGGTGTAAGCTTTAAAATCATCATTCGATCGTGCATATATCCTCTCTCTGAATATTCTTGTTCTCTCTCTCTCTCTCTCTCTCTCTCTCTCTCTCTCTCTCTCTCTCTCTGTGCACTGCAAAGGTGTCGGCGTACAGCTACTGAGGTGCAGATTCGAGCAACGAGCAGCACCACTAAACTACGGCCACCACGTGGATATTGATGGTCGATGCAGAAACCCACCGTGCACAGACGGAAGCCATCACTGAACGGCAGCAGCCAAGTCACCACAGCAGGTCAGCGAAGTGCGCCCGTAACACGGTAGCGTAGATACGTCCACCATCGCAGAGCTCTAATATTAATTGTAGGAAATTAGGGTTAGAGAGCTGAACTGAAGTGACAGCTATGGAGGATCAAACATATCCATGCTGTGTGGTGCTGTCTCCATGCCGTCCGTCAGCTCTGCGGCCATAGCTCACGCTATCATGGCCTACTGCAGCTGCATGCCATCGACTTCACACATTAGTTGCTCAGTGCCGTTTCTGTTGACGTCCGTCAGCTGTTGTGCTGTGGCCACTACGCCAGGGTTTTGTCAAACTCGTCCTTCTCTCCTTTTCCTGGCCGGCGGCTGTTTCCGACACCTCCTCCCTGGATCTCGGTTCTTCCTCCACGGCCCTCTGCCCCCCCGCGCCCACCCCCCCTGCCCCCTCCTTCTCTCTGTGCCTCGCGCATCTCCTAACCCGCCTGCCCGTGCAGCCGCGCAGCACTCCCAGCCGTGCCACCTTGTTTTCTTTTGTGCATGTTGGTGTTCGTGTACTGCCTCAGCCTGTGTGTATTTAGTACCTCCACATCAGCAGCGTGCTTAGTACCTCCATATCAGCAGCAACAACAAAAATATACCGGCACAGTGTTGAATCAGAAATCAGATTTGGGGCTTTCCAAAGTATATAGTAAAAATCGTCTAATTAGAACTCCCACATTCTTCAAAATTTAGTGCTTTTGTAGAAATCAATGAATGCAACAATCAATCCAGGAATCTATAGCTCCACTCATCTGATTGCTCTCTTCTCTGAGCCACTTTCTGTCTTCATGGTGCCCATATCATTGCTCTATATTCTGTATGCAATATTGTGGTCTTGACAGCAGAGGTTTGCATTTGGGAACTGAGGAGTTTGTATGGCATGCTGTGACAGCTTTAGTGACTAAGAGCTTCTCATGACTGTTCTTTAGGTGAGCTTTCAAATTACCGTGAATGCAGCCCAGGCAAAGCTCGGAGCACTGGAGCTCAAGAATTTCAAGGCCACAGGCTTTTTAGGGAAGGTGAATAATAAGCAAGTAAGTCTTACTTTGTGCACCTCCTTGGTACTCCAAAAATTAACATGGGCTAAGGTTATGCTACTGTGTGGTGATAGTGCAAAAAATATTTAAACACACAGGCTTTAGTAGTTACACTTGTTTGCTGACTACAAGGGTTCAAAACCAAAGCAACATCAACTGTTTACATGTAGAGAGTCTATCATTGGCATTGAAAACTTCCTTCCCTATAATGTACCTTGTGGCGGCAGGGTGGCTCCCACCATTGAGCCTTAATATAGAACAAGATAACATCTTTTGCTCCTATTTGAAACAGTCAGTGACCTCATTTTGAAGCCCACTTTTCACAGGGCAGTGGACGATTGGATGATATTGACTTTAGCGAGCTGGATGGGGCAGCAGATGAGATCCCATGAACAGTGTGCTGCTGCTAGCACACGAATTTTTTCACACTACCTTGTTGGAAAATGTGGTGAAAATTTCTACTATGTATTTAAAAAAGGGCTGAAATATATCAATTCCTTTTGAAGGGGCTACCTTCTTGTTTCTTTGTTTGTACTGATCTTGGTGGCACTGTGGCTCCAATTACCGTTAGTTTCTGCATGAAGATCCCTGTGCTTTTTGTATTGAGTGCGAAAATATTTTCATTCAAACTCAGATTGCTTGAACTAATAAGTTTTTTTAGACATTAAGCTATTATTTTCTAAAAAATCTAAATTTCAAATTTGAACTAATACGCAAACAACCAACCTCTCTCTTTAAAACAGGATACTAACATGATTACAAAGAATCACAACAAAGGGCCAGAAGAATCTAATATCACTGCTTCCATTCTTCACTAAATCTCACTATCTAGGATCGTCATCCTTCAAAGATGGAACGTCTTCTCTTCTTGAGTCACAAATCTTCAACACAGCTATTTACTGGTTCTCAAATTCTTATGAAGTTGAAAGAGTGCTCAAATATCTATGAGCCAAGACTTTGCTTCTGCATGTGATAAAGTTGGGATTAGCATAAGAGGATAGGAAGCATTTTTTATTTTATTTTTAGAGATACATTAGCAAACACAAACAAACAAATTTATTTCGAGCTGAGCTTGGAGATTTCTTCTATGTTACAACATAAAAGATATTCTCCAAGGAGGTAGGCATGCTTTCAAGCTTTCAAAGAAGAAGAATATTTTCTTGAATGTGAAAAAAATACCATTACTTTACAACACCAACCCAAAAAGTAACTAGAAATAGAACTAAGCATCACTTAACATTTTGCTAGCTAACAATTTGATTTTTATAACTAACTTCATACACTTCACAAGAGATTGATAATCTGCATCAAATTGGAGTATTTTGAATTGAAAAAGGTTAAAAAGGTGAATTAGGTAGCCTTGTTTTGATGGCTTTCTAAGTTCCAAAAGGAGAAGATGTACCTTGGAGCTTTTCATTGTTGATGTTCCTCAAACTATTTACTGATAAAAAGATGGTGAGAGGCTTGCAATTGTAGACATTGAATAATTTGAGATAGAGTGGCACCTACTAGCTGGCCTTAAAACAATCAAATGTCTCTATGGTTGTGAGCAAAAGTAAGGACTCTATTATGCAAAACAAATAGAATCATACAATTAAACAGTAAAGAAATCAAGCGGGTATATTCTTGGCCATGATTATGAGAGTCCACCTAACACGGACCAAAGATTGCCCTCTAAACAAGCCCTAATATAGATGGTCACCTATCTTGTCCATAAAAATAAGTAATCTGAACTTCTGTATTTTGCATGTAGAGATGCAGATTTAGGCACGCTTTTACACCTTCATATTAGTTTTGCAAATAACCCAATAGAAACAAGGCATTCAAAGAGATGGGTGTGCATATTGGAAGTACTAGATAGGTAAAGATGTATAACTATTTGGAGAGTCTTTAGATATTCCAAAGGTTTCTATAGGTGGCTCCAAAGGGAAAGAAATTATTTATCAACCATCAAGGAAACCCTATGGTAATTGTAAGGCCTTATGTGATGCTATCATCTATCAAATAAAAACTAGAAGTGAGGCACTTCTCTATAAGAAAGTTTGAATATGAGCGACATATTGGCAAGGTTCTTGAGAAAGCATGTTATCCATAATTTCAACAAGTGTGCACATGCTTTTCTAAAGCTTCCATCAAATTTTGGGGAGAGCCTCACTTCACATTTTACATGGTAAGAATTTAATCACAAGTTTTTCCATAAAGAAATAATAAATGTCTAACACAATACTATCTTTTTCAGCACATTCTACAAGCAAACATTTATTATTGCTTAAATAGCATGGAAGCTTATCAAGATGTAATAAAGAAATCTCATTGGAGAGCTTGTGGTGCATTTTTTAAGTGTAGAAGACATGGGAGTGGAAAAGGAGGAGATTCAAAGAACTTTTCTTATGGTTTTACTGCACATCAAAAGGATGTCAACTAGTAAGGCAAAGCTGGCTATTAAAGAAAGATCCAAAGTAATAAAATAGTCTTTAAATGAAAGAAACATATCTTACAAGAGGCTATCAAGTAGCGTTCAGCCATTGGAAAAGCACTAGTGTAAGGGAGGGGATAAAATAGAAGCTAAGACTATACTCTGTTTAGTTGGATTGTGATATTAAGTTGGTCTACATTGACAACATGTTGCTAAGATGTGTTCTTTAAATAAATTCTTGAGATCCACATGGGGAGGCTTTTCAACACCTATTGATATCTATTGTTACTTGGACTTCTTTCCAATGCTCTCAAAGACAAAAAAGAAGAAGTTAAAATGACTTTCTTGACATTTGATTGGATTTCTGAACCTTCCAAAATTCTAAAGGTAATTTTGAGAGCATCTCTTACTTTGCTTCACTTTTTCATGCTTCACCTCTTCGTGCACAGTAAAGATAATTGACACATAAAAATACATCATGTCATACTGGACCTCTAAACTTGGTGACATAAAGAATTTGAAAGGAAAGTCAAAGGAATGTTCTTCTTCATCAGAGAAGCACTTGCTATCCTTTGTAAGGTCAAAGGAGCCTTGGTTTATCTTTGTGTACTGGTGTTCTAACTCTGTCAATTGTAAATGTAGCAAAAGGAAGACATAGTAGAGGGTGTATGGTAGAGATATATAGTTTTAAGTTTAGAGAGAGAGAGAGAGAGAGAGAGAGAGAGAGAGAGAGAGAGAGAGAGAGATTCTCATATTTCCCTTTAGCCTCCCTGATTTTACATGCACCGTCACAGCCTCCAATATAGTTTTTAGTAGTGTTTTTGACTCACCCTGAACTTCCATTTTGAGCCGCCCCTCCCCCCAATGTACACTAGAATACATGACATGAGACAAAATAGTGTGTTGTTTTTGTTTTTTTGTGGAGATTCATATTTTTTTTTCCAAAAAAGGGCAGGATTAATTAGGAGGATTCTCTGCGCTTTGTCTTCCCCATCTTCCCGCCTTTCTTTAAACTGCAGCGTAGGCTTTCATTTTTCGCGGGCAGATGCCCTCCCAAGTGCATGGGCATTGAGCGGAGGAGCCCGTCCCTGATTAGACCCCAGACTTCTTCAGCATCACCTGCAAAAGTTAATCAAATGCTCAGCAGTCACTTTACTGTAGCTTCTCCCTCAACCTCTCACCTCGCCCCTCACCCAAACCCATGGAACCCCATTCCTGAAAAACCCTGGAGTGGAGACTCAATCATCGACGCTGTAATGGACGAAAACACCAGGTTGGTGCAGGAATTAAAAGAAGCCAAAGAACAGCTTCTTACCATGAAGAACAAGGAACAATACAAAGAGGCCTCCCTTTTAGCAGCAAAAGAGCAGGCAACAACAGAAGCAGCCCCACAGAAAGAGGCAGCCAACAGCACCACCCCAGGTAATAAATCCACCAACACTGTACACGTAAGTCTTCCAATAGAACAGGTCAGAAGCAAAGTAGAAGAGTATACCGAAAGATGTCTGGTGGGCCTTCTCTTTGGGCCGAGACCTTCTAAGGAAGCAATGAGAGCTTGGATTAGAGAAAGCTGGTCCCCTCTTGGAGTTGAGGTAACCCTTACTCAAGCTCTAGCCAAAGGCTATTACCTCTTTTTATTCAAATATCCTAGCATGGCAATGAAGGTCATCAGCTCTGGTCAATGGACATTTAGACACCTCCCTTTCTGCTTCATGAGGTGGACAAAGGACTTCAATCCAGATGGCCCCAAATCCTCAGCGTATCCGGTGTGGGTCGAGCTCCCTAATCTACCCATACACTTAAATCCGTGGATCAAATCTATTTTAGCACCCCTAGGTCAAGTCCTCGATACCAAAGCCTTCTCGGACTACAACCCCGCTTGGCACCCCCAAGTCCTCGTCGAACTTGATCTGTCCCTCCCTCTCCCAGACAAGATAGAAATAGGATGTGGTGAGTTCTCTCACACTCAGTCAATTCTCTACAAACACCTACCAAACTCATGCTTTCACTGTGGGAAACAAGGGCACCTCATCAGGAATTGTCCCATCAAAAACCCACAGCTCATCCTCCCCCAAGTAGTTGAAAAAGAACCCCCCCCCAACCTAAGTCAAGCCCTCCCGAACCCAGGCCCTCCTCCGACTAATGGAAGCCTAAAAGAACCAGAGTTCGTACAAGTCAGCAGAAGGAAACCCTTTTCCAAGCCCAAACCCCCTCACCCTCTAGTCAAACCCAACAGATATTCAGTTTTAGCTGCTGTCCCAGATCCAGGTGACACGGAAGAAGAAAATGACTCTGTCGAAAATACCCCCATTAACAAACTGAGGCCAGATAAGGAAGTAGACAACCTGGATGCAACAGATATGGATACAACAGTCATGCCAGCTTCTGAAAAGAGCTCTAATCCTCAAACAGGCAACCCCAATGACATGGAGATAAGCAAAGAGCTCAAGAGAGGCAGAGCACACCTGCCAATCAATCACTAAAGGAGGGCTGAACAAACCCCCAAATAAAAGGTAATGAAAGCTGCAAGCTTCAACGTCAAAGGACTTACAGATCCTAAGAAAGCACAGTTAGTAAAACAATGGCTCAAAGCTAAAGGGCACTTGGATATCATCTCACTAGTTGAGATTAAGACTTCAGGAGAGGAACTGAACAGAAGGCTCTATACCATCTCCCCAGAGCACTTTTGGGTGAGCTCACTTCACTCTCATGGAATTGGAGGTCTTGTAGTGGGCATTCATTATGACTGCATCCGGGATCTAAAAGACTTTCACATAGACAGCAACAACCAATGGATAGTAATTCACATGAATAGCTTCTCCTTGGTAGGAGTGTATGCCCACGGCCCACAGAAACAGAGGACCAGAACCTGGAATTCCCTGCTAAGGCTGAGAGCACCTTTGCTGATTATGGGGGACTTTAACATGGTGGAAACCCTCAAAGATAGATTCAAATCCAAAGGTCAATCCCTATTCAGTTCTTCAGAGAAACAAGTATGGGAAAAGGTAAAACACAAGTTCAATCTACAAGATCTGGGTCAAGAAGGAAGCTTCTCATGGCAAAACTACTCTACAGGAGATCTATCCAGAAAAGCCAGGCTAGATAGAGCATACGCAAGTGGTGAAATCTACTCTAAATACAATAGGTGTGAATGTGCTGTAGACATTTCCACATGCATCTCAGATCATTACCCCATCATCACTACAATAGACAATCAAGACCTCAGACCCAAATCATGCTGGTTTCACACAGATCCAGCTCTTTTTAAATTGCCCATAGTTCAAGAAGAAGTCAAACACATATGGGAATCCTTCTTCAGCAACAACCTCTCCCCGGCCAAAGCTTGGAGCCTGGCAGTCAAGTCTACCCAAAACCTACTCCGGCAGGTCAGGAAGGAGGTTTCAGCTCACAGAACCAGCAGACTCAAAAAACTCCAAGAGCAGCTACAAGTACAAGAGGCCTCAACCTTCCCAACTAATACCTCCCAGATCAGAGCCAAAATCAAAAGAGAAGAAGAAATCTCCAACATACTAAGCTTTTTACCAGGGATTGGTGGTCAGGGAAAGCAGACAGGCCATGTCAAGAAATGTTCAAAATGCTCAAGGTCAAACAAAGACAAGAGCATATCCCCTTGCTTAAAAACAAGGAGGGAATTCAGGCCTTGAACCAAGCTGAGAACAAAAAGATGCTCACTGATTATTACCGCAGCATTTTCCAGGAAGAAGGTCCCCCCTCCCCAACTAAGGAAGCCGCAATGGAGGCAATCAAATCAGTCAGACCTAGAACAGTCCCAGCCAACTTAGCCGCTACTCTGGATCAAGATATATCTCACGAAGAAATCAAAGAGGTCATCTTCTCCCTCAAACCCAAGAAGAGTCCAGGTGAGGACTGCCAGCTGAATTTTTCCAAACCTTTTGCGATGTGCTAACAGACCCCATTTTTAAAGTTTGGAAAGAATCATTGAAATATGGAGCATTGCCTGCACAAATCAATGAAGGCCTTATCAAGCTGATCCATAAAAAAGGCCCCAAGGAGCTCATGGGCAACTGGAGACCCCTCACAATGCTCAACAGTGTTTACAAAATCATCGCCAAAGCTTTAGCCCTCAGGCTGAATAAACACATGAATCAATGGATAACAAAGGAACAAAAGGGGTTCATCAAAGGCAGATACATCTTGGACTCCATTATTGCACTATGGGAAGGTTTTGAATATGCAGAAAAATCCAGCCAGGACTTCCTGTTTATCAAGATTGACTTTGAGAAAGCCTATGACAGAATTCAGTGGGACTACATCCTCCAATCTCTCAGAGATGGGCTTGGGACCCCAGTTCTCCCATATGGTAAAAACCCTTTTCGGAAATGCCAGAGCCAAAATTATCTTCAACGGAGATCTGTCAGACCCCTTCCCTCTTAAAAAGAGTATCAGACAAGGATGCCCTCTTGCTCCACTCCTCTATGCCATAGCAGCAGATGGTCTTAATTGGCTAATAAAGGACAAGATCAGCAAAGGAGAACTAGTTGGAATCAAACTACCCAACGGAGAACAAATGTGCACTCAGATGTTTGCTGACGACACTAACAGTCTTATAGCAAACGAAGAAGAGAACATCAAGGTTCTCTGGAATCGCCTACAAACTTACTGTGATGCCTCAGGATCCAAAATCAATCACAGCAAAACAGGAATCAAAACCCACATAGAAACCCCTCCCTCTTGGCTCATCGACTCTGGCTGCCACAGCATTCAGGATGGAGAGATCTTCAGGTTACTCGGTATCCCCATGGGCTTCAAGGTGACACTGAGACAAAGATGGCAATGGGTAATGGAGAAAATAGAAAGCAAGCTACTGAGATGGAAAAGGAAGCAGCTATCATTAGCAGGGAGAATTATGGTACTTAATCACTTCATCATCCCTTCTACAATATATTTCCTCAGCTGCTGGAGACCTCCGGATGCTGACCTCAATGAGCTAACCAAGCTCTGCCGAAACTACCTATGGGGAGGCGACCCATGGAACAGGAGTAGACCTAAAGTAAAATGGGACACCTGCACGTTGGCCAAAACCAAGGGAGGGCTGGGGATCAAAGACATTCGTCTGTATGCTGACAGAATGGCAGCTAAATGGATCATCAGAGCTATGGAGAATCCCACTGAAGACTGGGCACAGCTTCTGGTCAAGGACACCCCAAGGTTTACAATCACTGGCCACAATAAATGGCTCAATCTTCCCATCACCACCTTAGTAGCCTCCAAGCACCCCATATCCCCTAAAGGAAGCCAACTAGTTACCTCCATCTGGAAGGCCTGGTTCAGAATTAAAAGTGCTCTGTACATCAGTCCCAAGGACAACAAAACAGAAGGTATATTAGCCTCCGACTTTTGCTGGTGGTGGTCTATTCTCCCTCATTCCCTCCTTGAGCCAGAAGAAGAGAAAATAGCCCTCAAGTTACACAAAAAAGGTCTAGCAACCTGGGCAGACATGTTCAACCCTCACCAAGGCTCCTGGCTCACAAGAGCAGAGCTGGTATAGCCAAATTCGATTGCAGAACCCCTGAGCTAGATCTAATCCAAAGCAGAGCAAACCAATGGAACCCTCAGGAAATCTGGAAAAACAGCAGATCCCCCACCTTCAACATCCTAGCTTTCCACTGGCCAAAGGACAAACCCCTTCTCCCCATCCCTAATCTGGAAAAATCCCCCCCAATCCATCAGATGGAATATCACCTGGGACAGGAAACAATGGTACAACAGCCTCAAGGAGCTATGGAGCTCACACATTGAACCAAAGAAATCTTGCCTAGCCTGGCTGGTAGCCTACAGAGCACTGTGGACACAAAGCAAGGCTGCAAAGCTTAACATCGCCTCAGATCAATGTGCCAGATGTGGATTACCTGAGGACGATCTACACATATTTTTCCACTGCAAGCACATCTCAAATTCTTTCAAAGAGCTACATGCAGCTATCCTGAGATGGGGTATAGATGTAAACTTGAAGAACACAATGCTAGGAGAAAACATAGGATGCTCAACAACTCTATGGAATGTTATAAGATGTGAGTATCTCTGGCATGCCTGGCTTTAGAGGATTGCAGCCACTTTTGACAACCCCGAAATCAAGGGCCCGCCTCTCTCGGTATGTCTAATTACATCATGCATCAGATATTGGAGCAAACAAACACAAATCCTATTCAGTTAGGAAAAGAGGTTACTGATTAAGTTCCAAAAGAGAGCCTCAGATTACACCAGGGACAAATTGGAAAAAACCAGAGATAAAATTATCTTAATCCTTTCTAAGGACAGAGCACTAATTGAAGCAATCTGCAGACTTCAGTAAGCAAATCCATCTCAATGCCCTACAGGTTTAGAAGAGGATCAACATGCAAACAGTTACCAGAGCCAATCCAGAGAAGCAGAAAAAGCAGCTAGGGCAAAGTGACCTGGCGTGCTCCACAGTTCCATAGTTGCTCCTATCGGCAGACCTCCAATGACTTGGGGGAGTTTCCTGCAAGAAAGACAGAACAATTCAGTTCTGACCAAGAAAATCATGGCCCGCAGATTTACCTTCGACTTCAAGCCTCTCCATAATCGAGATCAAAAACACCACAACATGAAGTTGCAGCTACCCGCGAAGTCTTCTCTACCTTCTGCAAGAATGGTGGGAAAGCGTCAGAACAGAGAAACTCTGATCAGGGTCAACCAATACCGTAGCGGAGAAGAGACTGCACCATCACCAGCTGAGAGGGGGTGCATACAAGAAGAAGGTTCATCAAAGTTAGACGGCGCTAACGAGTAGGACAGCGGCACTTCTTCCGGCAAGGGAGTTAAGAACGGGGGGAAAGCAACAGACCAGAGAAACTCTGTTCAAGGTCAACCATTACCTTACCGGAGAAGAGGCTGCACCCTCACCATCTGAGTGGGGTTGCATACAAGAAGAAGGTTCATCAATGCTAGACGGAGCTGACGAGTAGGACAGCGGCACTTCTTCCGGCAAAGGAGTTAAGAATAACCAAATAGATACAAGCTGCTGCATGCCATCAAGGAAGAATTACCTAAAGGTAAAAGAAGACCTGAAACGAGCCCGCAAGGAGGAAACACAAAAGAGAATGCCAAACGAGAAAGATGAAGGACTCCAGCCCCACGGGGAGAGGCCTCCTTCACCCTATCAAGGGCTTCTTTCGAACTTTCTCCACCTGCAAAACTGGTTAGAGGAGATAGAAAAGCAGATAACAGTGCAACAGCAAGGAGGAACACCTATCCTCTGTGGAGATTCATATTTCATTAAAATAAAATAGAAGTTATTTAGAAACTTTAATTCTCAAATTAAATTGCAAAGTACACTGTTAGTAATCAAATTTACTTACAAACTGAGCAATAAAGCCATAATAACATCCCTTCCCTAGATGTGAAGTAATGGCGTCTTTTGGCCTCTAGGGTTAAACAAAGCCTAGAATATAAGCTATTCAAGACCTCTATAGATAGTTGTAAGAGAGAATGTTCCCAACTTTTAGGATTTGGTTTTTATGTTAATCATAGAAGAGAATTCTTTGGGTGAAGACTCTTCCTCCCAAAGAAAGAACACTTCAAAACATGACTTCTAATCAAATTTAGGTAGAGGTCACGATCAAGGACAAGGTGGTGGTTGTTTTGGAAATCAAAATTATGAGCGCACCAGCGGTCTATTGATTTGCAAAGCAATAGCAAACACACAGGTGGAGGATGCTAGTCTCAAGGCATGGGAAGCCAGAGAGGATGAGGTAATTGGCAAAGAGAGAAACCGGGATCAAACTCAAAGGATTGATTTTATTGTGGCAAACCAGGTCACCTTGCAACAACAGAATGTTATATAAGGAGCAAAGTGACATAAAAAATGGCAAGTTGTATAGCAAAACAATTATGCATCTTCAATTAAGCAGGCTGAAGAAAGATGTAAGCATTTTTTTGTTATGCATCATACGTTGAATTCAATGACTACAAATGTATCTTCAAGAAGGCTGAAGATAGATGTGAGCATTTGCTTGTTATGCAGTACATGTTGAATTCAGTGACTAACAATTACGTATCTTTGAGCAGGTTAAAGATAGATGTGAGCATTTATTTGTTATGTAGAAAATGTTGAATTCAGTGATCGCAAATGCACCTAAAAATGGTGATGATGTATGGTATGTAGATTCGGGATCCTCTAACCACATAATCTATCATGGAGTGGTTTAGAATGTCAAAAAACTAGAAAAACCAGGTTATGTAGACATGGGGGATGACACGGCTCGTCGTCCTATTTCTCACATTGGAAATGTGCAATTGACTATGTAGAATGGCAAGATGATGTACTTGGCTGATGTACTTCATGTGCCTAACATAATAAAGAATTTGGTTTCTATTGGGGACAGATCATTGAGCAAGGTTTGTAGAGACACTTTAACCCTGACGGTTGCTATGTTAAGGACTTCAACAATAAATGTCGTTTGGTTACAAAGAGAAAATGAGTGGGCAAAATGTTTACTTTGGATATAAGCATGCTTGAGGTGAAAGCTGTTATGTTTGCACAAGGTATAGGTGTTATGGCCGTCAGGCCTCTTCCTATCAATAGAGTGAAAAAGAAAGCCAGATGGTGGTAGACTATCATGTAGAGCTTTGAGGGAGGGCTTTTCCCTACCTGCCAACCACGCGTCAATGTGCCTCTATGGAAGGAATATCGATGGTTTCACAATTGAATTTTTGGAAACAAAAAAACGTGGGTTTCCCTCATGATCTGGTTTTTGACCCTGTGAAATTGTAGGTTTTGACCCCATGAAATTGCAGGTTTTGACCCCATGAAATTGCACGTTTTTGACCCATGAGATTGCAAGTTTTTGTAAGTTTTTGGGGTAGAGAGCCATATGCGTGTGCCGTGCTTCTATGGTTTGGAGAGGACTCAACATACAATAATCTTGTTGGATTGGTGGCCAATATAGATATCTAGCACAAACATATTGGCCATGTGAATGAGCCAGTGAGATTAAAGTCTATAAAGAATTCAAAAATTATTATAGGTTTGCCAAAGTTTAAGGTGAATGGAATGCATAAAGTAAGTGAATCATGTTAGTTTGGAAAGTAAGTAAAGAATGTATTTCCACATGTTAGGAATGTAAATAAGAGAGCACTTGATGTGGTGCACTAAGATGTATGGGGGCCGATAAACATGACATTAATGAGAGGATTTATGGGGTAGATAAAGACAACGTCAATGAGAGGATGCCATTACTATGTATCTTTCATTGATTAAACCACACAAGGAAGGTGTTGTGGCCACTATAGATATCTAGCACAAACATATGTCATTTGAATAAGCCAATGAGATTGAGGTCTATGCAAAATTCAAAAATTATTATAGGTTTGCCAAAGTTTAAGGTGAATGGAATGCATAAAGTATGTGAAGCATGTTAGTTTGGAAAGCAAATAAAGAATGTATTTTCACATGTCTCACGAATATAAGTAAGAGAGCACTTGATGCAGTGCACTCAAATGTATGGGGGCCGATAAAGATGGCATCAATGGGATGATGCCATTATTATGTATCTTTCATTGATGAGACTACACAAGGAAGGTGTGGGTCTACTTTATGAAAGAGAAAAGTGAAGTGTTTACTCACTTTCAAAATTTCATAATGTTGGTGAGGCTGAGAAGTAAACATGTTTATAGGTTAAGTAACTAAGGTCAGATGGAGGGGAGAGTACTTCTCCAATGAGTTCAATAAGTATTGGAGGAAGCATGGAACTTAGAGGCAATTCACATGCCGGTACACACTCCACAGCAAAATGGTGGTGTTGAGAGGAAGAATAGGCACATTGCAAAGGTTTCTCGTGCATTGATGATTGACAAGAGCATGCCTCACCATTATTGGACTGAAGCACTTGTGATGACTACAGTTTACATTATGAACAGGATCCCCATATTGATAGGGCATGGTGTGACACCAGCAAAAACCAATTTGTCACACTTAAAAGTGTTTGAATGCATTGCATATGTATACATTCCTGATAAACTATGTAGTAAGTTGGATCGAAAGGTTAAAAAATGTGTGTTCATTGGTTATTCCTTAAGTAAAAGGGATACATATGTTATAACCCTATCACACATGAGATGAGGGTGAGCAGGGATGCTGTCTTTAGAGATGAGCAGTTGGTATGTTGCTGTAAAAGACTCAATTGGGGCTGACGCACAAGAGTAGGTAGTTGTACAGAATATAGGTCATCATCCACGATAGTCATTGAGTGGATTGAGAGAGTACTCTAGCAATGGGTCTATTGATAAACCATGGAGTGGTAGTTTACATAACAAAATCAGTCCTACAAGTTTAGCAAGGGCATCACATAAAGGTAAAGAGAAGGTTGATGAGTCTCTTGGAATGCCTGATATTTTAGCAAATGTTGATAGAGAGTCTTGTGGCTTAGTGTAGAGCCTTGATGAGGAGTTAGGATTTGGCATTTATCAGCAAACTTGGTGCAAGTCTTGGAGATAGAGTTGAGCTTGAGGGGGAGTATTGAGATGTTAAGCTCAACATGAGCTGACACTCATAATTGGCCCGGGTGATTGTTCCACCTTTACACCACTGAAGCATTTGGTAGATGACACAACGGATCTTCACTCTAGTGATTCTATAGCTGGACTATAGCTACCTAGTCCAACCGAGTTATGGCATACTTATCTTGCTAGCTCACCTACTTGGCGGGTTCTCACATTATGGACCGCTTGTACATATTACTCTAGTATTTATATTGGTGTTCACTTTTATCGTAGACCTCTTTTGAGCTAAATAAGTAGAAGATTTCAACCTTTCATCTCTCTATGTGTCCTCTCCATTTTTGTGAGAGTATGTGTGTGCTTGCAAGAGCTCAAGCTCTCTCTCCTCCCTTAATCTTTTCAGGTGGAGGTAAAGGAAGATTAGCAATGGTGATCGATCTCTAAATTAAATCTAGAAGCAATAACAATAATAAGAAAATAAATCTCATACGGGTGGAAAAGGCCACACTAGAGGTAAGGGGAAACTAAAGAGGATGGGGTGGTTAGAAAAAACAAAATGCAAATAGCATGGAATGCTATTACTGTGGCAAACCAGGGCACATTGCAAAAGACTATTATAAAAAGTAGAACGATAATAAAAAGAAAAATAATATTAAAAGTGGAAAGTTTTAGCAAGACAACTATGCATCATCAACAAGTAAACAAGGTGATGACAGAAGTGAGCAAATGTTTTTGATACATATATGTCAGGACGACAGAGAGATATTTGGTATATGGATGCTGGTTCCTCTAACCACATGACCAGTCATGGTTGGTGAGCGATTTAGAGATATGCACAAAATGGAAAACTAGGGTATGTGGAAACTAGTGATGATAGCCACACCCCATTGTAAATGTTGGTAAAGTTCCATTATCTATGTAGGATGGGAAAATAAAGTACCTCTTCATATTCCTAATATTACAAAAGACCTAAATTCAATTGGACATATGGTTAAGTAGGTTCTTCAAAATTGAGGTTCAATCCTCAATGAGTACCACTTGGTTGCAAAAGGATAAAAGAAATGGCAAGATGTTTATTTTGGACGTTAACATGCCTAAGATAAAGGAAACCATGTTTGTACATTGAACATGTGTCATTTATAGATATTGACATATGACAAAATCACATTATTGGTCATGTAAATATATAATGGTATATAATGGTTGAAGTTTATGTAGGCCTAAAATATTGTTAATATAGGTTTACTGAATTTTAAGATTGATGGTATGTATGGGTGGTTGTAGATGAGGGTACTCACTTTCGTTCACTCTCTCTAAAATTGGGACATCGACGCAACAGGAAAATCTCTCGGGCAGAGTATCTCGATCGTGATATCGCCACCATCAATTAGAACATGACACGTCCCTCTCCGGCCAAAAGCCCCATATCTCATTCGAGATACCAACAAATGCTACGCAGTAGGCTCGGGAGGCAAGTCACTATCCATGTCACAAGTACATATCATCGCCACCTTGTTATCTCGATCAAGATATGTAGGCCACTTGGATCTACGTCAATGCCACAGTGGATCCCCCTCGACTTGCCCACTTGGATGTACATTCAGCATATGCAGTAATGCTGTCTCCATTATCCACGTATCTCAAACGAGATAAGGAAATATAATCGACCATTGTTGTATCTCGATCGAGGTATGGAGATGTGATCTCATCCATTCATATATCTCATTTAAGGTACCAAGATACAATCAAAGCCATAGAAATACCTTAATCGAGATACATCTATATAATCCGACCTATCCATTCAAATCCATTCCAAGATGCGATCCCGGCCGTTCACATATTTTGATCGAGATATGTAGCCGAATTGCGACCATCAAACATATCTCGATCGAGGTACTGACTCAAAATCGAAGCGGTCCATTTATCTCGAACGAGATACCTATTTTGAATCGGAGCCATCGATCACCACAACCCTAAAGTCAAATGGATATCTAGGCCATTTGTTTCACTAACCCTAAAACCATGCGTACATCTGGGGCGTTGATCTTGCAAACCCTAAAATGCACGCCACCGAACCTAAAATCAAATGGATATCTAGGCCATTTGTTTCACTAACCCTAAAACCATGCGTACATCTGCGCGTTGATCTTGAAAACCCTAAAATGCACGCCACCGAACCTCGATCAATATTATAAAGCTACAAAAGTTTTTTTCCCTCATTCTTTCACGTCATTTTCACTCTCCTTGCTCTCTTGGATTGAAGCATAACTAGTGGGCTTTGAATCCATCATTAGTGTTGTTTTACAACTTCATTAGTGCTACATTAAGCACTAAGCATTGGACCTTTCACATTAGCCTTTCACATTGACTTGCCCGTTTGTGTTAGGCTTAGGGTCTAGCATGGAGTCACCCGAGGAGGGCCGCTCATCTATTGTGGACCTCATCTCGTGAAGATAGAGCGTGAGTTAGCGGCTATCCGTAGGACTGCTAGAAACACACCATCTACATTACATATCATGTCAAACTTGGAGGCGATGCTCTCATCCCTTCGTAGCCTTCACGATATTGTTTATGTAGATGAGTGGATAGCACACCATCGCATTGCTCCAGTGTCACATTGCCTGACATATTGTCAGGTCTGTGAGCTTGGTCCCGATTAGGGATGGACCCTAATTAGACCTTTTCCTTGATAGCCATGGGATGCGGCCTAGGGCGGGGAAGCCCCTTATTATTTCATGGTGTTCTATGGCGGCACATATCTATAGTCGATATGTTGCCGCATATGGGAGGATGCCGAACAATCGCCCAATTCCCATACACTTTGCAAAGCAATTATATGCAGAGTTTGCCTTAGGGAAGCAGGTGGACTACACTAGCCATCGGCTCGATGGAGGTGCTGGTCGAGATCGGTAGGCGGCCTCCACCAGCCCTTCATGTAGTTGCTGCTACTACAGATCCTACATTTGTGCCTTTGAGGCACTAGGCACCCAAGTGGGTATCGATGTACAGAGTACCACACGGAGAGCATCCAGCACATGGTGTGCCTGTTTTCACGATCGATATCGACAGTTGTTGAGGTATTTATACATATTTATTGCTTGTTTAGGTTTTTCATAGTCGTTTGTTGTTTACATGTTTATATGCACTTTTCTATATTTTTACAATGAGCAGCATGGTTGATTGTGTCACATAGGGTCCCACCCCTACTAGTGATGAGAGACCCACTTAGGAGTTGATAGAGGTGAGAGCAGAGATCGACCATCTTAGAGCAGCATTGCAGACGACAGAGGCAGCCACTGCAGATGCGTGCCATGTGAGAGAGTCCAACATCCACCAAGTAAGTCTCTCTTGTATGTAAAAGAGTTATAATTAAGGTCTAAAGTTATAAATTTCTTTAAGTAATACCTAATAAGAGAGACTAGTCAATTATTTGTATACTTTATTTTTTAAGTAGGCCTGGACTGAGGTAGACAGTGCTAGAGCTAAGGTAGAGCAGCACATGATTATGGAGAGGATTGCACAGCACAGGGTAGAGCAATTGATCCTACATGTTCGAGAGTTCCATAGGTCTTCTGACATGACAGTGCCTTACTTACCTTTGTTACGGCTCACCCTAACCCTCCTTGAAACACATCCAAAAAGAGATTACCTGGTGAACCTCTAACAACTATCATGAGAGGATCTTTCCAATGGCCGAGCTCGTAACCCTTGAGGTCTCCAAGCTCTACAACTCCTTGAGAAGCAATTCCACCTCGTCTTCTCTGTGAGCGTTGTCACACCGTCGCGTTGCACTAAGGATCTTCGTCCTTCCTCTCACCTCACTTCACTCACACACAGTCACTACTAGCATGCATTAGGGAGAGAGATTAGCAAGAGGATTAGCAAGAGCAAGACTCAATTGCACAATGGGAGAGTATCTTGTATTATGAGAGAAATTCGCTTATATACATGGCCATAAGTGTTCACACACTCACTTAAACTGTGGCCGGCCGGGCACTTTAGGCTCATAAGAGGCCTAATGCTATTACAATGACTACTCTCATAATATATCCATGAAGTACATTACTTAAGACTTCATCCTATCTTGCTCTACCACATGCTCTTGAAGTAGGAATCACCATAAATACTCCGTCACACCATTACGGGCGCCCGCGTCCAAGTTGTAGTTTTGGACACTATTGCTTCATATCTTGAATGTATGACCCTTTGGTGTATCTACCGTGACTCCTTGATGTAAGATAATGGCGGTAGCTCTTGTTAATCCTAGAATTGGATTAACATTCCCCCCTTCTTGATGGCGATCACATCCTCGTGATCGCATATTGAAGACCTTTATGTGGGAAAAATGAACAAGCTTTGTCGATGGCATGATGATCAATGGTCTTTGTTCCTCCGAAAGGAATAAGAAAAGCTAGTTAATAAACGAATAGGTTAGTGGTGTATTGGGAATTTCTAAAACGGGGTGGGGTTTTGTGAGAATGATTGCATTTTTATATGTGTGAGCCCCTTTTTTTTGCTCAATTTGTTTTTTGCAATCATCGGCACGGTTACATGTGATTTTTATTAGTGGGGACACTAAGCGATGTTAATAATGGGAGAGAAGAGAGAGAAGGATCTGGAGAAATGTAGACTTAATCATTCAGAATGAGATGGTGATTCTCAGTTCCTCATTTGATTCATTGAAGCAACATCATCCTTTGCAATAATTGGCTTGTGATGATGTCCCTTTGTGTGGCAGGATTCTTGTCAAATAATGTAATGTTGTTGAGTAGGACCTGATCCTATCTTCTTTTGCCCATGTGCTTTATGTATATTTAAGTGCTCTTAGAAGTAGATTTTCATGAAGTACAAGAATTGAGTCATATAGACTCTTATTGAATTTCTCTGTGTTGAAGTAGCCACTTGTTGGTGAGGATTGAAAGAATTACGTCAACTTACGAGGCTAATATAGAGATCTTCACTAGGGATTGAAAATCATTGAGTTGAAGATTGTGGCGTCGTTTGGAGAGGTTTGTAATTTGAAGAAAAATTCCAGGCGATGGGTTGTACCATTAACCAGGCTTTTGCCCAGCATGGCCCCCCATCTAGAGATGTACCTGGAAGTTATCGATGGTGAGGCTTTGGTGCAAATGTTCTCCAGTGCATGAGTATGGATATGTACTCATGGAGCAGCTGCTGCTACATTAATTTAGCCCAAAGAATAGTAAGCAATAAGCTTAATAAATATATAATGGCTATTGCATGATATGGCTTAATCCGGAGTGGCTTAAATGTGAAAGTGTAGGTTCTTAAGCTGTGAGATGGAACTCTGTGAATTGTAATTTCGTGAGATAGAATTCCATGAATTTGTAGGTTTTGACCTCGAGGATTTTTCTTTTTTGATTTTATGGGTCATCTAGGTCATGATTTGCAAGCAACAGCTTCTTGTGTGCTCATTTCTCACTTCCAAAGGGGTGACAAGAGCATTGTTATTTTGTTCTTGATGTGCTCCTAAGTCTTTGTATTTTTTCTTGAATTTGTTACTGAAATGATGTCGAGTTAGTAGGGAATACTGTTGATTGTTTGCTTGAACAGACAAGCTCTTGTGTTGGTGCTAAATGCACGAGAGTGGTTGATGAGTGATTTGCTTGCTGTTGCTTGGGCCTCCATTCTTCTAGAACTTTAGGTGAAGTTGTTGGGGTTGAAGTCGGGGTAAGGTTTTCTTCACAATGTTCGAATTTGGCAACCATATGATGGAATTACCATCATAGTATCCTTGTTGTTGAAGTACATGCACAAGCACCTATCTTTGACGAACACTGTAATTTGGTGGCCGATGTGCTTGGTGTTGAGGCTTTCTTCTTTGTGCACGCTTAGGGGAATTTGTAATGCGCTTGGGGGACCCAAGCTTTGGTATTTCTTTGGTAGTACCCTTGTGCTTGCAGCAATGTTTTTGGTACCCACACTTGTTGCATTGGTGGAGTTCTCTGAGGAACTCGCATAGGCTTTTGTGGTGGACGGTGTTGTGGAGTACTCTTCTTCTTCCTTGGCTTTTAAGTGCTACATTGAGGAAGAGGTTTTGACTGTCGAGGCACCCAAATTTGATTGGCACCTTCATAGTAGCCTTGAGCTACAAGTAGCTGCTTCTCCACCCACATTTTGATACTATTAAGATATCGTGATTGTGGGAGTCTTGGTGGAGTTTTCTTTAGGGTTGATGTTGTGGAAGGTTTAGGTGCATCCTTGACTTTGGCTGGTGCTGAGGCTGTGCAGGTTTGAGACTCATGGGCATTGTTAATGATGATGAGGTTAGAGTCTCTTGTGGAGTGGTTGTTGATGACGAGGCCTTTGAGCATGTGGTTGTCTCCTTTGATGAAGTTTGTCGATGGATGCATAGGCTCTGGGGCCTTTCCTTTAAGTTCCCTGTAAGAGATAGATGGTTGGTGGGCTCTGGGGACTTCTTCAAGAATAGCTGCTGATTGCAAGGTTTTGGCATTGAACTTCGTAGGTGAGGATGGGGTTGAAGGAGTAGAGGCTTTATCGGAGTTGGTTGTTGACGTAGATGGTAGTTCATTGTGTAGAGGAGCTTTTGTGGAAGAGGCTTGTATCCTTTTGTGTTCAGCATCATAGATATCCATTAAAGTTGGATCCTACAACAATCCATTTGTGTGGGTTAGTTTCAATATGCATTGTATGTTCAAAGTACCCCAAACATGGCATGTTCAACTCTTGAGAAAGTTTATTCTTTCAAGATGTAACACCATATTAGTGAATTTGGGAATTTTCCAATTCCCATTTTTGAATACTTAAAAAAGGGGACATGGATAACATGTTTGTAAGTTTCTCAAAACCCTATCATATGACCTATCGTTGGAAAGCACTTGAAAAATGGAATCTAAAGAGCTATAAAGCGCTCATTTTGGATTAGTGGTGTTCAAGTTATGGTTAATCCAAACTTTTGACCACGTGTCCCAAACTTGTGGGAAATTCCCATATTCCCCAATATGGTGTTATGTGCCATGAGTGTTGGTTGACCTAATAAATCCCATAGCTCAAGAGTCACGAGATTGTGTTCTCGTGTTGGATAAAGTTGTGCTTGAGCTGTGGTGATTTTATTTGAAATTTCCAATCCAACCAGAATCCTAGGGATCTTTTCAGTAAGATATGTTGGAAGTTCCAGATCGTGCAAGGTTTCTTCCTCCCGTGTAGCAATTTTACAGTGCTTGTTTGCAGGAGTGTTCAAGGTGACTATTTGCATGGATTCATCTAGTGAATACAACGATTCACTTATCCAAGTTTCTCCAGGGATGACATCATACTCAAGGGAATCTAGGGTAACATGGAATGTAAATTCCATATTGCCATCAATTGTATGAGTAGTGTATCTAAAGTAACCTAGAACTTTGATGTTTTGTCCATTGGCTCCTCTTGCAAGACTATTGCTTGTAGGGATGAGTTTAGGTTGTCCCAATGACACCCAAGTGTCTATTGTCATGATGTTATGACTTGCTCCAGGGTTAATCAATGCACGTTTGCGCTGAACATCATTGCCTGTAGGGAAATCCAACCATACCATGATAGAATCTTCCAAAGGAACCATGGGTGTTTCGGTTATTGTTTCAGCTTCAGATCCTGTGTCTATTTCATATTCCCATTCACTTTCATCCTTTGTTTGGGTCTCAGCTTTTTCAAGAGTACCCAATGCATACACTGGCACACTTGGCTCTCTGACAATTCTTAATGAGGACTGTTTGGAAACTTGTGAATCCTCACATTCCTATTTTATGGACTTCGTTATGTGCTTGTATAACTCAGGTTGAGCCATTAAAGGCGCAAGTGCTAATGTGATGCTGGCTTTATCATGAGAGAAGAACATTTCTCCGAATGAGGTTTTGAGAGATTGTTTTAATCTTGTAAGGGAATTATCAAATTTCTCACGTGCTTTCTCAAGCCTATAGTTCGTACAGTCTCTTTCAAACGACTCTTCTATTAGAGAGTATGTCTTCCTCTTGAAAGGGAAAGCGGTACTTCTCTAGGCTTTGTATCTTGGTTGCTATTTTAGGTTTGGCATTATGAGGTTCAATCACAACCGGTGACCCTATAAGACATTCAACCAAGCTAAGCATGCTCTCCTAAGCTTGCTTTTTGCGTTTTGCATATGTCATGTGATTATCATTATCCATTTGGGGTGGTTGGGTGGGTTTTAGTTTCTTGATTAGTCTATGTGGTGTACTGAGCGAAGAGTAAGAACTTGTTTTATCCTCACTTAGTGATGTACTAGAACTTGTTTCATTTTCTGACTTTCTTTGGTTTGTCAGTTTTTCATTATCTTTACCCATGTGATGAGGTCGAATTTTCTTTTGGGTGTTTGTATCCTGTGTCACACATATGAGTGTTGAGGTTTGTGTGGTGGTCTTTGAGGTGGATGCTTCTGCATCATGTATAGCTTTTGGCTCTTTTGTGTTTATGTCCTCTTTTGGGTTTATGTCCTCTATAGGCTCCTTTTCCTTGTCTCTTAATTCAACCTTGGTTTTGACAATTTGTTGTCTTCTGTTTTTCTTGGTTTTAGAAGGTTTTGTTTTCTGTTTTGGGTTCTATTTTAAAGAATGTTCTGCTACCCATGTTGAGGTATTGTCTTTTATGTTCTTTTGGACAGTTTGTCGTGCCTTGGCTTATAAATGTGTAAGCACATTCAATGGCACTGTGTAGACAATCGCCCGTTTTTAAGATGTTAAGAGTTGTATTTTATGAGACAAGTTGCATTGAAGCAACTCGTCTTGGGCAATCTTGGTGTTGAGATATTCAAGCTCGATGTCAGTGTGAGCCAGCTATGCTATGTGCTGGCAGATTAGGTAGGAACATGTGTGAGACATAAATGACCGCGTGTCCAGCTGATCATGTGGGGTGTGGACATTACATTAGGTTTACTTGTAGTGTGGACATAACACTATGTTGTGTTCTCCTTTGTGTGTGTGAGAGAGATGGTGACTATGGCTTCTCTCCTTCTTTATGGTTGATGATTAATAGATTAGGGTTTGCTTCTCTTGTGTGTGTTACATCCTGCTCCTGTTTTTTATCATGGTATCAGAGCCAAGAGCTCATTAGCTGTGTTGTGAGAGTGAGTGAGAGAAGAGGGAAGAAGAAGAAAAAGCTGTGAAGGAAGCCATTGGAGCTTGGAGCAAAGGAAAAGCTGTGGAGCACACACCGGCATCAGATCTGAGAGCTAAGGACCATTGGTGAGTGTAGCAAGACCCCCTCTGCGGATTGCAGGTATCAAAGAGCAAGTTCAGTGAAGATTGAAGGGCATAAAGCAAAGGAAAAATTCTGGTTTTTTCTCTAAGCTTTCATGGAAAGCTTGAAGTGAATGTATACTCTTGGCAAATGTATACACAAAGGCACATGTATTCGGGCTTGAAAATGTATTAACAAAGTGGACACAAACAACATACAGGATCTTGAAGCAGATTGATGCATACAGATTTGAGCAAAATCAAGTGAAAGTGAGTTTATGCAAAAATTTCTGGTTTTTCACAAAAACAGAAAACATACCCCCCGTGGAGGATCAATTGCAGGAGCTAGAGGCAAAATTGAGCTAAACCCTTCATACCCAAGGTAGATTAGGTCATTGCTAAGAGGCCTATCTATTCAATTGTGATTTCCCGTCTCTCTACAGCCCTCTGGAGCAGGCGGTGCATGAAGATGCAGAATTCTGGACAGTTTTCAAAGATTTCATCCTAATTCACTCATTTGGACACCAAATTGAATGCTTTAAAGCTTGGGGAGTTTAGCAAAGACATTGCTAAGGACTTGTGATGCTTGGTTGCAGCTCATTTCATGCATTTAGAGCTCATTGAAGTGATTTATCAGAGGTGTGCAGGTTTGCAGAAATTCTGTCCAGAAACAGAGCATTTTTAATCAAGGCATTAATCTTTGTCTATATCAAATTGGCCTAATTCCTCTGGTACAAGTAAAGTCCTATGAGTTGCTAAACTTTTGAATCAAAAAGTTTTGGATTTGGAGAAGATTTGAAGGAGATAGAGCAATTTTAGTGAGAGGTGGTACCTGACAGGTGCAGAAAAATTCAAACCAGAGGTTACAAAAATTGGTGGTTCTCATTCCCCTTGAAGAATTGGATCAAACCCTTCTAGGATATGTTGGAGCAATGTGTTGGGAAGCTAATGCAAGTTGAATCATTGCATTTGGACAAGATTTGAAGGATTTAGAGCATAATCTTGACTGGTTACTGGCGAGAATTTACTGGCGAGAAAAAAACCAGAAAATTTTTTGTGAAGGAGTTTCATTTGATTTCAACTTTGATCGAGTGTACATTGTTGGTGAACCATTGTGGGATGTTAATGCACACAATTTTCAAGCATTTGATGTGATTTGGAGAGATTTGGAGCATTACAGGTACTTCATACATTGTAATCGAAAGGGTACATCTACTCTATTTTTTTGCAACAATGGGAGATGGTCCGATACAGATTGTTGGAGAGAAGCTTGATCGCACTAACTTTCAAGTGTGGAAGTTTCGAATGAAGAGTTTTTTGAAAGGCAAAGGTTTATGGAGTCTTGTCTCGGAGGAAGATCCAGAGCCATACCTACCTCCTCAACCAAATAATGCTCAGTTGCTGGCTCACAAGCAATGGGTAGAGCGGTCTTCGAAGGTGTTACATTATTTCTCAATATGTGTAACCGATGCCTTGCTCATTCACATCCAAGATGCAGATACACCGAAAGAAGCATGGGGTATATTATGCCGAATGTATGAGACAGACACTGGTGCAAGGAAGATACAACTCAAGCAACAAATTCACAGTGTAACACGAAGGAATAGGAGTATACATGAGTATGTTCAGGAAATCAAGGGTTATGCTGATTCCTTGTCATCAATCCATGCCCCAATGGATGATGATGATTTGGTTGCTCTCACATTGCGTGGTTTAGGCAAAGAATACAAATCTTTTGACACTTCCATCTCAGTAAGATTGGGAGGAATGCCAGACTTTAATGAGCTTGTGTCATTGCTCATTGTCGAAGAATTGAAGCTTGGCCTTGGTGGTCTGAGTGTTACAGGTGGTGCATCCTCGTCAAGCAATGATGAACATGCAAGAAATCAGGCTTTTTACTCATCTAGAGGCTTTCGAGGCAGGGGGAGATTTACCCCTCGAGGCCGTGGTGGAGGACGTGGTTGGAATGACAGGTCTACTCAACCACAATCAAATCAGAATTTTCAGAATTCACAGTCATCATTTGGATCCCGTGGAGGTCGTGGATTTCAATCCCATAGGGGGAGATTTGGAACAGGTGCTCGTGGTAGAGGACGATGGCAAGGTCCTCAACAAAATTTGAATGGGATTGAATGTTACTATTGTGGCAAACTTGGACATTTGGCAAAAGATTGCTACAAAAAGCAGAATGATGCGAGGAATGGAAGACCACAACATGGAAATTATGCATCTACCAGTAACAATGATGGGAGTTCAAACCATCTTTTTGCAATGAAGCATGTTATGGGGACAATGGATTCTCAGAATGCTCGAGATGAGTCATGGTATATGGATTCAGGTGCCTCAAACCACATGACATGTCATGGTGAGTGGTTTGAGAAGATGCAACCATTGGATACAAATGGTTATGTGGTCATAGGAGATGATACTCAGCATCTTATAACACATGTTGGCAGTGTGCCTTTGAAGATGCATGATGGAAATGTGAAAAATATGTCAGAAGTGTTATATGTACCATCCATTACAAAGAGTTTGGCATCTGTAGGCCAAATGGTTGAGCAGGGATTACAAGTCCGATTCAATGAGAAAGGCTGTTTTGTGGAAGATTTTAAGCATGGCTGTAGATTGGTTGCCAAGGGCAAGAAGGAAGGAAGGTTGTTCAAATTGGATGCAGGCATACCAGAATTGAGCTCAGCCATGTTTTCAAAGAGCAATGGGATTGTGCAGGACATTGACATGTGGCACAAGAGGATTGGACATGTCAATATACAGAGATTAAAGAACATGCAAACGAGGGGCATTGTCAGTGGATTGTCTCGATTCAAATATGATGGTCATATGCATGTTTGTGAAGCCTGTCAGTTTGGAAAGCAGGCAAGGTTGAGGTTTCCTAGAGAAGGAAACATGAGTAATAGACCACTTGAAATAGTGCACAGTGATGTATGGGGCCCAGCACAAAACCCATCTATCAAAGGAAGTCTATACTATGTGACATTTATAGATGACTTCAGCAGGATGACATGGATATATTTTTTGAGAGAGAAGAGTGAAGTGCTGGAAAAATTCATGGATTTCAAAGCTCTTGTAGAAAAACAATATGGCTGTTGGATTAAGTGTTTGAGAACAGATGGAGGTGGTGAATACACCTCAAAAGCATTTGAGCATTTCTTGCGGAAGCATGGGATAAGGAGACAGTTGACATGCAGGTTTACACCTCAGCAGAATGGTGTGGCTGAGAGAAAGAATCGTGTCATATGTGAAGTGGCAAGGGCAATGCTCAATGAAAAGAGCATGCCAGATTACTATTGGGCAGAAGCATGTGCTACTGCAGTGTATATCCTGAACAAATCACCTACAGCAGCCATTCATGGAAGCACGCCTGAGATGCGGCTAACAGGTTACAGGCCAGACATTGGACATCTCAAAGTCTTTGGATGTGTAGCTTATGTTCATGTACCTGATGAAAGAAGACGGAAGTTGGATCCTAAAGCAGAGAAATGTGTCTTTGTTGGATATGCACAGGATCGCAAAGCTTACAAATGCTATAACCCTCAAACTAGACAAGTAGTCATCTCACGGGATGTTGTATTCGATGAGCTTGCTAGTTGGTATAAAGCCAAAGATGAGGGAGTCATTGACACACTTGAGGCGAATGTGCCTGTGAACTTGCCATCACAAGCAAGTTCTAGTTCTACTACTATGTCTGGGCCAGCAGAAGCTGAGAGTAGTAGCAGTGTACGTCCATGGTCAGGACGTCTGAGACATGAGAGTGTGAGCACTGGGAGTAGTGCTATGGATAAAGGCAAGAAGAAAGTCGAAGGAATTGGGATCACAGGTTATGAGTCCTCTAGTTCTGAGAGTTTGGATGAGGAGCTCGGGATACCTGTTGTACGCACACCTGGTGTTAGGCAGGACAGATATGTGCCACCACATGCTCGTGTTACAGGTGTACAGAGTGACCCGCATGCATTGCGGAGATCCCAGAGAGTCAGATATCCAGTGGAAAGATTGACATATAGAGATTTTGCTATGCATTATGCATACATGACATCTATGGTAAAGCATGTGGAACCTACATGCTATACAGAGGCTATTGGAGAGCATGTATGGCAGAAAGCAATGGATGTGGAGATGGACGCATTGGTCCATAATGATACATGGGACTTGGTTGCTCTACCAAAGGATAAGAATGTTATTGGATGTAAATGGGTTTACAAAGTGAAGTGCAAATCTGATGGGTCTATTGAGAGACATAAGGCAAGACTGGTAGCAAAGGGTTATGCACAGACCCAAGGATTGGATTATGATGAGACGTTTAGCCCAGTGGCTAAGATGGGCACAGTGAGAGCAGTCATTGCTATGGCTGCAGCTAATGGCTGGGAAATGCATCAGATGGATGTTAAGAATGCATTTCTGAATGGAGATCTACAAGAGGAAGTATACATGGCACAGCCAGAAGGGTATGTACACCCTAGATATCCCACTCACGTATGCAGGTTGAAAAAGGCATTGTATGGTCTGAAGCAAGCACCACGTGCTTGGAGTGATAAGATGAGCAGATATCTTATCTCACTTGGTTTTCAGACTTCTACAGCAGATTCTTCACTGTATGTGAAGAAGACACAGCATGGGATTGTTTTACTAGTCATCTATGTGGATGACTTGATTATTACAGGTGATCATAGTGCAGATGTGATGCATGTCAAGAAAGCTTTAAGTGGGAAATTTGACATGAAAGATCTTGGTGAGTTGAGATATTTCCTTGGCATTGAAGTGGTGAAAGATCATGCAGGTACTTGGTTAGTACAGCGCCAATATGCATTGGATATGTTGGCAAAGTATGGCATGACAGGGTGTAAGCCTATGAGTACACCATTGGAGCAAAATGTGAAGTTGCGGGCTGATTATGGCGAGGAATTGGATGATCCTTCCATGTACAGGAAGATGGTTGGTAGTCTCATATACATGACTATCACACGCCCAGATTTGAGTTATGCAGTGGGGCTAGTCAGCCAGTTTATGCAGAGCCCCAGGAAACCACATTTGGATGCAGTGAGACGCATCATGAGATATGTGAAGACCACAGCACATTATGGTTTATTCTATGAGAGTGATAAAAGCTTGGACATACATGGCTACACAGATGCTGATTGGGCAGGTAGCGCATATGACAGGAGGTCTACTAGTGGATATGCTTTTACACTTGGAAGTGCCGTGGTGAGTTGGAGTAGCAAAAAGCAACCTGCAGTTGCTTTATCCAGTACAGAGGCTGAGTACAGGGGTGCTGCCATTGCTACTTGTGAGGCTATATGGTTAAAGAGTCTCTTGGCAGATTTATGTGAGCCTTTTGATGGCAAAGTTGTCATACATTGTGACAACATGAGCAGTATACAGTTGGCAAAGAATCCAGTGTTTCATGCGAGGACCAAACACATAGAGGTCCATTATCACTTTGTCAGAGAGAAGGTGCTGGATGGTACAGTTGATCTTCAGTATGTGAAGACTGATGAGCAGGTGGCAGACATCTTCACGAAGCCACTTAGCAGGGAGAAGTTTGAGTACTTCCGGACTATGTTGGGAGTACATGGGATGAGCTTGAGGGGGAGTGTTGAGAGTCTTGATATCCCAAGCTCATCTACATCTTCATCGGCAGTACATCATGAGCTTGAGAGGGGCTGTTGAGATATTCAAGCTCGATGTCAGTGTGAGCCAGCTATGCTATGTGCTGGCAGATTAGGTAGGAACATGTGTGAGACATAAATGACCGCGTGTCCAGCTGGTCATGTGTGGTGTGGACATTACATTAGGTTTACTTGTAGTGTGGACATAACACTATGTTGTGTTCTCCTTTGTGTGTGTGAGAGAGATGGTGACTATGGCTTCTCTCCTTCTTTATGGTTGATGATTAATAGATTAGGGTTTGCTTCTCTTGTGTGTGTTACATCCTGCTCCTGTTTTTTATCACTTGGAACATGTGATCAATGCCACATCGTTCACACATGGGTCGCAAGGTGTCAAATGACTATGGGCATGGAAGTATTCCAAACTGTGCAGTCTGCCACCTTGTTAGGTCCACACTATGGGTCGCAAGGTGTCAAATGACTATGGGCATGGAAGTATTCCAAACTGTGCAGTCTGCCACCTTGTTAGGTCCACGATAATAGAAACACTGAAGTGTTCGATTAACTACTTCCTAAGCAGTTTCTACCCTTTGGACTGTTTCTGTTTGGTGCACAGGAGATGGAGGTTTTGAGTCCATTGTGGATGAAGCGGGACATTTTTTAGTATCATGGTCAAAGGTTTTACAATATATGTAGTATAGAAGAACATGTGCCTTGTATGCACAATGAGGATTAGGATGATCGTTAGTGATTGCACAATGAGGATTAGGATGATCGTTAGTGATTGCACTCAACACAAAGCATTTTGCTCCTCACTTTAGAGGCATTAAGCATGTCTAGTTTTGAAGGTTTTTATCCTCTCTTAGAGATGTTGGCTGTAAGGTTTCAAGCAAGCGGTTGCATAAAATTTTGGGAATGTCAATTTCAAGATCGATCTTTCTTTTGCATTGCTTCACTTGGTTTAGATGAGGAACACCTCGTAGCATGATCATATTCTATCATGTTGTCATCTAAACGTATTGCTTCTTTGCAACATTGATCGAATGTTTTTGGATTGGATACAATGATCAAGTTGTGTAAGTTGTTATTCTTCAAGCCCATCAAGTTGTGTAAGTTTTTATTCTTCAAGCCCATCATGAAACATCTCCTCAATTGAACATCATTTAATTTTTCCCAGTACTCACAACGTGAGTCCAAGAGTTTTATCCTAAGGATTCATTGGGTTGACGCTCAATTGAATAGAGTTATGTTATTGCACTACTCCACCTTGTCTACTGGAAAAGCCATGTATGAAGGCTGATTTCAAGGTTTTGAAGTTGGACTTGATCGCTGGCATCAATGCGATGAACCATCGACTAGATTTTTCCTCTAAGCATAAGTTCAATGCATGTACCTTAGTGGGGTAGTTGGGATTTCCAAAAGCTTCACATCTCTGCTCAAACATTTAAATGAATTGAACAGGGTATGTTGTTCCGTCATATTTGCCCATAATTTTGAAAATTTGTACGGCCCTATTTCTGTATGAGTCATTGAGGCCGTATGTGAGTGCTCTTGTTGGAAGAGACTCTCACTGAGTCCTTGGGCCCACCCCCTTCTTAGACTAGCTAGTATGTCCAAGGTGTGGGCATTCAGGAAAGGGTTGGTACTTATAGGATTTGCGGGAATGTTAGGCAAGGAGCCAAAGCCCAATGGAATCAAAGTGACAGGGGTTGTAAAACCCGATGACACGCTTGTTATAGGCATGGCGAATAGCATTAGGAGGTGAATTTGTGGCATAGATCTCAATGGCTCGAAGATGTCAGCCACCATTGGGTTTAGTCCTTGTGTGATCCCTGGCACTCCCTCTATCGTGGCCATGTCGGAGTGCGTAAATGCTCTTTAATGAGCGATTATAATTTTTTATTTTTAATTTTACTTTTTATACCGTTACAGCCTCAAGAGGCTTGGCGTACTCTTCGTTGGGTGTCCATTTGCCCTAATTAGCTTAGGTGCTATACCCAGGTGAACGACCTTAGAAATATGTTTTTGAAAAAAAATCGTATGCTAGGAACTTACCAGATGGAAGAGGAGATCCTAAAACCTATTTTCCATCACTGTCTTAAGATTAAAAAAAATTATCGAGAAATTTTTCCCTGTTTCACAACACGTTTTTGAGGGTGTTCTAAAAGGAATTTTGAAAAACTCTGTATGAGGGAGTTATAGTATTTTTGGAGTACTACAACTTTGTTCCCTTAAGTTGTCCGTGATTTTGTCGTTTAGACCCTCAAAAAGTAGCCGAAATATGGCTCTTTGTCATTTTCGCGCTAAGTTTTACAATTTTTTGAGGTTTTGGGCTGTTTTTTTGCCTTGATTATCGGGTTGAATTTTGAGGCTGCTGTTGGTCAGAGGCCAAAATGGTCGATTTTGACTTCAGATAACGAAGTCCAAAGTTGAAGAGGTCAATGTCAGCTTTCTGATGAGCCCTAGAGCGCCTTCATCGAATATACGGTTTAGGAGATACAGGCCTCCAAGCAGGGGTGGCTCCCAGAGTCTTTTTTTTTGCACGTGAGGCTTTCACGCCATGAAACACTGAGTGTTTCAAGCCGTGAACTAGACTCCATGGAATATAAATTCAATTTTTTTTTTCACGTGAACCCTAGTTCCGTGAAAGTGCAGAAAATGGTTCACGCCGCCATGAACCGGACTTCACGGAATATTAAATTCGATTCTTTTTTTTCACGTGAACCCTTGTTTCGTAAAAGTGCAGAAAATGGTTCACATCGTGAATCGGACTTCACGGAATATTAATTTCATTTTTTTTAAAAACGTGAATCCTAGTTCTGTGAAAGTGCAAAAAATGGTTCACGCCGTGAACCGGACTTCACGGAATATTAAATTCATTTTTTTTCACGTGAACCCTAGTTCCATGAAAGTGCAGAAAATGGTTCACGCCGTGAACCAGTAATGATTTTATATTCACGTGATCACAAAATTTTTTTGTTAATAACATGTGTTAACATGTTATTAACATGTTCTCAAAAAAGCCGGTGGCAAGCGACCTGGTAACCGGATAAAATCTCGCCGGGCTTTTGCTATACCCGGCGGTCCCGTCGGGATAAAGCAAAACCCGGCGGGTCCCGGCGGGGTCGTCATCTAGCCCGGCGGGGTAAAATTTCCTATATATATGGGCCCGGGGGGCCCTTTGGGAGTTCATTGCTGACAGAATACACAGGTAATGAAACTTGTGTGTGTGTGTGTGTGTGTATGTGGGTGTGTTCGTGCGGGCAGCCGCCCACTGTCGCAATGCACAGCAGGATGTGGGTGGTCCGCCACACGAGGGATGTGTGTGTGGGTGTGTGTTCGTGCGGGCAGCCGCCCATTGTCGCAATGCGCGGCAGGATGTGGGTGGCCCACCACACGATAGGTGTGTGTGTAAGGCCATTCTTCGGAATGGTGCTTACCCTGGGGCACTTGGTCGGTAACGCGGCTAGTCTGTGTCCTATGGTAAATATGGCACGCCGTAGCGGTACTAGTCGGTAACGCGGCAAGCATAGTATCGTTATGGCGATGTCACCTTCCCTTCCCTTTCCTTTGTCAAATGCGGACATATGGTCGGTAACGCGGCCAGTGTATGTTCGTATCCTATTCGTATTCCCATAGAATCGGGCGGCATTTTGTCGTTAACGCAGCAAGTTGGTGTCGTCCGCTAGTGCATAAATTGTTTTTTGCATATTGCGGCATTTGATCGTTAACGCGATCGAAAAAATGTCGTAAATTTGCTTGCATATTATGGCATATGATCGTTAACGCGGTCGAAAAAATGTCGTAAATTTGTTTGATTTGACTTGTATTGTTTTTAGTGTGTTTGATCCATGCGATACTTGGTTGCTAATGCGGCATAAGTATTTCATGGATCAAAGTTTACATCATATTGTCTAAATGTTTTATTTTATAATATCGTGATTCGTAACTCGAAAAATATGAATATCTCTCTCTTCTTACCCCCCTCTCTCTCTCTCTCATGATACACTTCACAACTCTTTCTCTCTCTCTCTCTCATGATACACTTCACAACACGATAGATGTGTAGATAAGGATTTCTTTTTATTTCTCTTAAAATATACATAATTCTTAATAAATTTTTTTTCTCCCTCTATTTACTTAAAAATTAAAACAGTACATTATTTTCCTCTTTAGGAACTCACAAAAACATTAAAAATGTCATCTCATGTTTCTTCTCTCTATCTGTCACAACTCTCTCTTCCTCTCCTCTCTCTCTCTCTCTCTCTCTCTCATGATACACTTCACAATTCTCTCTCTCTCTCTCTCTCATGATACACTTCACAACTCTCTCTCTCTCTCTCTCTCATGATACACTTCACATCTCTCTCTATCACGATAGGTGTGTAGATGAGGAGTGCTTTAGGATTACAAAACATTATTTTTCTCTCTTTGGGACTCACAAAACTATAAAAAATGTCATTTACTTTTTCCTCTCTCTATCTATCACACCTCTCTCTCTTCCTCCCCCCCTCTCTCTCTCTCTCGTTCGATAATGTATACACTTCATAAGTAATGATGCACTTGTTGCGGTTGTCTCACGTTCGATAATGTATTGCATGATATTGAGTTCAGTAATATTGTTTGATATATTCTGTTTTTGTTTGATCATTGATAAGTAATGATACACTTGCTGCTGTTCTCTCACGTTTGATGATGTATTGGATGATGTTGAGTTCATTAAAATTATTTGATATTCCGTTTTTGTTTGAACATTGATAAGTAATGATATACTTGTTGCTGTTCTCTCACGTTTGCTTGATGTTGATTTCAGTAATGTTTGATATTCTGTTTTTTTGTGTTTAGTGATATTTGCTAGATTTACGAAGACGACCAACATGCTTTCCCCCGAAGAGCGTAAAATCGTTCTACGAGCAATTCGCATTGAAGCAGTCATCACAGTGTCACAATGTGCTGATGATGTCGTCAAAAAGATCAATGAGTCTGAGATACTCATGCGAGATCTAATAGACCAGATATGGGAAAATGCACAACGTCGACTTCGAAGCGGAGGCAACGCTGAGTTGCTTGATAGACAGAAGATAGGAGATTTCAACCATCAACACATAACACGAACCATTTTGGGGAGCATGCGTGTAGCATGCAGTGATCTTAGAGATGCTGCCCCGCCTGAAGCCAATGTGCAACGTCTACAGTTATGGGACGTTGTATGGAGCGAGCAAAGAGCCAAGAGCAAGCGCATGAAGGCGTTGGATGCAGAGTCCCTCCCCAAAAGAGTGCGCATTGCCCAGGACGTCGCTGCAACGTCCAGCCAGGCAGATGCAAGTGGTACAGGTGTCATTAATCGTACCATCTACAATTCTATGTGCACACATCTCATTGGCATCCCGCACGAGGCTTTGTTCGAAGGGCGAACAATAGGCTCCGGTGTTTTTGGCACAGTAAAAGAGTATACTGTTAAAGGTATATCATTTTTACCGGAGCACATTACTTTTTGCGGAAAGCACTACAAAGGAGAAGGCAGCGCCAAGTTCGAGAGCTTCCAGGCAGAGCAGGGTATGCAAGTGCTACATCCATCGATTTTCCGGTGTATTGCCTTTACAAAAGAAGCTCCTTGGATCACTGTTTTTCCGTACTATAATGGCGGCGCTCTTGGTGATACTCTTCTGAAGGTTCCTTTCAGATTCAGTGAGTTCACCAGAGCAATTTTTCGTCTGGATCGAGGATGGAGACAACCCCCGCCTGATAATATTCCTTTAAGTCATCTAGAACTTTCTAAAATAAAACAAATAGTAATAACCATGCCACATATTATGCATGCCCTGGTGGAAGGCCTAGCGGCAGCACATCTGGCAGGAATTGTACATACCGACCTACATCCATTCAATGTAGTGTTGGATTTTACAAAAGAGTTAAAGCCACGTATAGGTATTATCGATTGGGGGCTACTGCTGAGAGCGCCCAAAAAACGGGTGTCTCTCAATTTTGTATTTGAAGCAGACAAGAACCCTGAGAAGGTGGCACAGGCAGTCTCCTACGGACAGAGAACGAAATAAACGACCGTGGATAGCCCTGGAGCTTTATGATCCATTTTTGGCAGATGCATACACTCCTGCATCTGATGTTTTTGCCTTGGGATATTTATTACAAACTTTATATGACTTTTGGCAGAAGGTACAAGAGTTGTGGATGGATAATAGTTCCTATGACAAAGTTACCATGGATACTATTATTCATAGAGTCAAAAATTGGATGTTTCTGCCTAATCGCGATGAGCGAAAATCAATTTTGCAAGTAGTTGAATTTTTTAGATCACTAAATACTGACCCAACGAGGGCACAACGTCCTCTTGTAGAGCTATCGGTGTCATTCACCCCAACTTTGTAATGATACAGTATCAAGAGATTAAGTTTCAGGAATGGCATTTTGTTTCTCTCTTTAAAATTTGATGTGTCCATTGTTTGAAATATTATCTCATTGAGTCTTTGCAATATCTCTCTCCTCTTGTGGTGTTTAAGTTTATGTTTTCTCTTCAAAATTTGTGAGCGCGCATTGTTTGAAGTATTTTTGGAGTCAAGTGTATATTTCTCATCGAGTCTTTGCAATACATATCTCCTCTCGTGGTGTTTAACTTTAAGATTTTGAGAGTAATGGTCAATTTATCTTACGTTGATCTTTACAGTTCATTAAAATCCTAAAGTCATTTATGTTCATGCAGATATGGCAGAGGCGCAAGCGAACGAGCATCAGGAGTTAGCCAAGAAGGCATATGAGCGAATGAAGGCCCTTGCACATGGCCTGATAGCCCGCAAAGCTACAAGAACAGCATGCAGGTTGTCGAAATGGACAAATCCAACTTATGCCCAATGGAAAGACATAAACAAATGCGTAACCACAGAGATGATAAAGGAAATATGGCCATGTCCAGATGGCGAGATTAAGAAGGGAAGATGGAAGATTTCACGTTGCACTCACAATGATATCAAAACTAATGCCGAGCGCATTTTCTTGGAGGTGTACGATCGTCCTCTCCATAACGCCGACGCTCCACTCTATTTTGCTAAGATGCTATATGCTCAATTTATCCTAGAAACTCCAGTGGACTTCGCCTCCAGAGAGGCCACTGTCAACACCCACGACATACGTGAAGAGACAGTGACATTCACAAGGGAAGAACTTACTCTCATGGTGGAGGGCGCTGGATTGGAGTTAAACAAGGTCAAAGAAAGCTTAGGGGCACAGCTAGCAGAGAAGGAGAAAGAAGCTGACCGATTAACTCAAGCGTCAACTCCTCCCCCGGCTAATAGAGGGATTCAAGAGCAGCTAACAAAGATCAGCCAAGATGTGCAGAGCATCTCTTCACGTATTGCTCCTGTGCGCCAAGGAAACCACATCTCTCATTTTTTGATACATCCTGATCTTGTGGGAGTTTCTGCTGAGGCTACTAGTTCCTCCACCCCCCAATGTCCTGTATGTTACAAAGTATTCGATGGGTGGAGCGGCCAGCATATACTACCTTGTGGACACTACTACCACAATATGTTTAGTGAGGCAAATGCAAAATACTTCCACATGTGCATTATGCAGTGTCCCAATAAATCAAGGTATTTATACAATGTTCGGCATGGCTAGCGAATATAAACCACCAGGACCTTTAGATGCAACTCCTAGTGCAATTCGTAATTTATTTCAAGATGAAAGCTAAGAAAAACAATCCTACTATTGTATTGATAATTTCTCCAAATACGATCATTTGTACAAGTACTTTTTATGAAATTAATGAAGTGACTTCTTCCTCTATGTCAGTATCTTGCTCGAAAATTCTTTCACCGTTTATTCTCTCGTCTGCTAAATTAAGCTCATCTAAGTCAATGTCTAAATTGTCTTGTATCTCAAGGGTGGTGCACAACGTGCGTCCAACATCAAAGTTCTCGTCTACTACATCATCACAATTATACATCCATCTGGGCATATCTTCTTCATACTCTTTGCTTTCAATGTCTCGCAAGATCTTTTCATTGCAATACATGTAAACAAGTTTATCTGCTCGATCTGCAAGAAGTCGATCGAATAGTACTGTGAATATATTTGTACATGCTCCAGTTTCTTTCTGAGCCTGAGTTTGAAGAGCACTGACTTAGAACCTTCATCGCAAGGTTGCGCAATAAAGCATAATGCTCACCACCATTCATCATCCACCACTTCCATGCAGGTTGCTCTTTAGCCATTTGTTGAACAAGGGAGTTGGAAAATAAACCCTCTTTCAATCGAAATGAGGTCATCTCCTTTATGCACTGTACACGATCATCATCATTATTATAGAAAGTGTTTACCACTTTATAAAAATCTTGCACCACCTCAACGTTGGACATCAAATCCATATTCCAATATTCAGGATCTAACATGTAAGCAGCACTGTGTAGTGGTGAATGCGCTCCAATCCATCTAGCATGAAAGTACTTCAATAGAACTTTTCTTTGTCTACTGGAGAATGGTACACGCCATTGCTTTTCCACCACTGAATGCTCTAATTTCTCTGGACACTCCAAACTCCGCTGGACAGTCCACCATTGCATCCATGCTTTTCCGAGATTAGGCGCTCTTTGATCAAGACTTCGTACAGCATACATAACAGGCATCGTTACATGGTATGCATCCATCACACTGTTCCACCAACTTCTTCTCGTAAGCGCTCCCTTCAAGACTTTGATTTTCTCTTTCACTTTCTCAAGTTGAGTGTTCTCCCAGTCATGAAATGCCATGCATGTAAATGTTTCGCAAACTGCATCTTTATTTCTAAGAAGAGACTCAAAAGTGTAAAAGTGAGTGCAAAACCTAGTCTCCGCTGGAAGCTTTAACATAACTGACATGCGAGGTCGAAAAATATCTAACACTCTCTGTCTCTTGAGCATGAATTTCACAAGCTGGCGAGCAGTGTCGACGATTGAGGCAAACCATTTGGTATCATCAGATTTATACCAATCTTTTAATACAAGATTCAAACTATGAGTATTACAGCTTATCGGAAAAATATGTGGATATTGTCGCTGTAGGATTTTGGATGCATTTTTACAATTTTTTGCATTGTCCATGACGACTTGGATGACATTTTTGGCACCCACTTCCTCTATCACAGAGCTAATGACTTGAGCAATGTAAGCCCCAGTTTTGATTGAACCAGCTGAATCCACGGCACGGATGACATTCTCACCTCTAGGTGAAATAACCATTATATTAATTAATGGTTTTCTTTGCACATTAGACCATCCATCACTTACTATACTACATCTAGAAAGCTCTATATTGCTAAGAATTATTCTTTGTACACGTTCTTTTACTTGCGCATAACATTTCTCTAATAGATCATTTCGCATAGCATGGTACGTAGGCGGGAAAACCCTGGTCCAAACTCACCAATTTTCTTCCATGCTCTCTTCGAATGCTCACTGTCCACCATCATCATAGCACTCCCAGAAAAGTAAATCGCTTCAGCAAGGGCGAGTTGTGCATCATCGAGTCGACCTTGACGTAGGCTTTCTTGCAATGAAGTTTGACGCATGGGTATATTTCCTACGTCAAAGTTTCGCTTGCAGGAAGATGCACTGGGTAGATTACTTTCTGGTTGCACATTGCCGTTCGGGGTACAAGTAGGCGATGTAGCGGGAGTTTGATGATTAGAACAACAGTGTTCTTGCTGCCTTGATACATTAACGGTAGGAGTGTCATGTTTTCTTGAATCTTTCTTTTGAATTTCTTCTCTTATGCGTTTGGCCACTATAGGTGCAGAGGGGTGGGTACATGACTTTTTCTTCGGTCCGCCTAAAAAGTGTTCTCTTAGTCGGGGCGCCCCACCTGATTTTACTGCATGGCATAGCTTACACTTCCAATCTATGAATCGATCACCAACGTTAATTGCATATTGCCACTCTATCCCAGGTGCCTTTTTTTTCCTGCTATTTGAAATTTGGACTCTATTGGAAGTATCACTGGATCCAACATTGTCCTCCATCTCAACAAATAACCTATTCAACCAAGCATATAACAATGAATACACAAATGAAAAAACAACAAATCACTCACGTATTACAAAACATACATTAGCAGACAAAGTACTTCGAAACTATCTTGACAAATACAAAAGATCATCACATAACACAAAACTACTTCAAACTATCTTGCAAGGTCTTACTACAAAACTACTTCGAAACTATCATGCACATTGCACCCCCAATGAAGGATGCCTTTTGTACCCAATTAAGGATACTTTACACAATCAAAGATCTATGCTTGCCCAATACTCTAGTATAGGACAATAGACCTTCTCTAACATTCACAAAGAAAATCAAAGATCTATGCTTGCCCAATACTCTAGTATAGGACAATAGACCCTTGTCTACTCTAAACTATATCAAGTATCAAGAACCAATACAAGCCCCTAAGCAGGACTCTTGGCTCCATCAAACCATTCATAAAGCAGAATGAGGTAGATTACGTACGTGGCTCAAATGCAAAGCTGAATGACTTCAAATTTGTCCCTAAATCTCCGCAAGTATTAGCTACGAACCACACCCTGCCCCCAGTTCAAAGAACTAAGGACGAGTGGCTCAATAGCCTTAGGAGTGCCTACAAGGAAAGACGACAGCCCCTAAGATAAGGACGTTCTTCCCAAGAGGACACTTCTAGCAACTCGAGAGCTCTACAAGTACTTTGAGGAGAGATATCACGCCCCCAAAACAAGGACTATCTCCCCAAAAGTTGTACGATGGGTGTCGGGCAGTGTTTATATACAGAATAGTACCCCGCCGGTATTCTTTATTTTCCCCGGAGGGCCCGCCGGGCTTTTGTCTTTCCCGGCGGGCCCGCCGGGAAAACTATTATCCCGGCGGGCCCGCCGGGAAAGATAAAAGCCCGGAGGTGTTACGGGACTAGTGGGTTCTGGCAGGTCATTGCTCAGGTCATGTGAATATACAATGTGATCACAAGTTTTAATATGTTAACAATAGGTTTTGGAGTCTAGTGGGAAATACAAATTTCCCTTTTTGGGGGGGGGATATTTTTAAATTTAAAATGAAAGGGGTATAGGCATTTTTCCAAAAAAGTAAGTGGGAATAAAAAAAAGTCAACCTTTTAATGACACCCCTTACACCCTTCATAAATGACCCCCAAAATGGACAAACTTGACAACTCATGAGCATCTACTCATTGAATGCTCATTAGCCTTAATGAGTTGTGTAAAAAAGTGATTAAAGATTAATTCAAGATTAATCTTTCCCTCTTTTACACTAATCAAGGACTCTAATTAACCATTAATCCCTAATTAATTCACACAATTGAGCACATCATTGGATAGAGCAAGGGAAACCTAATCTTTGTGCATCAACAATTGTGTAAATTAATCTAAATTAAGAGATTAATTAGACTCTTAATTATAGTCTCCTCTTTTAAGGCAAATTTAAGCAAAGAGAGTCAAATTTCTCCAATTGATTAAAAAGTTGATGTGATTAGGTGTTTTGATGCATCTAGATGCTCTCAAAATACTCAAAAATCCCAATTTTGACTACTCATATGATCAATTTAGACCCTAATTAATACATTTTCTAAATTTTTAGCCACTCACTTAAACTGTGGCCGGCCGAGGCATTTTAGGCTTATAAGAGGCCTAATGCTATTACAATGACTACTCTCATAATATATCCATAAAGTACATTACTTTTAGGACTTCATCCTATCTTGCTACCACACGCTCTTGAAGTGGGAATCGCCATCAATACTCCGTCGTCACACCATTACGGGCACCCATCCAAGTTGTAGTTTTGGACACTATTGCTTCATATCTTGAATGTATGACCCTTTGGTGGATCACCGTGACTCTTTGATATAAGATAATGGCAGTAGCTCGTGTTAATCCTAGAATTGGATTAACATTCCTGTCGGAATGGTGCCAAAACTGTTATGGCTCACCCTAACCCTCCTTGAAACACATGCAAAAAGAGATTACCTGGTGAACCACAACTGTCATGAGGATCTTTCCAATGGTCGAGCTCGTAACCCTTGAGGTCTCCAAGCTCTACAACTCCTTGAGAAGCAATTCCACCGCGTCTCTTTGCGGAGCGTTGTCACACCACTGCGTTGCACTATAGGTCCTCGTCCCTCCTCTCACCTCACTTCACTCACACACACTCACTAGCATGCATTAGGGAGAGAGATTAGCAAGAAGATAAGCAAGAGCAAGAATCAATTGCAAAATAGGAGAGTATCTTGTATTATGAGAGAAATTCACTTATATACATGGCCATAAGTGTTCACACTCACTTAAACTGTGGCCGATCGGGCACTTTAGGCTCATAAGAGGCCTAATGCTATTACAATGACTATTCTCATAATATATCCATGAAGTACATTACTTAGGACTTCATCCTATCTTGCTACCACACGCTCTTGAGGTAGGAATCGCTATCAATACTCCGTCACACCATTAAGGCCCATCCAAGTTGTAGCATATATAGATCTACCTTTAATGGCCATATTGTTTCCTAGATATAATCTCTTGTAGGACAGGATTAATCCTCAAGGCAATGACTGGCCAAAATTTTGTATATCACAATTAGCAAAGTTATGGGTCTCCAATGATTAAATTTGTTACATGCAGCCTATTTGGGAACAAGTTTCACCACTCCTCCAAGTTTTGCATGTATCCCTCCACCACAATTTCTTGCTATATGCCCAAAGCCAACATATCTGAAGAAGCAATCCCCAAGAAATGGGCCGATTTTCAAGGTCACATCTACTTCTAAGGTTCTTGAGATTTCTTTCAAAGTATTCCAAGTAATGCAAATGATGTTTGCTTGATGGCCAATAACCTCTTCAACTTGCCCAAATCTACTTCCAAGGTTCTCAGGATTTCTTTCAAAGTATTCCAAGTAATGCAAATGTTGTTTTCTTGATGGCCAGTAACCTCTTCTTTTGGAATATACAATGCCGTGCCAACTACACTGGCTAGTTTCCCCAACGCCAGCCTTAGCAAAGGTGGTAGGCCAACTATCTCAACCCAGACCGGGCAAGCTTCTTGCAAACTCTTGTTTACATCAAACAGAGGGTTGAAAGACATAGCATGAATAATTTTACGTCCCATAAACAATGAAGCCCTTGCGAACTGACCTTTTGTTAACAACACATTAAAGAAGCCCTTACCCAGATAAAACACCTATAACACCACCTTGTCATGGAATATATCCTCTTGTAGCCACTTCCCTAAATCTTCTTTGGTTGGCGGTCTACCACTACAAAAAACTATGGCACTGCACATTGAGAAGAGGCATATCTATCTCCTAATTAGTTCGGAAGAGACTCTCATGCTTAACTTACACTAACTCTTTTGCGAACTTTGAGGCTAGGGATTAAGTCTCGTTGTGGTCCAATCCGAATGCAATTTCTTTGCATCCCTCTCCTCACCTTCAACATCACTTACGTGCTTCATCTCTTCTGGATCCTCTGGCTCCCAGTCCCCTAGCCACCGGCATCCTCATCTCTTCCTTGAGCCCATGCATCCTCCATCTCTCAAGCTTGCTAGCCTTCATGCACGAGAGGACACTGCTCACCTGCCTTACATGCAAAACCATGCAAAGCCACGTGTTGAAATAACTCCCCCACTATGCCACTCCAAAACCTCTTCTTAACTTTAAAGGGTTCTCTGTATAATATGTGGTCTTACTAGCATATTCTTTACATATATATAATACGATATATTAAGTTGGCAAATTTTTCTTAACCTTATCAACTACTTATGGCTTATCCATAGAGGTTCTCACAAGTAAAAGCAAAGTCTTACGAAGAGACACATAATTACTCACACCACGCCATCTTGTAGATTGCTTCTTTGTACGATGTATGCAATCATGGACTGCAATATATCATGACACACACTAGTACAATCGTGGACTTTAATATATCAAGATATACACTAGTACAAAGATTGACTGATAAGTATAACTTTCTCACACTAGCCTCTTTCAAGTGTTATCATGACTCTTTTTTTGGCCTAATAGACATTGTATTATGGAGAATTTTGCAGGTAAATATTCATAAGATGTATATTTACACATAAAGGTTATTTCTTTCTAAACGGCTCAAATAGTGTAAATGGTCATAGATGCTTCATAGATGCTTCCAAACATTATAAAGCACATAGTTCTACAAATCAATGTAAAGCCCATAAGCAGTGGCACCATGGATGGGCAATAAAATCTCAGTTTACCCCCCCACTACCTAAAAGTTATCATTATTCTAATGTCCACCAAAAGGAATGGTCAAGGTCTAATATAAATACTCCATGTTGACCACCAACATAAAAACCTTAGTACTTGAAGGTTTCGCAAAAGGCTATACATGCTGCTATCAAGAGACACGTCCACCACAAAGTAGATGCATGAAGACTTTCAGCGCCAGATTGTGTAGTGAGATCAACGGTTTTATTGGTTTCATTGACCTCATAAACATGAACATTGGCAAGAAGGGGTCCAAAGCTACCAACAACTTGGCTAATAAAGGTCACATTTGTGGAAGACCCAATTGCCACAAAACTCGCAGCACCTATGATTAGTATTCAAAGTAAAGTTAAATGGTGAAGATAACCTTACTTCAATAGTTATTAACGAGATCTTTAATAACTATTAATTACAGTTGGATATAGGTTTATCTTATGAGGCAGAAAGGCAATTTAATTTAATGTAACATCTGTTAACTTCAAAGGTTACCTGTTTGCCATGTAATGTTGGAGAGGTTTTGCTTGGTAGAGGAAGCAACGACGACTGCTTGGTTGGAAATAACCGTGCCATCATCATCATTGATTATTGTCACCAGGAAGGCACCCGAGAGGGTAGTAGACGGCGCCTCGGGGTTGGCAGCAAAATCAAACAAAGCTTTATAAGAGAGGCCATGGCGAGTGGCAAAGGAGGTGGTGATGGCTCCTGGAGAGTCTCCATTGAGATCCACAACGCTCAAAAGGCCTTGCGCGGAGACCTGGTAGTGCCCCTCCGTGTACTTAATACTGCCCGAGCTCACATACCATTGAGAAATCATGCTAGAGGGAGCCTTTACAATCAAGGACCCATCTAAGGAGAGTGCAGTAAGATTGAAATTACCAGAACCAAAGCCTCCATTTCCCAACAAATCTATCACAGAAACCTTGATATTATCAAGGAGAAGGCCATACTGGCCTGCAGTGCAACTGGCGAACTCTATGTAGGTGTTTTGGGCTGTGCCGATGAAGGAGAAACTGTAGGTTGTCCAGTTGAGAAAAGAGCGCGTGAAAGCGGCGCTGTTGAGCACAGGTGGTGGCGTGAAAATGATGGTGGCTTGGTTCTTTATGCAGACAGAGACGTTTAGGGTTCGGGATGGCGGGCCGCCGTCCGGGTTGATGGCGACGCTGAAGGTGACCTTGTATTGGGCGCCCGCGCGTGGTGTGAAGAGGGGGAGGCTGCGGAGAGTGCCTGGCCCTTGGCCGGCCGAGTTCAGATGGATGCAGAAAGAGCTTGCTGATGATGAAGAAGCATAGACTGTATTACTCACCACCTGCACGCCGCCGCCCACCACCCGCCACCCCGGAATGGCGCCCACGCCCGCCGCCGTCCCGCTCGCCACCTCCTGCATGGACCTCCCATTGCCCAATGTGAAACCCATCTCCTCAAAATCTCCATTCTCGAGCAGATTCAGAGGATCCGCAATCACCACCAACGGTGCAACCACGCAACACGCATACGCCACAGCTATCAGCCAGCCCATGGAGCTTCACAGCCATCCATCATCAATCTATGGTCGATCGACCTCCCAAGAGAATTCCATGGGAAGAGGTGCGAGGTGGTTATATATCTATCTTGACATGGAACTTCTAAAGATGTATCTTCCGAGCGCTTCCGGTAGCTAGTAGGAGTTGGGCCAACTTGGTCTTCGAGTTACAATCCCCTCACAATGCTCATTCAAAGTAAGTTTTTTTTGGGGGGCTTCACCTAAAAATAAGTTTTTTTTGGGGCCAACTTGGTCTTCGAGTCACAATCCCCTCACAACTTGGTCTTCGAGTCACAATCCCCTCACAATGCTGATTCAAAGTAAGCTTTTTTTGGGGGCTTCACTTTAAAATATGCAAGTGTAGCATGTGAGTTCATAAGGAAGGGTATATTAATTTTAAAAAATTATAGAATTATATTTACAGGAGGGAGATTTTTAATCAATTTTGAAAAAACACTATAAGTTTATGAAAAAAAAGAGATTATTTTATTCACAAAAGTACGTAAGTGTAAGGGGTTTTTAAATACTCTTTGAACACACATTGATGGCCTCAGGAGATATTGGCTCTATAGCTCCATCTAAAGCACACCACCGTGAGAGGAGACTATCACAAGCACCACACCCCAGTAAACACAACAACACCAGCAGGCACCAGAGCACTCCGCCTCTATCCCCTGGTCCTCAGCTGACCTTAAAAGATACTTCACTACCCTCAATGACTTCAGCTCTGTTGTTGATTCAGTTGTCCTCTAAGGTCAGCACTAACCTCCAATATCTTTGATCTATCATCTAATACCCTCTCTTGACCACAACTGACACTTAGCTGACCAACAAGCACACCTCCAACGGATGCAGAAATACTCAAAACCTGCTTCCGAAGTCAACTCTTTGTTTCCTCTCTAAAATCTGCTCCTCAGAATCCCAAGATGTCCTCCACCGTCAGATGGCTTCACAAATAGGTCTTAAAACCTTTCAGAACTAGTCATCTGACCTAAGCTAACCTCTGTCTGCTGACAATATACTCTCTTGGCTGACTCAGACAAGTCCGACTCTGTCTATCTTCTATCTCCAAATACGGATGGCTCTTCCAGTCCAAAACTACTCCTCCAGTATCCTCTGTGACTCTTCGGTGTCCGTGGACTTTATATCCATACTCCTCCGTTCCTGATGGCCCTGGCTGACCTCCTTCTGACTATCTTCTAACCTTCCTCCTACAACCTCTACTTTCGAATTCTGCTATACAGAGCTATTCTACCTCTGAAGTCAATAGCAATTTTGACCCTTCTTAAAAATATTCTCTGTCAGCTATATTAAACCCTCAGATATCACTCAACTAGGCAAGATATCACCTCAGTAGCTCTCTATTGACTATTACCAACTCACAGCTGCTGTCGAATGGGCAGAACCTATCCAATTACCCAAGCTAACCTAGCTAACACCGAAACTCTATCCTTTGACTAAGCTGGGATCTCTAAACACTTAAACAAGACCAATCCCAAACCTCAGAAGCAATCAACTGACCTGTTGTGTCAAACTGCTACCTAAGACACACTGTAAAATAATAAGCCTTCTATTTGTTGCCCTCAGTTAGGTCTAAAACTGAGCGGCTAATGCACAGAATCACTTCCCTTAACTAATACTAATTAAAACCACATCCGTATATCATATGCTGATCATTCTAAATTTTTGATGTTTGGATGACTCAAAATCAACCTTTACTCAGGCTAACTATCCTCAAATTAAACTCAACGAGAATTAACTCACTTGCAGTCTTATCACCAAAAGAACTCCATCCATACAACATAGAATTGAACCAAAACACATAAGAAACCCTTAAATATCACACAAATTGAATTTATGGGTATTCACTGAAGACTGTGTAATACGTAATTAACCCCAATCTTAAATAGATGAAGGAAACAAACAACAGTTCAAAAGAAACTCTATCACGAGACCACAAGAAAACCCAAAACATGTATTCTCAAATGATTATCATCAATAATATAATCTGCAGCAGCAGAAACTATCTATAGGCTTCTCTAGCTAGTACAACGGGGAGATGCTTGAGCAATCCTTGGTTCTTCCAAGTACCTTACAATGGTGCACACTAGGAGGTTCTGGGACACCAACTCCCACACAAAACTCTCTCCCTCAACTGCAACCCCCTGCTCTCAATAGAACCTAAGTCTTCCCCACAAAATCCCTTGTCGCCCTCCTCACAAGACCTGCAGATACTTCAATAGCCAAACAAACATCCTCCAACTTAAAAAAACTATTTCTTCCCCCAAAAGAAGCTCCTTCCCAAGTCACTATCGCTTCTTCTCAACTAATAGCTTCCCCTCCTAAAAATAATCCCCCGTGTCCTCTTTAGTTTACGCAGCTACCCTCTATCTTTATGCATACGTCTACTTTACCCAATCTTTTTGGCTTTTTTTCATGTAACGGAAGCTAATAACAGCTTATTATAGCCAAGTGTAAATATCTATGCAAAAACCGACATTTGCTAAGGTCCCTAACCATATCTTATTGATTTATTTTTCTCCTAGGGTTGGATGAGCATCTCCATGAGCATATTCTTTTGGCCCCAAAAAATTTCTATCAACATGATACATAGGATTTCTTCATAGTGCACCCCTCGAGAAGTATTTTTACGTGAGATCATCCACCCTCTATATCACACCTCTACAAAGATGTAATACAAGCTTGTGCAAGCCACAAGGTGAGATTGTTGTATCTAAAATGGTCTTGAAAATGTCCCCATTCTAAAACAAAGCAATTTTCACCTTTCAAATAAGGGTCTTATATTTGTAGATAGATTCAAAAGAGACAACCTTTTAGATATGAATGTCTAGGGTGCTTAGGCAGTTGTGCTTGTACTTTTCTTGTGTATATCTCAGATGTAATGCCGCAGAGAGATGCACATATTTGAGTATGTTAGAGTGTATATTGAGACATGATTTAGAGGGGCTCGTCGATCATATCACATATAAAAGAAATAAGACTTTGTTGTTTAATCGTGTTACATTGGAAATTATACAACTCGAGACAATCGAGGCCTGATCATATCACAATATCCTATTGCTTGTATAGTTTGTCAGTTCTCTACAGTCTCACTAGAATAATCCTTACATTAAAAAAAAAGTGAATGATTCCTCCAAAATAAAAGCTTTCGCCTAGCCTCAACTAATTCAATATTTAAGAGTTCTCTATCTTTGGTAAAGAGAGAGGGCCGTGCAAGAAAAAGCACAACTTTTGTATTTTTGGAGACTATGGCCTCAGTTATTGGAAATTGAATGCTCAAAATACTCATGTGTGGGGAATATTAAGAGACTAAGGTTATGTAGAAGGGTGAGAGAAGGGTGTGAGTGTGAATGGACTTGAGGTCCACTTGTTCACCTATTTAAAGGTGAAGCCATGAGGCATTTTGTATGTGAGCAAAGCCTAGTTGTATTCATAAACAACTTAATAAGCAAGAGTTTGTTCTTGTACTTTTTGAGTCTCTCCTCTCCACACACTTGATCTAGCATGAGCACCACGTTATTAAGAGACTAAGGTTATGTAAAAGGGTGAGAGAAGGGTCTGAGTGTGAATGGACTTGAGGTCCACTTGTTCACCTATTTAAAGTTGAAGCCATGAGGCATTTTGTATGTGAACAAAGCCTAGTTGTATTCATAAACAACTTAATAAGCAAGAGTTTGTTCTTGTATTTTTTGAGTCTCTCCTCTCCACACACTTGATCTAGCATGAGCACCACATTTTCTCAACATGGTACCTAGAGCTTAGGTGATTTGAACCACTTGTGGTGTAGATTAGGTCAAAAATCTTCATTTTTCTCTTATCTTTCTTGTGTAGAGCTCAACCCTCTTCCATTGGAGGCCTTTCAGCAGCCGGTAGAGGCAAAATCTCTCTGATATTTCAACATGGGAGATGTTAAGGAGGTCTAGGCGCATCAAAACGAATGGGAAATTTCTAAGAAAGATCACTCTCCGTCGCGGCATTGTTGACTGAGTGAGCCGTCTGCGTCTGCGCTGTGGCCGTACAAGCATTCGCCGCGTGTGAGTGATTATTGCCTATGGTGTTTAAGGGCTTTAGTAGTCCATTGAGTAAGGACTCTACGGCTCAAATCTGAGCCTATTTCATCCACTGAAGCGCCGGCTACGATCAAAAGACCAGGCGCCCCTTCTTCTTCACCTTCAAGCTTCCATTAAAGCTTCAATTTTGGTGTTTTTTCTTGCTCATATCATCACCTCCTTTGCTCTAATCAATCAAGTGATGAAGTAAATGTTTGTTGCTGAGCTTTCTCTTAATTTTGAAGAGGTTCCATTCACATGAGGTATCCATAAGCCTCATGCTCATCAAGCTTCAACATCAACATCAACTTTCAAGCTTTCAAAGCCTTCAAAGTGTGCTTTTAAGCACTAATTATGTTGTTTAACACTAATTAAGCTATTAATCCAACAAAGGGAGGTTATTAGAAAGTGTTCTTAAACACTAATAGTGTTATTAAATACTAATGGTGAACTAATACCAAAATAAGTATTATTTTACACTAATGGTGAACTAATACCAAAATAAGTGTTATTTTATACTAAAAAAGTGCTTTTTAGCACTAATTGTGTTTTATACACACACTAATGGTGATATTAATCAACAACCAAAGTGTTGCTTAACACTAAGGTGGTCTTAACCATCAATGGAGGAGGTCATTTACATTAAGGAGGCTTTTCTTCACCAACATTGGAGGCCGGGCACACACCATAAGTGCCACATTCAAGTCTTCATCTCGTCAACCCGTTTCTTCCAAGGAGAAATGGTGTAACCATGAACCAATTGTCTTCATCTCATGAGTCAAAGAGGTTGAAGATCTCTGGTTTTTTCATCAACAAACTCAATACTTGAGTTGTTTAAACTTGAACACATGTACACTAAGTGTTCATTTACAATGTTATTGTGTATTACCCTTGAGGCTCTTGTTTGTAAGAGGCATAGGCATGTAATAAGCCATATGCTCTTGTTTCCCAAGCCCAAGGCACTTCATTCCGCTGCATATTCTGCACTTTCATCATCTAAGATGAATTGTAAGGTTGAGCATAGCATCCCTAAGTGCTCTACCTTATTGGTTGTCATGACTTTAAGCATCTTTTGGCATTACTTTTGTAAGAGGCATTTGCAACATTATGAGCCATGTCCTCTCCTTCTTGAGCCAAAGATGATAAACCTTATTTGTTTGAGTATTTACCTCAACCAATTACTCATTAAGCTTATAACTTCAAACCCTAAAGGGTATCATTTAACCAACATGCATAAAAGCTATTGTAGTTGTGGAGTAGACACTGCCCCCTTGACCAATCCATAAGGCAAGTGGTAAGACCCTCCCTTTCCCTTCCCCATTTAAATCTACCTCATTACTCATGGAGGAGATATATTATTCAAGGAATCATAAAGCATGTTGGAGGACCATCTAAAAGCAAACCATTTAAGCAAGGGTGGCAGCCTGCTTTTGATCACATTGTGTGAGAATGGTCAAGGTGGAAAGCAATGGCATGTATCTCCTAAGCATGTCATCTACAAGAAGCCAAGAAAACACAAAGAGTGGGGTGCACCATCATTGAGGTGTACATCTTCATCGACAACAAATAAAGACTTAGATGGCAACAATGTATTAGCCTCTAAGGCTCTAGGAACACATTTGTAAATCCTAGATAATCACACCTATATTCCAAAACCTTGTACGCCTAATGTTATAAAGGCATCCTATGTCCAATACCACCCATTCCATTCTTTCATAGTTGGTATTGAGGGGGGATATTAAGAGACTAAGGTTATGTAGAAGGGTGAGAGAAGGGTGTGAGTGTGAATGGACTTGAGGTCCACTTGTTCACCTATTTAAAGGTGAAGCCATGAGGCATTTTGTATGTGAGCAAAGCCTAGTTGTATTCATAAACAACTTAATAAGCAAGAGTTTGTTCTTGTATTTTTTGAGTCTCTCCTCTCCACACACTTGATCTAGCATGAGCACCACGTTTTCTCAACAGGGAATAGGCCACAAACATGAGGGAAGAAGATTGCACCCAATGATTGTGTCATGCAAGAGCTAAGTATTTTCATGTGTTAATTTTTAAAGCTTGGTTTATGTTAAATTTGTTACTATAATTAAGTGGAATGGCTAAATAATTATTTTTCTTGAGAAATTATTTTCACAAATTCCAAGATGAAAATCCTTATGTCAGTGGTATCACAAGGTAACACATCAGAGTGTCACATCATCAATATCACATCATCTTCTTACACCATGATTGTGATCCTCAAACTAGGATGACATGCATCAAGGATCCCAATTACTCCTAGATCATTGTGATGAGAGGAGCCCGCATGTCTCACAACACACATGCCATAATTCTAGGAGTCATTCCTATTCTCAAAGCACGAACACGCTAGGTACCAGCGTCAAGAGACACGTATGTCTAGTACCAACATGCATACTTAGCCACCTTCCATGCTATGAGCAACACCTTGGCAATGCACGTTGTCGTGACGTGGGCGGTGTCGCTGGGAAAGCGCGAGGCTTCTGGCTGTGAGAGTAAGTGGTTGAACTTCAAGGGACATCACCAGCAAAAGCTAGAACCATCATAAATTAAAGACTCAACCATACATGGGTAGTCAAAGCAAACGAAAGCCTCATGATCCAAGCCAAAAACTGGCATTAACATAGCTTGATTCATAAAACTCAACACATCAAACCCCAGGAAAACATCTCATAGGTATATACATCCAAGATTCACGGCCAGCATTGGCACCATAGTTCATATCAAGACAAGGCTGACATCATCATAACATGTCATAACATAGGACCTCAGCTTTATGAACCATCACATCATATTCACAATACTGAGCCTTCAAGGCTTATGCATTCACTTTGCATTCCTGGAGAAGTCGGCCAACCTGTATGGGGCTTCAATGCAACATATAGATCGTTGTACTCTTATCTTTCTACAGATACAGAATAGTACATGCTCCTTTTTCTTCAAAAAGAAAAACCTTTCTGCATTTGGCGCCCTCCACACTTGCCTTGCAGCTCTCCCCTTTGTGTATGCTTTTGAGGCCTTTCACTGCAATATCACCGGCCACACCATCCGACCTTAACTCCTCGTGTCAGCTTGTCGACCAGCAGCTTTTGTAGAACCACCAGAGAGCACCATATCAACGAGGCGGATCACACACAAGGTGGCTTTTCTTTTTCTGTACCCTGACGACTCTCAGCAAGCAAACTTTTTCCTACCCTGAGGTTTCCTCTCTTTTCCTTGCACTTGTTGCTGCTCACACCCTCTCTCGATGCAGGCTCTTCACGCCCACACAACCTCACTATTGGCCTTTCTTCTTGCGCTGGCAGGCAGGCCCACCCACTTCAAGGCAGCCTCCCTCTATGTATAGCTGCTACTGCACTTCTTGAGGCCGTCACAAGGCAAGGCGGCTCTTCTTCACCTCCACACCTGCTCGACCACGTTCTTCTTTCACACGGGAGGCCCCACCACCCACTGCAGCATGGCGCTCCCCCAGTTGCTCTTCGACTCCCGATCACCCGGTTCTCTGCTCCTCCCTACGGCTGTTTCCCAGAGCCCCTCACGTCTGCACCTGAGAACCCCCACACTCTCCTTTCTGCAGCGCCTGTACCAGGCAGCTATCCGCTACCCGAGAGTCTCCTCACGTCTGCACCTAAGAACCCCCACACTCTCCTTTCTGCAACGCCTGTACCAGGCAGCTATCCGCTACCCGAGAGTCTCCTCCCTCATCCTTCAGAGCGCCGTCCAGCTTCCATCTTTTTCGTTTTTCTACCACCTTCTACGCCTTGACCCTTCGAGATGTCTGTGCTGGCCGCCTCCAGAACCTCCACGTCCTTCTTGTTGCCACTTAATATTATATATATATATATATATTATTTTGCCTAAGATGGCCACCCCAATATGCTTCTTTTCACACCATGTCAACGCATATTGACCTCATCATCTTTAATTGCCCATGCCTCATGCCTTTGAATACTGACTCACGAGTGCCCATTGTATTTGGACGCGCCCACAAATTCAGACGACGGAGCAGCTGAAACCATCCCCAGCTATCCTCTCACCGGACAGGCTTGTAACAAGCTCAACACCAAACCATTTCACCTGTACACCTGGCGACGCCCTCAAAAGCAAAACCCTCGGATCACACACAAGGTGGCTTTTCTTTTTCTGTACCCTGACGACTCTCAGCAAGCAAACTTTTTCCTACCCTGAGGTTTCCTCTCTTTTCCTTGCACTTGTTGCTGCTCACACCCTCTCTCGATGCAGGCTCTTCACGCCCACACAACCTCACTATTGGCCTTTCTTCTTGCACTGGCAGGCAGGCCCACCCACTTCAAGGCAGCCTCCCTCTATGTATAGCTGCTACTGCACTTCTTGAGGCCGTCACAAGGCAAGGCGGCTCTTCTTCGCCTCCACACCTGCTCGACCACGTTCTTCTTTCACACGGGAGGCCCCACCACCCACTGCAGCATGGCGCTCCCCCAGTTGCTCGACTCCCGATCACCCGGTTCTCTGCTCCTCCCTGCGGCTGTTTCCCAGAGCCCCTCACGTCTGCACCTGAGAACCCCCACACTCTCCTTTCTGCAGCGCCTGTACCAGGCAGCTATCCGCTACCCGAGAGTCTCCTCACGTCTGCACCTGAGAACCCCCACACTCTCCTTTCTGCAACGCCTGTACCAGGCAGCTATCCGCTACCCGAGAGTCTCCTCCCTCATCCTTCAGAGCGCCGTCTAGCTTCCATCTTTTTCGTTTTTCTACCACCTTCTACGCCTTGACCCTTCGAGATGTCTGTGCTGGCCGCCTCCAGAACCTCCACGTCCTTCTTGTTGCCACTTAATATTATATATATATATATATATATATATTATTTTGCCTAAGATGGCCACCCCAATATGCTTCTTTTCACACCATGTCAACGCATATTGACCTCATCATCTTTAATTGCCCATGCCTCATGCCTTTGAATACTGACTCACGAGTGCCCATTGTATTTGGACGCGCCCACAAATTCAAACGACGGAGCAGCTGAAACCATCCCCAGCTATCCTCTCACCGGACAGGCTTGTAACAAGCTCAACACCAAACCATTTCACCTGTACACCTGGCGACGCCCTCAAAAGCAAAACCCTCCACACGCCATACATCCCATATGTACACAGGCACTTAATCCCATGCATCTGGATTTGCATTTAATGGCCTCACATGCATGGTTTCACACCATAGACGTGCTGTGGCACGACAACGTGTGAAGATGGCAAACTGTAACCATCGAAGTAACCATTGCCAAGAACAAGAAGACCAAGCTTAAAAGGATGGCGTAAGGCAAGCAATCAAATATGAATGAATGAGAGAGAGGAGAAAGAGCCAGCTGAAGATTGTAGTAGAGCATGTTTCTAGTGTCATGTTGAGTAGTTGCTCAGTTGTGAGTTTGTACAGGTTTTGGAAGTAATAAAAGAACAATGTTGCTCTCGTCTAATTTCTGCAATGTGTTGAATAGAAATGCTGTAACACTATCCTAAGAAATATGTTGTGTATTTAAGAGAGAGAGAGAGAGAGAGAGAGAGAGAGAGAGAGAGAGAGAGAGAGAGAGAGAGAGAGAGTGAGAGAGTTATGTGGTAGTGTGAGAGCAGAGCATGAGTGTGAGAAGTTCCAAGCAGAGCGGTGGGTTGTTGCAAGATCAGGGTGTCCAGTTTTATCCAATTTATGCTGGCTGGGACAATGTTTGGAGAGCAAATTTTGGGGGGCAAGGTACTTAAAATGAGATCAAACAAATAATAGAAAAAACACTTGCCCTTAAATTAACCCAATATAACTTAAATTAATATAAATTAGTCTAATTAATCAAAATTAATCAAAATTAATCAAAAATATGATGAAATGATAAACAAATGATCTTTTCATACTTAGAGTGATCCAATTTATTTTTCCATAGATGCACCATTACAAGTACACTAGTCCCTATAGGTTTTAGATGATTCACATCAAAAATGTAATTTTACTAATTAGATTATGAATATTTGCAGGCCTTCTGATAGTTTGGAAGAATTTTGAATAAGAGATCATTAAAAATCCAACCATTGGATTTGCAATTTTTACTAACCACCACATTCTACTAATGTCTCAGTATCTACCCAGCTATTGTGGGTACAAAAAGTGGCGTATATTATAACACTTTAAAGACCTTGAAATATTTAAAGAAAATAGACAAATATCTTAAAATTTTCTCGAAAAATCAAGTTAAGCTCCATATTATGTGAAGATCTAAGGTACAAAGTGGGAATCTCATATGAGTTTATATGTAAAAGATATTAGCATTTTATGGAATCAGTTCAAATTTGGGACATGGTGTATACATTGACTTTGTACCTAAGAAAATGAGGACTTTTGACTATCTAATGCTTAATCAAATTATGCAACTATATTTCCAACTTTGAAGATGATGTTCCAACAAAAGAACTTGAAACGAAATTCCTTCATTTACTAGGAGAGATTAGCCACTAAAGGTAAACAAATACCTGTTTTTTTACTGTTTACAGGGTGCCTGAGTGGACAAAACTGGGCACCCTGATCTTGCAACCACCCCGGTATTCTTTGTGTCCCCATGACCACACTAGAGTTGGTGTTCGAATTCAAAAGCTCTGGCCACATGCCTCCCACGGCATTGCCTGACTGGTCCATTACCCCGAATTGCTGTCTTGCCATTCCACTGAGAGTGAAAGCAGTGAGAAACACCTAGTGACCCTATTGGGAACCGCTACTGCAAAAGCGCTGGGAAACTTCTTGTTGAAAGAACTCTACTCTTCCTTGTGGGATACCATGGTGAAGCGAAAAAAATCTCCGTTGAGTAGCATTTAGCACCTTCAAACACAAAGGAAACTCTGAAAAGGAAAACTTCAATTTTGCACAACTGAGCTTGTGGAGAAGCCATAACATGGAGGGAATTTTTTGGGAAAGACAACATGGAGAACCTTTCGCCACATTACCCAACCAACAAGAATGGATTTAGGCATGCCTTCTACATGATGGTGAGCCTAAGAATGGAGAAAAGTAATGCCTTCTAAGAAATCCTCTAGGAAGCTCGCTGGGAGTGCCTCGCACCATTCCAACCAGGAAGATAGTGTAGAAACTTCCACAACACCACACAAGCAAGAGGGAGTCTCAGGGTTTAAGAATAATTTGGACCAAGAAAAGGAGTGCCAAGAGCTAGAAGCCATGCACAGTCCTGGTCCAGGAAGCCCAAGAAGGTTGGAGTAACCAAATTTGGAAGAACAACAATAAAACCCCAGGAAAAGGTTCAAGGGAGCCATGGCATCATTAGCTAAAAATGTCCCGGTATTCTCAGGAGAGAAAGGGAAAGATGCACATTTACATGTAAGGAGGTTTGAGCAATACTGGAAAGTAACCAAACTCCGGGATATGGAAGAGCCAGAGCTGAGTGAAATCCACATCATTAGCTAAAAATGTCCCGGTATACTCAGGAGAGAAAGGGAAAGATGCACATTTACATATAAGGAGGTTTGAGCAATACTGGAAAGTAACCAAACTCCGGGATATGGAAGAGCCAGAGCTGAGTGAAATCCACAGGGATGCTTTCATGAACACCTTCAAAGATAGAGCCACGAACTGGGTATCAAGATACCAAGACAACTATTTCCAAACTTATGAAGAGGTCATGACTACTTTTCTGGGGATATTTTGCAAGATAAAGTCTGCAACTTAACTCTGTGAGATCAAATGAGAGAACTCCGACAAGAAGACATGGATGTGGAAGCCTATGCAAAAAAGATGCTAAGCTTGAGGCAGAGAGTGGCGGAACAAACCTGACCCTCGATGCAAACAGTTGCAAATTGGTTTGTCCAAGGGCGTAGGCCGAACATTGGAAACATGTGAAGGTACCACATAGGTTCATGGATTCCCATGTGGATGTCATCCACGGGGTGTATTACACAAAGATGGTTGTCTGAGACCTTGACCCCTATTTCTCGCTACTTTCACTCTCAACGGAATGGCAAGACAACAATTTGGGGTAACGGACCAGTCAGGCAATGCCATGGAAGGCATGTAGCCACCCGCAGAGCTTTTGGATTCGAACACCAACTCTAGTGTGGTCATGGGGACACACAGAACACCGCTCTGCTTGGAACTTCTCACACTCATGCTCTAACCTCACACTACCACATAACTCTCTCTCTCTCTCTCTCTCTCTCTCTCTCTCTCTCTCTCTCTCTCTCTCTCTCTCTCTCTCTCTCTCTCTCTCTCAAATACACAACATATTTCTTAGGACAATGTTACAACATTCCTATTCAACACATTGCAGAAATTACACAAAGATGAAGAAGAGAGCAACATTGTTCTTGTATTACTTCCAGAACCAACAAACTCACAACTGAGCAACTGCTCAACATGAGACTAGAAACATGCTCTACTACAATCTTCAACTACCTCTTTCTCCTCTCTCTCATTCATTCATTTGATTACTCGCCTTGAGCCATCCTTTTAAGCTTGGTCTTCTTGTTCTTGTTGGCAATGGCCACCCCAGTGGTTACAGCCCGCCATCTTCACATGTGCCGTACTGAGGTGCGTACTGAGGTGGTGCTCACAACTTGGTCAGACTAATTTCTCATGTGGTCAGATTGATTGCTCCACTGAGTTGTTGGGCACAACACCTGGCATGCCCGGTGCTAGAGCTTCTGCTCCAGAACCCACTTCCTTTACAAATTTTTCCTTAAACTTCTCAAACATTTTTGGGGGAGTGCAGTGTGGAATGTATACATTATCAAAGTATGTGGCATGTTTTTGCAACCTCTTTAGTCTTGTCACGTGTTCTTCTCAACATCCAAGACCCTTATTGTCAGTCTGCAAAGTTTGTAGGTCAAAAACTCTCACCACAGGTCAGAGTGGAGTCTTGCCTAGAATTTTCTTTTTTGCCATTAAAATAGGCCTTCACTCAACCTGTGCAGCTTCTTTGTATTCCTCTGGATATTTTGGAGGCATGCTTTGCAACTTTTTTGCATTTGGGTCTCTAGTTCTCCACTTACAGACATTGGTGTTGTCTTCTTGTAGTTGCATCCTTGGTGGGGCCATCTTCCTCCCCTTCACAATTTAAGAGAATAAGAATTGAGAGCATGGATGTTCCGGAGGAAGGGGTTTCCTACTCAATATGGACCTTATTCTATTTACATTTTGAAAATACTATGCTAACTCCATGTTGGCCTTCAATAGCTCTAAGAACATCACATTAGAGGCTTCAAAAAATGGGTTATCTGTGTTGGCCCATGGAGTAGCTGATATATTGACTAAGCTATCTTTTAGACGCTCATTTTCTTTGTTCAAGGCTTGGTTGGTGTCTTGTAGTTTTCGTACCTCAATTAGTAGCTCCCCTCGCTCCTTTCTTGGCACACCGGCCGAAAGCATCTTTGTGCTTTCTGTGGCAAGCTTTGCATCAGCTTTCACCTTGGCAATTTTAGCTTATAGCCTTGCGACTTTTTCTTTTGCTTCTCTCAGCTCCAAAATCCACTGCAATCTTGTTTCTTGGATCAACTGTATCTTTTCCGCCATTGGCTATGCCTCCTCTATCTACCTCTAGAGGGATTTCTTATATTCTTCCCAGTCTCTAGGCCATTCCCTTCTGAGTTGGTCCTTGTTTTTCAGACAATGTTGCATTTCTAATTCCAGCGTTTTCAGTTCTCTGATTATATCCATTTCAAATTTTGTGCTCTTCTCTAGTTTTTCCTTATATTCTTCTACTTGCGATTTGGCCTTGTCTCTGTCTTTATAGGTTTCTCTCAAAATTTCTACATACTCCTACGAGGGTGTTGCATCTTGCAATTCCTACTATAATTCTTTGTTTCTCTCTACCAGCTTTTTGGCCTCCTTCTCCCAATGAGTTTCTTTCCATGTGGTAGCCTTCAGAGCTTGCACCAGGCTGTGCTCCTTGCTTTGTGCTTGCTTCTCTTTTTCGGAAGTACTTGGCCTAGGAGATCCCTAGTTTATAGGCTGTAGCTACTACTACTATTACTGTTGCTATTGTGTTTGTTGTTTGCTGTTGTGGCTATTGTTGTTGCTCCTTGTCATCAGCATCATCATCTTCATCTAGGTCATGGATGACCTTTTGAGCTTTGCAAGCCATCTGTTCTTGTATTGTAATCAAAGCTTCTAAATCTTGGTCCCATACCTTGCTGAGTTCGGCCTTCGCTATCTTTATAATTTCTTGGCATCCAGCAGAAGGCACAGTATCTCCTCTTCCTCTTAGTTCTTCAAAGCTTGGGCCTCCATCTAGGTGATTGCCAATGTTGTAGTGCTCTCTAGCACTTCTTCTTTCAATCCCTCGATGGTGTCACTCTAGACTTTGGCAGGCTTTTTGTCTTCTGGTAATTCTGCCCTGAGTCTCTCCACCTGAGCTTGGAGCATGTTTTTCTCACTCAAGATGGTTCTCATCTTCCCTTCACTTAGCTACTTTTGCTGGACTAAGGCCTTCTCTGCCATTGCAAGTTTGTTCTGTGTCCTGCTAAGCCATGATTTGTGTTTAGTTCTCCAATTCCTTAGCTTTGTTTGTAGCTTTTGTGAGCAAGCCGTTTTGCTGATGGTTCAGGGTGCACATCTTGTGAATAGTGTTTTGGGCCTTTGATTCATAATCTTCCACTACAGTGATGGCCTGAGACATAATATTTTGGGCCACAGTCATTATCCCTTTGTTCATGCTCAGCTTGCTAAGTGGGTGCATCCAGTTCTCCGAGCAGCTTTGGACTATGGCTCGGACATTCCTGCATATAATTTTTTGTGTTAGATTTTCCACCCAAGGCCGAAGTTCTGGTGGTATACAAAGTTCCACCCCTGCAGCAGGCATCTTGCCCTTCTGTGCCTCTTCTTCTCTCTTTTTCTGATGTTCCCCTTCTCTTTTCTTTTTCTCTTCCTCCTCTTTTCTTCTCTTCTCTTCTTCCTCCTTTTCCCTTTTCTCCTCTTCCAACTTCTTTTTCTTTTCAGCCTCTGCACAGCAGCTTCTCGCTTCTGTCTCTCCTCAAGTTGCCTTTTCCTTTCCTCTTCTGCTTTTTTGTTTCTTCACTTCTTCCGGGTCTAGCAACAAGTCTTCATCCACTCTGTGCTTTCTCTTTTTGATGGCCTTCTGGGCTATCTTCTGCCATTCATCTTCATCATCCACATCATCTTCAAACGAACTGAAGGTCATTTTGTTGGTCTTGTCGAGGATCCTCCGGCTTCGTGGTGTGATCATCCCACATTTGATTCTCTAGACCTGAGATGCACGAACATGGCAGCTTGTGAGATTACCCTGAAATGTGCATGCACTACCGTCAACTATTTTTCTTTGGGCCATGTGGCTGCTCATTTTGCTAAATTTTCCTTGTAGATGTCTGCCAATTTATTTTCTCTCCTACTTCTGCTCTGAGTAGCCTATAATTCTTGTTTGACATGTCCTCCGATTTTCACATGAACATTACATTTTCTGCAAGAAGAAGACAAATTTCTCTCTCCGAGTCTCATCTACCACATCCTTCACTTGATGCATGTTGCCTATCTTTAGGATTTATTCCTCCACCCTGGGCTTTATGTTCTTGTCCAGCGCCCCATCCATTGGCAACCCTAGCACATGGTGCACAGTGAGCTCTGAAATCTTTATTAGCCCCTTCCCCTCTACATGCACAGCGTTTGTCTCAAGAAACTGATTAATCTATTTGCCCCATCTTTGGGGTCCTGTAGGTCCTCCCATTGGCAATCCAATAGCTTTTTGAAGCGCATTTCTTTGCCCACTCCAAGTGTTGCTTTTTTTCCTGATGTCGGGGACCATCATCAGCATGCAAAGACTTCTCTCTAGCCTTTTATCAAGCCTTTGTGTCTTGTTTATCTTGGGCATGGTTCTGTCTTCAGAGAGAGTGCTATGAATCAGTGAGAAAGCTGGGAGCAAGAAAGCAAGTTATGAATGTGCATGTTTTAGCTCCTCGTGCTCTTTTTTGCGATGCTTTTTTCTCTTTCCTTCCTTTCTTGGGGTGGTCATTTTCGGCTTCACACTTTTCGATGTGACTTGAACATTGGTTCATATCATTCTTGCATCTTGGCTTAAAGGCATTAAACTTTGCTCGCCACCTCCTCGCCTTACCATTACATGTGGAGTTTTAATGATATTGTGACAGCTATCCTCCTCCATGCAATCACTTATGCCAATATCGTGGCCATTTGCATTGCTGATTGGATCTAGTTGACGTACACTTGGTTGTTCACTTCTTTGCTAACCTTGCCTTGTTTGATTGCAGAATTGTGATCTCTTGTTGTGGACTACTGGGGCCAACCCTACGAACTCCTTCCACAGCTTTGTTGCTTTCTAGGTTTTTCACGTCGTTAACTTCTGCTATTAAGATCATGCCACAGCAAATGCTCTGGACACTGGCTCCTGGTCCTATGCTTGTTCTTCTTCCAGTGTGACTCCCACCGTTTGGCCCTTGTATTTTTTCATCCTAAAGTCGTTCACTATTTTGGGGAAAGATATGCCATCCAAGCCTTCTAGTGTAAAGGCGTTCTGACTTACCGGGTCTTTTACCATTAATGGGCCTATCCACTTGTTATATGCACATTATGTGTGCATATACTAGGAGGCTAACCCACATTAGGCTTGTGAGCATGGGAGCATGGGAACAAGCTCTAGTGGAGCATGGGTTAGGACTAACCTTAAGGGTTAAGGTTAGGGTCAGGCATCCAAGGGTCACACATGGGAAATAGAGAGTCAAGAGTCACTTGAGGGCCCTCCTATATTATAGGATCATAACTACTCACCTACCATTTCACACTATAGCTACATGCTACGGATTGGAGTTATACCTCTTGATGGTATGGGACATCAAGGTAAAGGTATGATGTAATTCATTATATTTCATATGTGCATCCCTTGGGCTCGGGGGTGTTCGGGTGGATGAGTTTATGGCTGATTTATGCATGTCTAGGAATAACAATTATCTAGAGAGATCTTGGGGTTTTAATAGTGGTATCAGAGCAATCTCTACTTAATTGTTGTTGATTCTTATTTTTTATTATAATTTTTGATATTTTTTAAAGTTAATTTTAATATTTACTAATAAAAATATTATTTTATTGATTTTTGTTGATGATTTGCATGTGGATCGTCGATATGGTGATTGGAACGCGTGTTACTACTATTCAATGGACGGGGGAATTTCGTGAGTTTAATGCTATTTTTTATGGTTTAAAATAAGCATTAATGGAAACTTTTACAAAAATACCACATATTTTATTGTAGATATTTTTGGTTGGATTCCCTAAATTTCTAGAATTTTTAGGAAAGCTTTTCTAATTTTTTAGAAATTTTTTGAGCATTTTTATGGTTAAAATTGTATTTTTTATGCATTTTTTGGGTTTTTCGTGGATATTCTATCCATTTTTTGCCAATTTTCTACTGAAATGCAGTAGGGGAAGCATGTTGATGCATGAAATTCTCTCCCTTGTGTGTGGGACCCTCTTCGCCTCTCAAATCTGAATTTCTCTTCTATTTTCTTCCCGCCCGTGTGAACGCCTTTTAGTTGGCATAATTTGATTAATTTTTAATCATAATTAACTTTTAATTATGATTAATTAAAAAGTTAATCAACCTCCTCTCTAACAGAGAAGGAGAGGGTGGAGAGAGAATGGAGTGGAGAAGATGGAGAGGAGAGAAGTGTGAGGAGAGAAGATGGAGAGGAGAATCAACCTTCTCTCACTCTCAGGGTAATTCGCGCAGGCGGCCACCGCCGGGGAATGGGGGGAGGGCGCCGGGCAAATTCGAACCCCCCCATAAAATTTTTTTTATAAAGCTTAACCTTTAAAGCTTTAAAAAAAAGCTTTAATTAAATATCTTGATTTTTTTTCAAAAAAAAGGGTTTTTTTAATTCAAAAGCTTTTGAAAGCTTTTCAAAAAAACTTGGAAAAAAACCAAAAAAATATAAAATTTGAGATAAAAATTCTCTGAAAATTTTCTAAAAATTTCTTCTTGAAACCTTTTGGCTTTCCGCATTCCCGGGAAACCTTTTGGCTTTCCGAATTCCGAGAAATGTTTTGACCTTTCGGATTCCGGAAACTTTTGACCTTTCACGTTCCAATTTTTTTTTGTCTTTTCATTTTCCCAAAACTGTTGGCTTTCCGTATTCTGGGAAAACCATTGGAATTCCGAAATTTTTTGACTATTCGTATTCTAAATGCATAGGGGTAAATTAAAATTTTTTAAAATTTCTTAAAAATTAGTGGAAAATTAGACAAAGGTTATTTTAAATTTTTGAAAAATGTGGGGTTGGTGTTTGGCATGTAGTGTGTCCATTCGGGCGTCGTGACCATTCTAATTCTTTTAAGAGAAGCAATCTGCACAACATCAACGAGTACTACAACAGGTGTATTCAAATCATAATCTTTTGTTCTTTATGTGCTTTTAACTTTTGGATACATTGTTTACATGTTCACACACAGTTGGCTGGTTTAAGTTTTAGATTAGTTGTTAAAATGTGGTGAGTAATTTCTAGATTCTTAGAGGACTTAGTAGAAGGTATTTCTATTTGAAGACAGTGTAGGATATATACCAACGGAGTATGCCAAGTTCTTATGCTCTCGAAGTATATTAGTTATCCCTAGTGGTAGCTACCTCTTAGGTATGGGCTAGGTGCTAGGATTAATAAAAAAATTTACAAAATCACGTCCTAGAAAATATATACAAGTGAATCGAGACATGACGTGTCTACAGCCATGTGGAATGCTTGGTAGGACCTAGGGTTGTCTTAGCACCTTGGGGCCGATGCCTTGGTTTCCATGGGGTGAACACTGACGTCTAAAAGATTCAGAAAAAGACCTTCAAGGACTCTATCGCCTTGATAGATTTTGGTAGGACTCTGGGGTATATTATGGGCCCTCGAGACCGATGCCCTCATCTTCATGGGGTACTCCTTATGTCAAAAAGAAAGAAAAGGGTCTGTCGCCCTTGAGATACTTATCGGCCTTTAGATTCTCTTGGCGGAGGTCTCTTGGCCATTGCTTGGGTCTCATTGGGATGGAACCTTCCTCTTTATCATCTTTTACACACACCCCCAAAAAAAAAGGATCCAATCACCTTTGCTCATATTTAGGAGTAGGTTTGCCACTTAGGAATAACTTAAATACTTGTAGGACATTGAGACTACGGTCATAACCTGTGGTGTACATGCACACTTGCCTTTGCATAGCACTATCTACCACTTAGTCTCACTTTGACTAGTCTTTACTCACCTCTTTTAGCACTCTTTAAAACTCTAATCAGCCTTTCACTTGTATGCTCATGTGTGAGATTGTCATTGCTGGTTTTTTTTCTTTTCTTTTCTTTTCTTTTCTTCAATAAAAAGCTTTACTTGTATCCATTGTTTTTTTGCAGCTTTTGCTTCTACCGCGCTCGAGGACGTGCACAAAATAGGAAGGGGGGAGTGTTGCGTGACGAGTGGAGATCAATGCAAGGATGCAACAAAAAGATGCAAGCAGGAAAATAAGTGACATTCTTATTAGGGCTCTTGTAAAGAGTTCCAAGTTGTAGATGAGTGTGGGAGTGGGCTTGACAATAATCCCACATGGGAACTTTTGGGAGTTTTAGAGTTTTTGTATAAAAAGTGGCTCATTTGAGAGCTTATGGACACATTGGGCTAAACTCATGTTTGATCTCTCTTGAGACTAGCTCTCCCTCTTTTTCCATAGAGGTGCAAGCTCTTCTCTCTCCCCATTATGGTATGAGCAATGTTCTTTTTTTTAATTCAATGCAATGCAATGAGATGATGTTTGTTTGTCTCTCTTCTCATGTCTATTCTCTAGTGTGCATGTTTCTTGTTGATAGCTTCAAGGTTTGTGTGCATGCTAGGGAAGTGAGTGTTTGAGAATGAAGAATGCTTTGATCTTGTGTATGCAATAGCTTAGCTTTCTTCTTGTGTTGGATACATGAATGAGTGGGATGATGAGTGAGTGAGCAATGGAAAAATTGAGCTTGTATGTGTGTTAAGTCTATGTCAATAGTAGTAGTATTCTTAGCATTCTCTCCATTTGTGGATAAGCTTTTGTGCACCGGTACGGGTTGAATCCCTAGCTCCGAAAGGGATGCAAATCCCATTGGATTGAGCTATACGTGGATCATGCTACTCTTGCTACAAGTGAGAGAGTTTTCCGTCTCTCCAGCCTCGCCCCCCACGAATGTCTAAGCTGGTGGTCATTCCGAAAACCGAATCCGAGAAAATTTTCCATGCCCGAAAAACGGAGACTATTCCACCATTTTTATTTTCTTAACGAATTTTTAACGAAGTCAAGATATTGAACTAACCTTCATCTGAATAAACCAGATAGAAGGGAAACTATTACAGACTTAACTTGAAGGGATCAATGCTTTTTTTCTAATTGAATCAAGCACAACCGTTGATCTATTCATTAGAGAAGTCTTCAGGCTTTTATTTAACTACTCGAGTTCTAAACATATTCCTATTAATCAATTTTATTTAACTACTCGATTTCTAAACATATTCTTATTAATCAATTTTATTATTAAAACTCTACTGATTCCAGCCTAACCCCATCCGGCCCATGAGTTAGCCACCGCCCAACCATTGGAATTGGTAGAACCAGACAAGTACTCACCCACCCATAATTGAATGCCTTTATTAACTTTTGCTTTAGAATACAGATATGCACACACTCCTCTTTAAACTTTAATTTATAAAACAATCCATTGACAAACAATTATTGGTTACAGATATCATAACTCAAAATTTTCATCCAGTTCCTTGTTTCTCAAAAACAGTATTACTCTGGACTCTCCGTTGAGACCAGCTGTGCTGGTCAGCAAAACGAGATCCAGTTTAACAGATTACAATAATTTTTCATCATCATACATATATATCTTCCACGAAATATGTGTAAGATTCCTCCCCAGCCTCTCAGGATGCCCAGTATCTTCCCCTGTAGTCAAATCTCTCTTCAGAAATATAAAAGATACTGTTTCTACCTGTTTTGACCTAGAGAGAGAAAATATTCTAGAGAGAGGTTATTCAGATTTTGGATATTTTTGGATGGAAAAATATCTCTTTGTATTTAAAAGAGTTCCCCTGAAAAACAGAAGTTCAAAAAGATTTTCAGAAGGTGCATTAGAAATAAAGTATAATCTGTTCAAGAGGCCTTATCCTAGGGGTCAAGATTTTTTCAAAAATTTAAATTAAGGTTCCTATGGACCAATAAGATTCATGCAAATGTAGGGAAGAGATAAATGGAAGAATAAAAGGAAAATCCCCCAAAAATAAGTAAATACTCACATAAGATGAAGAGTTGACTAAGGACAAGGTTAATAGTTAAAAAAGAGAGATATTTAGAAGAAATGATGCATTTTTGACACCTCAGTATGGGGGAATTCCCCTCATGAAGGAGGCACCTATTTCACATGTGTGGGAGAGTTTTAAACTCCCATATAATGAGATATTTGTATCTCTCCTCTCTCCTGTTTCAACTAGATCCAAAAAGTGGACTAAACTGACCCAAAAAGTGGACTAAACTGACCCAAAAATGGTCAAAAATTATCCACACTGATCTGGAAAATTTTAGAATCAGTTTGCTTGGTTAGAGGCTCACTTTTTCCTATAAATAGAAGCCTCCCTCTTTGTTGAAGCTTAATAGTGTTTTTTGCACTGTTACCCTGCTTCTCCCAAGAGCCAAAAACTGTGAATTTACTCATAATTCATTAGTTTTTGACCTTTCCCTCTTCTAAAGATTGGTGGCCACTCTTGTTTCAAATAAGAGTAGATCCCTCAAACCACCAAGCCAAAGGAAAGCTCTCAAATTCTCCTTGTAAGTTGGAGATTCTTCTCTTTTCTATTTCATTTTATGGTTTTTTATGATTTTTGTCTTCTCTAAAATGAATGAACGCGATCACGTGGATGCGATCGCCATCAAGAAGGAAGGGATATTAATCCAATTCTAGGATTAACAAGAGCTACCACCATTATCTTACATCAAGGAGTCATGGTAAATACACCATAGGGTCATACATTCAAGATATGAAGCAATAGTGTCCAAAGCTACAACTTGGATGGGCGCCCGTAATGGTGTGGCGGAGTATTTATGGCAATTTCCACTTCAAGAGTGAGTGGTAGCAAGATAGGATGAAGTCCTAAGTATTGTACTTCAGCTACAATAAATTAAGGAAGCATTTAAATCTAGCAAGAAGCAAGCCAAATAGCATCTAACAAAGCTCCAAAAGTTTGAGGAAGGTCCAAAGAAAGCATATAGTACATTTGGAAGGAGAGCAATTTATCTTATTAACATATATCATCATGGCCATTTTTCATAATGACATATATCTTACTAACTACACACCAATGTACATATATGCATTGCATCCCAATAGCACTTAATTTCAGATCATGGTGTTGAGTGTTGATGAACTCCAACAGTCTGGGATTATTGATGCCTCCTAACCTTCCCTCCATGCCAACCAATTTTGAAACCATCTCTAACAATTTTGCATGGCTCCAAAGTCAGGGGTGGCTTGAGGCTTATGATACACATAAGTACTTATGTTTACATGAAATTTCTCTTTATCATCCATATGGGGTATACTTAAGATTAATCAAAGAATATATAAACATTTAGAACAAATACTAGTATCTGCAGTGTATGATTTCACTAATTAACATATTGAATACCCCATTCTAATAACCTCATAGGATTTATAAAACAGATATAAAATATTCATTAATAGCACCAATCTCCCACCACCACCCACATCTGAAGAGGATAGGGCGGGGGTCATACTTATCATTATACTTATCCTCTTTATAGCCCTTTTACATCTAAACTCCCTTTCCATGGACCTGCCCCCTTAACAACACTACTAACCAACCTACTGACATAGAAACTTCCTCTCTACACTTTGATTTCCCAATGAACGCTCTCGCCCCCACCAAGGAATCATTAGCAGCAGTTGAGGCTAACAAAAGAGTTTCTTCATAGAGGTAACACCATAACCTCTTATTTCTCTTCTACCGATAAATTATGTTAACAAAGATTTTTTCGAGGAGTTGCCTATTCTTCTGGATCCCTATTGATATCAAAGCATAAGATTTCCTTGTCATGATTATCTATGGTTTCCTTCCTCTAGCAAAGAGAGGTACCACAATCAGCTTCATTAATAGACATGATGCTATGATCATCATCACACTGGATTGGGTATTCTTTGCTAGGCTCATATCCACACAATAAGACTTTATCTTTGGATCTCTATGTTCTTGAATCATGATAGATCAAACATTGAAGAATTATAATGCACATGTGAGTCCTTACTTTTATCTATAGTAAACTCTACTGATGTGTGAACCTCCTTTTGATTGGCATGTAAAGAGGATCCACTCTAAGTGTCGGTGATGCCTATATGTATATTTGTCCATATTCTTGAATGGTAAAAACTTATTTCCTCCACTTTGGATGGATACAAAACTCTTCAATCTTGGGTTTTTCTTTAGCTTTTCTATCTTTAAGTAGCTCCCCTCCCCCCCCACCCCCCACCTGATTTGCGGTCTTGGTGCAAACTGTAACATTCTCCCCCCACAACATTCCTTTCCCTACCATGGGGTTGTTGCAAGATCAGGGTGTCCAGTTTTATCCAGTTTGTGCTGGACTGGGACAATGCTTGGAGAGCAAATTTTGGGGGGCAAGGTACTTAAAATGAGATCAAGCAAATAATATAAAATACGCTTGTCCTTAAATTAACCCAATATAACTTAAATTAATATAAATTAGTCTAATTAATCAAAATTAATCAAAAATATGACGAAATGATAAACAAATGATCTTTCCATACTTAGAGTGATCCAATTTATTTTTCCATAGATGCACCATGACAAGTACACTAGTCCCTATAGGTTTTAGATGATTCACATCAAAAATGTAATTTTACTATTTAGATTATTAATATTTGCAGGCCTTCTGATAGTCTGGAAGAATTTTGAAATAGAGATCATTAAAAATCCAACCATTGGATTTGCAATTTTTACTAACCACCACATTCTCCTAATGTCTCAGTATCTACCCACTCTTTTGATCTACAAGATTGAGGATTTTAAGTGGTAGCTATTGTGGGTACAAAAAGTGGCGTATATTATAACACTTTAAAGACCTTGAAATATTTAAAGAAAGTAGACAAATATCTTAAAATTTTCTCAAAAAATCAAGTTAAGCTCCATATTATGTGAAGATCTAAGGTACAAAGTGGGAATCTCATACGAGTTTATATGTAAAAGATTTTAGCATTTTATGGAATCAGTTCAAATTTGGGACAGGGTGTATACATTAACTTTGTACCTAAGAAAATGAGGACTTTTGACTATCTAATGCTTAATCAAATTATGCAACTATATTTCCCATTTTAAATATGATGTTCCAACAAAAGAACTTGAAACAAAATTCTTTCATTTACTAGGAGACATTAGCTACTAAAGGTAAACAAATGCCTGTTTTTTTACTATTTACAGGGTGCCTGAGTGGACAAAACTGGGCACCCTGATCTTGCAACCACCCCATGGGAATTAGCTCCTCTCACTCTGGCATGGGGATCTTGATTGGATATTCCGAAGAACACTCCAACGGTTGTAGTAAAGAAGAAACCGTTATATATTCAATCTTTGTGCCAGGGCTTTCAAGCCATAACAAAGTTCCGAGGACAAAACTTACATTATGTACGGGGGATGTTAACCATTAGCAGAAGCATTCTCTACTACACACAAGAGTAGCAATAAGTTTCATGAAAAGGCACTATAAAAGTTGTAAAGGTTATAAGTAAAGCTAGACATTGACTAACCTTATTACTTAGGTTTTAAGTTTAGGTGCCTAAATATGAATAAAGGGCCAATTGTATACAAGACACTTTAGGTTTTAAGTTTTAGGTGCATAAATATGAATAAGGGTCAATTGTATATAAGACATTTTTTTGTAATGAAATGACATAATATCCCTTTGTGCTCAATGAGTTCTTGTATCTCCTTGCTCTTACTCTTATATATGTGTGTGTAAGAGAGAAAGAGAGGGTTGAGATGAGATGCTTGTTTGCTCCTAGCACATCCTTAAGATCGTTTCAACCTCATGAATATCAACATCCACTACAACATGTCAGGGACATAGCAGTGTTTCAATAGCATTTTGTAAAATGGGTGATGTTAGGGCCTTTTAATGCTGCTGAACTGCTATATTTGCTGAGCAGCAAAAGTCGTTGCTCAGCAGCGAAAATCGTTATTTATTAGCGACAAAGAGAACATTTCTTGAGCAATGAAATTTTGCTGCTATTTTCACTGAGTAGTAGCAAAAATAGCAGCAAAATTTTACCATCCATAGTAGTAACCTATGAAACGTGTACTCATGCCTATTTCATCGCCATTGAAAGACAATGTCATTTGAAATGTCTTTCCCCTCTTTGGTATTTGGTGTAGATAAGTATCGATTCCATCTCTTCCACCTCTCCCATCCTATGCTCAAGCAAGGTATATGCTCTTCATATCCCTCTCCTATGCATATAAGCTTTCCATGAAAGCTTCACCTCTATCTCCATCTTCCTCTCCTATTATGTAAACTAGCTTTCCATGAAAGCTTCACCTCTATCTCCATCTTCCTCTCCTATTATGCAAACTAGCTTTCCATGAAAGCTTCTCTTTCCCCTCTCTTGTAAGCTATTCCCCTCTCTCTTGTAGTTTAATGCTAACCATAGCTTCTACTACATAGAAACCCTAATCAAGAGCTTTGATGGAAAGCTCTCTATTATGATTTTTATTTAGAATCTAGGGTTAGGGTTTTGCATAAGCCATAATCTTTCTATGAGAGTTAGGGTTAGATATACTTCTCCTCTTCTTCTCTTCTTCTCTTGCTCTTCTCTTTTTCCACTCCTCATGTAATAAAATTTTGTTTACTCCTAATTTAAAATTGTATACTATTTTTTTCCATCTTGGTTTGATTTTGTAAGGTCTCCTTCTACATCTTCAAATGAAGACTTATAAGCCTCATAAGGTAAGAGATCTCTCTCTTTTACCTTGTGTTTTGTTTTTGTTTTTAATATTTTTATATGTTTTAGGATGTATTTATGTTTTAGGTCTTATGCATAAGGCTTAGCCTCATGCATGACGCTCATGTATTAACCTAATATATGTGGCACTAGGCTAATGCATGAGGCCTAATCTTATGCATTAGCCTCATGCATGAGGCTCATGGATTATCCTTATGCATGAGGCTTAGTCTTATGCATGAGGCTCACTTAGGCTTATGCATAAGCCTTTAGGCACATGAGACCCATGCACGCATGAGGCTTATGCTGCATAATGCATGAGGTTAATGCTTTCATACACATGCATGAGGATAATTCGTGCATTAACCTCATGCATAAAGGCTATGCATAGCGTCTAAGCATAGAAGCTCTAGAAGCTCTAGAAGCTCATGCATAAGCCTCTAAGCATATAAACTCATGAGGCTCTATGCATAAGCCTCTATATATGGGCTTCTATGCATATAGATCCTCATGATTTTCTATGCATAAAAGCTCACGCAAATGCCTCATGAGCTTCTGTGCATAGAAGCTCATATGCAAATGCCTCTATGCATATAGGCCTAGTGCATTGTATAAGCCATGCATAGAGTCTCATGAGTTTCTACACATAGAGGCTTATGAATGTGCATGAGCTTCTATGCATATAGGCAAGAATTAGCCTCATGCATAGAGACTGATGCATAGAGCCTCAAGAGTTTCTATGCATAGAGACTTATGCATGAGCTTCTATGCATATAGGAAGCATTAGCCTCATGCATTATGTGTAAGCCTCATGCATGCATAAGTCTCATGCATAATGCATGCATCGTATACATTATATGCCTCATGCATTATGCATGAGCCTATTGCATATGGCCTCATGAGGCTAATGTATAAGCCTCATTCTTAGGCTAATGCCCCTGACGTGCTATATTGTCTTTACTAATAAGTAGGGCACATGTAATTTTATGTTTTATCTCACCTAATAAGTAGGGCATATGTTATTTTTATCTCACCTAATATTTGAACCCTTTTATTTTTATAGGATATTTTCACATAAGGTAAGAAACCCTCTCCTCCACATAAGGTGAGCAACCCTCTCTCTCATTTTTTTGCAACAATAAGCCTTTCTAAGTTTTTGTGGTCCAACACCTTACCCTTCCTATATATTCAAGTAATCTCTAAACCGTAAACCCTTTCTATTACTTGTACACATGCAAGTGCTATTAATGATACACCATCGGGTGCTATGGGAGTTTTTTTTTCCATGTTACTAGTATGCATAAGAGGCTCTATGCATAAAGAGGCATCTATGCATAGATATATTATGTATAAGAGGCCTCTTTATACATAGAGGGGTCTATCTATAAAGAGGCCTCTATGCATAGAGATATTATGTATAAGAGGGGTCTATCTATAAAGAGGCCTCTATGCATAGAGATATTATGTATAAGAGGCCTATATACATGCATATTAGAGCATACACATACATCTAATATGCATGCATGCATATATGTAAAGCTCTAATATGCATGCACATAGTTATACTTTATGCATGTAGAGAGCATACATAAATCATATATATGTATGCATATTAGAGTTACGCATGCACAGACAATACATATGTTCTATACATGTATATTAAAGCTATGTATGCTCTATTTGTGCTCTAATATGCATGCATACTCTATCTCTGCTCTAATATGCATGTATACATGCATATGTTAGCTTTATGCATGCTCTATGTATACAACATGCAAAGCTCCAATAATATGCATGCGTAGAGAATGCATAACAGACTTCTATACTCTAATAGAGATTGCATAAGAGACTTTTATACCTATACGCATTGCCTCTGCTTTATGATTGTAGGTATCCTTTGTTTTGATCCATATATGTGCTTTATGCATGCTAATATGCATACATACAACATGAAAAGCTCCAATAATATGCATGCTTAGAGAATGCATAAGATGCTTCTTATTTGTTTTAGTTCATATGTATGCTTTATGCATACATACAACATGAAAAGCTCCAATAATATGCATGCTTAGAGAATGCATAAGATGCTTCTTATTTGTTTTAGTCCATATGTATGCTTTATGTATGCTCTATGCATACATTCAACATGTAAAGATCCAATAATATGCATGCTTAGAGAATGCAAAAGAGGTTTAGAGAATGCATAAGAGGTTTAGAGAATGCATAAGAGGCTTCTATGACTATGCATTGCCTCTACTCTTTGTTATGGTCCAACACACTGGTGCATAGCTCTAATATGCATGCATAGAAAATACATATGTTCTATGTATGCATATAAGAGCTATACATGCATAGAGAATTCATATGTATTCTCTATACATGCATATATATACTATGTATGCTCTATGTGTGCTATAATATGCATATTTTTACTCTATACATGCATATATATACTATGCATGCTCTATGTGTGCTCTAATATGCATATGTATGCTATGCATGTTCTATGTATGCTCTAATTAATATGCATGCATACATATGTATGATTTATGTATGCTCTATGTAGACTATGCATAGGAGTTTTAAGTATTTATGTTTATGCATAGATAGATGGAAAACAACTTGCAACGCAATGTTACACATGAAGGAGTAGGTATCCCAACAGTCTTTGTAAATTATATCTTATCTTTTAAGAAAACACTGTTACCCTATAAAAACATAAAATCAATCATTATTTGTTTGTATGTCTATAGCTTGAAGTAGTGGAATACCTCTCTTTGCATGATGAATATGATTTTGCATTACAAACGAGGTTTGAAAGCTCTCTTTGAAAGGCTGCAAAATGAAGGATGGATTATTATTTCTTTCCCTAAAACCATAACCTCTTTGTTTTTTCAAAACTGAGTTTCACTTGTGTTAGTTTTGTTATTAGGATCATGTTACTACGAACCGTGTTACTGCAAATGGTGCCCAAGTGCAAACAGAAAGTAATAAAGGTGAAGCTGTAAGGGACCTCGATGCAGCCTCTAACTCCATACATTTTCATTATGATTTATTGTGTTGGCCGTATGGCCAAAGGCCTTACCATTGGCCTTGCGTATAAATCTAATGTAATCACATCCTATTTCAATCTTTCCATTGGATATCTAAAGCTTGTAGTCTTGCATGCACTTGAATCATTGCCATGTGTTTTCAATAATACTTTGGCTTTTTGTACACCAAGTGAAACACTAGTTGGGATCCCAAACTTCTTATCAAGCCTCTAATCTAAGCCATTATCCCCATCAACAATTGAATGACCTAGTGAAACATTAAGCATTATGAAAGGTTGATCCACCTTCTCCTTTCATGATACATGTGAATTTGTTGAATTTTCAGCACCACATATAGTACCACCAAGAATTGCTAGCATACTGCCTCAACCTTCCTGAGACGAAGCCCTAACCACTGCTAGAGGACTCTCTAGGTTCACTAAGCACATGTGTTCCATTCACAATGTTATTTACATTAGCCTCTATGGAATCCTTCATTGGTTTATACTAGCTACTCATCTCATCAAAAAAACAACATCCCTACTCACTCGCTTCTCACGCGTAGTGGGGTTTATAGCATCTATAATCTTTCTACTCAAGGGAATATCTAATACCTATACATTTTTCTACTTTGGAATCCAATTTACTTCTTACCCTATATGATAGAAGTACATATGCAATGCACCCAAACACTTTTTAAGTATGCAATATCTTATTTTTTTCCACTAAATTTATGTTCAGTCATCATGCCATGAACTGCTCTGCAATGGGGGTTGCTGCTTCTTCATAATGTAAACTATAGTTACTATTACTTTAGCCCAAAGATAGTGAGGTAAAGATAGTGACGTATTATCCAATTAATTGGGCCCACCTTGTCAACTACGTAAGTATAATGGTTTGATAATTAAGTTTACAAACATGTGACTTGTGGCTTGGTAGCATGTAGCTTATGGCTTGGTAGCATGTAACGTATGATTTACCTATATTTATGTAAGAAATTATAGAACAGGCTCGAATGACGACAAAGGGGAAGGAGGCAATAGTGGGAAAGATGACAAGCTTTTTGTAAGAGCTTGGCTTTAATGTTTTGCAACTTAGTAATGTAAACGATGCTCTCAAAAATAATATTAGTATAATCATATTTGTGTGTAAAAGTTTGTCTTACTTTCGAACACCTTTCCTTCAGTATCTCTCAAATCTGAGTACCTATTGTGGTACCAATGACCCCAATCTGTCCCATTCTCTCTCTCTCTCTCTCTCTCTCTCTCTCTCTCTCTCTCTCTCTCTCTCTCTCTCTCTCTCTCTCTCTCTCTCTCTCTCTCTCTCTTTGTAATAGAAGATATATTACCAAAAATTACTTTACAAATGTCCACATGGCCGCTATGTGATGTACTAGCTTTCCCTCATCACTAATTACTCTGAACCACCACAGGTGTAGCTCAGAGTACCCTCATCCAATATATAGTCGTGTCATTCTCCACCATATGAGCTGACCACAAGGAAGAGACTTGTCACAATAGTAACCCTTTTATACGACCTATGTGAGTTGTAATACCCACTTTTGCATCGAATATGAGGGCATTCCTAGTTAACCAGATATGCCACAAATCTATCCACCTGAATGTTCTGGGTTTTTGTCTATTTGGAATCTTGCCAAAAATCCAATCTTTAACCTTTATGGGCCTATCTGTCAACGGAATCCATACGCGATAAAGGAAATCCCACACCTTCTTTTCCATCGGACATGAAATGAAAAGATGCATGCATGAAGCATGTAGTATAAAACACACAATTACCAGAAGCAATCCGTCGCTTTCGCAAATTGTTCCCCACCAATGGTAGGCCTCCAACTAGCATGCGCCATAGGAACACCTTCCCTTGATATGAAATCTTAGACCACTAGCCCTGTAAGATTACTTCCTTTCACCAAGCCCTACTTTTCCTGATGTTCCATACCCTATTAGCCTTCTCAGTGATCCAACGCTTATCTTCCACCATCATATGATACACTTGATTTGTTGTACGCTGGACAATGTCTTGAGGCTTTCTAAATGCCCAATCTAACCAAGGGTGCTTATCCTCGAACTGAGGAATATCACCAAAACGATGTAAGGCCCGCCCTCACCTTCTCTCATAACTATACATATCCACATGGAACCCAAAAATATTGGCGGATTTTTTGAAAAGACAATAAGCGGCCTCTACGTGGCAACAAAGCATCCATAATTCTCACCAGTCCCAATTGAACAATTCTATTGAATTTTGGTCACTTAACAAGTTTGTCAGGCCACTCCAGAATTCGTGAAGTAGCCAACACCTCACCTGCCCCCCAAGTAATTCAACTGCAAGCTGATCTCTAAAGGCTTCCATTTAGTGTGTGCCAACACCTCCTTCCATGAGACTCTCTCTATACACACACACACACACACACACACACACACACACACACACACAAAGTTAGTATAAGCATCTGAATAAGTGTTTGTATAAGCATTGGTTTAACCAGAGTTGGTAATAACATCATTATGTGTGTCGGTATATTCCCATTTTGACGCACACATCAAAGCTTATTCCGATGCTTATATTGATGCCCTCTTTTCTTGCACTTATATCGACTATCCTATACCAATGCTTATACCGATTATGGGAGAGGAAAAAGGTTTTTAAAAAAACCGGTCAATATGGGCACCGGTGTGGGATCATTCCCTTGTAGTGATGGTGAAAACTTCATCAATCCGAGGAGCTAGCCTAGGATTATTCAGTGTACATTCAAATGTGCATGAAGGAAGGACATTGTAACACTATAGAGGGTCAAAATATTCTCATGCTAATTGGTTAGAATTATGTACATGGAAGACTAGGACCCAAAAATACTTTATCATTAAGGACTTTAGCATGCATCTTGAAGAGTATACATTATTGGTGATTTACAAGATGAAAATGTAAATAGTTACATAAATAGTTGTGCAAGGATTCCAAAGAGAGAGTTAATGTATGCTTTGTCTTCTATCGCCATGGTACAACCGGGAAAAAGGAATGTACATGTAGCTGATTGAGGCTACATTTATGTAGAAGCAATACATAGCTGATTATGGCTACATTTATGTAGAAGCAATACATAATCTCACTACTATAGAGGAACTATTTGATGATTATGATTTCTAATGTAATTTCAATTATAGTTTATAGTGTTTCTTAACACCACCACTTCTAAGAAGTTTTTAATGTCTACATATTTGAAATATTTAGTGGTACAAATGTCGATCCAAATATATTATGGTATTAAAGATTAGTAACTTTCAAATATATTATAATTTTTTTGAACAGTCCTTATGAATAGTACAGCATTGCAAAGTTTGGATGGTTCTCGTAGTTTTTCATTGTTTAAATAATTCAAATGGTAACTTAAGTGGTATTTTTGACTCAGATTGTAACTTCATTGGTGTAACATACCCATCTTCACAAATAAAGAAATGTTCATGTAATAGATAAATTTATGAGTTTTTATGGTATAAAAATCAATGATTTTATTATTTGAGTCATTTCTACTTAGAATCTTCAAATTCTGAGTCCAAATTTGGAATCTGTGCGCGATTTTATCCTAATATAGGATTTTACAACATCCAAAACGGACACCGGATCAAGCTTATACGCAAATTTCAGTCATTTTAGTTAAAAAGCGACGACCTTTAAACCTTAATAAATGCAAGGCCGGGCGTCCGATTGACGAACGATCTGAATCCCAACGACCAGGAGAACCTCCCGGATAAAAAAAAATTTCACCTCCCCGGGGCGGTTTGATACGCAAATCGAGGCAGGCGCTCCAAATTTGGGGACCCCGTCCCAAAATTTGGACCGTACACACTTACCAGGGTGCCCATACGATGCCCGCACAAGAACCAAAGGACGACCGTCCACTATGTGGTCCACATGTACAGCTATGTGGACACCCATGCTGCCCCATACCAGATAAGGTACATGCGTACCACTCCTTTCCCTGATAATCGACACCGTACCTTTCCCCTAGACCCATGTAGGCCACTGATCCATAGCCTTTGATGGTACACCGTCCTTTCATCCTTGCTTTGCGCAGCGCCCGTATCCATACCCCACAGCTATATAAACCCCCGGACAGGCATTTCTGCGTAGCGTATGCCCTGTTGTACCGCAGTCCGTCCCTGTGCAGTGTACTTGCTGTAGTACAGCCGCCCCTTGCAGCCACCCCTCTCACACCCCCTCATTTGCCTCTTTTCAGAGATAAGGCAATTTTCCTCCATCCCCCTCTTGCTAGAAGAGGCAGTGTCCTTAACTCTTCTCCCCTGTGTGAAGAGACTCACAGCAGCCCTCAGTCCTTCTCCCGTTTAGCAAAACGTTTTTGTCTTAAGGACATCTCACAATCCCCCCCCATTTGCATAGACTTTAATAAGAGGTTTTTGCCTTAAGAAAGGGTTCATGCGCTATAGTCTTTTGCTCATACGATGAGCAAACGATCTCAGAATTGAGATCCGACTGAAGCGTTTCGACCGTAGCAGCGAGCCCTACAAGTCGACGTCCAAGATGGCCCCATCTCGAAAACGTCCGAATATTGCCTCGAGAGGAGTGCGCAGCAACGAGATTAGGGAAGATGCTCCCGATGCGGCTCCAACCCTCCCTTTTCAAGCTCCTCAAGGAAATGGTGGCCAGGTTAGTTTGGTTATATTTTAAAGAAGAGTTTTTTTTTATATTAGCGCTAATAAATATGTATCTTTTCCTTTTAAAAATAATAACATAAAATTGTATGAAGTTACGAATTGTGTGATGCTGTATTCAATAAATTGCATTGAAATTATTATCTTTAAAGAGTGCAAGTTTTTCCTGGCTTCAACGCTAACTCCGTTCCGTGCTTGTGTAGCCGGGCGGACGGCGTCGTTAGCAAAGCTCGGGAATGGCCCAAGGTATCCCTCATACCATTGGGAGAATAAGGTTCGTCGATTGAGGCGAGAGGTTATGATGCTGCCTAGTTCTGAGGGCCCAGGCTAGTGCGGTAAATAAGCCCACCCTAGTGTGCAGACATCCCTCTAAGGGGCGGGAGGATCGAGCGATGGAGCCTGAGAGGGCGACAGGCCAGCTTGAGGTGTATGGTCCCGTAGGGTTTTGCCCAGCATGTAGAGGCTGGAAGGCCGAATTCTAGATCATCGACAGACTAAAGAAAAAGAATAAGAGAGCCGGTTTGGCTTGTATGGAATTGATTCATGTATAAACTTTATATATATATATATCTTGTCTTTGGCATGATTGTATTGTGTAAAAAGGTTGTTTTAACAAACCTTGTGAAAAGGGCCTTAATTAAGGAACATGCTTATTTATGTCAAACAGTGTGGTAGGATTAATTAGAAAACAAATTGACGCGTGAGTAGGGTGGAAAGTGGGAGGATGGAATGCCCCGATGGCACCATCTACGGACGGGTGGACCCAATTAGTCGGGTAGCTTTCCAACAGATTAAGTGAAAGTCCTACGCTAGATAATTAGGTTCTTGGGCAACTCTATTCTAGAAGACTAGGTCAGCGGGCTGTGCCTTGCATGGATGAGAAAAAAAGCGTTGCCTCTAGAAATCAAGTCTAGTAGTTGCCCAATTTATAATAAATTACCCTATGGGTGATTTGACTTTTAGAAGATCACGCTTCCCCTGCGGGATAGGACTAGGTCTTACCTATGAATCGTATCCTTGAATCTTTACATGGTCAAGGTGTCGATAAATAGGAAATTCTCTCTAAGTTAAGACTTAGTGGACTATCTTAAGTGTTTCTCCTATTTTAGAAGGGGAGAACCTTACAATTGGTATCTTTTCATTGTCTAAGTTATGTAGATGATAGCTTAAGTGGTATTTTGACTCAAACATGTTAGTGCTTCTATAAAGAGATCATGAACTTTGTCTAAGTTATTATATTGGAGTACCAAGTCTGAACAATCTTGATATATTTTATGTTTTTAATATAAACTTAGGGGGTTACATTGAGTAAGTGATTCCAATAGAAAGTGAAGTAGTTTCAATGTATGGAAGCCATTTTTTTAGCATGTCTTTATTGTAATAACTTAATGTAATCCAAATCTAGAGGATTTTAACACTTCTTTCTAGATGATTTTAACGAATATATTCCAAATCTAGACAATTTTAACACTTTGTTCTAGTCAACTTTAACCAAAAAAAAAAATAGTCCAAATCTACTAAAGTGGGAATTGGAACCTTCCCAAATTTCCTAACATGGTGTACTTAGGGGAAGTAAATGTATGTTAACAAGTAAAAGGGAAGGAAATTATATAAGAGAAGGAAAGCTGGGAGGACAAAGAGGAGATAAACAAGGAAAGACATGCGAGCATAAAGAACAAAGAGGGATAAACAAGGAAAGAGGTGAGAACATAAAAAAGCTAGAAGGATAAAGAGGAGAACATGTGAGCATAAGCTATCTAAGATGTTTTTTTAGAGAAGTATAAAAATAAAATTGTTGCCCTATGTATTTGAATTATGTCAAAAGAAAATATGTGAACAAGCTGGGTGTGACAACAAAAAAAAGAGGTAAATTATACCCTTGTGTGTAAGATAATGTTGGTCCTCTTAGTACTGAGGTCATGTTGAAATTGTCTTGTCACTTGGGGATGCATTACATATAGCTCTTCCTCACAAGGTGATGATTAACGGTAGATCATTTGCATGTGCACTACAGTATGGTTCATTCAGAACACAAACACAATAAAGTATGGTTTTTCTCTTACTTTCTATTATTAAATCACAGTAAAAAGAATGGTTCATTCACAACAACACAAACACAATATAGTGTGGTTTCAGATATAGCACATAAACATAATATAGTATGGTTTCACATACAACACAAACACTATATAGTATGGATTCACTCTTCTTTCTATTATTAATCACAAATTCATAAATTGATTCATTTACTCACTCAGAGATGCATCTCCTATCAAAGGATGCTTTTAGCATTCTTTATGGTGTAGGAAAAGGCCATGGAGACGCCTTCCCCTAGAAGGAAATGGGGAGCTGGCGCTAGTAGCGAGTGACCCATTTTCCTAAGGGAAAGGCTAACCCATGGCCTTTCCCGAGACCATCATGGTCTTGGGTAGTGGAACAATTTTTTAAAATTCTCCTTGTTGATGTGGCAAATTTTTATTAGCTCTCTATATTTTAAAATTCCATGTGCTGATGTGTCAATGTTTTATTGGCCTTCTATTTTGTAACATTCTCACTTATGTGTAATCAATTCATTTACTTTCATTTGAGTAAAATTCACACTGCTAATGTGTCAATATCCTATGGTACACTGCAGATTATCCCACTTTTAAAAAAAAAATTGCATAAACCTCTGCCAACCAGAGACCATTTCATGAGATGATCTCTGTCATGGCCACCTCCCAACAAGGCCCTCAATGAATCTACAGCCGCTGTGGCCAGTCCTCCTTGTCATCTACCGCCGTTGTGGCCAGTCCTCCTAAGGCTATGACTTTTAAAAGGATAAAAGATATATTTCACTCGGCCATATTTGTCACCTAGCTGAAAACTAGGCTTTATATGCTTCACCCTTTGACACAGCATCAACTTCACTTATGCAATTATTTCCTCCACCCATGTCTCCAAAATTCTAAGCATCACACGCTCCTTTACAAACCGACCCCACCCTTAAAAATTGTATCCTAAAAAAGTATACATCAATCTGAAAGAAAGGAAAACTACTCCAATAGAGAAGCACATTGCCATGTAGGATCTTCACTGGATAGGTCCACCACTTGACGTAGTACTACACCAAAGTTTAGTTGAACTCGCTCTCGATGCATTTAGGAACGTGCTTCATCAACCCATCTTCATCCATAGGAGGCAATTCTTCACAAGCATTGTGAACCAGTAATGTTCTATGGAAGACATTATTGAATGAAATAATATTAAGTAGCTCTAGCTCTTAGTTAGGCCACATCTTAACTTGAAAGGTCCATAAAACATTTGAGCAAGCTTGACGGTGGTGGTACCTCTTAATGAAGCTTACCTATGGTTGTGTACTGTCCAAGGCAAACCTCTTGGGAGTTGAACCTTCTTTGTTTTCTCACTTCTTGCTGCTATAAAGAACCTAGGAATGAATCTCCCACCACTGTTAAACTGATAATAGGGCTGTAACTCCACCATCAACATTTATCCTACTCGCCTTTTTTTCTTATTCTTCCCTTTCAGTGTGTGTTCACGCTCATAAATCACTGCTAGTTGCCTAGCTGCCTCCACAAGCTTAGGTCTAGTTGCCAAAGCATCGAAAAGAATGCTAGGTTTTATTTTAACCAACCTAGGTTTGATTTTAACCAACCAAGTGCATTGGTGTTTCCAATAGCACCCAAATCCAATTTGGGATTAGGACAGCTTAAAGACATAGGCTTTGAAGTCATAGAAGCATGTGTTCCAAATATTGTACGTGCCAAATCAACAACACAATTGTGTACTTCTGGTAGTCCATGCTTCCGGCTAGAATTCTCATCCTGTCTACCATCAAGAAATCACAAAACTCTTGCAAAACGCCATACATTTTCTGCCACAAATTCTTGCTTTTCACTTGAACAATTCCATAAGCCAATGCATCAGCATCGGCATCAACATCACACAGCACTCAATCACCAATACTAAGCAAGCAATTTTTATCCCCTTTAGCAAGATTTCATGTATCCACATGGAGTGCATTGAAATGAAATGGTGATTCCTTTTCTTCCAACCTCTTGAGATTTCTACCACACGAAACCACATACACAGCATTGCAATCTACAATCCGCCACCAAGAAGCTGTCCACAAGTCACCCCAACTCACATAAACTGCTCAAAGGAGTAGAAAGGCATAAACCTCTCAAACTCACTGCTAGTACAGCATAAAAACTCCCGTGATGAGTACCATTGTCCGATTAGCATTGCCCATCAAAGATCCACTGTACATGCATCTGCACTGCCATCAATGCTCCACCATACGAACATTGGCATCACCACCTCACATTATTAATGTTCCACCATACATCCATTAATGCATCATCATCAATAATCCATGTGCATGTTCATCCATTGTGTGACGTCTGTGTTAAACGTGTGTACGAAAGTGGGCTAGGGAATGTGTACGTGTGAGAGCAAGGACCACATAGGAGAAGTGTCGCATGTGTTGGTGCATGCAAGGACTGTGTATAGCATGTGTAAGGGACCAACAACAGAAGGCCTCTGGCCACGACAATTTATTGTCTGCAAGCTCTTCCCTACTATGTCCTGTACAAACAAAAACCCAAGATGGGACTGTCCACCGCTACGGGATGCACATCTTCCTCTCTCACTACCACAATCTACTGTCTACAAGGTCTTGGCTACGGCAACGGCAGGCTTCTCCTCCCCTCTGGTTTCTCATAGACCACAATCTCAGAAACCCTGATCTGCAGCCATGCTAGAGCTTCATGGCCATGGCTATTGCAACCGCTTCACCCCACCGACTTGCTCAGTCAACCTACTGGAACCTTGCATAGGATCTCTTGCCTGAAGAGGCCATGCTGCCAACCTAAGTCTCTCCAACTTGAATTCATGCACACCCTAATCTAAGCAAGCCTTAGGTATAAGGTCATATCTCAAACTTATGTGGTAGTCATGCTCTCAAGTACAAGACATGAATATCACAGATTGTTGGCTATCAATGATAGATCCTCCCATTTCATAGTAGGCTTTATACAGTCACATCTGCCTAATACAAGATTATTCCTCCTAGAGGCTTCACCTATGTCAAAAAGTCTTAGTCTTAAACCTTAGTTCATTTTCAGGAATTACAATCACCACAAGAATCCCTTCTTATTTTGGTAAGGTGCACCTGGTGGCCTTGCAATTGCATAAAATTTTGCAGAGTTAGTTACCTCAATGGTTGCTCGTCCATCATGTTTGATTTTCAAAACGTCACTTCCACCCTTAAAGCATGCATGCAAAATGTTGGCAGTATTACACACCCATTCTCTTTCAAGGTCCATGACAACCCTGCAATTCCATAAGCATCTTTCTTGTTCCATATAGTCGAGCGATAAAAGTATCATGTGTTCTCACTGACATGACACCTTGATCTCCTTAGGAATACAATCTTTGAAACTATAGCTTCTCACATCCAAGCATATAAAATCTCAAGACCGTGTTTTATCGAACCTCACTACACAAATTTTTATTTTAAAAAGATCCTTGCAGTTTTTACCAAACTTCTGACACCTAGACTTCCTGCCCTTGATTTCCAGACTTGAAGGTGCCATCAATTTCCCAACCCTTAAACATAGGGTTCTTTAGTCATCGTGAATACAGAATACCTCCCCAACCTCAGGCCATTGCATACTTCTGGGTCCAATTTCTTGCAGTCGACTCATACTTAGACCTATCCGTTTTATACATGTGGGCAATCTCAGGAACCAAAGGGTCATCCGGATTTGGATCTGTAAGCAAAGAGCAAATCGAGAGAAGGACCTGATCGCAGCACAGATGAGCAAATTTAGAAACACTGTAAAGAGCTTATCTGTAGGCAATGAGGTGACTTTGAGATCATATTTTCAAACATGAACCCATACATAACCCCCACTGCAAGAAGGGCAGATGTCATCTACCATCCCTCATGGGCAGGGAATCTCCCCCATCCATCCAATGTTGGGTGGGGGTTCAGTCTTCTAAAACCCTCAAGCTTTTCTTGTGCATTGTTTAAAGATACTGTTGGGATTAAAGAACACGTATCTATAGTACCTTTGAGATTGTCAAGGCAGGGCTCCACTGCTCCTTAAGAATATCCAGGCAAATACTGCCGTTGCTGTTAACGTTTGGATGGAACACTTTGGTCCTGAAGGCAACCTGAAAAAGAGCAAAAAGAGGCGCAAGAGAATGAAAGGTGGTTGATTGAGAGACATACAAAAAAACATCAAAGCCTAACACCATGCCTGCATTCATTGCAACTCTTCAAAATATCTTACTTGGTATATACCTTGGCACTGCACATAAGTGCATATTTGGGTTGCATTCAAGAAATTTGTGCCTCTTGTCAGTTCTTGTGAGTTGTGCATTTTGCAAAATGGCACAAAATGCAACAGATGTATTTGGTGTTTTGTCCCAAGAGGACAAACTTGATGGGAGCAATTACTCCTTGTGGAGTTTTATGGTCAGAAACTTGTTGGTTGCCAAGGGTTTGTGGGGTATGTCAATGGTGTGGAACCCCATCCGGCAGCCATTTCACCTGCCACTCTTGGCAGAGGTGCTCAGCAGGCTTCAACGCTTGCTCTTGCCACTCAAGAACAAGGAACTGCACCATAGTCACAAGGGACGGGGGACGGGGACGGGGACGGCCATATGTGGGGAACGGGGACGGGGGTAGGAACGGCACTTAAAAATTACTTTGTCAGTACCACCCACTCGCCTATACGGGCAAAGCTTGCATGTCCATGGCTGTGCACCACCTCCATGAGGGGATGGGGTGTGATTGACCTCATCCCACCATGTCCATCCCGTCGTCCTTCTACGGGTAGTTGGAACTTGAAGAGCCACTGCCACGAGGAGGATGCCATGGATGATGGATGCCTCCTTGTCACTTGATAGCTTGAGAGAGAGAGAGAGAGAGAGTGAGTGAGTGAGGCTTGAGCCTTGAAAGTTGAGGGAGAACTTGAGTGTGAGGATGGGTGTGTGTGTGTGTGTGTGTATGTGTGTGAAGCTTGAGAGAGTGTGTGTGTGAGGGAGTGTATCCGAGCGGCTGCAAATCTGCCCACCCGGTGTACTGCAAGAATCACGGATCAGGCGCCGGTGGCTGTGGCCCATGGCGACTGCCTCGCGCTCTGACAGAGCAACCTCGTGTATACATAAATATCCAGGGTCGCGTGCTAAGTCTGCCACTATGCGAACGACCAAATGACGAATCCCTGAGGCATCCACACTCCCGGGATCCAAGAAAAAATAAGCCAACTCCCATAGTCGGCCTATCACATCTGTCACCTCCAGATCGCTCACATGATGAGAAAACTCAACTGCCTGAGTCTTCAAAGTGCTAAGAGCGAGCTCTAGAGTCCACTTCCGGCCGCAAGGGCCACATAGAGGGAACGAGAAGGCCACCGCTGAATCAAGTGCCTCCTCCCCGCGGGCCGGAGGTATCACTACATGAACTCGGATGGGTGCTGGCTCATGGGGGCCCTCTACTCCAAAAAGCCATGTGAAGGCGTAATCAAAAGCCTCCGAGCGCTGTCTAATGCCGAGGCGACTCAGCCGACTGCGGATAGATGATATCCGTGAAGCCCGAATCGGCATGGTAGGTCTCCTCTGTGGTGCTCGAGCGAGGTCGGTGCTCAGCGTCCTCCGGACTGCAGGTGAACGCCAAGGGACTGCCAGGGCTCGGGTACTCGAACAGAACGCGGGGGCTCATCTCCAGCCGCGGGCTCAACCTCCTCAACTGACTGAGGCTGTCCAACCTGGAACATGCTCATCAAAAACAACATCTCTGCTAACGACAACCTCGTTCCGCTTCGGGTCATACAACCTGTATCCTTTGGAAAGAAAGTTATATCCCACAAAGACAAGCTTCTGGAACTTCGAGTCAAGCTTACCCCTCTACTTCTTTGGAATGTGAACATAGGCATCACTCCCAAACACATAGAAATGCGAGACATCTGGTTTCCTGCCAAAATAAGCCTCGAAGGGAGTCATGTTCGGTACTGAAGTCGTCGGAGATCGGTTGAGGATATGAACAGCCGTAGCCACAACCTCTCCCCAAAGTGGACGAGGAAGATCACAATGCCCCAACATCGTCCTTGCAATCTCCACCAAAGTCTAGTTCTTACGCTCAACCACCCCATTCTCTGAAGGCGAACCTGTATTGGCCAGCTCCTACTTGATGCCATGTTCCGCACAAAACCGCACAAACGCATTGGAAGAAAACTCTCGTCCTTTGTCAACCCAAAGAGTCTTTATTTGCAAGCCAAACTCTTTCTCCACCATTACATGTCACTCCTTGAACAAAGCAAAAGCTTGGTCCTTTTGGGAAAGGAAATTAACCCATGTGAATCTACTACAATCATCAACAAGCAGCATAAAATACAAAGAACCTCCCAAAGATGGGGTCTACATAGGTCCACACAAGTCAGTGTGTACCAACTCCAAAGGTTTCAAAGTGTCACAAAATTCCTTACATGTATGGCTCATGGAGTCTAACATGATGTAATTCTCTGGGACTAGCTATCTTGGAGATCTTTTGTATTTATGTTCTGGAAAGGTTCCAGAAGGATCATGAGCCCTAGACATTTTATCGAATACAACTGAGCAGATGGGTGTTACTTCTAGTGCACTCGTGTGGGTGCATGACTTTGATTTTATCTTTGGATGACTTGTATTGTTTGCCTGGACAATGCTTGAGATTTCTGCCTGTGTTGTCCAGGGGGCCAGGGACGCCTCGGCACCCTGTGGACGTGTATGTGCACACATGTTTGGGACTGACAAGTGGTCTACATGTGTTTTGCAGATGGTAAGTGTACCCAAAAACCCAATTTACAGTTTTATGGTTTCATATACTAATAATTATGGGTGCAGGTTCACACACACTTATAAGTGGCCGGACAACTTATATGGTATTCACACTGGGCAGGACCATTTTAATACATGTGGCAGCCATAAGGTGGGCACTGGGCTAGATTTGAACCAATTGATGGTAGGCGCCCCCTTCTGGACCAGAAAAGCACACGTGTACGCTATTTTCAGCAGGAAACCATATTATGGGAGAACAACTCTAGTTCTAGGGTAGGCGCCTGCTTTTCCTAGTGCATGGGAGCTGGTCCATTATTTCTACAGGCTGTTTACAGCCTTCTACTGCGACAAAAACCTAACAGGTGCATGGGAGGTGCTCGCCGAGCCCTTCTGCATGTTCTCCACTGCTGGCCAGCTGATTAACAACTTGAACAGAGGCTGGACAGATCATAAAAACAAAGAGGAAGAGCTGGTCGAGTGCATCTGGATAGTTTTCCTTCGGACCGGGGGATTCAGACTTGTGTATTTATTCGACACTTTGCTTTCTTACCTTCGTTGTTACATGATCTAACGAAGAAGAAAGTAGCATTCCGTTGGTCGGATCCCGAAAGACAGCTTTTCAGAAGTTGAAGGATGCCATTATATCAGGGCCCGTTCTTATTATTCCAGTTTTGCATATACCTTTTGTGGTCGAGTGTGATGCACGTGGAGATTGTTTGGGGACTATTTTGAACCAAGAGGAACATGCAGTGGCTTTTGAAAGCTGCCGCTTGCAACATGCGAAATTGTATTTGCAAGTTGCAACATGTGAAATTGTATTTGCAGGTTTATGAGAAAGAGTTGTTAGCCATTATTCATACCCTTCAAATATGGAAGCATTATCTTTTGGAGACTAAATTTATGGTAAAAACAGATCACCAAAGTTTACGGCACTTTCTTACACAGCCTAAACTCTCAGAACAGCATCTAAGGTGGGCAAACTTCTTGTCCATGTTCCATTTTTAAATTTTGCATACCCCAGGCAAGAAGAATTTGCTGGCGGATGCTTTGTCACGCATGCCTCAAGTGCATGCCGTAACTACCGCCTATCATCAGGACTTATCAGGGATGCAAGATATGTATGCTTTGGACACAGATTTTCAGCTTATTTGGGCTGATTTGAATCATGGTACTGATGTCCCATCTTCTTCGATTAGAGATGGGTTTCTGATGATGCAGAATCGTATTTGTGTAGTGCATGAATTATGCCAAAAGGTTATGGAAGAGTGTCATGCTCCGCCATATGCTGGTCATCGTGGTATTCTGGCTCCTACACAGGCTTTGGAAAGATATTTCTTTTGGCCAGCTCTACGCAAGGATATTGAAGCTTATGTGCGAGAGTGCATAGTGTGTTAGAAAGTCAAGTTTGACAAACACAAGACACCTGGTTTGCTTCAGCCCTTACCCATTCCACAGGAACCATGGGAAAGCATTGCTATGGATTTCATTATGGATTTGCCAAAATCGGCACATGGAAATGATGCTATATGGTCTATTATAGATCATTTTAGCAAACATGCACACTTTACTCCTGTGAGGAAAACAATCAATCCAGAGCACATGGCAAAGTTGTTCTTAGCTCAGATTTTCAAACATCATGGCATGCCCAAGTCAATTGTGGAGAATAGAGATCCTCGGACTACCAGTTTATTTTGGCGGGCATTGTTTGATAATATAGGCACAAAGCTAAGTTTTTCATCACCCTATAATCCTCAAACGGATGGTCAGAGTGAAATTGCAAATTCAGCTGTACTTGACTTGCTCAAGTGTTATGTATCAGAGCAGAAGTCAGATTGGAAAAAGTATTTGCCATTGGTTCAGTTTGCATACAATAACACGGTGCATTCTTCAACAAATAAGGCTCCGTTTGAGATAGTCTATGGCAAGGTGGTGCTTCCACCTATCTTGCGAGCAAAAGATGAAATCTTTGCAACAAATGAGTATGTCTGTGATTTGAATACTGCGTTTGCACAGGTTCCGACAGCCATAGAAAGATCTCAAGCTAAGCAGAAAAAAGAAGTTGTTGACAAACACAGGCGAGAGGTGGTTTTCAAGGAAGAAGATTGGGTATTACGTAAGTTTGAGAAAGCACGTCTTCGGAAACGGCCAAGTAAAGAAGGCCGATTTCCTAAGCTTTCAAACAGGTATCACGAGCCATTCTAAATGTTGCAGAAAATAAATGAAGTGGCATATAGATTGATATTGCCCGATCACTGGAAAATACACAATGCCTTTCATGTCAGTTTGCTGAGGCCTTATGTGGGACCACCTCCTATGGAGCCAATTTTGGAAGATCCACCAGAAGTCGATGAACTCAAGGAGGTATTGCAACCTGAGCAAATAGTTTTTCATAAAGAGCGCAAGCATGCAGATGGCAAGATAGTGCACAGGTATCTTGTGAAGTTTAAAAACTATTCGTCTATGGATGTAAAATGGATGGACGAGAATTATTTTGCGTATTATCCGGAGCTTCTGAAGGCCTACTTGGAAGCTTTTTAGTTGCGGTCAACTGCTTAGAAGCCGGGGTGAATGTCATAAAATTCCTTACAGCTTCTATTTTTCTATTGTTCATGTGTGGCATGTGGAGCCTGACATGACATACATGTATGGCTCGTGTAGCCTGACATGGTGCACATGTATGGCTCATGGAGTCTGACATGATGTAATTCTCAAGGACTAGCTATCTTGGAGATCTTTTGTATTTATGTTTTGGGAAGGTTCCGAAAGGATCATGAGCCCTAGACATTTTATCGGATACAACTGAGCAAATGGGTGTTTCTTCCAAATGTGCTAGCCAGTGGAGAATCCCTGGGCACCTGTGAAGTTGTATTTGGAAGCAGACTCCTTTTTGGTAATCTAACCATAAAAGGGAGGGGGGGCTCACCCCATCTTTTGGCCCCTAGCGTGGTGTACTATGCAAATTTGTCATCTCTTTTTGTCTGGCATGCTCGTATGTATTTTCAATTTTCGTGATTGATAAGATTTTCCGTGTACAGTTGCCCTTCCGTTTACACAAAGCCCACCTGGAAGCCTACTTCCGAAAAGATTCCCTGTGCTGCTTACCACGAATGCAAGAACTACAGCGTCCCTGCCTGCTGCCAACATCCGGCAAGCCAATCACCATCTGGTCCTGAAAAGCTCGCCACAACGCATCCACATTCAAGTGGCCAAACCAAAAGTGCCACAAGTCACCGATCTGAGTGCCTGTCAGAGAAGAGTGCTGAGAGTTTGTAGATACCGTTCTCCACTCCGCCTTTCCATACAACCTTGCCTGTTTCTCTGTCCCGTAGAGCAACAGAATGCTCCTCAAACTCCACCCGGAAGCCAGTCTTGCAAACCTAATGCACTGACAATACATGAAAACCAAGTGCGGGGACGTAAAGAATACGAGAGGAATGCTTCCCCTCTCTGTCATCTGGAATGATCTCCATCTTGCCCTCACTATGAATCGGTATAGTAGAATTGTCACCAATGAAAATGTGACCTGACTACCGTTTGAGATCCTGTAGGAACTTAGAGAAGGAGTCATGTGCCTGGAAGCACCACTACCAAGAATCCACTCCCGAGTAATCCCTGGGGGTGAAGCCAACTACCTCCTCGTTCGAAGAAGATGAAGCACCTGTGTCCAAAATCTCCAAGTGCACAAAGGCTAGAGTCTTTGCAGCTGACGTTGAAGAATCAGCACTCTTCCTAGTATTCCGCTTAGGACACTTCCTCCAATAGTGACCTTTCTCACCACAATCGTTACAGGTCGACCTTCAGTTTCTCATGGTCTGAATCGAGCTTCTTCTCAGAAGCCTTCTCCGACGAAGACTTCCCTTTGCCCTTATTGTTGTTATGGCCTTTCGACCATTGGCCAATCAAGGTCTCAAAACCTCCGCCCTGTGGAGGGTTCGTAAAACGCTCTTCCTGGTCCAAGACCATTGGCACAAGCTCTTCCCAAGTGATAATGCTGAGCCTGTCACTGGTGATCAAAGAGGAGTAAAAGGCTGAGTACTGAGAGGACAAATGAGCCAACAACGTGATGGCCATATCCTCTGAAGATATCTTTTTCCCTGCGTGAAGAACCTCATGTTGAAGAGCCTGCAGCTTGTTAATGTGCTCCCGCATCGTCGACGACTTTGCAGGATTCATCACCCGCATCTGAACTTCCAAGGAGATCTGCTTCATGGGTGATACCCTGTTGTACAGAGAAGCCAAATGCTGCCAAATCCCTAGATACTAGGAATGGAAAGTTGTGAGAACAATTGTGATGTGGTAGTGTGCTTTGTTTTTCTACAACTCATTCATTACAACCAAAGAGAATTTTTTTTTTTGTTTTTTGCATAAACTTCTGTTTCACGCCGTGAAACACTTTTCACGCGTGAACTGCTCTATGGAGAATTGGAACCATGTTGCTTTTTGTGGTATGTGTTTATGGTGGGGTTTATGTGTGGACCAGTACAACTGTTTTTTATGGCAAGATTTATGTGGGCCAGTAGAGCTGTTTTTTTTTTTTTGCATGTATGTACTATGGTTGTATGGTCAATGTAGTTGGCTTTTTGTTTGAATTTCTCTTAGCATGGACGTGTGGGAAGAAGTGAGCACAACCACACTGTGCCCAGCTGCTAGCTGATGAGCGCATCCACCACCACCTCCACAAAATTATCATCCATGCTTTTCCAATGTTGGGCAGCCCTTTGTTAGAGAGCGAATATGAGTCCCTTGAGAGAGTATAACCAGATGGCCCCTGCCTTCCAAGTGCTCATAAATACTGTCCAGCCATGGTGAAGGAGCATTGTTTGCTGGTGTAAGATAACCACCATGGGTACCTATTGACCAGTTCTAAAGATGTGTCCATCAAAGATATGTAATATAAATTTGGTGCTTCTCGTACTTTTGGACAAGCCTATCAAGCTGACCAAAAGAAAGAAGACAGTGATCACGTGATCAAAAATTGGATACCCATGTTACATGAGATCTGTCGAACTAGGGTTGTGAAGAATAGGAGAAACTCCATCCGGAGTGGGAGGACAGTGAAGCTGGAGGGTCTTTTTCTACAACTGCTGCTTCATCCTCGTCAAGGTGCACCACAGAACTCAAAAAGGCCTTGCAATTTCTGAATGGACAATTCTCTGACTGAAAGGGACTTGTGATGATTGGACAAGCTGGGTAATTACTTTGCCATTATCAAGTAAGTCTGCCAGTCAAATCAATAAAAAAACACTGACCCAAGATGTAATTACAAATAAAATAAGACACACAAGAAATTCAATGGGGAATATCTATCACACTCTATAAGGTACAAGAGACAGTAATAGCAGCCAGTTTGCACCTATCGGATCAAGTTTGTGCTTCCTTTCCAATCAATTTTATTTTATTTTAATAATGAGGAGACAATTTAATTTGCTGAGCTACTTAGGACTAATTATTGTGACTCTGATTGGGAAAAACTCCAGCCCTGTGAGAAGTCCTACCTTGGGAGGCTTGAAGGGGTAATCCGGGGGGAAGTGTATCGTCACCAGGAATATTCCCCCAGCATACGGGCTGTCTGTAGGCCCCATGATAGTAGCCTGCCAGTGAAACATGTCTTCTGCCACTGGACCTGGAAAACCCACACACACACACACACACACACAACACACACACAAGCCATTTATTCCAGTCCAAAGCCCGATATAGTCAGCCCAAAGGGAATCAAACCCAATATACACAGGTAGCAACGAACGTAATATACCCAGACCAATGGGGGAATCTCAAAACACCCAGACCAAAAGGGAACCTAAAGGCTAAAGCCTATACTCATACCGCCCAAATGAGAGAAACCCTAGTCTCGAGTTGCACCCTGATCTCAAAAGAGCCTTCTTACCGGCGCTGCAAGAGGTGGGGGGATCTTTCTGCAGATCCTTGAGCTCCTTATGAATGCGCTTGGAGGCCATGTATCACAACCACCAACAGAGACTGAGGGCAGGCCGGGAAGAAGACCAACAGAGGGGAAAATGCCGGAGAGTAAGAAATACGAGTCAATGTGTAAGAGCCGGGGAGCCTTTCACACTCGTTTCATTGGGCACTGGCAGAACTCCGCCTTCGTTCGGTGTCTTCGCTCACACAGTTCGCGGACAAGTGAATGAGAAGAGGGCCTGCCCACCATGAAAAATGAGTTGCAAGTCAAAGCTAAGTCATAGATATGTGGAAACAAAGGAGAAACTAAGGACATGGACTTGCCTTCATTAAATGCTAGCTTTGTTTGTTGAGGATATTTTGTTACCTTTGAGTGCCAATCCTCTAGGGTAAACGTTGAGGATCGGGTGGCAGTTTGTTTCTTAAGTAAGTCTTAGATGTCCCGCTATTATACTATCATGTGCTTCAATGAAAATATTTTTCTTTAGGTCATTGTCCGCACGAGAGTACACAAGTGTTCATTGTTGAAATATAAATATCCATCCTCCAATCTAAATCCTTGTACCTTATTTAGTTCTTCAGGGCAGTGACACAATTGGCGAAAAGAACTTATCACTTATACAATGATCCTTTACTCCCTCTAATAATGGATTTGAAATCAGACTTATTGTGCCATTAAAGAAGCTTTCCTATTGAGGGCATCTATCACCACATTTTCCTTCCTTGGCCTATACTTGAAGTTGATTTTGAAGTCAAATTCCTTGAGAGTCTGTATCCATCTCCTCTGATGCATGTTGAGTTTGTCTTGAGTAAATATCCACTTTAGGCTCTTATGGGGTCAGTCACTCACCAATGTGAACCTTTGCCCTAGAAGATAGTGTCTCCATAACTTTAAGGCATAAACAATTGCTAGTAACTCTAAATCATGGGCTACATAATTTCTTTCATGGGGTCTGAGATTTCAAGACTTACAGGTTATTGGCCTTCCATCCTACGTGAGAACTCCTACAATAGCAAATCAAATGGCATATGTTATGACTTCAAATGGTTTGCCAAACTTAGGAGCTTCAAAATGGGATTGGTGACTTTAACTTGTTAAAGGCACTTTGGTACATGGGAGTCCACTAAAAAGGCACATTCTTCTTCAAAAGAGTGGTTAAGGGGGTGGCTATTTTGGTGTATCTAGATATGAAAATCATGTATCACCATGTCAGCCCTAGAAATCCCCTAACTTCTTTTACTGATGTCAGTTCTAGCCAGTCTATTATTGCTTGAACCTTAGGTAGATCTAGTGAAATCCCATCCTTAGATACTATAAAGCATGGATATTTAATACAATTAGTGAAGAAGGTGCACTTGTTCTTTTTGGTGAAGAGCCTGTGTTTCCTTGAAATCTCCAACACTTTGCATACTGTTGGGCTTCATGTGTGTGGCCTTGCTTGGGTTTTAAAAGGTTATTTTGGAATGCAACGAGCTCATAGATAGCCTTATGCATGCCTAGAGCTCTCTCTATGAACTCTATCTATGAGCTCTATGCATGCATATGGCTCTATGCATGCATAGAGCTCTCTCTATGAACTCTATCTATGAGCTCTATGCATGCATATGGCTCTCTATGAACTCTATCTATGAGCTCTATGCATGCATATGGCTCTATGCATGCATAGAGCTCTCTCTATGAACTCTATCTATGAGCTCTATGCATGCATATGGCTCTCTATGAACTCTATCTATGAGCTCTATGCATGCATATGGCTCTCTCAACTATGAGCTCTATGCATGTATAGAACTCTCTATGCATGCATAGGGCTCTCTAAACCCGACTAGTTTTAGCATAGAGAGCATGTATAAGGCTCTCTTTGCTAACCCTAACTGGGCTCTATTTTGTTTCTTTAAGTCTTATGCATGCTTCTATGCTTACCCTAATTGGGCTCTTTATTTTTATGCCCTTTTTTGCTTGTATAACTTGTACATAACAAAGTTTAACAAACTTGGTCTCAAAAACATTATCATTAAACCAATGTACATGAATATTTCCTAGTGAAGCATGTAGCTTAAATTATACAGCATATTAAAATTCATTCAAAAACATCAAAATTTTATTATGTACATATATATAATCAAGTGTTTATTATAAAGGGCACTTATTGAGTTTGTCATAAAATAAAGGAGAGAAATAACTGATAATATTTTATTTGGTTTAGGCAACGTGCTATGTTTTGCTACATTTTCTTAGCATCTTGGTCCTCTTATCATAAGTCTCTACTATAAACTCGGCACAAAGCTATGCATTGACCACCTTTGGAAGTTGCTATGCATATTGGTCAAGTCCAATTACCTCCAACTTTGCCTTGACCTAGGGGGATCCCAAGAAAAGTAGACATTTTGGTGAATAATTTTGGAAGGAGACCTTACTTGTGGGTGCCAGCACCACATGATGGTGCCTACCACATTCCCAAGCTACGGGCATAAATGGGTAAGCTTCTTTACTCTTGAGACTTTCTTCTTTCCCTTCTTATGGGGTGGTGCTAATCTCTCTACATGCGTCATGGTCTAACTCCTTGCATACTCAGAGTCATCATATTCTTTTGTAAGAGAGTCATCAACACAAAAAATAAGATTTGTCAGCCCTATGTGTCTCGTAGGGGGATTCCTTATATTGCCTTGCATGCGCTTTCTTTTTTTTGAAGTTAATGTGTTAATGATGCAAGTTGATGTTAGTGAATCTTTCTACATGATATGTGCTACTCTTGATTAGTTTTTATCAGGCATGAAAAATGAGACTAGTTTTTCACAACTATGAATATCTGGAGATATTCATGCCTAAAAAAGGTTAGCAATTTTGAGTAAAGCCATGTTAGAATAATTCACTGATATACATGTAGTTGAGATTAAGTACTTGTGAATCATATGCAAGAACTTTTGTCATGATTGTGAATAATAAAGATATCCACGTCAAAAAAATGTTAGTATTTGATGATAAAAATTTGCTAGGATGGTTCAGTTAGTTAAGAGAAAATGAAATCAATAGGAAATAAGTTAGTTTTGAATAATTTCTTTGATGTGAATAACCAAACTCGTTTTTCACAGATGTGAGCATTTGGAGATATTCACACAAGTTTTTTTTTCTATTTGATAAATGTGATGCATATTAGTAATGCAGATTATGTTCATGAGGAGATGATACCATGTGTAATGTTTAAATTTTTTTGGGCATGAAAAACCAGGGTGGTTTTTCACACGTGATTTTCAAGGAGATAATCAGGCAAGAAAAAGTTAGTTTTTTTGGTGCAATATTATGAGTGAGGTTTAGTGGAGATGAAAGATGGTATCGCTGAGGTTTTGTTGAGGGTTTCATTTAGCATAAAAAACTAGTTAGCTTTTCCACGGTTATGAATATCCATAGGTAATTTTTTGACCAAATGTAATAAAAGCTTCACAAGGATACTCAAGGGTTTGTTAATGTTTAAATCTTGGCATTGATTTGGTGTTAAAAACTAGACTAGTTTTCATGGCCAAAACAGAGACATATATTGTTACAGTTATCTGTATTTTCTAGAAAGAGATTGTAGGGCATGGCAACATGTAAAGGATGCTGCACGATTGATTCTGTTTAAGAACTTTAAGTTTTTGTGGGTGTGGTGTATATATGACCAAGTAAGCATTTTTAAGGGTTTGACACAAAAAGAGAAGAACGTGACAGTGAAGATTTATAGCATAGTTTTGTTTTAACAAGACACAGGGTAGTATTTTGAGAGTTGGAGAGGGGAGAAGTTCTATATGCATGTACAGTAGAAAGACATCATGTTTAATCACATATAAATGACCATATGAAAGACAACTCAACCCCCCATAGACATGAAGGAAGAGAAGCAAATGAAGGATAATGAAATTTTAAATATGGGTAATAAGTGACAAGTATGGGGCACTTGACTCATAATATGGGTGGGCACGACACGTGTTAACAAGTCATTAGCCAGACCTTTTCACGTGTGAACAAGTTATTCATGACTATAAAAAACTCTAGTTTTTCATGACCATAAATATTTAAGATATTCATGTCAAAAAATATGATTATTTTATTAGTTTGACCAGATGTAGGCTCTCCCACTTTTTCAAAAAAAATCTTGAATTTCATCCCCTTAAAGTGATTTCCTCATATCATCCTCCTGACTTATTAGTATGAATTTCATGCTTATTGGAACAGATTTTTGGGCGTAAAAAACACGAGAATGAACTTCATTGTATCATGCTTATGAGTTTGTAGCTTGATTCCTTTGACCTTTGTGATGTATTTGGCATGATTCTTATCCGTTTTGTAGAAACTTCCTTGGGCATGAAAAACTTGGATTGAGCTTGGATTACTCATCTACGTTCCTTTTTTGATCTATTTTTGAGCCTTTAGGGGGCTTCATCTTCAAGTTCTTAGCATCCTCTTTATTTTCTTACCATTGGATACTATTGTTAGAGATGCTCTAGTTCCTGTCTTGAGTTTTGCATCTCCACTTCCAACCAATGGATGAAACTAGTTGTTGGTTGGTGGAAACTATGGCGGGTCTCTCCTCCATTTACTTTTACCCTTATGTTGATAATGGTGCCTATCTTTGATGGCTCTGGTTGTTGTTAGGTCTCTTGTTAGGGTATGGACTGGTTGTTGTAAATAATCCGCCCCATGGAAACAATCTTCTTGATAAACAAGGAACCTTCCCCCCTTTTATTATTGAATTTGCTGATGTGAGTGGCTCCTTCTCTTTGTTGAGTTGACCACCAACAACTGGTTGGAGCTAAGGGTTGAATTTTCATTTGTCTTCCTTTGTTTGTTACTACACACCAAACCAATAGGGCTGATAGAAGTGCCTGAAGATGAGGTTTCTCTTGTGAAATGTACACCAGACAAGGTTGCTCCTATGGAATGTACACCTTGCGCGTGCAGTAAGCTCCTAGTTCCTTTCCTGAAGAGTTGAGATGTTAGATCTTCAAAACTTTTCTGGAACTGATCTAGTTAAGCCTTGTGAGCCTCCCTTGCACTTTGATTGCATTTGCTTCCATAAAATTTTCTCCTTTTTCAGCTCCTTGATCTGCTTCTAAGCTCAGGAATGATTTTCCCATGAGTCTAACTAAACTCTTTAATGTGTTGGTCCTTTACACCAGCTATTGATTTTCCTTGGCAAGTTCCTTTGTCTCATCTTCATATTCCTTTGATTATAGCGAGAGAGAGTTGCACTCATCTTTCAGCAATTGGAATTCTTTTTGTATAGCTAGAGCATGCTTCCATGGATATCCAAATTCACCAAAGGATCATCATGGCTAGAAGAAGCTTCTTTTTGCCACTACTAGAATTCATCGTCTCCTCCATAGGACATTTTGATGTAGTTATGGCAAGTTTCAACTTCTTTTCCAGTCGTTCCACCTGTTTTTTTGATGTAGTTATGGCAAGTTTCAACTTCTTTTCCAGCCGTTCCACCTGTTTTTTTAGCTCTGCTTCAAAAGTAGAAGGTTTCAACGTCTTTGTTGTGGCAGGTTCTGCAACCCAAAAACCTTCGCCTACAACTATCTCACCAAGGTGGCCTCCTCTTAACCAGTATCCCCTTCATCATCATTGAGTCTAGGTTGGTGTAGATGATGTAGAGCCATAGCTTTACAAGTTGGTGTGGCAAATTCTCTAATGCCATTAAAGAGGAATTTCTCCATATCCTCATAGTGCTTTACTACATCTGCCATCCCCCAGTTACCCCATTCCTCTGCTGTTACCATGATAACTTCAATATCTTCTTCTTTAGCATCAATGGCAACTTGGGCATCACAGTAAGACTTATACAAAAGTTTTTGAACTTTATCCACACCCGCAGATGAACGGAGTTCTTGTAGATTCTCTAGGTGGGTTGTCTCACTAAAGACCTGGTGCTCCAATTTTTCCTTGTGAGATTTGCATGAACTAGATTCTACAATCAATGGATTCGCATGAATTGGATTCTATAGTCAGCAAAATATCTATCAAATGTGGCTCATACTACTTTGATTACACAGAGGATATGGAGTAAGCGTTACATAGGCAACTCATAAATGTAGAGGGTAGAAGCATTATGGTGTCAGAGCAACTCCTTAGACACATAGGCAATAGAACTGAGCTCTGCTCAGGATTAAAGGAAGAAATGGCCAAATCTCTCAGTTTTTCTCTGGACAAATGTCATGATAAAACTATTCAGATTCTTGATTTATAAGCCCACCTACAGAAGTAGAATAAGGATTTTGAGAAATAATGGAATGAAGTCAATTGGCTCCAAACCGCCATGGTGGGTATGTGGTTTAAGCTCACATAGGTAGAGAAGGAGTTATAAACCTTGACTAGTGCGAGAACTCAGGATGAATAATGGGTAAAAGCTTTGGTGAGACAACCCACCTAGGTAGAGTAGGAGTTATAAACCTTGACAAATATCGGCTGCTCCTCATAATTTGGGCGCACACTCATACAGAGGAGCCATAAATAGCTACCAATGCATGGTGAACATGTGGCCTTGAGTTAACTGCCGCTTCTTCCTAATGAGTTATTGATTCCACCAGAGGGACGACACACATGACCATTTCATCCATAAGCATTTTGGTGGTATTGGCCACCAAATTTGCCATGCGATTTCATCCAGAATGAAATCTGCCCCAGCAAACTCCACTGTCATAACATCCGCCCCAAAGACTGAAACAACCAACTGAGCATCCACTAGTGGTTCATCCAGACTTCCTCGGTGGGTGCCATTTTACTTCCCACCACGTGTTGATTTACCCATTTCTGATCATCTGGTAACTTTCCATAGTAAGGTTTCAACATGGACCTATTCAATGGTTTAGGCAAAGAAACACCATCTATTGTGACTAGAGAAAAAGTACTAGGACCAATCTAGGCGAAATGGAGTAGGGTCCTACCCATCTGAGCTTTAATTTTCTAGGGTGTGGACCCATATGTGATTGGAAGAGCAATACTGGGCCATCTTCCTCGAAAATTTTGAATTTTGTATTTGCGATCCACCAAAGTTCGCACCTGCGTTGTACTGCTTTCATTGTCTAGGAGCTTTGAAACCTATTTTTGTCCAAGGCCATTAGTTGATTTAATCTATGCCATAAGGACTCTTCAATAGGAACATGGGCAAAAACAACTACTTGAAGGCTTGGCATAATAAACTCCATGGGCACTACCACTTTTATACCATACACCAGGGAGAAAGAGTTAGCCTAGTGGCTACTTTATAGGCCGTCTATAAAGTAGCCTAGTGGCTACTTTATAGGCCATCTAGAAAGCCCATAATGCAGAGTAAAGCTTTTGATCCTAATCTATCATGATTTCATTAACAACCTAATTTATTGGCAGGATTTTATTGGTGGATTCTGCCTGGCCATTTGCATGGGGGTAATAAACTGTTGACTTCTTATAGATAATCATATGGCATTCCATTAAGCTATGGATCAATTGGGCACCCATAATGGGTCATAATCATTTCAAACAAGAACTTAGCCATAGATTCCACCCGATTATCCCTCAAAGGATGAGCTTCCACTCATTTCGTGTAGTAGAGTTAGTGGTGGCAATCAGAATACATTTGTTACTAGTATTTTATGCAGGGGGTTTAAAAGGGACCCACAAAATCTAGCCCTCATTTTTGAAAAGGTTCCAAGGGCAACACTGGATTATGAGACATTCGATCCACCTGCTGTGGGTTGGCCTAAGAGTTGGCGTACATCACACTCCCTGGCCATCTCACCAAAAGGACTGTCGGCCACCAAAATTTAGCCTGGAACACTTTTTGCCTTGTAATGTCTTTGGAGAAATGTCCTTGATGGGCCTCTGCCAAGATAGCTTGTTGCTCATATGTTGGTACACAACTTCGAAGCACATGGTCAATACCCATCTTATATAATTGGCCATAAATTATGTCAAAGACATGAACATCTCATCATACCAATCCAGAAGGGTTGGAATTCCTTTAATTGAAAAGATATCCACTTTAAGGAATGAATCGATCATGGTAAGAGCTTCACTTGTGTCAATTCTTAATAAGACATTAGCCCATTGCATGCTCTTTTCTATGCGTGTGGCAAATTTAAAAAGTGAATTCGTGAAAAAGCAACATCGCTACCAAGCTAGCTTACCCATAAGGTTAGACTTATTGATTACATACAAAAGGGGCCTAATGGTCCACATGAAAAGTGAATTCATTTCCTAATAAATAATGTTTAAATTTATCGACAGAGTAAACCATCCCAAGGGCTTCTCTCTTCGCAGTGGAATAATTATTCTCTGCTATTATGGCTCATCCTAACCCTCCTTGAAACACATCAAAAAATAGACTACCTAGTGAACCACAACTATCGTGAGGATCTTTCCAATGGCCGAGCTCGTAACCCTTGAGGTCTCCAAGCTCTACAACTCCTTGAGAAGCAATTCCACCGCGCCTCCTGCCCCGCAAGCATTGTCACACTGCTCCATTGCACTACGGGTTCTCGTCCCTCCTCTCACCTCACTTAACTCACACACACACACTCACTAGCATGCATTAGAAAGAGAGATTAGTAAGAGGATTAGCAAGAGCAAGACTCAATTGCACAATGGGAGAGTATATTGTATTATAAGAGAAATTCACTTATATACATGGCCATAAGTATTCACATTCACTTATATACATGGCCATAAGTGTTCACATTCACTTAAACTATGGCTGACCGGATACTTTAGGCTCATAAGAGGCCTAATGCTATTACAATGGCTACTCTCATAATATATCCATGAAGTACATCACTTAGGACTTCATCCTAACTTGTTACCACATGATGCTCTTGAAGCGGGAATGACCATAAATACTCCATCACACCATTACGGGCGCTCGTCCAAGTTGTAGCTTTGGACACTATTGCTTTATATCTTGAATGTATGACCCTTTGGTGTATCTACCATTACTCCTTGATGTAAGATAATGGCGGTAGCTCTTGTTAATCCTAGAATTGGATTAACATCCCCCCCCTTCCCGCCGATGATCGCGTTGAAGACCTTTGTGTAGGGAGAATAAATAAGCTTTGTCGATGGCGTTGACGTTGAGTGACGTTTAATGGTCTTTGTTCCTCCGAAAGAAATAAGAAAAGCTAGTTAATGAAAGAAGAGATTGGTGGTGTGTTGGGAATTCCTAACGGGGTGGGGGTGGGGTCTTTGCAAATGATTGCATTTTTATATTTGTGTGAGCTCCTTTTTTTTTGCTCAATATGTTTTTGGCAATCATCGGCAAGGTTACATTTGATTTTTTGTTAGTGGGGACACTAAAAGAAGTTAATAATGGGTGAGAAGAGGGAAGAATCCGGAGGAATGTAGACTTAATTATCAGAACGAGATGGTAATTCTCGATTCCTCATTTGATTCATCAAAAAGCGACATTCATCTTTTGAAGTAATTGGCTTTTGATGATATCTCTTTGTGTGATAGAATTCTTATCAAATGTTGTTGAGAATGACCTGTTCCTGTATTCTTCTGCCCATGTGGTTTTTATGTTTTTATGTAATTTAAGTGCTCTTATGAAGCAAATTTACATGAAGTACAAGAATTGAGTCATATATCTTCAGTAAGGATTGAAGATCATTGATTTGTGAAGATGGTGGCGTCGTTTGGAGAGGTTTGTAATTTGAAGGAAAATTCCAAACGATGGGTTGTACCATTGACCAGGCTTTCGCCCACCATGGCCCCCCCATCCAGAGATGTACCTGCATGAGTATGGATATGTACTCATGGAGTAGCTGCTACATTAATTTAGCCAAAAGAATAGTAAACAATAAGCTTAATAAATATATAGTGGCTATTGCATAATATGGCTTAATCCGTGATGGGTCTCAAATCGTGAAAGTGCAGGTTCTTAAGCCGTTCTTAAGCTGTGAGACTATAATTCGTGAGAAACCTGAACTCGTGAGATTGCAAGATTTTAGGCCGTGAAGGGTTATTTCATCAAATGGCCTAATTTAGTGAAGTTGCAGGTTTCGACCCCGAGGGTTTTTATTTATTTATTTTTAAATGGGTCATCTAGGTCATGACTTGCAAACAATAGCATCTTATGCACTTATTTCTCACATCCAGAGGGGTGGCAAGAGCATTATTATTTTGTTCTTGATGCGCTCATATGTATCCATTGCAGACATGGGTATTAATTCTTGAATTTGTTGCTCAAATGTTGTCGAGGCAGTAGGAAGACTATTGATTGTTTGCTTGAACAGACAAGCTCTTGTGTTGGTGCTGATGAATGCACGAGAGTGGTTGATGCTGAATGCACGAGAGTGGTTGATGCTGAATGCACGAGAGTGGTTGAGTGATTTGCTTGTCGTTACTTGGGCCTCTATTCTTGTCAAACTTTAGGTGAAGTTGTTGGGGTTGAAGTTGATGGTGAGGTTTTCTTCACATTTTTCGATTTTGGCAACCATATGATGGAATTACCATCATAGTATCTTGGTTGTTGAAACACATATACATGCATCTATCTTTGATGAACACTGTAAATTGGTGGCCGATGTGCTTGGTGTTGAGGCTTTCTTCTTTATGCAAGCTTAGGGGACTTTGTGATACGCTTGGGACCCAAGCTTTGGTGGTATTTCTTTGGTAGTACCCATGTGTGTGCAGCATTGTTTTTGGTACCCACACTTATTGCATTGGTGGAGTTCTTTGAGGAACTCCCATAGGCTTTTGTGGACTGTGTTGTGCAGTAATTTTCTTTTTCCTTGGCCTCAGAGTGCTGCATTGGGGAAGAGGCTTTGACTGTTGAGGTACCCAAATTTAATTGGCACCTTCATAGTAGCCTTGAGCTACAAGTAGCTGCTTTTCTACCCACATTTTGATACTATTAAGATACCTTGATTGTGGTTATCGTGGTGGAGTTTTCTTTTGGGTTGATGTGGAAGGTGTTTTGCCCTCCTTGACTTTGGTTGGCACTGAGGCTATAGGTTTAAGACTCATGGGCATTGTTGATGATGATGATGATGAGGCTAGAGTCTCTTATGGAGTGGTTGTTGATGACGAGGTCTTTGAGCATGTGGTTGTCTCCTTTGGTGAGGTTTGTCGATGAAGATGCATAGGCTCCGCCAGGGTCTTTCCTTTGAGTTCCTTGTTAGAGATGGATGGTTTGGTTATGGGAACTTCTTTAGAAATAGATGTTGATTGCAAGGTCTTGGCATCGACGAACTTCATAGGTGAGCGTGGGGTTGAAGGAGTAGATGATTTATCAGAGTCGGTCGTTTTGACGCAGATGGTAGGTCATTGTGTAGAGGGGCTTTTGTGGAAGAGGCTTGTATCCTTTTGCGTTCAGCATCATAGATATCCATTAAAGTTGGATCCTCTTCCTTGCAGTATGGTATTGTCAACTTTTTATCGTTGACCATCATGATGAGTCTATCGCTAGCACAGTGGCGCTTGGGCAGCAACAGTCCATTTATGCCCCAAGATTAAATCTACTTCCAACACATACTCGACCACAAAAAACTTGCAAGTGAGGGAGTTAGTTTCAATACACATTGTATGTTCAAAGTACCCCAAACATGGCATGTTCAAGTCTTGTGCAAAGGTAATCCTGGTGTAGGATGTGCCGTGAGTGTTGGGGTTGACCTAACAAATCCCATAGCTCGACGAGGGTCATGGGATTGTGTTCTCGTGTTGGATAAAGTTGTGCTTGAGCTGTGGTGATTTCATTTGAAATTTCCAATCCCACCAAAATCCTAGGAATATTTTCAGTAAGATATGTTAGAAGTTCTAGCTCTTGTAAGGTTTCTTCCTCCCGTAATAGCAATTTTACATTGCTTGTAGGAGTGTTCAAGGTGACAGTTTGCATGGATTCATCTATTGAATACAACGATTCACCTATCCAAATTCTGTCAAGGGGACGACATCATACCCGAGGGAATCTAGAATAACATGGAATGTAAATTTCATAACGCCATCAATTGTTTGAGTAGTGTATCTAAAGTAACCTGGAACTTCAATGTTTTGTCCATTGGCTCCTTTTGCAAGACTATTGCTTGTAGGGATGAGTTGAGGTTGTCCCAATGACACCCAAGTGTCTATTGTCACGATGTTATGACTAGCTCGAGGGCTAATCAATGCGTGTTTGCGCTAAACATCATTGCCTATAGGGAAATCTAACCATACCATGATAGAATCTTCCAAAAGAACCATGGGTGTTTCGGTTATTTTTTCGGCTTCAGATCCCATTTCTGTTTCATACTCCCATTCACTTTCATCCTCATTTTGGCTTTCAGCTTTTTCAAGAGTACCCAATGCGTACATTGGCATACTTGGCCCTCTGACAATTCTCAATGAGGTATGTTTGGAAACTTGCAAATCCTCACAGTCTTGTTTTATGGAGTTCGTTATGTCCTTGTACAACTCAGGTTGAGCCCTTAAAGGTGTAAGTGCTGATGTGATGCTGGAATTATCAAATTCCTCACGTGCTTTCTCAAGCGTATAATTTGTATAATCTGTTTCAAATGACTCTTCTGTAGAGAGAATGTCTTCCTCTTTAAAGGGAAAGCGGTACTCCTCTGGGCTTTGTATTTTGCTTACTGTTTTTAGGATTGGCATTATGAGGCTCAATCATAGCCGAGGACCCTGTAAGACATTCAACCAAGCTAAGCATGCTCTCCTGAGCTTGCTTTTTACATTCCACATATGTCATGTGATCATTATTATCCATTTGGGGTGGTTGGGTGTTCTCTAGTTTCTTGATTGGTCTATGTGGTGCACTGAGTGAAGAGTAAGAACTTGTTTCATCCTCACTTAGTGATGTACTAGAACTTGTTTCATTCTCTGACTTTCTTTGGTTTGCCAGTTTTTCATTATGTTTACCCATGTGACAAGATCGAATTTTCTTTTGGGTTTTGGTATCCTGTGTCACACATATGGGTGTCGAGGTTTGTGTGGTGGTCTTTGAGGATGCTTCTGCATTATGTATAGCTTTTGGCTCTGTTGTGTTTATGTCCTCTATAGACTCCTTTTCCCAGTTTTTTTATTTGACCTTGGTTTCGACAGTTTGTTGTTATTTGTTTTTTATTGGTTTTAGAAGGTTTTGCTCCTTCTTTTGGGTTCTGTTTTAAAGCATGTTCTTTTACCCATGTTATTTGTTGTTATTTGTTTTTTTATTGGTTTTAGAAGGTTTTGCTCCTTCTTTTGGGTTCTTTTTTAAAGCATGTTCTTTTACCCATGTTGAGGTATTGTCTTTTGCGTTTCTTTTGACTATTTCTCGTGCTTGGCTTGTAAGCACATTCAAGGGAACTGTGGACAATTGCCTGTTTTGTACACTTAAGATGTTAAGAGTTGTATTTTGTGAGACAAGTTGCATTGAAGCAACTCGTCTTGGGAAATCTTGGAACATGTGATCAATGCCACATCATTCACACATGGGTCGCAAAGGTGTCAGTGACTATGGGCATGGAAGTATTCCAAACTATGTAGTCTGCCACCTTGTGAGGTCCACAAACGACAATAGAAACACTGAAGTGTTTGATTAATTGCTTCCTGAGCAGTTTCTACCCTTTGGACTATTTCTATTTGGTGCACGGGAGATGGAGGTTTTGAGTACATTATGGATGAAGTGGGACATTTTTTAGTATCATGGTCAAAGGTTTTACAATACATGCAGTATAGAAGAACTTGTGCCTTGTATGCACAATGAGGATTGGGATGGTCGTAGTGATTGCATTCAACACAAAGCATTTCAATTATCACTTTTAAAGGCATTAAGGTTGTCTGGTTTTGAAGGTTTTCATCCTCTCTTAGAGATGTTGGCTTGTAAGCTTTTAAGAAAGGCTGCAAACAATTCTGGGAATGTCAATTCTGAGATCGATCTTTCTTTTGCCATTGCTTCACTTGGTTTAGATGAGGAACACCTCGTAGCATGATCATCTTCTAGCATGTTGTCATCTAAACGTATTGCTTCTTTGCAACATTGATCGAATGTTTTCGGATTGGATACAATGATCAAGTTTTGTAAGCTGTTATCCTTCAAGCCCATCATGAAACATCTCTTCAATTGAACATCGTTTAATTTTTCCTATGACTCATAACGTGAGTCCAAGAGTTTTATCCTAAGGATAAAATCTCTAATGGATTCATTTGGTTGACGCTCAATTGAATAGAGTTCTGTTGTTGCACTCCACCGATCACCTTGTCTGAAAAAGCCATGTATAAAGGCTGATTTTAAGGTTTTGAAGTTGGTCTTTATCGTCGGCATCAATGCGATAAACCATCGACTAGCTTTTCCCTCTAAGCATAAGTTCAACACATGTACCTTAGTGGGGCAGTTGGGATTTCCAAAGGCTTCACATCTCTGTTCAAACATTTGAATGAATTGAACAGGGTCTATTGTTCCATCATATTTGCCCATAATTTTGGAAATTTGAACGGTCGTATTTTTGTATGAATCACTGAGACCGTGTGAGTGCTCTTGTTGGAACTCAGTGAGTCCTTGGGCCACCCCCCTTCCTAGACTAGTCAGTATGTCTAGGGTGTGGGCATCCAGGAAAGGGTTGGTACTTATAAGATTTGTGGGAATGTTAGGTAAGGGACCAAAGCCTAGTGGGATGGAAGTGATAGGGGATGTAAAACTCGATGACACGCTTGTTATAGGCATGGCCAATGGTATTCGGAGGTGAATTTGTGGCATAGATCTTAATGGCTCGAAGATGTCAGCCATTGGGTTCAGTCCTTGTGTAATCCCTAGCAATCCCTCTATCGTGGCCATGTCAGAGTGACTAAATTCTCCTTAATGAGGAATCACAAATTTTTAAGGTTTTTATTTTTTGGCTCAATATGTTTTTGGTAATTATCGGGGCAAGGTTACATTTGATTTTTGTTAGTGGGGACACTACGAGATGTTAATAATGGGTGAGAAGAGGGAAGAATCCAAAGGAACGTAGACTTAATCATCAGAATGAGATGGTGATTCTCAGTTCCTCATTTGATTCATCGAAGCGACATTCATCTTTTGAAGTAATTGGCTTTTGATGATGTCTCTTTGTGTGGCAGGATTCTTATCAAATGTTGTTGAGAAGTAACTGTTTCTGTCTTCTTCTGCCCATGTGCTTTTTATGTTTTTATGTATATTTAAGTGCTCTTATGAAGCAAATTTACATGTACAAGAATTGAGTCATATAGACTCTTATTGAACTGCTTTGTGTTGAAGTAGTTGGTGAGGATTGAAAAAATTACGTCGACTTGCGAGGCTAATATAGATATCTTCAGTAAGGATTGATGGGTCGAATTTTGAGGCTGTTGGTCGGAGGCCAAAATGGTTGATTTTGGCTTGAGACAACCACGTCCAAAGTTGAAGAGCTCAATGTCAGCTTTCCGATGAGCCCTAGAGTGCCTTCATCAGATCTACGGTTTAGGAGATACGAGCCTCCAAACAGAGGTGGTTTCTAGAGTTTTTTTTTGGGGTGCGTGAACTCTAGTTCTGTAAAATTGCAGAAAATGGTTCACGTCGTGATACCGGACTTCACGGAATATTAAATTTAGATTTTTTTCGGGCATGTGAATAGTTCCGTGAAATTGCAAAAAATGGTTCATGCCATGAAACCGGACTTCACGAAATATTAAATTCGATTTTTTTTTTGTGAGTAGTGGGAAATACGAATTTTTCTTTTTTAGGGAGGGGGAATATTTTTTGAATTTTAAAGGAAAGGGGTATGGAAATTTTCCCAAAAAGGTAAGTGGAAATAAAAAAAGTCAACCTTTTAATGACACTCCTTACACCCCTCATAAATGATCCGTAAAATGGACAATTTTGATAACTCATAAGCATATACTCATTGAATGCTCATTAGCCTTAATGAGCATTCAACCTTTTAATGACACCCCTCATAAATGATCCGCAAAATGGATAATTTTGATAACTCATGAGCATATACTCATTGAATGCTCATTAGCCTTAATGAGTTATGTAAAAAAGTGATAAAGGATTAATCCTTTCACTAATCTTTTCCTCTTTTACACAAATGAAGGACTCTAATTAACCACTAATCTCTAATTAATTCACACAATTGAGCATATCATTGGATAGAGCAAGGGAATGCTAATCTTTGTGCATCAACAATTATGTAAATTAATCTAAAATAGGAGATTAATTAGACTCTTAATTATGGTCTCCTCTTTTAAGGTAAAATTAAGCAAAGGGAGTCAAATTTCTCCAATTGATGAAAAAATTGATGTGATTAGGTGTTTTGATGCATCTAGATGCTCTCAAAACACTCAAAAATACGAATTTCGACTACTCATATATGAACAATTTAGACCCCAATGAAACGATTTTCTAATTTTTTGGCCTCTTGAAGTAGTGTGACGTGAAAAATTGATATCTTTCACATTGTCAATTTTGTGCATATTTTGATGGTTTCTCAATGGTAATAAGGTGGAAGCTTGTCCAAGAAGATTGCGACGCCCACAATGGCATAACGGCGTGGTGATGCGGCGGCTTGGCGGCTACCCCGATAACAGCATTCTACCTTCAAATATAATGGTTTTACTTGATTTAGGGTGCACACATTGTAAATGCCACAAGTATGCTTGATAAATACTTTGGTATGGTAGAGAGGCTAGTGATATGGAAAATAAAAGTGGGCCTTCATGCTCACATGGATTTTTATTATATTATTAATATGGTATTCACCATAAGGCTACAAGTTGGGGAGTGTGGAAGGCATGTGGAGGAGTGTGTGTAGGTGCATAATTGGGAAAGATTCTTCTAGAATGCCTACATGGAAGAGGAGAATTCTGCCATGTGTAAGTGGGATCTCCACCTACATGCCACTTAGACTTGGCTATTATCTCATCACACTCTCAAAGTCAAAAAGTCTTCAATTTAATAACCAATAGAAGACTTAGCCTAAGAGGACAATTGATGGTGACATCTACCCTTATGTCACTGAAGGGTTGAAGATTTTTATGTTGTAATTTGTAACAATGGAACAGAGGGTGATTCTCCACCTATAAAAGGAGCCCTCCTCTCCCTTTCAAATCAAGGAATGAGCCTCCTCAATTGAGCATTTTGTATCATTGCCATTCTCTTATCTTCAAACCCTTATTCCAACACTCTCTTTACATGTGAATGTCTCATTTAGCATTAGCTCCTCATGCTTAACCCAATTTTGGACCTCTTTGATGATTCATGATGATAAGTGGGATAAGGAGTTATTATCTTGGCGGGCCTGTGACTTCTCAAGGTAGCCCTTGCCTTATTGCCGCCCTCCTTTTGGAGGTACCAATGGTTTTAGCGGTAATGAGCATGTGGAAAGACTTTGGGGACCATAGGTAAATCTTTACGATTGTCCGTTGAGCAATGTTAACCCTTACCCTCTAGCTTGAATCATGAAGGAGATGAAAGGCAAGAGGCTATGTGAAAATTGAGGTTTCATGCAAAGAGAGAGAAGTGCAGTTTTTGTGGTCCAATACCCAAATTTCAACCGGTAATTACTCATCACTCGGGTGTTGGTTTCTTAAATTGATCATATGGCTAGGAAGCTCTTTCTATGCTCTTTCCACTCATGTAACTAATTTCTTAATCCCTTACTTCATTGATGATCAGAATTTCTCCCAAAGTTGCTAATTTTTAGGCGAATTTTGGCAGTTTTATAGTCTTGTAGTAAAATCCACTAACTTTTTGCTCGGTTGTCCGTTTTTGAAAGTTTTTATATGGGCGCGAAGCTCTCTTCAAGCTCTACGCATCTATTTAATCCTCTCTTGCATAGCCTATATGGAATTAAAACTGCAATTCTTTGTGTATCTCTGTTTTTATAGAATTTTGGTAGTTTTATAGTCTTGTAGTAAAATGCTCATAACTTTTCGCTCGGTTGCCCGTTTTTGAAAGTTTTTATATAGACGCGAAGCTCTCTTGAAGCTCTATGTATCTATATAATCCTCTCTTACACAGCCTTTATGGATTTAAAACTGTAATTCCCTGTGTATCTCTATTTTTATAGAGTTTTGGCCATTATTTCTTCTTAATCATGATTAATTTCTCCTAATCTCTTATCAAAAGGCAAACCCCATGTGTCTTATCCTCTTGTAAGTGATTGCTATATTCATTTTCTTTAATATGTTCCGTCCAAATCGCCCAATTCGAACGGATGAACCTTACCAATATTCCCCGTATGTTTCCGTTCACATAATCCTGAGCCGGAAGATTTTCTTCCAACAAAGAATTGCCCTCTTGTTTGGAGCTGCAAGATTGGCAGAAATTCTTGCTTCTCCGGAGCCTTTCATCTTTTCTTCCATGAATTATGATCTCACCTTTGATGTGTATATCTTTATCTTAATCTAGGGAGAGAAAGGGAGGTGAGGAGGCTGTGAGGTTTCATACAAGTGTGTTTTGATTCTGAGAAGTGACCGAAGTCCAAACCCCAACTTCGTGTCACATCTTTTTGGTGGAGGCAGCGGGCAGGTTTTACTTAGAATTATTCTATTTCAACCTCAAGGTCCCGCATGATTAAAGGAAAGTTATTTTGAAACAAGTAAATTTCCCTTGTTGTTGCTACTCATCTTTTGGTACAAGATGTTCAACATTCCAGTGTTTCAAGGAACGGAAGGAGAAGACCCGGGGAGTTATCTTCGAGAGTTTAACCGAGCATGCCGCTTGACGGGTTGATCTATGAAGGAGAGGGCAGAAATACTTCCAGATTTCTTGGAGGGTATGGCCTTAACTTGGCATGAGGCTTTGCCAGAGGAGTCCAAGAATGATTGGGAAAGGTTGACCAAAGCAATGAAGGAGAGATTTGGGACAGTGGAGTCGCCAAATGCTTTACTATTGCAGTTGGATCAGATTTTTCAAAAGGAAGAAGAGTCAGTTTCTGCCTTTTCAGTGAGGTATGAAGCCTTATTCATTAAATATCAACAAGCTGCTTTACATGTTGTTGCTTCTTCTTCTTCACCTTCTATGGAAGATTCAAAGAGTTCTTTAGCAATGGAGCACCTTAAGATGAGTAAGTTTATCAGGGCTTTGGATCCCCGCTTGCATGGAAAAGTTCTTAGCAAAGATCCCACTAATTTTAAAGAGACTCTTCGTATTGCTTTGAAGAAGGAGGCCACTCTTCATATTGAGTCCACATTCCAATCTTCTCCGAATGTGCCAACCCCACCACCACTAGTAGAGATAGCCTCAACATCTCAAGTACAAGCTCCATCCTTGGATCATAACATTGCACAACTTATGGCAGAATTTACTGATTTGAAGTTACACTTAGTCAATGCAAGGCCACCTAGGGTTCCACGAGCTGAGGATAAACCTAGGGATAGAAGTAGTGTCACATGCTATGAATGTCAAGAGAAGGGGCACTATCGCACTGAGTGTCCAAAGTTGAGGAAAAGGGAGGATAAAAGTTTAGCACTTTTAGAGGAAATATGCTCAGAAGAAGAGGAAACATTGATGCCATTAATGGCAAAAAGGGGTCGTAAAACTAGAAGCCAGGAAGAAGAAGAACAAGAAGATAAATCTGAAGAAGAGGAGAAAAATAAGAAGAAGAAGAAGTCGTCTAGGAGAAAAATTGGACAATCTGACTTCCCTCTTGGACAAGGATCTCTTAGTTATGACCTCTTAACAGATCTTAGAGAGAAAACCGCACAAATCACATTTGGGCAGCTTTTGGCACTCTCTCCAAAGCTCAGAAAGGAATGGGGTAAGCTGGCTAGCACAAGGGAATCTGAGAAAAAGAAGAAGAGGGATAATGGGACTCCTATGGTTCAGAAGGTGGATATTGATGTAGGAGATGATGTGCCTGTGATTGATGTCATCATTGAGGGGCAAACAATTTCTAATGCATACATTGATGGAGGTGCGTCAATCAATGTCATGAGTGAAAAAACAATGAAAGATGCTGATTTAAAGTTGTCTTCTACTAACTCTCCCTATCGCATCAAACTTGCTGATAATACTAGGGTGAAAACCTTAGGAATTGTCAGGAATTTGGGAGTGGATGTATGTGGTATTTCTGTGCCTACAACTTTCCAGGTCATTCCTACAAAGCCTGATGCTAGGGCTTACCCATTGATATTGGGTAGGCCATGGCTTTGTGCCAAGTGAAGGCAATTCAAAAGTGGGAGACAGGTGATCTTATTCTACAAGGTGAGAATAAGAAGGTCCACTACAACATCAAGAGTCGTCGCAAGAAAGTGGTAAGAGGTGAACCTTCAACTTCCGAAAGTTCAGAGTCAGAGTCATCCAATGAAGAGGAGACAAGTGGTAGCTCTGAGGATTCCATCTCAGAAGAAGAGGTGGAGGGAGTTGCATTTGGTCTTTCCCTAGGAGGGGATGCTGAAGACAATGGAGCCTTGGAAGGGGAAGCTTCTTCAACCATGTGCAAGAAAGGAGATGTGGACCTCACTAGTCTTCACCAACAAAATGAACTTCTTCTTGATGAGTCCATAGCAGGTACTGAAAGGGAGAATTACTTAAAAATGTTGGATGGATTTCCTAACCTTTTTGCAAACAACTACTCACAAGTACGCCAAGTTACCCTAGTAGAGCACAAGATTGATCTCAAGCCCCAAAGTAAGCCAGTGGTGCAGTGGCTAAGGTGTTTGGGAGTAGTGCAAGCAGAGGTGCTTAAGAAGGAGGTAACTAATTTGCTTGAAGCTGGATTTATTTTTCCAGTAGAGAATTCAGAGTGGATTTCCCCAGTTGTAGTCACTCCCAAAAAGGGTGGAAAATGGCGTGTGTGTGTGGACTTTCGCCCTCTGAATGCATGCACAAAGAGAGATTATTATCCTCTACCCTTTCAGGATGAGATTTTGGATCAAGTTGCAGGTCATGAGTTGTATTCAGTGTGTGATGGATACTCTGGATACTTCCAAATCCGGATTTGTGAAGAAGATCAAAGGAAAACCTCATTTATCACCCCTTGGGGAGTGTATGCCTATAGGGTGATGCCATTTGGCTTGACCAATGCACCAGCAACTTTTCAACGCTTCATGAGTCAGGTATTTGCACCTTACTTGGGAAAGTTTATAAGGGTCTTTTTGGATGATTTTTGCATTTATTCAAGCCGCATGGATCACTTGGAAAGTTGAGGTTGGCCTTGCAAAGTATTGATGATGCAAAAGGGTATCTTAATCCTGGAAAATGCCGCTTGGCACGAAGAAAGGTGGTTCTCTTGGGACATGTTATCTCAGAAGAAGGCATAGAGATGGATCCTGAGAAGGTGCAGGCAATTCTGGCCCTCCCATCACCTACCAATGTACGGGAGGTAAAGAGGATTTTGGGTAAAACAAAGTATTACCAACGCTTTGTTGACATGTTCTCTGAGAAGATGTATCCTATAAATCTGTTAACAAAGAAGAATGTTTCTTTCCAATGGGGGCCCGATCAAATTCAATCTTTTTGTTTGCTCAAGGAATGCATGAGTCAAAGTCCAATTGTGCAACCTCCTAGGTGGGGGGAGGACTTTTATGTGAACCCAAGTGTCTCATCACATTCAGTGGGTGCTATACAAAAGGGAGAGCAAGGGCATATGCAACCAGTGTATTATGCAAGCCGACAACTCACTGATGCTGAGGAGAGGTATGGTGAAATGGAGAAAGGTGGTTTGTCTCTTGTTTTTGCAGTAAAGAAGTTCAGGTCATACTTGTTACCTCGCCTTTTTTTCTTCCTCACATCTCAACCTTATTTACAATTCTTGGTCCGCAAGCCCAATCCTGTAGGAGGGAAGTTTGCAAAGTGGATTTGTGAGCTTCAAGAATTCTCTTTCACTTTTATTACAGAAAACACCACTAGGGCCTCTCTTGCAGATTTGCTTACCCCATGAAGGAAGAGGAAGAAGGAATAGGAGCAAAGGAAGAAGTATATGAAGATTTGGAGACACCACCAACTGCTTTCATTATGCATTTTGATGGAGCCTTTAGCCCTTCTAGGCAATGTGGGGCTGGGGGGATAGTTTTATTTGATCCAGAAGGAAAAGAGGTATGGGCCAAGGGTAGGGAATTTCCAAAGGCTATATCAAATAATGTGGCTGAGTACAATGCATTAATTTGGGGATTAGAAGATTGCATAAAAGATGGAATTGAAGAGGTAGAGGTTAAAGGGGATTCACAATTGGTCATCCGACAAATGAAAGGAGAATATAAGGCAAGGAGTTCTAATCTCCAAGAATTGTATAAAAGGGCAATGGAGTTAAAAGAAGCCTTTGGGTTTTGTAAATTTGTGCATGTTAACAGGAAGGATAATCAAAAGGCTGATGAATTGGCTACTAAAACCTTGGCTTCTTTCAAAGTAGCTACTCTTGCATTAATGGATACAGGTTGGCCTGAGCTCCAAGATGTTCAACACTATTTAGATACAGGATACTTCCCTCCTGGATTGAATCCTCAAGAAGCAAAGGCTTACCAGGAAAGCTCATCCTTACACAATTCTAGGGGATGTTCTTTACAAGCAAGGTAAGGATAAGATTCTTAGGAGGGTAGTGAGCCTAGAGGAGTCTAAAAGGATTATGGAATTATGTCATGAATGTTCAAGTCACTTTGCCTCAGCCAGCACAACTCGGAGGATCCTTAACACAGGGTATTATTGGCCTCGACTCAGCAAAGATGTCCATGAGTGGTGCAGAAGCTGTGAAGTATGCCAGGCATATGGGCATAAGCAATTGGTTCCCGGACCCTTAAACCCTATCCCAGCATATGGTCCATTTGAAAGGTGGGGATTAGATTTTGTGGGCCCACTTCCTCGTTCCTCACATGGGAAGTATTACATATTGGTGGCCACAGATTATGCAACAAGGTGGGCAGAAGCAAAGGCAATGGTCAATAATAAAGCAGTGGGGCTGTGGCATCTTTTCTCAGGGAATACATATGTGCCCGATTTGGGTGTCCATTAGAAATCCTTACGAATGGGGGGAGGTGTTTCAGGAATGACTTGATTGAAGCTTTGGTGCAGAAATTAAAAATAAAGCATGCCATGTGAACTCCCTATTATCCCCAATGTAATGGTTTAGTAGAAAAAACTAATAGACTCTGCTTTGTGGATCTTTGTCTAAGCTAGTGGATACTATGAAGAGAAAGTGGGATGTGCATTTGCCAGAGGTCCTATGGGCCTATAGGACAACTCACAAACTCTCTCTTGGTTTCACACCTTTTCAGTTAGTTTATGGAATGGAGGCTATTTTGCCAATAGAATTGGAAATCACAAGCCTTCGCACATCTATTGCACGCTTGAATAATGAAGAAGAAACACATGCCCAACGCCTAGCACAACTGGAGATCTTGGATGAGAGGCGACTTCAGGCACTTCAAAATTTGGAGGCTGCACAACAACGGCGCAAGGCAAGACATGACACTCTCACAAAGAAGAAGAAGAAGCTAGAACTCAAGCAAGGAAGCTTAGTCATGAGGTATGATGGCCGTGTGGAGAAACGGCTAGATAAGAAGCTTCTTCGACGGCCCCTTCAGGATAAAGCAAAAGTTCAAAAATAACACCTATCTTCTAGAGGATGCAAGTGGCCAAGAGGTTCCCGGACGTGCCAATGAGTACCGGCTAAAGATATTCTACCCTCGAGCACCATGGCCAGCAGACCTCCCAGACAAGCATGGAGGATCTGCTGGGGGAGGAAAGATGTGATGTGAAAAATTGATATCTTTCATTGTCAATTTTGTGTATATTTTGATGGTTTCTCAATGGTAATAAGTTGGAAGCTTGTCCAAGAAGATTGCGGCGCCCACAATGGAATAACGGCGTGGTGATGCGACGGCTTGGCGGCTATCCCGATAACAGCATTCTACCTTCAAATATAATGGTTTTACTTGATTTAGGGTGCACACATTGTAAATGCCACAAGTATGCTTGATAAATACTTTGGTATGGTAGAGAAGCTAGTGATGTGGAAAATAAAAGTGGGCCTTCATGCTCACATGGATTTTTATTGTATTATTAATATGGTATTCACCATAAGGCTACAAGTTGGGGAGTGTGGAAGGCATGTGGAGGAGTGTGTGTAGGTGCATAATTGGGAAAGATTCTTCTAGAATGCCTACATGGAAGAGGAGAATTCCGCCATGTGTAAGTGGGATCTCCACCTACATGCCACTTAGACTTGGCTATTATCTCATCACACTCTCAAAGTCAAAAAGTCTTCAATTTAATAATCAATAGAAGACTTAGCCTAAGAGGACAATTGATGGTGACATCTACCCTTATGTCACTGAAGGGTTGAAGATTTTTATGTTGTAATTTATAACAATGGAATAGAGGGTGATTCTCCACCTATAAAAGGAGCCCTCCTCTCCCTTTCAAATCAAGGAATGAGCCTCCTCAATTGAGCATTTTGTGTCATTGCCATTCTCTTATCTTCAAACCCTTATTCCAACACTCTCTTTACATGTGAATGTCTCATTTAGCATTAGCTCCTCATGCTTAACCCAATTTTGGACCTCTTTGATGATTCATGATGATAAGTGGGATAAGGAGTTATTATCTTGGCGGGCCTGTGACTTCTCAAGGTAGCCCTTGCCTTATTGCCGCCCTCCTTTTGGAGGTACCAATGGTTTTAGCGGTAATGAGCATGTGGAAAGACTTTGGGGACCATAGGTAAATCTTTACGATTGTCCGTTGAGCAATGTTAACCCTTACCCTCTAGCTTGAATCATGAAGGAGATGAAAGGCAAGAGGCTATGTGAAAATTGAGGTTTCATGCAAAGAGAGAGAAGTGCAGTTTTTGTGGTCCAATACCCAAATTTCAACCGATAATTACTCATCACTCGGGTGTTGGTTTCTTAAATTGATCATATGGCTAGGAAGCTCTTTCTATGCTCTTTCCACTCATGTAACTAATTTCTTAATCCCTTACTTCATTGATGATCAGAATTTCTCCCAAAGTTGCTAATTTTTAGGCGAATTTTGGCAGTTTTATAGTCTTGTAGTAAAATCCACTAACTTTTTGCTCGGTTGTCCGTTTTTGAAAGTTTTTATATGGGCGCGAAGCTCTCTTCAAGCTCTACGCATCTATTTAATCCTTTCTTGCACAGCCTATATGGAATTAAAACTGTAATTCTCTGTGTATCTCTGTTTTTATAGAATTTTGGCAGTTTTATAGTCTTGTAGTAAAATGCTCATAACTTTTCGCTCGGTTGCCCGTTTTTGAAAGTTTTTATATAGACGCGAAGCTCTCTTCAAGCTCTATGTATCTATATAATCCTCTCTTGCACAGCCTTTATGGATTTAAAACTACAATTCCCTGTGTATCTCTGTTTTTATAGAGTTTTGGTCATTATTTTTTCTTAATCATGATTAATTTCTCCTAATCTCTTATCAAAAGGCAAACCCCATGTGTCTTATCCTCTTGTAAGTGATTGCTATATTCATTTTCTTTAATATGTTCCGTCTAAATCGCCCAATTCGAACGGATGAACCTTACCAACATTCCTCGTATGTTTCCGTTCACATAATCCTGAGTCGGAAGATTTTCTTCCAACAAAGAATTGCCCTCTTGTTTGGAGCTGCAAGATTGGCAGAAATTCTTGCTTCTTCGGAGCCTTTCATCTTTCCTTCCATGAATTATGATCTCACCTTTGATGTGTATATCTTTATCTTAATCTAGGGAGAGAAAGGGAGGTGAGGAGGCTATGAGGTTTCATACAAGTGTGTTTTGATTCTGAGAAGTGACCGAAGTCCAAACCCCAACTTCGTGTCACAGTAGCTACTACCTTGCTAGCAGATCAAGCAAGTTGTTCTACTTCTAGTGCATGACCAATAGTATCAAGAGCACCAACCACACCAATGCCTATTCTAGCTGACCAACCATCTACAAATGAGGGTGCTAGTGGGGCTTCATCATTCCTTAAGTTGCCAGAGAACTTACTCTAGCTAGATAACTGTGCAGGTGAAAACAAAATTCAGTACTTATTTGCATATTTGTCTCTTCTTGTTGCAAGGGGTGTTTTCAAGGGACATAGATGCATGTTTTAGTAGATTTTCTAAGAAATTGAGAGTTGGCTAGACCCTCACGTTACCACATTTGATGGATACCTTAAGGACTAGCTCAACTTTCTCTCTAGTGCCCTTCTTATGATGTGGCTACCTTTGTGATGGGCAAGAAGCACTTATAGACCACTCAAAACTGCTTCAATTTCAATTCCTCATGAAGAAGGGGGACACACAGGTAAAGAAATATAAAGTGCATCTAGTGACAATTGATTAGAGACCTAGTGATGGAGGTATTTCACTCTAGCAATGAATGTAAACTGATGCTACCACTGGGGAATCCACCTCTAAATAGCCAATGGTGGCAGAGTATGTAAAGGGGCATGAAGATACGATACCAATAATAAAATATTACATAAATTTGGTAGAATCTTAGAAATGATTTATGTGTGTCAAGATATTATAGACTTGTGATAGATTATTGGAATAATGTAATCCAAGAGCTTAAGAAACCAATAGCATCAGAGGCTAGATTGTACATAAATTTTTGGCCAAAATCTGCCCAACAATTGGATGATGTGGATGCTCAAAGATTCTTAGGTTATAAAGAGCATAATGATCATTATTGTGGGCCTCAAGGGGAAAAAACAAGGGAAGAAGTCAACCCAATGCATGATGTTAAGCAAGGGGACTTTATATCGTTGCACCCAGATAATAGAGACATCAATCCCATTTGGCTTGCTATGGACTTTATTAGAGATTGATATGAATGGGACGTCACCAAACTATAAGAAGCTTTTGAGACAGTATTGAGGACCTTGTGTAAGGAAGAATGGTATGACAGGCAAAGGCCTACACTGATTGTTGGAAGGGGTTTTGGATGGAGAACAAGGCAGATCCACGAGTGTGGGAAATGGCTGATGCAATTGTTTGATCAAACCCAAAAAACCAGGGCCATATACAAGAATCAAGACACTAGTTAGGGAAGCCAAAAAAGCACAAGAGGGCTTTCGCCTCACTAGAGAACATGACCAAGTGGAGATGAACTTGATGGTGCCCCCATTGAGCAGGTAGAATCTTGACTCAATTTTGTGGTGCTGTAGTTATGCTTTTTGTACCTTTCTCTGCACTTAATATGAACCATCTTTTGTGTCTATGATGTTCTTTTATCTTGATAGTGTTGTTATTTGTAAGTTTTACTTTTTTTTAAATGTTAAATCTAATTGATAAAAGTCTATGCAAGAGACAAATATTACTTACGGTGTTCAATACCACCTTCCTACATGATCTATCAATCACCTTGAAAATATGGATCTCTATACCTATGTATGTTTTCCCACATTAAGTGGGAATTCCCAAATTATACAAAACCTCTCAACTTATAAATTCCCCAAATGCAAGATTTTCCCCATATTATCTAATATGGTGTTACATGCTTGCTTATAAGGATATGTGCACATTAAGAAGGAGATCAGTTTGCTGCTAGATATCCTATACAACATAGCTTGGTCAATTGTGTAGAATGTAACTATATCTTTCTCTCTCATAAATTCTCTCTCATAAATTAAAGAGAAGCAAATTTAGAGCCTTCTATGTCTTTCTTGGAATGTAACAATATAGAATTTCTTATCGAAAGACACATTTAAGGAGATCTTGGACATGGGGTTGATTGAACTATAAGACTCTCAAGGGCAGAGAAGGAGGACGTGGAAAGACAAACTAAGGAACTCTTGGACATGGGGTTTGATTGAACCTAGCCAATCTCCTTTTGCTTCACTCAAATTATTAGGGAAGAAGAAGAATGGTTCATTCTGGATATGCATAGATTACCTTGATCTCAACAAGATTACCATGAAGAATAGGTTTTTAATCTCCTTTTTCTTCACTCGTATTATTGGTGAAGAAGAAGGATGGTTCATTCCGAATGTGCATAAATTACCGTGATCTCAACAAGATTACCATGAAGAATAGGTTTCCAATATTGATAATCTCAATACTTGTCCAATATTGATAATCTCCTAGATGAGCTTAAGGAATCTCAATACTTGTCCAAGATTGATTTGAGGAGTGGGTACCACACGAAGAATAGGTTTCCAATATTGATAATCTCAATACTTGTCCAAGATTGATTTGAGGAGTGGGTATCACCAAATAGGTTTCCAATATTGATAACTTCTAGATGAGCTTAAGTTATCTCAATACTTGTCCAAGATTGATTTAAGGGGTGGGTATCACCACATTCGAATGAAGGGAGGTGATGAATTCAAGAGAACTTTAGAATGGAAAGGGGGATATTCCATTTTATGGTTATGCCATTTAGCTTATGCAATGCAACCACCACATTCCATCCCTTGATGAATAAGGTGCTTCATTTGTCTTGGTGTTTTTCTTGACATCCTCATATATAGTAAAGGGGAGAAGAAGCACTTGATGCATATGAGAAAGGTACTTGAGGTATTGAGGGCCAACTAATTGTATGTAAAGGAGAGAAAGTGTGATGTGTTTTGCTTAATATTGATTAATGTTAATCTATCATGTGGTTAGCATTAATCTATATTTAAGTCTTTATCATGTGACATTAGTATTAAAGTAAAATTAGGGTTTGCATTTTTACATCTACAATCAACATTGTGCATGTGTTAGGGTTCCTTACATAGGTCTTGCATGTAGGGTTAGTTTACATACATAACTTGGTCAAGAGAAAGTTATGTGTATGTATGTGTATGATCAAGAGATGATTGATATTTTTCATGTCATCAAGAAGTGGCATCATTACATGTGGTAATTACTTTTATGTGAGGAGTGATCATCGTGTGTTGAAATATTTCCTCTCCCAACCAAATCTATCTCCTAACCAAAGAAGGTGGTTGTTGTGGCAACCTTGTGAAATTATCATTTTGAGATCATATACACAAAGGCAATGATAATGTGGTGTCGAGGCTCTATCAAGAATGCGAGCATTCTCTCTATCTGCTATTTCCAAAGAGTATACAAATATTGTGTCATAGATATCCAAGAGGAGTATCGTTTAGATGAGAAGGTGGTGCATAAATTATAGCATGGTTCCACCAACTTAGATCTACAGTTGCCAACAATCTACTCACAATTTTTTATGAAAGATATCTCCATCACATCATCATTGTTTTATAAAAGCATCTTTGCTATATTGTGAATATCACATCATCATTTGTATTTCTTATCAAAGATGTCTCTATCACATCATCATTGTATTGTAAATGCATATTTGCTATATTGTGAATATCTTGACAATGTATAAACATTGAGGCCATGAAGGTTGTATCATGAGGAGATTGACAGTTAAGGCCAAAACCATGTAAAAGAGCTAGAACTGGGAGCCTTACTTTTAGGAATCAAGCTTGTATCATGAGGGAGCTGACAATTAATGCCAAAACCATGTAAAAGAGCTAAATCTAGGAGCCTTACTTTTAGGTGGCCTAGTGAGAAAAGACTATGAAGTATATAAGTCGATTGCCTTATGTTTACATAACACTTTCCATTTGTGTAATAGAATCTCTATTTCCCTTCTAATCCTTTTGTAGGCATGTTTTTGCCTAGGTTTTAGAGAGGTAATGCTCTTCTCTCTAGACTTTGTTTTCTCTTACTTCTCTACTCTACTATTTCCTTGAAGCCCTTTATGAATGTGTGTGGTCAAGTTTTTACTTTAGGGAAGGTAATGCCCTCCTCTAGACTTTGATATCTCTTGATTCTCTTCCCTAGACTTTGATATCTCTTTATTCTCTTCTCTAAACTTTCTTTGCAAACTGTCTAGGCATTGCAGTAGTTTGGAGCCTTTGATAACCACACAAGTTGTTGCTTCATTGAATTCCCTATCTACAATACTTGGAGTTGCCTTGGTGTGATAACTAGCATGGGAGAAGGATTCGAAAATTTGAAGTCCTAACTACATAACAAGCTAAGGCAAGGGAGAGTCAAGGTGAGCGCCTTACTAGTTAAAAAGTGGCACTGTTGTTGGGGAATAGCCCCAATGCTATGTAAGTCAAGGTTTTTAGTCCTTGTTATAGAATTTCCCATGGCCCAGCCTTGATTAGTGGCGTTCCATAAAAGATTTGTGGATTTAGAGATGGAAGTGATTTTCACAAGTTTTTGGCGTTGTATGCTCTCTTTTTTACTGTATAAAAGTCACCTATCTCGTAATTTTTACATTCGGATCTGTTTAATCATGGCTTTTTCATTCAATTGAGTCGTATATAGGGCAATGAAAACTTAGTTTGCATCAATTATAGGAAAATTGAGAATGAGGCATTAGGCACCATCTCAATACAAAGAGTTAAAAGTCTTACTTAGGTTTAGTTTTTAGTTAAATGCATTGAAATTTAATTGATTGTAAATCATCATTTAGGTGGATCTAGAGTCTAGTATGTCTAGAAAATTAGTTACTTTCATGAATTAAATAAGTTAGTTTTATACATTTTAGCTCTCTGGTTCAATTGGTTGGAGTAGAAAATAGCTTAACTAGAGTCGATTTTTGCATTAAATTTATTAAGTTGCATTTAGTAGCTCATAGATAGGCTTCTTTATAGCATAATTAGGTTAGAATTGCATCTAAGTTCACTATTGTGAGCTTTATTTTCACCTAAACTTTTTGTTAAATGTAGTTAGAAGTAGGATTACCATTATGGAGCCATTATGCGAAAGCATGGGGCGAAAGCGATAAGTTATAGCCTCATGGGTGGGAACATGAGCTTTCTTATTTTTTTTGACTTGCAACATACACACCAAGCATGCGATATATACTATTTATTCGTTTTGACTTTGCTAGTGCAGCAACACTGAATGGCCAAGGAGAAATTACAAAAGCCACTATGCTATGTGTTGCTCATGATGTAGGCTATTACAAAAGCACTGAATGGCCAAGAAGAAATTATAAAAGCCACTATGCTATGTGTTGCTCATGATTTAGGCTATTAATCCCATAGAATATAATGCTTAAGCTTAGATGCATTTGAAGGCCTAAATTGCTTACATATATGTAGGTTCGTGCATGCACAAGGACTTGCCATCCTACCCTTGTTGGAACCATGCTCGCAATATAATGCATGGTGGAAGTGGCGTTGGTCAATAATATTCTGCATCCACTTAAGCCAATTAATGGAAAAAACACTCCCATGGGTGGCTAATGGAAGCTATTATTCTCATCATCTAATAGTCATTGATGATGATGAACAAGGTTGCTATAACTGGGATGTGGCACCACACCACACACACACACAAAGATTTAGAGACACAGCCAGTCATTCGGAAAACTAGGGTGGACTTTGGGCACCTTATGGTGGACAATAACTTCAAAGGTACGTAGCAAACTTACAACCTCATTAAGTTTTGGGCATGTCTTGCTACCCTCTCAATCCTATGAGAGGTGCAAAAATCAGAGGTGCAGGCAAGAAAACAAGGTAGATAACCCATGAGAGATGAGTCCAGTGCATGGCGTTGATCATTATTATAGATGCATGCTTATTTTTCATTCTTTAAGGGCAAGCCATTCATTAATTATGAATGGTGTTGAAGATTACTTCTAGTGTCTTTTTAAAAAAATGAATGGTGTTGACGATTACCTCTAGTCTCTTTTAAAAAAATGAATGGTGTTGACGATTACCTCTAGTCTCTTTAAAAAAAAATGAATGGCATTGAAGATTATTTCTAGCCTTTTTCAAAAAATGAATGGCATTGAAGATTATTTCTAGCCTTTTTCAAAAAATGAATGGCATTGAAGATTATTTCTAGCCTTTTTCAAAAAAAAAAAATGGTTGACCTCATTTTTATATCATAGCTACAAACTCCTTGGTTGAGAATACTACTATGACTTTAATTTTTTTTTCTCATATTCAATCATGAGACTTGATAAAATTCTACATGAGTTGTTTTACAATGTCTTATTCATATGTGGCTCAAGTGATTCAAAATAGCAAGCTTATGTTCATAGGTCACATGGATGTAATTGTCAAAATCTCCTTGTTATTGGTCATTTTTCAACAATTTGTCATGTTTATGATCCAAAATCATATGATGCTATAGGGATAACAACCGAGTTCTAGTTTTGAAGCTTGCATAGCTTGACTTGGTTCTAACCAATTTTTCTGTCGGGTGGATGCAGGTGAGGTGCTACCCTTGGGTGAAGCTTTTTTGTTCAATTCATTTTAGAAGCTTATTGATTTGATTATACACATGAGATGAAATGGATTGCACACTATACTTCATATAATGGCAATGCAATATTACTGTTGTCTCATGTACTTTTTTAATGGCTATTTTTTTTATAAGGTTTATAACGCTAACGATTGGGTGTTAGGTAGGATTTAGCATGATTGTGAAATTTTGGGACAATGAGCATGCATGGGGGCTAGGTGGCAATTAAGGGGGTGCATGGGGCGGCTCGTTGGTCGTGGACGTCTCCTTTGTCATCATCTGCACCTCCTCTGTGCTGAGGTGAGATGCGGGTTGCTCCTTTCTTCCTGCGTGTTATTGTCTGTGTTTAGGGCAGGGAGTCGTGTGGTTAGTGGTGTGGGACTGCTCCTTCGGCTCTCTCTTGCTGCGTGTTGCTATCTGTGTTTAGGGCAGGGGTCACGTGGTTCGTGGTTTGGGGCTGCTTATTCGTCGTAGCATCTCCTCTGTGTTGCTGTCTATGTTTAGGGCAGGGGGTCACGTGGTTCCTGGTGTGGGGTTGCTCCTTCGTCGACATCTTCTATGCCTGCGCATTGTGCTGGGGTGAGATGCGGCTTGCTCCTTTCTTCTTGCTTGCGTGTTGCTCAGAGCGTTCGTATGTCTGTGGTGGGGTCTGTGCTATGATTGTATATGGTTGGTTGCTGGAGGTCTATGCTTCATCGTATGTGATTAGTTGCTGTGGTGGTCTGTGATGGTCTCTGATTAGTTGTTGGTTCTTGTGGATGGTATGTGATTAGTTGCTGGTTCTTGTGGATGGTATGTGATTAGTTGCTGGTTGGATTTTATTTTTTAGTTGCTTGTTTGTTGGTTTGATTTGATGAGAACCCTACTAATCTTGATTTTATTAATTAGTTGCTAATTAATGTTTGTTCTTTCTACTTTTATAGATTAATGTAGTGAGATTTTGTAATGTCAGATTCTGTTTGATTAATGCATGTAGTTAGATTCTATAATTGAATGTCGATTAAATGTGTTTGAGTAATTAAATATAGATTAAAACTAATTAATATTTTTTTGTACGTTGGCCTCATGAGGGCGCGTACAACGAATCCACGTTGGATTGGGAGCCTTTGGTATGGTCGTGGGTGGGATGATGCGATTTGGTACGGTTGGCTGGGGCAATAAAAGGGCACCTGTGTGGAGGGCTCTGGGAGCATGGGTTGGGTTGGCTTTGTCTGCTTCTGTGTTGTGGGGTTGGGCCGGCACGGGCACTTGTTGGGTCTGTCTGCTTTGTGTTGTGGGGTTGGGCCGACACTGGGATGCTCGGGCTGGGGATCTGGGAGATTGGGTTGGGGACTCACTGTTCGGATACGGTTGGGTTTCTCTGCCTATCACACGTTTTGTGTTTTGGGAACTCATTGTTGGGGTTGGGTTGGGTCTGTTTTCTTGTTGTAGGCTCTGTGTTGTGGGAACTCACTGTTGGGGTTGGGGTTGGGTCTGCTTGCTTGTTGTAGGCTCTGTGTTGTGGGAACTCACTGTTGGGGTTGGGGTTGGGTCTGCTTGCTTGTTGTAGGCTCTGTGTTGTGGGAATTCACTGTTGGCATTGCGTTGGGTCGTAGTCTCTGTGTTGTGGGCTTGGGGACTCACTATTGGGGTTGGGTTGGGTCTGTCTGACTGTCGTAGGCTCTGTGTTGTGGGGTTGGGTTGGGTTGGGTCTGTGTGTTGGGGTGGGTCTTTGCCATGGTACCTCGCCGTCCTCAGGGGCTTACAGACATCACAAACATACGGAAAGATATAGCAGGCCCTTCTGCGCGTCCATGGGATAAAGGGAAAGTCTTGGAGGCTACTACACATGCCCATGACAAAGGCAAGGGCATGGCAGATTCATCAAATCCTCGTATTCTCACACCCCCTGAAGGAAATAAAGTGGTTAGAAATCTACATATGGTGAAGAGTAGGGCAAGGTCTGTAGGTTCTGACCCTAGAGTTAACAATACCACCAAATGCAAACAAGGGAAAAAAAAAAGAGAGAAATATTTTTTGCAAACCATTGAATATATAAATCATATGATTTTACAAGGATAACAATCGAGTTGTAGCTTTGAAGCTTGCATAGCTTGACTTGGTTCTAACCAGTTTTTCTGTCGGGTGGATGCACGTGAGGTGCTACCCTTGGGTGAAGCTTTTTTGTTCAATTCATTTTAGAAGCTTATTGATTTGATAATGCACATGTACATGTAGGGTGTGAGATGATATGGATTGCACACTATACTCTTGGGTCTTCATATAATGACAATGCAACTGTCTCGTGTACTTTAATTAGGGTTCAAAAAAATTATTCTCATATGATGATTTGGATAATATTTTTGCTTCCCTCACACACACAGTCCCACTTCATGAGTCCCATTACCTCTAAATGTTTCAATAATTTCTGAGAGGTTACATAGCTGCGTTACTAAATTGTGTGGGTTTTTTCTGAATGAATAATATTCTCAAGGAGAAAAGCTGTTTTTTATTATTAGGTGTAACGTCGTAAAAAGTGGCGTTGGAGAGCGACGTAGACCGCTGACCGCGGTCAAAACCCGCGGCTACAGACACGGATTCCCGTGTGTTGTAACCTTCCCCGCACCTTCTTAAGACGCGCGGTGTCCGTGACCGCGGTCTTTGTTGACTTGACCCTCCTCCCCACAAAAGGCTCCTCTCCTCGCTTGCTGCAGGTAGTTACTTCTCATCACCTGGCTCAACCACGACTGTATTATGCTACCACAAATCAGGTAACCCTTCTTCCACCATTTCTTCTTTTGCAAACGGGCCTCTCGGATTTGCTTTTCTGCTTTTTAAAAGCTCTTTGCTTGTTCGTTTACAAATGCGCTGCAATTTCTGCAACCTTTCTTCTTGAAGCTTGGCATACCTAACCTACTGGAGAGTGGAGACTGTTGCATAAACTCATTGTAATCTTCATGGCTTGGCATTGCCTTTTAGCTTTTCCCCTTTTCCGTCACCCCCCCTGCGAAACTTACTGTAGGCAGTGTAGCTGAACTTCAACCAAGTGTTATTAAGGTGGGTTGTTTTACCCTTACTACTTGAGCTTCAACCTAGTGTCATTATCCTTTCTTCTGGAAGACTTTAAATGTGGGGTTTTCTGCACAACTTCCTGTACTGAGAGTTTTCAGAGTTGCTTCTAGCTTGCTTGCTAGCCCCCTCCACCCTTTTTCTTCTTGAAAATTGGCTTACTTATTCTTTGGGAGGTTACGGCATTCTTCTCATTTGAAGTGTACAGCATCATGCAGGAGCTTATCATGGTCTCTCATGTTCTGAGGCTTTGCTTGCATACCATTAATTTCAGGTGATTAGGCAGTCATTTGCAGTGATGGGGAAAGATCAACTAGAGGTGCTGTCAGCCCTAGATAGGGCTAAGACGCAATGGTACCACTTCACAGCCATTGTGATAGCAGGCATGGGTTTTTTCACTGATGCCTATGACCTCTTCTGCATCTCCACAGTGACAAAGCTTCTCGGCCGGCTATACTACTATGACCCGTCTACAGGTAAACCTGGTGTTTTACCACCAGGTGTCTATGCGTCCGTGACAGGGGTTGCCCTGTGTGGAACCTTGCTAGGGCAGCTCTTTTTCGGCTGGCTCGGCGACAAGATGGGAAGGAAGAAAGTGTACGGCATCACACTCATGTTCATGATCATCAGCTCCATTGCATGTGGCCTGTCTTTTGGCAGCACTGCAAAGTCTGTCATGACCACCCTATGCTTCTTTAGATTCTGGCTCGGGTTTGGCATTGGTGGAGATTACCCTCTCTCTGCCACCATCATGTCTGAGTACGCCAACAAGCGCACCCGAGGCGCCTTCATTGCTGCCGTGTTCGCCATGCAAGGCTTTGGGATTCTTGGAGGAGCCACTGTGTCCATTATTGTTGCTGCGGCTTTTAACAATGCATACCAGAGTCCTCCTTTCTCTGCGGACGAGATCAGATCTACACCTCCACAAGCTGACTTTGTGTGGAGGATTATCTTCATGCTGGGTGCAATCCCGGCTGCATTGACATACTATTGGCGGATGAAGATGCCAGAGACCGCCCGCTACACGGCATTGGTGGCCGGGAATGCCAAACAGGCAGCCTATGATATGAGCAAGGTGTTGGCAGTGGAGTTGGCGAGTGAGCAGGATAAGGTAGATCAGATAGTCTTGGCTGAATCCTATGGCTTGTTCTCCGCAGAGTTTGTGAGAAGGCACGGAGCCCACTTGCTCGGCACCACCTCAACTTGGTTTCTGCTGGATATTGCATTTTACAGCCAGAATTTGTTCCAGAAGGATGTCTTCACTGCAGTAGGATGGCTACCCAAAGGGACCCAAATGAGTGCCTTGGAGGAAGTATACAAGATCTCAAGGGCCCAAGCTCTCATTGCTCTTTGCTCAACTGTTCCGGGATACTGGTTCACGGTAGCAACCATCGACCACCTTGGACGGTTTTTCATCCAACTCATGGGTTTCACCATGATGACGGCCTTCATGTTTGGCCTCTCCATCCCCTATTATAAGCTGAGGGGAAATGAATGTTCCACTGGGTACTGCAATGGTCACCACATGACCTTCCTTGTTCTCTATGCCTTTACCTTCTTCTTCTCCAACTTCGGCCCGAACAGCACGACTTTCATAGTTCCTGCAGAGGTCTTTCCATCGAGGCTGCGCTCCACCTGCCATGGCATTTCTGCGGCAGCTGGCAAGCTCGGTGCAATAGTTGGTGCTTTTGGATTTCTCTATGCCTCGCAGGATTCACGTGAAGGACAGCAAGATGCAGGGTATCCAACTGGTATTGGTATAAGGAACTGTCTTATCATATTGGCCTGTATCAATGCCTTGGGTGGTTTCTTCACATTCCTTGTACCTGAAACAAAGGGGCAATCTCTTGAAGACCTGTCTGGTGAGAATGACGATCTTGATGGTTCTGTGGGCGGGATCAATGTGATGAGGTCTCAGAGCAAGACACTACCAGATGTTGAGCTTTAGGATGAAGCTCAGGAGTCCCAATAGAGTCTCAATGCAGATCTTACCGTTCATGCTTTTTGCTTTTATTTAAAACTTATTTCTGTACCATTGTTTTTTATATGCCAGAAGATTAAAGAAGTCAATTACTTCCTGCCCACTGAGCTTGGCTTTGTAGCTCATATAAGTATATGTGGTTCTAAAATTCCTTTAACCCATTATTTTACATCCCTCCAAGTTAGGATTGCTACGAAGCAAGCGTCCAATGGGCATTTTTATCTCGACGACAAGAACGTCGTCAGGCTAGCTCTTGGAATAGCATAAACGGTCAAAGGCGGGGAGCGGTGCCATTCCCGTTGAGAGTGGTTTGAGGTTGATATGACGAGCGGCAGCGCATGCGGTTGTGTTATGTTTAGATGGTGGAGGAGTGTTTGGGTTTTTTTGAGTTATACAAACCAGTTCGGGAGTCTTAGTTCATCATCGAGTTTATTGTGTTCAAGCACTCTTGTAAGCACTACATCTAACTCTACCTCTAAGAATGTTTGGGGGGTTATTGTTCTTTGCAGTCGTCTTAGAGGTAGAGTTGGAGGATGTGTATGGGTAATTCCGAGTAGTTTTGATTGCCCTAGAGGTGCGTAGGATATGCACCAATGCTTGGTGTCAGGCGTTTTTCTGAGAGGTATTTTGGGCTTGTGTACATACGTGTGTATGGCAGTTGTGAAGGTTTTGCTTTTGAGGGCGTTGCCAGGTGTACAGGGTGGACGGATTTGTTTTGGGTTTGTGCAGGCCTGTCCGGAACGAGGTTCATTGGAGATGTTATCAGCTGTTCGGCCGTTTGAATGTGTACGCATCCTATAAATGGACTGGGCACCAGGTTGTGTTTGAAGATGTGGAAGCATGGGGGATTAATGTTGCCTTGAACCATGGCAGAAAATTAAAGTGATTGGTGTTGCCAAGAGCATTGGTGTGAAAGCATTATGTGGCCATCTTTAGGCCTTGGAAAATAAGAAAATAATGATTTACGTGGCCGTAAAAAAGAATAGCTACATGGAAGCTAATACGTGCTGCCAGCGCATCTTCTGGAAAGTTGCGAAGCTGGCGAAGCATGGGAGTCGGCCGGGGAGATAGAAAAGGTGTGTCGCCTTGTTTTGTAGGTGGGGGCTCTTGGGCGCAACAGCAGGCATTGCAGAGGTGGATGTGTTTCAAGGAGGGTTAAGATGAGCCATAGCATTTTTGGCACCGCTGTCGGGGAGCTATCCCTTGGCTTTTTCCATCATTTTACCTCTAATCTACGCATAACCCATTGCCCATTATCTTTATTAATGGTTTCCCATGAAAAAGATGTGGATTTGATGGTGATTTTTGTGAGATTTGGTATAGAACAGCTCTCTTTTTTGTTTTTGAAAAGAATGCTTTTTGCTTAATTTTTAGATTAATTTATTATTTTTGTGGTTTTTCATGTTCTTAGGGCTTGCACATAGTTTGTATTAGGCTTAATTTGCTTCCATTGCATCAAACAATACAAGAGAATGTATTTCTTAGTGTATGTTAGCTCTTTTTAATTTAAACATAGAACTAAGATCATTAATTTAGTTTAATTGTGTGTTTTTTGTTGAAATTGTTTAGATAGCAAGCATTAGGAGTCGCTTAATCTTTCAAAAAAATTCTAAAAACCATCAAAAAATCCTTGAATTTGACTAATTTCTCTTAATGGACTGGTTTTTGTCATTAAGGGTGATTAATCTTGTTCAAGAGGCTAAAAAATTAGAAAATGTGTTAATTGGGGTCTAAATTGATCATATGAGTAGCCGAAATTGGGATTTTTGAGTGTTTTGAGAGCATCTAGATGCATCAAAACACCTAATCACATCAATTTTTTCATCAATTAGAGAAATTTGACTCTCTTTGCTTAATTTTGCCTTAAAAGAGGAGACTATAATTAAGAGTCTAATTAATCTCCTATTTTAGATTAATTTACACAATTTTTGATGCACAAAGATTAACATTCCCTTGCTCTATCCAATGAAGTGCTCAATTGTGTGAATTAATTATGGATTAGTGATTAATTAGAGTCTTTGATTAGTGTAAAGAGGAAAAGATTAGTGAAAGAATTAATTTTAGATTAATCTTTAATCACTTTTTATATAACTAATTAAGGCTAATGAGCATTCAATGAGTAGATGGTCATGAGTTGTCAAAATTGTCCATTTTGGGGGTTATTTATAAAGAGTGTAAGGGGTGTCATTAAAAGGTTGACTTTTTTTATTCCCACTTACTTTTTTAAAAAAATGCCCATACCCCTTTCATTTTAAATTCAAAAAATATTCTCTCCCAAAAAAGAAAAATTTGTATTTCCCACTAGACTCCAAAAAAATATATTTGAATTTAATATTCCGTGAAGTCCGGTTCACAGCGTGAACACAACATTTCACAATGTGAAAACCCAAGGTTTCATGCAAAAAAAAAAAATCAAATTTAATATTTCCTGGAGTTTGGTTCACGGTGTGAAACACTCAACGTTTCACGGCGTGAAAACCTAAGGTTTCACTGTAGAAAAAAAACGTAAGTGTGCAGGCCGTGAAGAAAAGGTCCGCCCTCGTGAAAAGCCAGGCCGTGACAAGATCTACCGTAAAAGTGCAGGCCGTGAAAGTTCAGGCGTTAAAAAATTTTTGAAAAATAAAATTTATAAAACTCGTGAAGTCCATTGATGTGAAGGGGTCCGTCGGCACCAAAAAAAAAACTCTAAAAACCACCCCTCTTTAGAGGCCCGTATCTCCTAAACTGTATATCCGATGAAGGCACTCTAGGACTCATCGAAAAGCTGACATCGAGCTCTTTAACTTTGGACTCAGTCATCTAAAGTCAAAATCGACCATTTTGGCCTCCGATCAAAAGCCTCAAAATTCGACTCAGAAATCGAGGTTAAAAACAGCAAAAAAAACCACGAAAAATCATAAAAATTAGCACGAAAACGATGATGAGCCATATTTGGGCACCTTTTTGAGGGTCTAAATGATAAAATCACGGACAACTCAGGGAAACAAAGTTGTAGTACTCCAAAAATACTACAACTCCCTCATACAAAGTTTTTCAAAACTCCTTTTGGAACACCCTCAAAAATGTGTTGTGAAACAAGGAAAAAATTTTTGAAATTTTTTTTCGTCTTGAGACAGTGATGGAAAATAGGTTTTAGGACCTCCTCTTCCATCTGGGACGTTCCTAGCATACGCTTTTTTTGAAAAAATATCTCAGGTCGTTCACGGTGCATATAGCGCCTAAGCTAATTAGGGCAAACAGGCACCCGTTTGATCCAACGAAGAGTACGCCAAGCCTCTTGAGGCTGTATAATGGGGTGTGGGAAAGTATAAAAAGTATAAAAAAAACTGTCATTGCTTATTAAGGAGCATTTAGGCACTTTGACATGGCCACGATAGAGGAATAGCCAGGGATCACACAAGGACTGAACCCAATGGCAGACATCTTCGAGCCATTGAGATCTATGCCACAAATTCACCTCCCAATGCCATTGGCCATGCCTATAATAAGCATGTCATCAGGTTTTACATCCCCTATCACTTCCATCCCACCAGGATTTGGCCCCTCGCCTAATATTCCCGAAATCCTATAAGTACCAACCCTTTCTTGGATGCCCACACCTTGGACATACTGACTAGTCTAGGAAGGGGGGTGGCCCAAGGACTCACTGAGTCTCTTCCAAAAAATGAGAGCACTCACATACGACGTTAGTGACTCGTACAGAAATGGGGCTGTACAAATTTCCAAAATTATAGGCAAATATGACGAAACAACAAACCCTATTCAATTTATTCAAATGTTTGAACAGAGATGTGAAGCCTTTGGAAATCCCAACTATCCCACTACATGCTTTAAACTTATGCTTTTAGAAGGAAAAGCTAGTCGATGGTTCATCGCATTGATGCACCGACGATCAAGACCAACTTCAAAACCTTGAAATTAGCCTTTATACATGGCTTTTCCAGACAATGTGATCGGTGGAGTGCAGTAACAGAACTCTATTCAATTGAGTGTCAACCAAATGAATCCATTAGAGATTTTATCCTTATGATAAAACTCTTGGACTCACGTTGTGAGTCATGGGAAAACTTAAATAATATTCAATTGAGGAGATGTTTCATGATGGGCTTGAAGAATAACTTACACAACTTTATCATTGTATCCAATCCAGAAACATTCGATCAATGTTATAAAGAAGCAATACGTTTAGATGACAACATGCTAGAAGATGATTATGCTACGAGGTGTTCCTCATCTAAACCAAGTGAAGCAATGGCAAAAGAAAGATCGATCTCAAAATTGACATTTCCAGAATTTTATGCAGCCTTGCTTAAAACCTTATAGCCAACATCTTCAAGAGAGGATAAAAACCTTCAAACCCAAACATCCTTAATGCCTCTAAAAGTGAGGAACGAGATGCCTTGTGTGTTAAGTGCAATCACTAGGACCATCCGAATCCTCATTGTGCATACAAGGCACCTGTTCTTCTATATTGCAGATATTGTGAAACCTTTGACCATGATACTAAAAAGTGTCCCGAATCCATATTGCATAACAAGAATTTTCTTCATGAAAATAAATGCCTACGTGGGTTTAAATTTACACCCATAGGTTATATGATGTCTGCCTCTAAAATTGTCCTCTCGAAAAAATATTTCAATTTTCTACTCTTTTAACATGCTTAGGTTTACTCAGAGCCTCCATAGTTACCATCTTCTACATATATATATGAATAGAAGTCTACCTTTGCACACCTATAAGTTGACCTCTTTCAACTCTTAACATTGGTTGTATATCATGCCCACTATCTGCTTATAAATAATAGAGCAAACAATTATGTCATGTAAACTATCAAGGTAAGTATATACTAAAGGCTTTGCTATTTGGGTCTAGAAATAGACTCAAGGATGTTTGTAGGATTTTTCATAAATTCTAGAGTTTCTATTGTTATGTATTCTAATATTTTTAAGTGCTTGTCAAATAATGTGCATATTTATGCAAAGTGGTGGAATTTGTCCCAAGAAAGTCTATTAAAAAAAGTGTCTTACATTCATGAAATTTATAAAATAAGTTTTTATTTAAAGAAGATTGATATTTCCTTAAGTTGTGTATACTCGTATGCCATTTTGTAAGTTAAGGTTATTTTTTGTTTCATAAATATCAGAAGTTTATAATTCTACGAAGGTCCCACGTATTCTCAATCTTTAAAAAAATAGCAAAATTCATGTAATTTTTAAATTTATACATGGAATTCTAGATGTGTTTTCAAAAAGTATGTTTTTAAGTCATTTTTGAGATTTCACACATTTTTGTTTAGGTAACCCTTGTCAGTTACCTATTTTGCAACAGTGTTTTGTGTATAAAGGCCCTTAGATTTGTCGTCGTATTGTTGCTTCACAAAGTCACTTGTAATAGGATATTTTGCTTTGAGGATGTCATGGTGTTTATGTTTATGCCTATCATTCTATGCTATCATGTTAGGATTGATTCACTACAACACATCGGGGGACACAATAGCGTAAGAGGAAGTGTCAGGACTTTTAATGCTCCTGTGAGCAGTGAAAAATCAACGCGCTTTTTCCTTTCTCAACAGCATCATTTTTTTGTTGCTCAGCAATGCTATTAGCAGTGTTTTTTTATAGTAGTACTTTTTTGCTGCTTAGCAACGTTTTTAGCAAAAACGCTGCTACACTGTAAAAAAATAAACAGTGCTCAGCAGCATGAATTGGAAAAAGTAATCCCCCTTCTTTTGCCATAGTCGATTTTATCATTTGAATGTACTAACCTTGATACCTTGGTTTTTTTTATAGGTTCATATCTAATCTATCTCTTCTACCTCTCCTACCCTATCCTCCTCAAACTTAAAAGCAAGGTATGTCTTCTCTGTTCCTTCATCTTCTATGCAAACAAGCTTTCCATGAAAGCTTTCTTGTGAGTATTTTCCTTCTCTTTCCTCTCTTTTATCTTTTCTTCTTTTTTCCTTCTCATTGAAGCTTAACCCTAACCCTAGCTTCTACATAGAAACCCTAAACCTCATGCATAAGACTTATGCATTACCAAATGCATAAGCGTCATGCATCAGGCTTATACATAAGGTTTCTGCATGAGAATTGTGTATAAAGTCTCATGAATAAGCCTCATGTATAACGCTTATGCATTAGTGATAAGCCTCTATGCATAGCCTTATACATAAGCTTATGCATGAGGCTTATGCATTAACCATATGTATAAGCATCATGTATAAAGCCATATGCATAACCCTTATGTATAAAGCTTATGCATATGGCTAATGCATAAACTGGGTACATAAGCATTATGCATGAGGTGGGTACATAAGCATTATGCATGAGGTTTTATGCATAAGCCTCATACATGAGGCTTATGTATAAGCTCCATACATGAGGCTTATGCATAGCTTTATGTAGGCTAGGAATGCATAGCCTCATGCAAACTATGAATGCTATGCATAAGCCTTATGCAAACTATGCATAAGGCCTATGCATGACCTTCATGCATAAGGCTTATGCAGTAGCCGAGTGTTACCTAGGCATGCGGATAACTACCCGAATGCATCGGAAGCTCCCATTACATGCCAAGTGCTATCTAAGCATGCCCGTAGTAGCTACTACTGACATGCATAGGTATCTACCCAATGATTGCTAGGTACTACCTAAGTATGCTGCTAGCTACCTGCATGCACCGGGAGCTCCCAATGCATGTGCTAGGTGCTACCTAAGTATGCTGGTAGCTACCGACATGCACTCGGAGCTCCCAATGTCCGGTGCTACTAATGCATGCCAGTAACTACCGACATGCACCGAAAGCATGCAATGCATGCCAGGTGCAACATAGGCATGCCGATAGCTTCCAATGCATGCCAGTAAAACTACCGATATTCACCGAGAGTACCCACCAAAGCATGCCGAGTGCTACCTAGGCATGCCAGTAGCTTCCAATGTATGCCGATAGCTATCGACATACATCGGGAGTATCCAATACATGCCTTCTAATGCATGAAGGTAACTACCGATGACATACATCGAGAGCTCCCACCAATGCATGCCGAGTGCTATCTAAGTATGCCAGTAACTACCAACATACGCCAAAAGCTCAAATGCATACTGAGTGCTACCTAAGTAACTCCCGACATGCACCTAGAGCTCCCAATGCATGCTAGGTGAGACCTACGTATGCCGCTAGCTATTGGCATGCACTGGGAGCTCCCAACGCATGGTGCTACCTAAGTATGCTGGTAGCTACCGGGGCTCCCAATGTATCTCGGGGTGCTACCTAGGCATGGTGGTAGCATCCAATGCATGCCGGTAACTACTACCAACATGCACTGGGAGCATCCCAAAGCATGCCGGGTGCTACCTAGGCATGCTGGTAGCTTCCAAATGCCGATACCTACCGATGTACACCGGGAGAATCCAATGCATGTCGAGTGCTACCTAGGTATGTTGGGTGCTTCTAATGCATGCCGGTAACTATTGACATACATTGAGAACTCCCAATGCATACCAAGTGCTACCTAAGTATGCTAGTAACTATCGATATACACCAGGAGCTCCCAATGCATATCGAGTGTTACTTTCTTTGTGTAGAACTCAATAAGTGTTGGTTGACCCCCAACACTTTTGATGATCTTGTTGTTTGTGCTACAACATGGGGTGGCTCTTTTGCTAAAATGACATTTTCTTTCTAGCTAATGGCTATCATCGTGCTAGGGCTTCTACATCAAGTCCTTGAAGCCATGTGACCACAACAAGCCCTCACACATAGGAGGAGACCCAATGTCGACGGGCAGTGCTAGTCAAAACCAAGTACAAGTTTCTGATCAATACGATAAGGCAAATCATTTCGGTGAATCCTTTGGGGGCACGAGTAGTGTGCAACCCAGTTGGGTGGAATCCCTTAATGAGGAAAGTCGATTCTCAATGCACAAATCCTTTGGGCATAGGTAGTGCGCAACCCAATCAATAGAGATCCCTTGATGAGGAAAGTCAATTTTCAAACGACATGCTGGATAATGAAGTTCCACTTGTAGATCCTCAAATTGTTACCGCTAACTTCTTGGTAATTAACCAACATCCTCTTGGTACAACTGGCGGCGACCCCCTCCAAGAGGAATCACGCTTCGAGGTTAGTCAATGGCACCTCTCCGAATGATGTAACCTCATGAGAAAATGGAATACCCCATATTCAAAGGAAATCATTCAAAGAATCCTGATCCTCATGTGAGTATATTTGAGAGTTGTTAGTGCTCCAGTTAGCAAATCAAAATCAACTGGATGAGTTAAAGCACAATGTGTTCGCATCCACCTTGGAAACCAAAGCAAGCGGATGGAAAGCACAGTACGCAAGTGGTCATTTTGCCAATTATGCAGCATTACGTGATGCATTTCTTCAGTGGTACCACACTACCAAGATATTTTTGGAGGTGCTAGATAAGCTTCGGCCACTCAGATAGAAAAGGTGGCAGGTGGAGGATTATGTACATAATTTTGAACTCTTTGTGTGGATGGGTGGTGGATGTAGCCAATCGCCCGTCTAATGATGTTATCGTCGGCAGATAGTTCATGCATAGCTTAAAGCTGAAGTTACGTCAAGCATATGCTCTAATGGATTTAGCCAATATCGGCTTTGATGAGCTGGTGGGAGGCCGTAGTACGGTCTGATGAACGGGCGCTGGCCTCGACATACTTGCATACCAAAAAGAAACGTAAAAGTAAGAAGAAAGCACGAGCCAAAATCCACATCATTTGTCAATAGTGGGGCAGATTTCACTTCTGACACAATGAATCAGAGGATTTATCAAATGAAGATAAGAAACACAAGCACTCGAGAAGCTAAAAATCTAGCACAACAGTTGAAGAACAACTAATAGTAGCTTTGGGCAAAGTGACCAGAGAGGCAATGTGAGGTCATCTGGATCTGGAAGTCGACCCGAATTCCAGTGCGGAAAATGTTCTAAGCCTAGATATTTGAAGGAATATTGTGGAAAATGTTCTAAGCATGGACATTTGAAGGAGGATTGCATAGTAACCCACTTTTTGGCCATTTGTAATTTGACTAACCATTCAACTAAGCAATGCTATTATAATAGCCGCTTTGGAGGTAACCTCTAAATTGCATGAATAATTAACCACATAATGTGGTGCCTATCCAAACCATTATACCTTAGCCAATTGTACCAATGCAACCATTGGTAGGTGGGGCCACAGTAGCCCCAGCAGCTCTTCGCCAACCATTCGGTCGGGGAATCCACCACCAGAGGGATATCAGTGTTTTTACTACCAACGAGACAACAGGGACACCATAAGATAGAATTCCCTATATGGATCAAACATCAACAAGAGATGTAAACTCCACAACTAGCAGAGCGGATAATAGCACCCAGCTGGTGGCAAACATGGTACTCATTACTCATGATTTTAATAGTGAAAAGAATCAAGGCTCAACTATTAAAATCATGAGTAATAGTGACACGGTCCCATAAGCAATAGTGGTTTAAAGAGCTCGAGGAAACTCCCCACCCAAAATAAAAATTACCTACTGATAAGACCAATAAGAGATACGAGAGCAGGTAATGCGGATGGTAGGAGAGGCTGAGAAAAGGGAACTAGTCCCACCCCATCTGGTCACTGCTCCAACGATAGTGATTGTGCTATGGAGGAAATTCTGAAAGTAACACTAAAAGTACAAGAAACTTTCACACTTTAGCTAGGAAACAAAGCACACCGGGCCAGGACTACTTGAAGGCAAAGTCAACAATGCTATTAAATCAATGCCAAAGCCAGACAAAGGGTAGTAAAATATCACAGTATGATTTGTGGGAAGCTTTAAAATAGATAAAAATCAATATGATGCTGGACTAATTTGCTGAGACTGGTACTAAATTAATGAAAGGAGCTCCTGAGTAAGTGGATTTAATGGTATAGATGGATACAGTGAATACAAAACCAAACCAAAAGCCACCACAGGAATGGGATGAACCAGATTGGGACGACACAGTGGTTCCTAACGATGCATTCCTGGCATTCTACTGGATGAAGGGTCTAGAGTAGCAAGGAGTTGGGGCTCATGAAGTTAGACTCCACTCATTTCTCAGTTAGGATGGCAAATCGAAGCCGTGTCAAGACCTTAGGGCTGCTCCTTGCCAAATTGCGGGATGTGATTATTCCATAGTGTTTGTGGTAATCTAGATGGAGAAAATCGTTGAAGCCTATCCGATGCTACTAGGAATAGCCATGGCTACAACAAGGAGAGATAACACATAATTGGGCTACTAACCAGATAATAACATTGTCGAAACGCAAAAAGAAGATCAAGGTTATAGAGTTGCAAGCTCCAACCAAAAAGTCACTAAATCTGCCAAACCACCTTTTGCTAAAGGTTTGAATTACCTAGCAAGAGTGGAGAAGGATGAAGAAGAAAAGCTATTACATGAAAATCTGGATTTAGTCTCACTCTTTAAGTTAGATGTGTATTGCCCAATATGATCCTTCTTCCCTCATGATACAACTAGAAGTTAGTGTGACAGCCTTGTTCTAGTCATAGTAGAAGGTAATGCCAAAAAAGAGATGCACCCTCGCCATGCATAGCTGGTTTAACCCTAATTCCTGTGATTAAAAAACACTAATCTTATGATGGGTGCAACCTAATTAACAACATAATGATGATAAAAAAATTATGCTAACTAAGCTTAAGACTCAAGCACAATTAGGTTACAAGATTGAGACTTGTACTCATAGATAGGCTTGATAGCTTACTTCATTTTTCATTACTTGAAATGGTCCCCTCTTTTATATGAGGAGGTACACTCTTGGGCTTGTATCAATGTGGGATAATTCTCTTATTTTTTAAACGACAATTTGCAAAGATGTGACCAAGCTTGCCACAATGATTACATCTTGGAGTCGAGATGTTGATTGATTTGTCCCTTTAAATATCCCACCCTTTGTATACAATGCTTGCCCACTTGAATGTGATTTGAATGGTTCTTTATCCTTGAGTTTTAATTCTTGTTCAAGTAGAGATGATTCTACATCTTGAATTTCAGTGTTGGGCACATTTTTAAGTGTAGCAACAAGTGATTCATAAGGTTCTTTGTCAACACTTTTTAACAATGGCAATAGATTCATCTTTCTCGATTACTTTTTTTAATGCACTAAGTTGTTTGATACATTTGAATTTACTGATGTGTTGTGCTGCCATGGTCTCGGTCTCCTTCTTGTCAAGCTTGTAAAATTGCATGAGAAGGTTAATCTTTGAGCTCTTTGAGTCGGTGTCGAAAATCTTGTTGAGTTCTTGCCATGCCATCTTGGCATCCTTGATGCCAAAAATGTGGCTAATCACATCATCATCAAGATTTTGAGCAATGAGGCCCAATTCTTTGTTGTTTTCAAGTGGCTCAACCTCCACTTATTCATCCTCAATAAGGTTCCAAAACCCTTATGCTGCATAAGCAAGTACATGGTCTTGCTTTGCCATGTAAAAAAAACCATCACCATTAAATCTTGAAACAACTTCAACGTGCTCCATACTGAGAAGGTCTTACTAACAAGCTTTTATTTTGCTTTATTAGCAGTGTCTAATCTCATACAAATTTGTAGTGAGAAGGTCGGGAAGGTCTTTGCACGTGATAATGATTCACGGCCAGTGTCTAGTCCCAATACAAGAATGATATGAAAAAATTCTCTTCAATTGAGTAATGCAAGGAAATGAAATGAAGTTTGATGTAAAAGGGAACTTCCCACAATGAATTTACACCCCAATTTTCTAATTTTGGACTTAAACTAACCTAATTTTTGCTAACACAATAGTAATTACAATGATTAAGAGAGCTGAATCTTTGAGCTTCCAATTGAGCTTGTGAAAGTGGATATTGAAGGGGGTTTTTATATTGACTTGTTGCCCTTGATGAGCACAAGATTCCTATGAACAAAGATTAGCTCAATCCTTCAAAAAACAGGCGAAAATCAAAGATTATAGGTGCTTGTTGTTTTGATTACCCCGATCGAGATACTCCACCATTGGAGAAGCCCTTTGGTCAAGTTGGATCTTACACCATGTCCTATCATGGGCTAGAAGGGCTTGGGCCAATTTGTTACATAGACAGAGAAACAAAGAAAAAACCAGTCGAGCTACCAGTGCAGATTTTGGAAAAATTAGGGCAAAAAAGACCAAACCCTCTTGGTTGTGGTTTAGCCTAGGATTGAACAACAACCTTGTGAATCATCTTGGCTAATGAGTGAGAGGATGAGAAATGGTGAGCATTTGAAATTTGGACCACAAATGGAAGAGTTGGATAAGGTTGAGATTAGTGTATAATTAGATGATTAATAAAGTGATTGGACTAATATGAGCTAATGTTAAGCTAATGGAGAGGGGTGGCTCTGATACCATGTCAAAAAAGAGATACACCCTCACCATGCATAGCTAGATTAACCCTGATTATTATGATTAATAAACACTAATCTTATGGTGGGTGCAACCTAATTAACAACATAATGATGATGAAAAAATTATGCTAACTAAGCTTAAGACTCAAGCACAATTAGGTTACAAGATTGAGACTTGTACTCATAGAGAGGCTTGAGAGCTTGCTTTATTTTTCATTGCTTGAAATGGTCCCCTTTTATATGAGGAGGTACACTCTTGGGCTTGTACATCAATGTGGGATAAGTCTCCACTTTTCTCTGTAGCTTACATGTCACCTCAAATCTCAATAGGTAGTAGTGCAAAAGTACAAGTAGGGGTGACAACTCTAGAAGATGATCTAGAAGAGCTCAAAGCTTTTGTGGCCCATAGAAGCTATTTACAAGGCAAAAATGCAAACAAATCCACAGAGTAAAAGAAGATAAATTAGAGGACATAAAATTGGGGGATGTAGACAATCCACAAAAATTACGGGTAAGTACTAAGCTAAAAGATACTCTTAAAGGGGAGCTGTGTGAACTACTTAAGTCTTATGTGGATGTTTTTACTTGGAGATACACCAACATGAAAGGCATTGACCCGCACTTGTATCAGCATCGCATCAATTTGAAGAAGGATGTAGTTCCTATTTGTTCAGTAGAGGTATCATACAAATCCAAACTATGCCATACAGGTTAAGGAGAGAAATTGATAAATTATTACAAGTTGGGTTTATTTACCCCATGAATAAAGCTTGTTGGCTGTCACCAATTGTAATTATCCCCAAGAAAAATGGCAAATTAAGAGTCTTTATAGATTACAAGAAGTTAAATACAGTGACATGGATCCCTTTCCATTGTTGTTTATAGATTCCTTATTGGATGTGGTAGCGGGTCATGAGATATACTCTTTCCTTGATGGATTCAACGGATATAAGTTCTAATGGCTCTACAGGATTGGGGGAAAAATGTTTTGTGATTGAATGGGGAGTGTTTACGTTGAACGCAATGATGTTTGGACTAAAGAATGCTCCAAAAACCTTCCAAAGGATAGTACAAGAGATATTTAATGAATATTTGGCGAGTTTCTCTTTTTGGATGATTTTAGTGTTTTTGGAAAGGAAGTGGCTCACCTATTACAACTGTGAGATTATGTTTGGAGAAGTGCCAAAAGGCTCAATTGAGCCTCAATCTAGCCAAGTGTGCTTTTGTAGTTAATACCGAAAACTTCTTGGGAACATTGTATCCAAAGATTGCTTGGTCATGGATCCATATAAGGTGGAAGTCATCAGGTCTCTAAGTAATCTTGGTAATACAAAGAAGCTTAGCAAATTTCTTGGGTAGATCTGTGAGTATAGTCAATTTCTCCGATACCTGGCTGATGTGGCACATCCTCTCCATGCTCTGATGAAGCAAGATATAGTCTATGAGTGGATAGAGGAATGCAACAAAGCCTTGCAGCTCAAACTAATGCTCATGGTAGCCCCACTCTTGCAAGTGCCGGATTGGTCTAGGCCTTTTCATGGATTACCTGGTGAACCGTAACTATCTCGTGAGGATCTTTCCAATGGTTGAGCTCGTAACCCTTGAGGTATCTAAGCTCTATAACACCTTGGGAAGCAATTCCACTGCGTCTCCGTGTGGGAACGTTATCACACCGCCGCATTGCACTACGGGTCCTCGTCCCTCCTCTCACCTCATTTCAGTCACACACACTAGAATGCATTAGGGAGAGAGATTAGCAAGAGGATTAGAAAGAGCAAGACTCGAGTGCAAAATGGGAGAGTATGTTGTATTATGAGAGAAATTCACTTATATACATGGCCATAAGTGTTTACACCACTTAAACTATGGCCGGCCGGGTACTTTAGGCTCATATGAGGTCTAATGCGTACAATGAATACTCTCATAATATATCCATGAAGTACATTACTTAGGAATTCATCCTATCTTGCTACCACTCGCTCTTGAAGCGAGAATCGCCATAAATACTCTGTCACACCATTACGGGTGCCCGTCCAAGTTGTAGCTTTGGATACTATTGCTTCATATCTTGAATGTATGACCCTTTGGTGTATCTACCGTGACTCCTTGATGTAAGATAATGGCGGTAGCTCTTGTTAATCCTAGAATTGGATTAACATTTTTTGACACCTTTTCTCTTCTGGATCTCCCCCTGTATCAACGTGATCGGCTTACCTTTTCATCAGTAGGCCTGCGCATGGCCTTTACACATTATCCACCTACTTATCAGCTAATGTGTCTTTTTCTCCTTTAAGTTTGTCCATGTAGTGAGACTGCATAGGGCGTAAAAAACTTGTCCCGTATTTGCCTCAACCCCATTGTGAAACACTTTCAAGTGCTTCACCCTATCTTCTTTGCTCTACATAACTCTGATATGGTATGGCTCCAACTGTAAGCCATTGACCCAGCTTGGATGCATCTTGCCCATCAAGATCATTAAATTGGTAGCTTCCATTATAAAAAGCTTCATAAACAATATAAGGACCTTCTCACTTCACTCTAAACTTGGCCTAGAAAGTGGTATCAAGAGCACTGTTATATCTTAACAAAAGCATACCTTTCTATAAGTTCTTGGTACCTAGTTTCTCATTGAATGCTTTATATCTCTTCTGACTAGTGTTCTCATACCACTTGATGGCTTCATCCCTATCCAAAAGAAGAGCGTGGAGGCTAGTTCATCTCTTATTCTCTTGTTCCCCTTGTGCTAAACCATGCTACAAGATAAAATCAAGCATAGGGAGCATGATATTAATAGGAAATACACACTGATCACCATAGACTAGATGATAGGGAGTGAATCCTGTAGCATTCTTTTTGACACCATGATAGGGAGTGAATCCTATAGCATTCTTTTTGACACCCTGTATGCCCATAAAGCCTTGTCCAAATACATATCCCAATCCCTTGGATATTCTTCCTTGCAATACGCCATTAAAACTCTCCACAACCCCATTACATTGGGGATGACATCTTGTCAAGATCCTTCATCACATTAGCCCTAAACTCTCTTCCTTGATCAGTAACCAGCTCTATAGGGACTCCAAAATGACAACATATTAGTAACCAGCTCTACAGGGACTCTAAAACAACAACAAGTCATCTCATAAAGGAACTTACACACCTGTTTTGCTGTAGCACTACTTGTTGCCTTGGCTTTCGGCCACCTAGTTAGATAGTCCACCAGAGTGATAATCTAGTGCTTCTTGTTTCTGGTCCTTAAAAGAGGTCCTATAACATCCATGCCCCTCTTTTCAAAATCTCCATAGCTCAAGGTATGATGCATAGGCTTTGGAATCAACACCCTTTTTTGGAAAGCCTGGCACTCATTACAACTCCTGCACCAATGATTAATATCTTGGTTCATGCTTGGCCACATAAGCTTGGCTGTCAAGATCTTCCTCTTTGTTGTGATGTTAAATCCATAATGGCCTCCACATACCTCCTCATGGCAAGCCTTTAAGAAATCGCGAATCTCATCATGACATAAAAATCTTTGCATGACACCATCAGTCCCTTTGTGATAAAGGTGATCACCAAAATCAAAACATACCTCATGGCTCTCTTGACAATCGCTTTCCTCTTTGAAGCATCCAAGTTATTTCTTGCAAAACCTATAAGAAGAACATGATCTTCCTCATGAAGATACTCTCTATCTTGATGCAAAAGCTAATGCACCTTTATAGCATGCACATCTTTGGTAAAGACTTGGCTTGCCAATTCATGGGCTCTCTTGTTGTCATCCCTGGGATACATGTATTTGGAAAGCTTGAAAATTGTTAAGAAGCTTTCTTACTTTAAAAACCAGCCCTTCATCTCATCTTTGTTGACCTTCCAAGTTCCTTGTACTTGCCATGGCATCACCTTTGATCAGCCTTACGACCTCTCATTTTTTGCACTCTTTAAGACCCAAACATAGGCTAAGATATTCAGCCTCATTGTTGCTCTTTACCTCTATCTCTTGACAACCATACCATAGCTCTTTCCCTTGCTCATCAATAAAAAGAAATCCCACTCCTCTTTTATCGACACTTCTCTTAAAAGCTCCATCAAAAAACAATATACCATCGATGTGCCGCAACTCCTCATGCAGGTTAGGACTAGGTACAACTTGCTTCTCAACATCCTTGATAGACTTGGGCTTTACCTGAACTTCCTTATAGGTGAGCATATCAGCCATGTGAGTTCCCACACTATCCTCTTTGATCAAACTCATATTAAACTCTTAATCCACCTTTTCACCTTTAGGTTATCACTTGGGTATCTCATGGCATGAGGGAACAAACTACAAGAGGTAAGTACCACAAAAGATCTATAAATCAAATAATATTTCAGCCTTTTAGTAGCATAAACAAGAGTCCAAATTAGCAATTTGATCTAATGCCATGACCTCTCCATCTCACCCATTGTCCTGCTAATGTAGTAGATAGGCCTCATGTATGACTGCTTTGTGCCTCTTTGCATAAGCATTGCCCCTAATGCATGCTTTCCAACACTGAGGCTCAAATAGAATACTTGGGTACAATATGGGGACACCATGATAGGAAGAGTGGAAAGCATATCCTTGATGCTCTCAAAGGAATTCTCCTCCACTTGACTCCACATAAAAGGATGCTATTTACTAGCTTTCTATAAAGGGTAAACTTGCAACAAGCATACAAAAAGACTTGGACAAATACCTGAGTTTTTGGACAACACTTTATAAGCTCCTTAGTTAGTTTTTGGCAAAATTCCCACTTTGTAGGATCTGGATCTATGCCATTCTCACTCACTTCATGACCCAAGAGTACTGCCCTAGCCCTTGCTAGTTTGCACTTAGCCAGATTGAGTTGGGCTTCATCTTTGTCAAGTCTTTTAATTAACACTATGTCGAGCCTCTCCACATGTATTTATGTGTCACTATAAACACAAAAAATCATCTTAAAAAATTCTAACAAAGGATCCAAGATATGGGCCAAGAACGCTATCCACCTAGCTTTGAAAAAACTGGCATATGCATGAAGAAGCCCGAAGGACAACCCTGTAACAAAACACCCCCTAAGGAGTGATAAAATTGGTTTTTTTTGGGGTCTTTTGGGGCTATTCTAATATGAAAATAGCCACTAAATCCATTACAAAATGAATACCTCGCATGCCCTCCAACTTGGTCTAGTATCTCATCTTGGAATGGGAGAGGATACTGAAGCCTCTTCGTTGGCTACATTAAGAGGTTTGTAATCCACACAAACCCTTCATTTATTACCCTTCTTAGGTACAATGACTATAGGGTTAACCCACTTTGCATCATGAATCAGGCATATAAAACTAGCTTGTAACAATTTGGTGACTTCTATGTCCAAAACCTATTTCTGAACAATACCTAGCCTCCTTAGCTTTGAGCCACTGGTTTTGCACCTTCTTTCAGCTTTTTCCCATGAACCACACTTGAAGTTCCCCTCATTTGATTGTAATCTTTTGCAAATAGCTTTGGATACCTGTCAAATAAATCCCCATACTTCTCTTTTTCCTCACAGTGTGGCTGATGAGCCTAACTGAGTCAGCATGTTTGGCTTATAGCGGATTTTCTTGTGTGTGCCCACATGGTGGATGGGCGGACGGTCAAGTGGGCGATTGTCCAAGAGGGTGGGTGAGATCGGTCCTTGAGTGAGAAACCTATGAGCATGATGGATGCATTTTGATCATAACTTCCCACATGAGAACCTTCTTTAAAAGTCTCAATGGTGAAAGCCTCATGTTTGGTACACTTGTGCATTTATGTCTAGTGCTTTCTTGATCCTTTTGTAGCTTCTTTTGAAATGCCTGTTCTGTATCTTGTGCAACGACCATCTCCTGACATATCATTTTTGAATGTGTTTGTCTCTCCTCTTCTAGGCACTTCTAGTTGACTTGAGCTCAATGGAGTTTGTTGCTTCCTTCCCAATGGCTTACTTTGTAAGTTATACCCTGCAAGCACTAATGCATTTACCTCCTCAATTGTCAGATTTGTGCCTTCAACCCACTAGCCATATAGTAGGCACATTATGTGGGGGGATGGTCAATGTTCTTGTCCACAGCCCATGTATGCATGATGTCATTATTGCAAAACCACATCATTTGACTAGTTTTTCCAGCAGCATAGGACCTTGTTGAAAAAAAAGATTGTGCAGGTACTCCTTTTGCACATCCTACAATCATGCGACCACACGTACTAATACCTATATAACCCAAACACTTTACTCTGCTACCCTTTGGAGTTCTCCTAATTGCCCAAAATGTCTTGTGTATGGGTGCTTCCTTTATGATTTTGTCACTCGATTCATTTCTTGTGTCCACATCTTCTTCGATGAAGGCTATTTTCTTGCGATGTCCAATAGACTTCCTATCTCTCACGTGCACGTTGTACTCACGTTTATGACTAGAATCATCATCCATATCAATTACATTACATTGTTGTCTCTTGTGTTGGGCTGATTCCCGATCACCTACTAAAGGTGTTGGGGCCTTATACATAGGTGTGCTTGTAGTGTTACTCTTTACTGTCCTTACAACTTGTGCTGGGCTTGGAGTATGCGCATTTTCCCTCTCAATGAGCTTTTCAAGACTTGGGCCTGCTTTGATATGCTTGCCCATCATGTATGAATTTTTCTTTGCACTTTGTAATAAAGCATTAGCCATGTATGATACACATGCTTTGTAGAGAGTTATGTTTTGTTTGAAACCCTCCTTGGCTAACCAGCTTCCATGTGTAGACTTTGACAAGTTTGTTCGTGGTGTACATGACTGATTACCACTCTTCTCCACACCTATGCAATAGTTAGAGACATATTAGAAACATCAATAAAGATACTGGTTTTAAAGACACTGGTTCTTATACTTACATTCCGAAATCATTACATTGCCCCAATGTGTAATTCGCACTTCCCACCAGCTCAACCAAAGTTCCATGGTGGTAGGTATATCTGAATCTTTTACATTTCCACTATGCCACCATTGTCGGATAAGTTGCCCTTGAGCTAGTGTAGCCTTTTTTGTTGACTCGGTCTGCCACTTCTCGCACATGCTCTTATGTATGCCTAGGAAGGCCTTTATAACGTACTTTGCAATATGTATATTTAGGCTTTGTGGCCCAATGAAATAAACATGAGCATTCCTAATCTTTCATGTCTTGTCCTTCATTGTAAACTTCTCTAATGGCATTCCAATTTGCTTGGGCTTCATCTGCCCCATGAAACCAAAGAAGTCTACCTTTTCAAATCCGTGTGCCACCATGACATTATTTATGCACTCCCAAAACAATACTTGGGAAGTCTTGTCCTCCTCTCTTCATCTCGCAGTTGCAATAGGTAGAAGCTCTTGCAGGCTGTAAAGTCAATATGCTAAAAGAGGTAATAACAAAAAACTATTTTTTTTCAAAATAGCTACAAGCCATTGTTACTCAATCCATGATGCATCTAGTGTGGTCAAATTGGATCTAAGCTCTTCTTAGATCACCATTCCCTGAATGCCTCATTCTATTGACGAGTTCGACGCTTGAGGCTGGTCCCTTAGTAGACATCTTGAAAACAAAACAACGTTCAGTTTCATTCCCTTAACCTGGAAATCAGCTCAAATGTTGAAAATCTTAAAAAATAAAACAAATATTGATTGAAATGCTTTCGTCCAGGTTATCCAAGTGCTAACACACCAATCTTTCCACCAAAAATAACCAAAAATTAGATATTCACCACACTTTTCTTCACTTTGTAGCAATCTCCTCCATTCATGGCTTCACCCAAAACGTTAATAGAAATGAAAATAAAGATTGTGAAAGCATACAAGGAAGGAGCATAGCACTCTAAGGAGATGGAAGAAAGCTTCTTGCCGTCGATAGTCGCACCAAAAATGTTATGGACTATTTCTACTCTCCCAAGAACTCTCCCAATTTAGTAGACAATGAAATAGACTACAATTGTTGTGCGATTCTTACCTTGCTTCCAACTTAGGATCTTTTTGACCTCTAAGCACCACTTGTGGTTGCTAGCTCCAATCTCCCGAATCTCCTCCTTGTTGTTGTAACCTTTAAGAAGTTAGCTTCACTTCCATGCAAGGACTCACCTCTCTCACTCTTTCTCACTCTCTTATAATAAACAATAGGCACATGCACCAAGAATCATACACTCTACTCTCAACTCTCTCTCTCTCTCTCTCTCTCTCTCTCTCTCTCTCTCTCTCTCTCTCTCTCCGATCACAAGAGAGCAAGTAGATAAGAAAGATTTAATTGGCATAAGGGGGATTGTGTCTTTACATTATGTGAGATTCACTTATATATAATTGGGCCTTATTCACACTTGGTTGCATAAACTTAACCCTGATCTACTAAGCTTGGTCTAGCTTTTTTCATAATATATACAATGTTTTTTATAGTGCCATTTTACATAACGCTTATTATCTTGCTCCTATTTGTAATGGCAGTGTCTTTGTTAAAAGCCAAAAATGGGCTTAACATAAACTTGGTCATTTGTCTTGTCAACTTTTTGCATAGTATATATAATGCTATTACATAACACTTCTTATGCTACTCTTGTTTGTAGTAGGGAGTGCCTTTGTTAAGCCCAAAATGGGCTTAACATCAGGTAGCTCACTAGCCGTGAGAGGATTGGCCAACTAGTTGGTTTGCAAGCTGAGAAAATAGCTAGCTAGTTTGGAAACCAAATTGAGAAAACAACTAGCTAGTTTGGAAACCACGTTGGTTGTTGTCACTCTGCCATTGGGTTGGCTATTACAAGCTACCCTCTAGTGGTAACCAACCTAGTGGCACAAAGTGAACCATTGACAAAGCACTCACCACCCAACCCAATGTAGATCTCTACATATATCGAGATAAGAGACTCATCTCTTCTCTAATATATTTATGCTATGCAATATCACCACAAATGTCTAATTTAATGTTGGTTGATGAGTTTAACAAGGATCCTGCAGGGGATTTTTTATGGTAATAAATTTATAGTGGTCAACCTTGATAATATGTAAAGCTTACTGGGGGTTAAGCTTTATGTATATCTAGGTTGATGAGGATAATACTTATCATGTATGGGATTCATAGTGATAAATGTATAGTGGTCAAACCTAGATAATATGTAAATCTTATCAAGGAAAGCTTCACATATTGATGATTAGGTTGATCATCGCCAAAAATATATCACCACTATAAATAGACCTCACCACCACTATAAATATATCACCACTATAAATAGACCTCCCATGTCTACTTAAAAAGACATATTATAAGTTAAACACATGAGAACACACTAGTGATGTTGAGGGTGGTGAGATGTTCATAGTAGTAAGATCAAAGTAGCACATAAGCAATACATGGGTAAGCTTACATCTTGCTACCATAAATATCTCACCACCACAAATGTGTATTTTGATGCAAGTTAATGGGGATAATAGGGAGCCCACTCATGAATGAGAGAGAGAGAGGGGCATTTTCCAAGCAAGGATGATCTGATGTGTGTTTGAAATTGCCTTCAATGTGGGCTACATATCCACAAGGTTTTCTACTACATACCCATAAGTTATTCTATCTCATTTGTGGATAATTATTAATAAATGTTTTATGAATTCTATTTGTCAATGATGTAACTCTTATAATAATATGTATAAATATTTTTCTATCTGAGTAAGCATGTATATATTAAAAGATATAGTACATGTGGCTATACGCACAAGTTTTTTTATCTATATACCCACAAGTTATTCTATCTTATTAATGGATAGTTATTGATAAATGTTATATGCATTTTTATTTGATGCAACTCTTATAATATATATAGCTTTTTTCTATCTCAACATACATATGCATAACATAAAACCCATGTATACATGTTAAAGGTGTTTAGGCTAGACCTTAGGAGGAATTACTTTTATCATATGTATCGTCTTTAGTCTATTTTTGATGTTTGTCTATTTTGATGACTTTTGGAATCTTGGAAGTAGAAGGTCGTAGCTTTTCATAGCACGGCAGATGTTCAGTTATGGCGGATACATGTAGCTATGAGCGGATTCCAGAATATCAGATGCAATTTGTCAATCTGTTTGTCTTATTCTGTGTTTCAGATCTTTTGTGTAATTCATACTTGAGTGCAGTAGATATGCAGTGATGTAGATAGAGAAATGTCTGTGATGTGTGAATGAAGTTCTGTGTAAATTTTGATTATCTCAATTGTCAGATAGAGTGTCATTTGAAATGTCAAACTGTGTAACTGTTGCTTGGCTATGTAACCATTGTACATTGGCGATCATGGTGCTTATGATGGGTGTTCATGGTCGAGTTTGCTTTCTTCTGTTAGAAGGACGGGTGCCAAGAATATGCAGAGTAGCAGTAGAAGTGATGGTTGTAGAGGTGGTTATGTTTTCTTGGTTCGGGCTGGAGAATTCACAGCCATTTCTTCATTCATATTTCACAAGGTGGGCAGCGAGGCGGCAAGGTTTGCAGCAGAAGATGATTAGAATCAAGAACGAGGTGACGAAATTGGAGTCAGAGGGTCGACAAATCTGATTTGCAGATAGAAGTGAGAATTTGTAGTCAGTTCTGTAGTCAAAATTCAAAAACAATATCTGAATCACAGATGACATTTGATTTGCAGACTGAATCTGCTTTGCAACCAGAAGGTAAATTTTTCAAGGAGAAATCATAATATTATCAATTTAAAATATTTCAATCAATTTTAAGCAGCCAATTAAATGAACTTTGCGGATCCCGGTATAGCATTCGTGGCTCTCCGTTTAGCAAATTTAATGGGTCTCGGATTGGTGTGGTGCATCTTTCTTGAGGGATGAATATGATTGTTGTATTTTAATTATGTGAGTGTGTCATGGGGGGTAAGAAGAAGAAGAAAAAATGTGAGGTTTGCATGAGTCGGAAGCATGAGGTAGAGGATTGTCCATGTGCAATTGATGAGTGCTCAAAGGGAGATGCATCATTAGGAACTCAATGGAGTCTTTTTGGGCCCTTTAATTTGCCATGAGGTTATGGAAACGTTTAACTTTTTGACAAATAAGAGCCCGCCATGTAAGCAAAAACCATTGGTGATTAAGAGAGGTGTAAGAGTGGTCAAAGGGTGCACTTTTCCCCCCAAAAAGGGGGAGGGGCAATTTTACAATTTTCGGACCTCCATAACTTCTACATATAAGCTCCGATTTGAGCGGAGATTACAGATCCGTGATCTACGCATCAAGAGCTTTCCATAGATATGTTACATGATATGGTTTTATCTGCTAGATTTTAAATTCCATTTTTCTCCCAAAATTCAAATTCGAATAAAGTAGTCGTTTTGAAGCTTCAAATTAGAAAACGTTTCTTCTTAAGAGAAAAGGTTTGACTCCCTTAAACTGCCAAATAAAAGGGCCCCAGAAGACTCCATTGAGGTCTTAATGGTAGGAAATGGTGTATGGTTGACCTATGCACAAAGTTTCATAAAATTATCCATAAAGTGCATACAGCATCAGCTTGGGAGGAAATGAAGAATGCATTGGGAAGGTTAGATGACTTTGAGGATGTCTTGGAGAGTGCATATGAATGGTTAGCTGATCACAAAGGAGACAGGAGAAAGTCATGTTCCAGTAGGAAAAGCATTGGGAAGTTACAAAAAGCATGTGAGAAGTGGAGAGATGCATATGCGGATGAGTTTGAAGGGGAGTCAAGTGATGATGATGACATTTGGATTGGCATGGAGTTTGAAAGTCATCAAGTGGGAGTACCAAAGATGGTGGAGAAGGAGGTGCAAAAGGAGCTTGGCCAAGAGAGCCTCAAAGAGCCCTTAGATACCCCTAATCTACCACTAGAGTATGCTCATGCACAGTGACTGTGGAATTTCTGTCAAACATATCTACACAAGAGAATTTGCAGTTGGAAGATGTTGCGGGATCGATACATGAATCCCATAAACAGATTTTGAACTTAGAAACCCAATGTGCTGAACAAACCTTACAGGAGTTTACACATGCTGATTGTGATGGTTTGCGAATTCAAGCAAAAAGTCAGACCATTGTGTCTGATGTTGCCGATGACCATGGAAATCAGATTTTTGATTTTGAATGTTTTGTAGGACATATTTTGATGTCACAGGTTGATATTCAACAAGGGGATGTTTCAATTACAGAGAATTTGAACAAGCAGATTGCTTTTTGTTTTGGACTAAATTGGGCTGAATCAGATAAAGGTCTTATCGATCAGATTGCTTTTTGTTTTGGACTGAATTGGGCTGAATCAGATAAAGGTCTTATCGATCAGATTGAGCAAGGGGATTGTCAAGAGCAAGTCATTGAAGAGTATAAAGCAAGTTTGACAAGTTTGGAGGATCAGCATATGATGTTTGACATGCAGGATGATGCAATTTCAAGCCTTAGCTCGATGGATGTGCATTCTGAACGAGATGTGGGACAGGTTGTTGTCAACCCAAACATACTTTTGTCAGAGGATGTGTGTTTTAAAGCTGATGAGCCAATAGAAGTGGATTCTTACAGAATGGGTTGTCAGATGTGGATGACGAGTTGTCAGAATTCAGATTCTCATATGTTTCCAATTTTATGCATAAGCCTCATGCATAGCTTTATGTATAAGGCCTTATACATAAGGCCTCATGCTTAAGGCCTCATGTATAAGGCCTCAATTTTGGCTTATCTCGTCAGAGCTTGATATGTAAATTTCACATCTTGCAATATAATTTGGCCATCTAAATGATAGTTGAAATAAGTGTCAAAATGCCAGTCAAAATAGTAGCCGAAATATCAGTCGGGATCAGAGTCGAAATGTCAATCGAAATAATCGTCGAAAAATGAGTGGTAAATTTACTTTTTTCGATGCTTGTTTCGACGCTTATTTCGGTGACTATTTTGACGTTTCCATTTTGACGCGTATTTTGATGTTTAGGGGATTTTAAGCCTAGTTCTAAAGTGTCAAAAAAAGCATGGATAATGCCCCCCCCCTCTTTAGTGATATGAGGTCTTTATAAACTATGATGATAGCTTTTAATTTTGGAGAATGAATGTGAGATTTTTTTGGAAAAAGGCATATTTTAGTCACCTTAATAATGAAAAGGACTCCTCTCTCTCTTTCTCTCTCTCTCTCTCTCTCTCTCTCTCTCTCTATCTCTCTCTCTCTCTCTTAAATTTAAATCCTTCTCTCTCTCTCTCTCTCTCTCTCATAAATTTAAATCCTTCTCTCTTGCTCTCTCGCTCGCTCTCTCTCTCTCTCTCTCTCTCTCTCTCTATATATATATATATATATATATATATAATAAAGTTAAATCCGTCTCTCTCTCTCTCAAAAAATCAGGTAGCCCTTCATGAATTTTCACCTTGATTAAATTTATATGTTTTTTATATGTTATATAACTTATAAGAAAGGTATAAACAACAATACTTTAAAAACATTTGTTATAGCTAGTATTTTGAGAATAAGTGGCTGAACGCCCACACCTTTTAATTAGTCCATATAATGAATAGCTGCCTTTTTATGAATACATAATATTTTGCTCTGCTTTGAAAGTTAAAAATTAACTAAGTTAATTGTAATGTTCATTTTTATTTCCAGTCTTTGTTAATATACATACTCCACCGTCGCTTTAGTAATGCGAGAGTCATTTCCCTTTATGGCCATGTCAAGCAAGGATGCTGTCATCAAAAGTGGATTATTGCTGAAAATACAATTTCTAGGTAGTTCTTTCTTCCTCCAAAGCTTGCTTCCGCAACATTTGAAGCTTGTTGGATTTCATGTACTTGTTGAATGTGGTCCATAAAAATAGAAGTGCCTACACCTTCCTAGTGGGATATTGAAGGACATGAGCATCCACAACATACATTTTGGTGCACAGTAAATCCACACCATTTATTTTGGTGCATAATAAATCCACACCATTTATTCAAGACAGTGAAGATGAAAAGATACCATCCTTCAAACTTGTTGAAGGAGATGAGGACCCCACTAATGAAGAGAAGGAAGAAACTACAAATGCACATAAATCTGTAGCAGTCCCATGTATTGTTATACCATCAAACATTGTGGTTTTGGACTCAAGTGATGAGGATGTGAGAGAGAATCTAGTATAAAGTATATTGCCTTTGATACTTAAAATTAAAGGAGTGAAAGTTTTAAAATCTTGGCTATCTAGTTCAACAGGACCCTATCAAGTAAACCAGCTACTCGTTGAATACAATGGAGATATTTTGATGGAGTTTCCACCTACTTTTGGCAAGTGCAAGAATATGGATGGAGTGGAGGAGAGTTTAGATGGTCACATTTGGACACGACCTGAAACCACCAATATGGTTGTTGATTAATCGCTTAGTAAAGCTTAGCTATTGTATGGGGTGACTATAGTGTCCAAGGATAACATGCAGCTATTATCAAAACAATAAGAAGTTTAATGAATGTTTTTTCCATGGATACCTTGATAAGAAAGTATCAATAGGAGACACTTGTGACATGGACGATAAGAAGATAACATGTCACTATTGTGCAAGAAGTCAGTTTATTGAATGGACACATATAATTGCCTTGTGTATTATGTCTTGCCAAAAGATGAAACAATGACAAGATTAATAGTTCATGTTGGTGTGCACCAGCATGATGTACAACCTGGCACATCTAAAGCAGGAATCGAAAAAATAAGACATTTAGTGGGGAATATTTAAAAAATGGATAGTTTTGGTGGCCCAAGGAAAATCCAAATGACTATGGCACGACATCGGATAATGGAGTCATTGGTGCATAGACAAGATGACGAGCAGTTCAAAACATTGGGAGATACAAAACTCACTAATTTTTTGGAGGAATTGATGCCCCTTGTCTAGAATCAAAGGTTCACAGATGTTAATATTCTTTTTTGTTAGAATTCGTGGTGCTCATGCTAGATCAAGTATGTGGAGGAGAGGGACTCACAAAATACAAGAAAAATATCTTGTTTATTAAGTTGTTTATGAATACAACTAGGCCCTGCATCCCATAGACATGGTCTTCATAGGACCCCATACATCTGAATAATGCACAACATCTAGTGCATTTTTGCTCACATATCTGTTACGTGGAAATACATGCTTTGTTTGCTTTCCAAATTGGCATGCTTCACATATTCTCTGCATACCTTCAACTTTAAATTTTGGCAGCCCTGTCACAATTCCTTTAGTCTGCATAGACTTTATTCTCTGCACATTCACATGTCCAATTCTTTTATGCCAAATGTTTGTGTCTACAACAATTCCTGAACCATTTGCAAACATTACAGCACTTACTTCAGGCATATTTACATTCAACGTAAACATTCTGTCCACTCTATTGCCTTTTGCAACCAACCTGCACTTGTCTTTAAAGTCTTCAACATAACAACCATCAGGATTAAACCGAACCTGCAAACCCTGCTCAATCATCTGGCCAACTAAAACTAGATTCTTTGTTATGTTCGAAACATGAAGTACATCTGCAAGGTACTTCACTTTGCCATCCTGCATAGACAATGGCACATCTCCAACACATGGGCAATTGGATGAGCAGTGTCATCTCCTGTTTCCACAAAACCTGGTCTCTCAAGGTTCTTCATCTCCTTGAACCACTCCCCATGACTTGTCATGTGATTCGAAGCACCTGAATCAACGTACCATACATCATCTTTATGTGCTGCTTCAACATTTTCAGACATGGCATTCACGACATGCTGCATAACAAACAACCTTTCATTATCCTCATTGTTTTTGCTCGAGGATGCATAGTTGTTTTGCTGCAATTTCCCATTTTGCATGTCAGCGTGCTTCTTATAACAATCTGCCTCTGCACATGTCCAGGCTTACCACAATAAAAGCATCCACGTGTATCATTATACTACCTTTGCCAATTTCCATGACCTCTTTGACTCCCCCTGCCTCTGAATTGGCTCCCCCTGCCTCTGAATTGGCCTCTTCCACCTGCATGTTGTTGTTGTTGTTATTGTGAATTCTGGGATTGTTGTTGTTGCTGCAGCTAGCCATAATTATGATTACCTGTTCGGCCACCTCCTTGACCGCATCCACGTCCTCCTCTACCTCGTCCTCTTCCTGAACTTATGTAAAAGGCCTGTTGCTCTGAATTGTTTTTGTTTTGTGAAGACTATTGGTCTTCACCCAAGCTCTTCTCTTCTATTATCAACATAGACACCAAATCTGTAAAATTGGGAATGTTTTTCCGAGTCTGAAGAGACGTCTTAAACGCCTTGTATTGTGGCCCGAGACCACGTAGACAGACTTCCGCCTTATCATCATGATCTACTGAAACACCAATAGATGCAAGGGATTCCACAATACCCTTTATCTTCAATGCATAGTCATTTACAGACATACTTTTTTTCTCCACAGTATGAAGTTTATTCTTCAACTATATCTTGCGTGCCTTGTATTCGTTTCATAGAGTTTTACCAAGGTGTCCCATGCCTCCTTGGGGGACTTGGCATCCTGTATGTGCCCAATCATAGTGTCTTGTATACTGATACAGAGCCAATACATAACTTTTCTGGCTCCTTGGTTCCAATCCTTGAACTCTTTCACATCTATAGCAGTCGGATTGATCTCCGGTATCTCCGGTGCCTCTTCATGCTCACCTTCTATATAGTCCCAATAGCCCTTTCCCATCAGGAAATTTGTCAGCCTGAACCTCTAAGCATGGAAGTTGTTCTTATTAAGCTTCTCAGCAACAATCTGGGTTACTCCATCATTTGACATCTTGCCAGACACACAAATGTACCAGAAACAGCACTCTGGTTTGTCCTGCACAAACTGCTGTATTTTCTGCAGCGGTACTGTAGTAGACTCAAATGTCACAACCAGTGACCTTAATGTGCATACATACACCCAATGGCAACTGTTGACCTCCTTGTAGCACACACAGCGTCTGCATAGCCAATCTATCTTCCTGTAATTCTTAAAATAGAGTTCTACAGAGAATCGATGACTTACCTCCTACAGTACTCGAAATCGCTCGCTTTCTAAAAAACGGAGGTCGAGACGCGTCCGAAACGCGTTTTCGGCCCAAAAAATTTAGTCCGATATAGGATAGAATAGTTGCCCTATAGCTTTACTCCCGCGAAGAAAGCTCCTCAAGCAGAGATCGTTTGCCGGTGCCTCCTGTAGAGCTCCCGACAGGGTGTAGTCACACCAACACAAATAGGAAAGAGTGGTTGAAGCTCTTACCCTTGTACCGCTTCCTGTGCTTCTCTTGCTTGCAACGCAGCCCTTAGCATGAACCAGGCTCTGATACTATGAAAAGATGCAGGGGAGAAGAGAGCTTGAGCTCTTGCAAGCGCACACACACTCACAAAACCCTAATAGAGAACACACAAGGTGAGAGGTTGAAAATATTCTTCTTCTTCACTCAACACTCAACACACCATATACAAAGATAAGAGTACTCACATATGAAAGGTACTCAACCAAATACATAATAGGGTTCTCTATAGTGTGAACCCAACTAAATGAGCTGGCGCTATAACTAAATGAGCTGGCGCTATAACTATGCCAGTCTCTAGGCTGTCACACAACCTGTCATCCCACTGGCCGCATATCACCCATGATCTCACCAACCATGCCAGTGTGGTGTAAGTGTGGGGCCTTTCCCCCAGGCGGGTCATCAGTGTCCACCGCCTCACTAGATGAGCTCGATATCTCAACAGGTGAAGGGTACAAAAGAAAGATATCCCTCTATGATGCTTGTGTGATAGACATTGTGAATTTGTACATGCAATGCACCAAACAACTTGGGTAATTGACAAGATGGTACAAAGGAAGTGGGCCTGACATGGAGTCCTTTTTAAATAAGGTTTCAGCTAGAAAGACTACATCACTTGTTGTAGTTGCCTATGCTATGCATGGGGCTGTTGTTTTGCAGGCACTCCAATGTTTGAGGAGCCTAGTCTTCATGGTTATAAGGAGACAGTGCAAAGGAAGAGGAAATCAAACATTGTGAACTCTTCACACAGGCCAGGCTCTGTTATGGATGCAAGACAATGCAAGGAATGAGGGCGCCCACACAAAATTAGATTTGAGAATGAAGTATTTGCCTTTGATATGGGGGGTCATATACATATTGACGTGGATCCATTGGACAAGGAAACTACTCAAGATGGAGAGAAAGGAAGCTTGGAAGAACTCTTTTCTGAGCCACAGGGGATGTTGGAGAAAGAGGTGGACAAAATGAATTAGGCATTTCGAAGGATGCCTATACATTGTTCTAGGAAGTGCTTTGGGGTTATTAAAGGTACGAAGTGCAACAATATCTTACAAAAAGCCATTCACCTAGACTAGTTGTTCCTAGTTTTTGGTTTGTAACAAGAGAATATCTAGGCTCAACAAGACCTAAAGCTCAATGGATATAGTTCTATCCTAATGTTAGTTACACTTTGCATGTAGATCCGTGTGTGAAGCTTGTTCTAGATCTCCCAGCTTATTGGCCATTACAAAGAGGCACAAATGTCAGCAGATCTGAATTAGCACATATTCTTGAAGCATGTTTCAAACTACACTCTATACCAGCAATTTCATCTCATGAGAGGAGAAAGAAATGGAGACATGGCATCTCAAAAGATCTCAAAAGAGGCAGAAAAAAGTTGTTACAATGAATGCTATTGTACTTGGTGAGTGTACCATCAAACCTAATTCTCATGTGATTTTTCAGGTGTATATTGAAAACTCTTATGATGTGCACATCAAGGCAGAACCTCTGTGCACATGCCCATATTTTCAGAATAGAGAGGAAAAGAAAAAGCCATTCCTTGCATGTAAACACTTATACTTCATATATATCAATGTGCTAGGTTTGCATGTAAAGAAGCATATGGTTATATATAAGCCCATACTTTCAGAACATGACATATTTTTTGTCCTTAGCTAGCCTCGCCTAATGAAAGAAATGTAATGACACCTCCCTCCCTTCTAGTTATTAGGTTTTTGTCAATGGCCTCCCTTCTTTTGTCCTTTGCATGCAAAGAAGCATATGGTTATACGTTAGCCCATACTTTTAAAACATGATGTATCTTTTGTCCTTAGCCTCGCCTATGAAAGCAATGTAATGACACCTCCCTCCCTTCTAGTTATTAGGTTTTAATCGATGACCTCCCTTCTTTTGTCCTTTGCATGCAAAGAAGCATATGGTTATACATCAGCCCATACTTTTAGAACATGATGTATCTTTTTCCCTTAGCAAGCCTCGCCTAATGAAAGCAATGTAATGACACCTCCCTCCCTTCTAGTTAATGTTAATGTTAATGTCAATTTTGTGATGATTTAAAGTTAATGTTTGAACTTTGAATTTTCTTAACCTAAGTCTATGAACTTGGTTTTTCATCATGTTTGATGAGAGGTAGCTGAACAAAACCAAAACAATCCATGTCTATGTATCTCTGTTATGTATGCAAGGAAATGCACTCTTATAATGTGAGTTGGGCTTTATGGTAGGTGAACATGCCAGTTTGTTAAGTAGACACTTTTATGTAGACACTTTTATGCCAGTTTGTTAAGTAGACACTTTTATGTCTTGGATACCGGCTAAAAAGCTTGCTAAATATTTTTTCTTGGTGAAGGATAGGAGCACTATCCTTATATGAGTCATGTTAACCTGTGCTTTGTATGGGATGTTATGTCTTCTAAAAAAAGCTCGATATTTTTCAATGTATGCTTCAAAGTATCCAGGACAAAAGTGAATACTTAACAGACTGTTGAGTGTGCAGAATGTTTCAAAGTATGCTTTGACATATAGAGACTATAATAGCTAGAATAACAAAACTTCTAATTAATAGATCAATGCTCAAAGCCTTGAATTTTTTACAGCTTATCAAAAAAGCTAGATATTCTTATTGAATTCTAAAAAAAGCTCGATAAATTTAGTGAATTCTAAAAAAATCTCGAAACAAAAAGCTCGCAGATTTTCAACCCCCATCTAGGATTAGTGTTATCTTAGATCCCTTTAAAAAAAAATTCAAGGCAAAATAAATTCAAGGCCAAATTTTAGTAAGGTAATTCCTCAAAATTTTATGGGCCAAATACACAAATAAAACCCAAGTTTTTTTAAATCAAGAAAGAAGGAAAAGCATGGCACACGATTATCTCATGATATGAAATAGTACTATTCTATGCCATTACCCATATCTCATCGTAGTTGATGATTAGTAGTGCTAGTACATGTAATTGTACAGCTCCTCGGATCGGTCCTCGTGTTGGCATCTGTGCCCAAAAACAAGTAAACAATGCATTAGCTTTACATCTTCCAAGCTCTTTCTCTAGATTTGCACTCTCTCTACAGCTAGATCCACCCCTTTCTAACAGTAAACTAATCTTAATTTGCCCTTCCCGCAGAGTCCCATAGCTTCCTTTCTCAACGCCTCGTGCTTCTCAACTTTTTCTGTTCCGTTTAGCGCTTTCTAGACCTCGTGCTTTGATGTGTCTTATCCCAGTGCCGCATCAGTCAACGTCCCCTTTGATGCACCAGCTTAATTATATCTTCACAAAACCAAATCTATTAACAGGCCATAGACTAGCTTCACTAACCTCCCCTCTTTGATATAATCTCAACAGAACTATTAATAGGCCGTCTAGCTTCACTAACCCTCCCTCTCTAGTGATATCATCTCACCAGGCTTAAGCTGTGATTAATTTTGTCTAACTATTTATTTAATCCGCAAAAGTATTGTGAGGATTTTCTTAAATGTTTTGGATTAGCATGCTAATGATGATGACTTGCGATACTTCGACAAGGATGCTCGACGGGGATAGTAGCTACAATTCAAGCAGTATACCCTTAGTAATGGCCATTATGATGCTCACCCTCTTGTCCATCATTACCCATCTACTGATCCGCCGGTATGCAGCGACTCCGAGCTTGCAAAGCGGTTCGAATTGGGAAAGCATGGCATGAAAAAGCATCTCTTGTAATGACTACCTACTTGCTGATTATAGTCTATCTTCCAATCGTTAATCGCAAAACGCCACCACTGAAGCTGTTGCCAGTACCGGCTTCGCCTTGGATTCATCCAGCGAACGAAGCCATAGCCTAACCCTAATCATCTCTCCTAATCGTACAGAGGAACCTCAGTATCTTGACCCAATATTCGATTTTCTATCCTAGCGAGCTCTGCGCCAGAGGCCAATTTCACTAATCATGCAAGATTAGTGAGCCCTGAAGCGGCCAATCACCCTCGCCATGCAAGGTCAGAGAGCTTTGCACTTCAGCAAAATTCATGCGAATTCGGAGGTTCACCAGCTCACTAACCATGCAGCATTAATGGGCACTACCGCACTCGCGGGTAATGGAAGATTAGTGGGCACTAATGAGGGCGGAGGGCGGTTTCGCTAACACAAGGTTACTAATAAGTAGCACTGCTAATGAGAGCCATTTGGGTTCTGAATCAGACCGCCTCAGTTTAATTACTTCGCTTGGAAACCACAGTGTCATGACTGATGCAGGAAACTTATAAATCAGAGTACAGAGCTTCGAGACTTATGGAAGTGGGCGAAGAGTGTACTCAGTTCAGCTCTGAAAAAGAAGCTAGTCCTACTCTAGGGGCTCTTATGAGTATGCTGTTCATGATTCTTCAAACCTTGAGGCTCTAGTCCTTGCAAAGCCTCACCCTAATTACCCAACCATCACTAATCACAAGATCCAGAAAGCTTCATGATCTACTTAATATGATCCATCGGATTACTGCATCAGCTAAGTTTGTGCCAATTTCTTCTAATTATGCTAATGGGTCCTCAAAATTTGTTTGCAAACATGAGCTCCTGTTGGGCATACAGGGCCCTTTTTGGGAAGGTCTGTTTCAGTTATCCCATTGGGCAATTTTTTTGATTTACATGCCCTTCTTTAGCAAGGTTACATTCTTCACCCCCTTCTGTTTTGGCAAGCTAAAATCCCTCTAGAAAACCTTAAGAAATAAACACTCGATCATGGGCAAGGTCATACGCTATCATACTTTGCTAATACCTACCACCAATTATTGAAGTCTCTGATGTGCATTTACACAGTTGAGTGCAATAGCTAGTGGAAAAAGATCATCTAGATTGTGAAATGGGTAGTGGAGATACATTCACTACATGCTTGCATAATGAGCAAGCAAACAACTTTGTACACATAATTTGGGTAGGGAATCCAAAGCAAATAACTTTGTAGTATGTACATATAATTTGTGTAGGGAATCCAAAAAACATGGTTGGCCTCCTATACGTTACCTACCAATTTCCAATTCTTGCTCATCTTACGATCTGTGAGCTTTTTGGCACGTATAAGATTTGTAACATTGTTGCGAACAAAATAGGTAATATTTTCTGAAAACGAGAAACATGGCATCTTTCAAAGATTCCATAAAAAAAGTTCAGTTTTTTAAACCTCTTTTTAAAAAGTGGTACGTCTACGCATGCGTACAACATTACCAAAAAAAGATAATATTTTGGACACTTTACACGTTTCTTACAAAAATTGACATGAAAAAAAGGACTTCGTTTTGCTTACTTTTTGAGATTATAATTAAAAATCTAACAATAAGTTTTCAAAAAACATGCCAAAATAGAGATAATGTTTATTATTTCGATCTTCAGTCTAGAAAAAAAATGATACAACTGTAAAAAGAAGCTATTTTCTAAATGTAAGATCCCTGACTCCACTTTGCAACGAATTCTGGGGTGCTAGCAGCGGGAGTAACACTTCTTGCGCAGGGCAGGGTCCCACACTTGTGGCCTCGCCCCACGGATATCTAGAAAAGAGACTAATCCATCAGTTCTTCCGAACTCGAAAAAACTTCCCTTGCCCGGAAAGCACGGGGGTAATTCCTCCAGGATAACTTTTCTCTAAGTAGTCAAAAGCCTTAATTAACTGAACTGATCTGACCAAACCCGTAAGTCCCATAGTCAGATCAAGGAAAAGATTACACTTGGATCATAGAGACCAACGCTTTTTTTCCTCATTGAGAGGCTGGCATACATCGAGGTCTCCCAATGTATCTCGGGTGCATGGTGGTAGCATCCAATGCATGCCGATAACTACCAACATGCACTGGGAGCACCCAAAGCATGCGGGGTGCTACCTAGGCATGCTGGTAGCTTCCAATGGATGCCGATATCTAGCAACATACACCAGGAGCATCCAATGCATGTCGAGTGTTACCTAGGTATGCTGGGTGCTTCTAATGCATGCCAGTAACTACTGACATACATCGAGAACTCCCAATGCATACCGAGTGCTACCTAAGTATGCCAGTAGCTATCGATATACACCAGGAGCTCCCAATGCATATCTAGTTCTACCTAAGTAACTCCGACATGCACCCGGAGCTTCCAATGCATGCTAGGTGCTACCTAAGTATTCCCTAGCTATTGGCATGCACTAGGAGCTTCCAATGCATGCTAGGTGCTACTTAAGAATGCCGGTAGCTACCGGGATGCACTGGAAGCTCCCAATGTATGTCGGGTGTTACCTAGGCATACTGGTAGCTTCCAATGCGTGCCGATAAGCACCGGCATGCATCAAGAGAACCCAATGCATGCCAGGTGCTACATAGGCATGCCGGTAGCTTCCAATCCATGCCGGTAATTACCAACATGCACCGAGAGCACCCAATGCATGCCGGGTGCTACCTAGGCATGATGGTAGCTTCCAATGTATGCCGGCATGCATTGGGAGCACCCAAGGCATGCCAGTGCTACCTAGGCATGCTGGTAGCTTCTAATACATGCCAATAACTATTGACATGCATTGGGAGCATCCAATGTATGTTGGGTGCTACATAGGCATGCCGATAACTATCGACACGCACTAGGAGCCATGCACCAGGAGCTCCCGGGCGCTACCTAATTCCTAACCAAAATCAGGCACAGCCGTTGATCTAATCATTTGAGGAAATCAACACTTTTTTCCTAACATTAAAATTCATAAACAAAGTAAGAAAATTAGCTTACATGGAGCTTGTAAGCTCTCCTTTGGCTTGAGGGATTGAGGGTTCTACTCTTGTTTGAAGCAATAGTGGCCACCAATTAACTTTGGAGAGGATTAGGCCAAAAAGCAATTGAATTATTAAAAAATTTAGTGTAGATGGCTAGGAGAACAGGAGTAGAGTAACAGTGCATAAACACCATTAAGCTTTTACAAAAGGGGGAGGCATCTATTTATAGGAAAAAGTGAGCCTCTAACTAAGAAAACTGATTCTAGAATTTTTCAGATCAGTTTGGTTAATTTTTGGCTATTTTTGGGTCAGTTCGGCTTACTTTTTGGATCTAGATTTGAAATAGGAGAGATGAAAATATCTCATTTTATTGATTAAAAATTAGGAGCAATGATGAGAAAAAGGGGCCTACTTCATGAGGGGAGATCCCCACACTGAGGTGTCAAAATTCAAAATTTTAATTCTTTTCTTTGGTCCTTAGTCCACTCTTCATCTTATGTGAGCATTTACTCATTTTTCGGGGGGTTTTTCTTTTATTCTTCAATTTATCTCCTCCCTACATTTGGATTAATCTCATTGGCCTGTCAAACCTTTGTTTGGACCTTAATCCAAAATTTTTTGAAAACAGGGGCCCTTAGGCTAAGGTCTTTTGTGTACATTATAATTTATTTGTAATGCACCTTAGGAATTTCTTTTTAAACTTATGTTTTGGGGAAATTTATTTTAATAAGAAGGGATATTTTTCCATCCAAAGATATCTAAAAACTGAATTATCTCTCTCTATAACATTTTCTCTCTCTAGGCCAAAAGAGGTAGAAACACATATTGAGGGGCTGGGGAGGAATCTTACATCCTCTCCCACTTGAAAAACGCAAGATGTCCTCATCTCGCAAACTGGGAGTAATCCCGCATCAGTTCGTCTTCTTTATCCCAGGTGGCATCTTCAAAAGGATAGAGCTTTCATTTGACTAATAATTCTCTCAGAATTCTGTTCCTGAGAACCTTCTCTCGAACATCAAGGATTTCTTCAGGTTGGAGTTGCATCTGCCCTTGGGTTGAAGAAGTTAAGAGTTTATCATTAAGCACATGATTTTGGCTCGTTACATACTTCTTAAGTAGGCTGACATGAAATACATTATGTACTTTGAGATGAGGAGGCAGAAGAAGTTCATAAACTAAGTCACCTACTTTCTTTGTAATCAGATATGGCCCATAGTATCTGAGGGATAACTTCTTGTACTTCCCAAGAGATAGAGAACTTCTTTTGGGGCATACTCGAATAAAGACCTTACCTGCTTCTTTGAATTTTCAGCCTGACCTCTTCTTATCTGCATATTGCTTCTATCTATCCTGGGTAGCTTTTATATCCTTGCGGATTGACTGCATCTGCTGCTCCATATCATCAAGCATCTGTCTGGACATCTTGACCCTAATCAATGGGTTGGACCAAGTTAATGGTGTTAGGCAGTCTTGTCCATACAGAGCTTTGAAAGGGCTCATCTCGATACTTCAGTGATAAGAAGCATTGTAGGAGAATTCGACTAGGTGTAGATAGCTTAGCCACTTCTTGGGTTCCGTGCCATAGCATGACCGAAGTATATCTTCGATTACTTGGTTCACCCTTTCTGTTTGACCATCGGTCTCGGGGTGGTAAGCTACTGTGCTGAGATCCTAGAAAGTTCCTATTGTTTCCAAGAATGTAGTCCAAAATCTTGATGTGAATTTGGGATCTCGATCACTTACTATTCTCTTGGGTAGGGAATGCAATCTGAAGATTTCCTTGAGGAACACTCTGGCCACATCTGCAATGTAGGTTTCGTTTACTGGAATCAGATGGGCAACTTTGGTTAGTCTGTTAACTACCACGAAGATGGAGTTGTAACTTGATTGCACTGAAGGTAGTCTAGTAATAAAATCCATACTGATACATTCCCACTTCATCTGGGGGATGTCTAATGGATGTAACTTCCCAGGCATTTTTACTCTCTCGGCTTTGACTTTCTGACATATCAAGCATTGACATACATGATTAAGTACATCCTTTTTTAGTCCAGGCCAAAAGAAGCTTTTCTTTACAGACATGTAGGTCTTGATGAAACCTAGATGTCCTGCTATAAGGCTTTCATGGGCTTCATTCAGAATTTGACCCTTAGTTCCCTCATCATTGGGAATGCATAGCTTGCTATTATAATACATAATTCCCTCATCTAGACTGTACCCCCTTGAACTCGGTTTGAACTCGGTTCAACTCTTGAGGAGTTTTTCTTTCCTACAAGTAGGGTAGCAATAGGGCCAAGGAATCTATCCTGCATGATCTTCTCTCTTGCTTCATTAATCAATGGATTCAACACTGTGATTGCAAAGCAAGGAGGCTTTTCTGTTGAGGGCATCTGCTACCACATTTTCTTTGCCTGGGCAGTACTTGATTTCAAAATCAAATTCTTGTAGGCTCTGCATCCACCTTCTTTGGCGCATGTTGAGATCCTTTTGAGTGAAGATCCACTTTAAGCTCTGATGATCTGTCATCAAAGTGAATCTTTTTCCTAGTAGGTAATGTCTCCACAACTTCAGGGCATAGAATACGTAAAGTAGCTCCAGGTCATGGATAACATAATTTTTCTCATGCATTCTAAGTTTTTGGGATTCATAGGCCAGTGCATGACCTTCCTGCATGAGTGCACCTCCCAGGGCAAAACCACTCGCATCCGTTACTACCTCAAAGGGTAGAGAGAAATTTGGCAACTTCAGAACGGGATTGGTTACTAAGGTGGTCTTCAGCTTATCACAAAAGCGCTCTGACACCTGGCAGACCATTGAAACGGGGTATTCTTCTTGAGAAGATTAGTTAGGGGGGAAGCTATGAGAGCATACTTAGGTATAAAAATTCTATACCAACCAGTTAATCCCCAGAATCCCCTGACTTCTTTCATTGTCTTTGGTTTAGGCCAATCTATGACTGCTTGGACTTTTGCAGAATCTAGAGAAATTCTATCTTTGGATACCAGAAAGCCCAAGTATTCAACATGGTCGACATAGAAAGTGCATTTGCTCTTTTTTGCAAAGAGTTGGTGCTTCCTTAGAATCTCAAGAACTTTACGGACGTGAGCTTCATGGTCAGCTACATTCTTTGAGTAAATCAGAATATTATCAAAGAAAACAAGAACAAAATCATCCAAGTATTCTATGAGAATGTCCTGTATTAGGCAATTGAATGTAGCTAGGACATTTGTCAATCCAAATGGTATGACAGTAAATTAATAGTGCCCATAGCGACGAGTGATGGCTGTCTTCGAGATATCTTGACCATTAATCCTGATCTGGTAATACCATGATTTGAGATGTATCTTTGTGAAGATCTTGGCTCCATTTAGCCTGTCTAGAAGCTCATCAATTTTGGGGATAGGATACTTATTCTTAACTGTGAACTGATTGAGACCTCTCTAATCCACACAAAGTCTTAACGTTCCATCCTTTTTCTGAAAAAGAACTCGTGCTTCCCAAGGTGAAAAACTAGGTCTTACAAACCCTTGTTCTAACAGCTTCCTAAGCTATTCCTTGAGTTCAATGGCTTCATGGATTGGCATTTTGAACGTGCGCTTGGCTAATGGCTGAGCTTCGGGGGTCAATTCTATCTCATGATCTACTTCCTGAATCAGAGGCAACTTAGTTAGCTCTGCTGGGAATAAATCACCAACCTGTAATAAATGGGGAGGGTATAGTAATGCTGTGAATGAACCAATAATAATGTCGGGGAAAGGACGTTCTCCCATATTCCCAGACATGTTTAGCTCCGTATCTCTCTTATAATACTAAAAAGGATTGTTTCTCGAAAACGAAAAAAGGTATCAACGCTAGAAGATGCAGAATCTACCGGCATACCTCACCGAACCGCAATCAATCCAAATTAGGTCTTATTCAATTCGAAATCCCGTTGGGGTATTTGATTCTGATTTTGGTAAAGGAGGATTAGATTATACAAATTATTGAATTCAGATAAGACTCTTATCGATTCATAAGTACCACTTCGCATGAAACTGAGGCGCCACGCCTTAGGGGACCAAGTAATCTCACGCGATACTTCCGTCGATACTCACTTAACCATTCTTGTTCTTTAGCCTTCAAATTTGTGTCTACCGGATTCATTTTGACAACATAAATGAGCTGCTTCTTTCTAAGTCCTTTTAGTAACCTAGAAGCTTTTACTAATTGTAGATCTGGGGATCCGAAAATTTCAGTTCCTTGAACTTTGTTCCCGTGAAGGTCACGGAAGGAAATAGTTCCATTGTGACAGTGAATATTGGCTTGATTTTTGTGGATCCAATCCACTCCAAGGATTCCGTCGAAAACTCCCAAAGGTAAGACTCTGAACTGGTAGTCAGTTACATTCCCATCTAGATTAAATTGGATACGATCTGTCTCATGGTGAGTGAAAAGAATCTTCCCACTGGCCAATTCAACTTGCATAGGTTTCCCTGATTTCTGTTCTAAGAGACTAGCTTACGCAAGCATCCTGGGGAAATAAATGAATGAGTACTACCTGAATCAATCAAAAGCTTAAATGGCTTACCCTTATACTCAGCTGGAGCATGGATGACAGAGAATTGACGATTTGGCCCTTGGTTTTCAATCGTGGCATAAATCTAACCTCTTTCCTCTTCCACTACTTCTGCTATCGTAACTACTATGGCTGCTCTAGATTGGGGCGAATGTCTTTCTCTTTGGTTACCCTAGTTTTGGGAGGGAGTTCTGAGATTGCTCTGAATAGAGGCAGATGGTTGAGCTGGAGTCCTCCCTGGCCCTGATTTTGGTGAGACGGGGGACCCTGATTTGACTGAAACGAAGGGGCTGGTCTCTGCACTCTGGGTCCTTGACTTCCCCGTCCTCTTGACATGGCAAGAGTTGGGCATTCTTTAAGCTAGTGACCAAAACCCTGACACCAAAAACACCTGTTCTCACTTCTAAGCTCATCCCTCTAAATCCTTGAAAGAGGTGGGGCTCTTGAGAAAGTGTTATGAGGGAAGGGTCTTCCTTCACTTCTGAATTTCCTAGCATCTTGATTCTAATTAGGGCCTTTCTGCCTCTTTGGGGGTGGAAAGTTTGAGGATGCAGGCTTTGGCGGGACCTTAACAACAAATGCTTTGGAAAAGTCCTTTGCCATTTTGATAGCTTTTGCCATTGAGACTGGTTTGGCATTTTTAACTAAAGTGTCCAATGGCTCATTCAACCCTCGAATGAATCTGGCCATCAGCTGCTCTTCATCCAAAAGTGAAGAATATTTGAGGAGAAGAGCAAATACGTGATGGTATTCTTCAATCGTCTGGTTATCTTGCTTCAGTTCCAAGAACTCATTCATTTTGGTTTCTAGGAAGCCTGGAGGGCAAAACCTCTTCCTGCTGAGGTAAGCTTTAAGATCTGACCAGGTCTGGGTATTTTGACTGAGAGGGTTTGTCTCGCAATGGTTCCTCCATGCGACCTTGGCCGTTTCCACAATTTTCAATCTGGCGAGAGCCATCTTGCTCTTCTCGTTTAACCGGTTACATCAAAATACTCTTCCATTGCCTTGATCCATTTTTCCACTACTTCTCCTAACTGTTCCCCTTCACCCTTGAAGGGACCAGGTTGGGATCGGTGCAGGGCTTTATGAACATTCGAATCTAACTCTTCATCTCATCGGTAAGAGGATCCGGTTGCCTGCCCCACGGGCCGCGCGCCTCATGATTCTGACAGAACGATATTTTTGTCAACTTAACTTTGTCATCAGATTTATGACTATTTAATTTTTGAGATTTATTTCTCAAACAATTAAATATTCCATCATAATTCTTGAAAACAAGATTCACTCTGATAAACCAATATTCATAACCATGAAAACAATTTGGAATCTTTTGCAAAACATCATTTATTATCAAAGGTTTTTGATATACATATAGAGCGTCTTGGCTCCAAAAGTCACGGCCTCAATCGCGTACACATAAAAAGGTGATACTGCGATGGAGACATGCTATGATATACACGATTCATCACTGATAATGGTACTGTAATTCTTTTCCTAGGAATAAAGCGGCTAAGAAGTTTAAAAATACGGCAAGAAATTCTAAAATTATGGGGTGAGAGATTATAGAGTTGTACATAATGAACAACTCCTAGCCTTATCAAGATCATGGCTAGCGAGATATTCTGTTTGAGTCTCTGTCGTTGATTGGTATTGACGCGAATACTTTGCCCTCCAGAGAACCACATATGCTGACGTCGCTCTATTGGATCACGAAAGTATAGATCCTCAAAGTGACGAGCGAGTCTCACTTTGCTTCCTCGGGTTGTATCAGAGTTGATGAGATTTTTGAAGGCAAAGGCAATCATATCCTGACTCTCGGAGAGTCCAAGAATGCTAGACAGACTTAGGGTATCTATCTAAAAATCTAGTTCAATTTATGAAGTTCATTTCAAACATAATCTTAACAAGTGAAAACATTATTTCCTAGATTTACTTTAAATTTTAGGCAATTTCTGCTGCTATTTTGTAAGTTTACAATAGCGCTCTGATACTAGGTGTGAGACCCCTCTGTCCCCTCCATGCACCAGATTCCCGGCTGCTAGAGCAGCTTCCTTTTATGCGGGGCAAGGTTTTCCACTCGGGGCCTCACCCTCAAATGTCCGGACACGAGACTAATCTGATGGTCATTCCGAAATCGAAACTGGGAAAATTTTCCTTGCTCGAAAAATGGGGACGATTCCACCTTTTTGGTTTTCTTAATGAATTTTCTAACGGGGTCAAGAGATTAAACTATTTTTCACCTGATTAAATCGGATAGAAGGAAAACTATCACTGACTTAGTTTGAAGAAATCAGCACTTTTTTCCTAACCGAAATCAAGCACAGCCGTTGATCTAATCATTTGAGGAAATTAACGCCTTTTTCCTAACCAAAGTCAGGTATCACAGCCATTGTTCTCCTCATTTGAGAAATTCTTCAGGTTTTTATTTAACTACTCGAATTCTAAGCGTATTCCTATTATTTCAATTTAATTATTAAAAATCCACTGATTCCAGCCTAACCCCATCCGCGGTCCCATGGGTTAGCCACCACCCAACCACTAGAATCGGTAGAACCAAACAATTACTCACCCACCCATAATTGAATGCCTTTCTTAACTTTTTCTTTCGAATATAGATACGTACACACTCCTCTTTAAAACTTCAACATATAAAATAATCCATTGACAACAAACAGTTATTGGTTACAGATGTCATAACTCAAAAATTCCATCTAGTCCCTCGTTTCTCAAAAAAATAGTATCACTCTGGACTCTCCGTTGAGACCAACCAATCAGCAACACGAGATCCAGTAACAGATTACAATAATCATTTCGTCCATCATACATATCTTCCATGACATACGCATCAGTGTCATAGGCACCACGAGCCCGAGCATCTCTTGGTCAGAACCCTCCAGGATCCTCCTTAGGTGTCCTGGCACTTCACTTAGGCATTTCTTCGTCGGCCCTCGCCCATCGTACTGGAATCGCACCATTTTTCAAGACTTGGGTAGGCTTTGCCGCGTGAGCCGTCCTTTGAATACTCCCCGCCACCAGCTGTTGCAACTGAACTTCCCTTAGAAAAACATATACCGAATGCTCCCTCCAGCATTCTGGCATAAGACAGTCCTTTAAGAAAACAAGGTTTCTAAGCAAGTTTTCAGTTTGATTTTCTTTTGAATACAAGGAGTATTTCTTGAATCAGTATGAAAGATCCCTGCCCCCTCCACACAATAGATTCGGGAGTGCTAGCAACAGAAGTAGCACTTCTTTCGTGGGGCAGGATCCCTCACTTGGGGCCTTGCCCCCACGGATATCCAGACAAGAGACTAATCCCTTGGTTCTTCAATAACCATACTCGGAAAAACTTCCCCCTATCGGAAAGCACAAGCGACTCCTCTAGGATATTTGTACTCTAACGTAGTCAGGGTCATTACTGACCAAACTGATCCGACCGAACCTATGAGTCACTTGGTCAGATCAAGGAAGAAGCTTGCACTTAGATCATAAAAACCAATGCTTTTCTACCCAACGAGAGGCACAGTCATTGATTCTTTTTCCATAGAACAATTACTATCCGGGATTTACTTCATCTATTGTACTATAACAAAATTGAGTCTCATTTTACGGATCCATCAGTCCAGCCAGTCCCATGGGTTAGCCAACCACCCAACCACTGTAGTGGTGGGATCGAATCAAGAATTTGGTTAGGTTTTATCCCGAGTACCACGGAAAAGAGTTCCCAGGCCCCCTAGCTGGATATTCATGCAAATTTAATGCCAGTCACACCACTTACACACCCAATATGAAATTGCCTTTTTCACAGATTTAGCTATCTTTAAAACAATCATTTAATGAAACCATAGTGTCACTGATCATAATCCTCAAAATCTTCGGTTGAATCCTTATTTCCAATCATTCCTTCATCGGTGTATCTATGGCATCATTGGCAACCAGAACGCTCACCACCTATCCACTCAGGGGCCGTTTCAATAGTTCCTAGCTCAAAAGTAACTGGCAATATATTCACATATCAAACATGGAATCTCTGTTGAAGATCAGCAAGATCAACCAACAGATCCATATAAAAGAGCCATGGACTCATCTGTTGAGGACCATCAAGGTCAATCAACTAGATCCATGCCCGGTTTCATAAAACAACTCTTACTCCTTGTTCCAATATCTTCCCCGACGCACGTGTGGGTATCCTTGGTGACCCAGAGCGCGAGCACCGTATGGTCAGCACCCTCTAGGATCCTTCGGAGGTGACCTAGTGCTTCACTCATAGGCTGTTTCCTTGGTCCCTCATCCACCATACCGGAAGCTCACCATTTTAATCAAACCGAGGCTGGTCAAGACCTCGTCCGCCTTGCTACGCGAGAAGCCCTCCATTGACTCTCCATCACCTGTTGTAACTTTATCAGTTAGGTCTCCACGACCTCATTCAAAGATGGTCAAAATGCTTCCCGAGCATTCTTGACATAAAACAATCATTTAAAAACAGGTCATAAATATAGTTTCTATAACGAACTCTGGTCTTTCCATATTGTTCCACATCAATCCTCATTACTTAATCCATATCCAATTCATAAGTATTCCTATTCTCATCCAATCACTTCATTTTTCATCTCATCACATCTTTCCTCATTTATCCTCATCACATCTCATCCACTCACATCTACCCATATTCACATCCCATCACATCTCATTCATTTACATCACATATCATTCATTCACATCTATCTCAATTTACATCACATTCATTTCACAGCTCATCTCATTCATTCTTATCCCGATTCACATCACATCACATCTCATCCATTCACATCCCATATCATTCATTTACATCCAATTCACATGATATCACATCTCATTCATTCACATCCTGATTCACATCACATTACATCTCATCCATTCACTCACATCGACATCAGATCCTTTCACATACACATCCACATCCATTCTTCCACATACACATCCACATCCATTCTTCCACATACACATCTACATCCATGCTTCCACATACATATCCACATCCATTCTTTCACATATACATCCACATCTATTCTTCCACACACACATCCACATCCATTCTTCCACATACACATCCATATCCATTCTTTCACATACACACCCACATCCATTCCTTCACATACACATACACATCCATTCTTTCACATACACATACACATCTATTCTTCCACATACACATCCACATCCATTCCTTCACATACAAATTTACATTCATTCTTCCACATACACATTCACATCCATTCTTTCACATACATATCCACATCCATTTCACATGCTATTCCCATTTAGTAGCTTTTACTAGTTTGATATCGATAATGGGACTTTTTCTAAATTTCTACCAATTGCTTGGCCTAATTAAAGGTTCCTTTTCTCGAACGACTATTTCTATATTCCTTATCAATTCCTCAATTGAATCATATTCAATATTCCTCTTTTGAATAAAAGAATTCATGGGATTTACAGAAATCAATTCTACCTATATTTGCACTTTTGATCAATAATCATAAATTGAATTATACTAAAAATTCTTCTTCTTTCCATTTAATTTCTTGGATCTCGAATACCATGGGAATTCCTCTTTTTTTTACAATTAATTATTTGCATTCCAATGTCATGGGAATTTCTCTTTTATCATGAATATTTCTCATAATAAAATACCCATTAATTCAATATGCTAGAATTTCTCTTTTCCCATCTAAATGATGGAAATCCAAATGTCATAGGAATTCCTCTTTTACCACTTAAATATTTCTCATAGATAAAATAAATTTATCAAAAATTCATCTTTGAATTTAAATAAAGTATCCATTAATTTCAATATGCTAGGAATTTCTCTTTTCCCATCTAAATGATGGAGTTCCAAATGTCATAGGAATTCCTCTTTTGCCATTTAAATATTTATCATAGGTAAAATAAATTTATTTAAAATTCTTCTTTGAATTTAAATAAAATACCCATTAATTTCAATATGCTAGGAATTTCTCTTTTCCCATCTAAATGATGGAATTCCAAATGTCATAGGAATTCCTCTTTATCATTTAAATATTTATCATAGATAAAATAAATTTATCTAAAATTTATCTTTGAATTTAAATTAAATAATCATTAATTTCAATATGCTAGGAATTTTCTTTTCCCATCTAAATGATGGAATTCCAAATGTCATAGGAATTCCTCTTTTACCATTTCAATTTATCTATGCAAAAAGATAAATTTAACTAAAATCCTTCTTTAATTTTTAAATAAAATACACATTGTTTTAGCATCCCAATTTTTCTCTTACTTACTTCATTGGAATACATGGATTTCCATTGTCATGGGGATTACTCTTTTAATATAAAAATGAATTACTAGAAATTCCTCTTTTTCCTAATTAACTATTTATGCCTAAACATAAAAATCAAAATTTTCATGATTATAATCAGAATCATTAAATTAATCTAGGATGATTAATCCTTGAAGATGGTAGGAAGTCTTCTTTTCATATTATGAATGAAAATGATTTATGTGTTAATTTTTCAGAAATTTTGCCATAGCTTCGCTGCTATTACTGATAATTCTCAATCATTTTGAAAACATAAAGTTTAGTAATATCATATGATAGAATAACCATTAATTGGATCAATATCCAATTATGGACTTGATTCCTAATTTTTCCATGAATTAAATAGCATAAAAGCATTAGCATAAAAGCATTAAAAAGCCACTTATTTGGCCTCAATTTGACAAGCATAGAAATTACTTTTAGATTAGAGAATTGTTTCATTGAGAAGCTTCATTTGAATATAGAATAGGTCACAGGAATGACCATTCTTTGGGGGAGAGAGAGACATGCTTTTAAAAAAACATTTAATGTAAGCAGAAATGTAAATTTATGTTTTTTATCACTACAATTCATTAAAGAACTTCAATTGTATTAAAAAGCCATTCAATTGAATGCTTCTCAAGCTTGAGAGGGGTTGAGAAGAGAGAACATTTGGGGATTTAAAAAAAAGACCATAAACCACACTTTACCTCCTAGATTGCTTGATTCTTTAATCAATGTAGAGGCCCCCAACCAATCAATTCGTTTGGTATGTTGATGAAGACTCCAAGGAAGATTGAAGAGAGAGAGAAACTCCAATCTCTCCAATTTGTAGAGGATAATAGAAAATGTCATTATTTTAGTATAAACAATTAGGAATTTGGTAAGGTTTTGTCCCGGGTACCAAGGAAAAGAGTTCCCAAGCCCCCTAGCTGGATATTCATGCAAATTTAACACCAGTCACACTACTTACACACCCAATATGAAATTACATTTTTCACAGATTCATCTATCTTTAAAACAATCATTTAATGAAACCATAGTGTCATTGATCATAATCCTCAAAATCTCTGGTTGAGTCCTTATTTCCAATCATTCCTTCGGTGTATCTATGGCGTCATTGGCAACCAGAACGCTCACCTCCTGTCCACTCATCAGGGGCCTTTTTGATAGTTCCTAGCTCATAGTAACCGGTAATATATTCACATATCAAAAATGGAATCTCTGTTGAAGATCAGCAAGATCAACCAACAGATCCATATAAAAAGCCATGGACTCATCCGTTGAGGACCAGCAAGGTCAATCAACTAGATCCATGCCCGGTTTCAGAAAACAACTCTTACTCCTTGTTCCAATATCTTCCTCGACGTATGTGTGGGTATCTTCAGCGACCGAGAGCCTAAGCACCGTATGGTTAGCACCCTCTAGGCTCCTTCGCAAGTGACCTAGCGTTTCACTCATAGGCCGCTTCCTTGGTCCCTCATCCACCATACCGGAAGCTCACCATTTTAATCGAACCAAGGCTGGTCAAGACCTCGGCCGACCTTGCTATGCGAGACGTCCTCCATTGACTCTCCGTCAGCTACTGTTGCAACTAAGTTATCAGTTAGGGCTCCACACGACCTCATTCACAAGACGGTCAAAATGCTTCCCTAGCATTCTTGACATAAAAATAGTCATCTAAAAATAGGTCATAAATACAGTTTCTATAACGAACTCTCGTCTTTCCATATTGTTCCACATCAATCCTCATTACTTAATCAATATCCAATTCATATGTATTCCTATTCTCATCTAATCATATCATTTTTCATCTCATCACATCTTTCCTCATTTATCCTCATCACATCTTATCCACTCCCATCTTATCTACTCGCATCTACCCATATTCACATCCCATCACACCTCATTCATTTACATCACATATCATTTATTCACATCTATCTCAATTTATATCACATCTCATCACATTCATTTCACATCTCATCTCATTCATTCTTATTTCGATTCCATCACATCACATCTCATCCATTTACATCCCATATCATTCATTTACATTCGATTCACATGACATCACATCTCATTCATTCACATCCTGATTCACATCACATTATATCTCATCCATTCACTCACATCGACATCACATCCTTTCACATACACATACACATCCGCATCCATTCTTCCACATACACATCCACATCCATTCTTTCACATACACATCTACATCCATTCTTTCACATACACATGAATTAGATGTGATGTCATGTGAATCAGATGTAAATAAATGATATGGGATGTGAATGGATGAGATGTGATGTGATGTGAATCGGGATAAGAATGAATGAGATGAGATGTGAAATGAATGTGATGAGATGTGATGTAAATTGAGATAGATGTGAATGAATGATATGTGATATAAATGAATGAGGTGTGATGGGATGTGAATATGGGTAGATGATATGCGAGTGGATGAGATGTGATGTAAATTCAGATAGATGTGAATGAATGATATGAGGTGTGATAGGATGTGAATATGGGTAGATGATATGCGAGTAGATGATATGCGAGTGGATGAGATGTGATGAGGATAAATGAGGAAAGATGTGATGAGATGAAAAATGATGTGATTGGATGATAATAGGAATACATATGAATTGGATATGGATTAAGTAATGAGGATAGATGTGGAACAATATGGAAAGATGAGAGTTCATTATAGAAATTGTATTTATGACCTATTTTTAAATGAATGTTTTATGTCAAGAATGCTGGGGAAGCATTTTGACTGTCTTGTGAATGAGGTCATGGTTGGAGACCTAACTGATAAAGTTGCAACAGTTGACGGAGAGTCAATGGAGGACGTGTCACATAAGCAAGATCAGCCGAGGTTTTAACTAGCCTCGGTTCGATTAAACTGGTGAGCTTCCGGTACGGTGGATGAGGGACCAAGGAAGCGGCCTATGAGTGAAATGGTAGGTCACCTACAAAGGATCCTAGAGGGTGCTGACCATACGATGCTCGGGCTCTCGGTCGCCGAAGATACCCACACATGCATCGGGGAAGATATTGGAACAAGGAGTAAGAGTTGTTTTTTGAAACTAGGCATGGATCTAGTTGATTGACCTTTCTAGTCCTCAACGGATGAGTCCATGGCTCTATTATATGGATCTGTTGGTTGATCTTGCTGATCTTCAATGGTCAAGATTGGGAATACAATTATTTGTACCTCCGACATGATTCTGTCATCACAAGGGTCAACCTAAAGAATCACTCATATCGTGATGTAACAAGGTCTCCAATAGATGAGTTTGATTCTGCTTCATCTAAGGGCTCAAGAGTTACATTGTCAGATAGGCGAGAAGATCTGTGGATGTGTGGAGCCTCATGTAAGGATTTCAACACTGAGAGACTTAAGGGTAATCAAAGTGTATCAGATGAGGCATACATTCCACAACCCTTCCCTGAGCACTTAATTGATCCCCTAGAATGGAGTCATGTCCTTGCAACATTATCGACATGTGCTTTACCTAAGCCAATTCAATTTTGTGACTCAGATGGATATGACATTATTCCTATACGAATGGTACAACCACGTGACCTTCTAGATGATTTGTACTATGGGGATGCATCCACAACAGCATTGCATGTAGAGGAAGTCTCAGTGGAGGATTTAACACTCGAATCTGCTAATGATGCTGATAAGGAAGATGGATGGGACTTTGATTTGGATGATGATGTGATAATCCCCGAGGAAGAGTTAGGAAAGGCACGCCTACTCTTGAGAGGAAGGGAGGTTCAAGTAAAGATCCCTCGAAGCTGACCTAAACGTAAATGCTATAAGAGCCATAAAAGAATCCGTAAACAAGATGAGAGGGAACGATGTGAGAGAATACAAAAAGAAGTCGAGGAGTTTAAGAATGAATACTCTCGACCACCACCTCACTTCTCAGGAAAGAATGGATATCTATACTATGTCTAAGCACAAGATAGTATCAAAGACCAAGTAAAACGATCAGATGGATTCCAACTAGGAATAAAGCTAAAAACTGTTAGCAAAAATCACAAAAAAACGAAGAAACCAAAACCAAAACTTAAGTCTCAAACCAATTCCAAAGAGAGTGTCGGAAGTGCAAAGATAACGGTTGAACAAAAAACTCTGATGCAAGATTGCAAAAGAGAGCTCAAAACTGCATGGTCTTCAATTAGTGATGACTCAAGTGGACAAGAACAAGGTCTCAATGTTCCCCCCAGCTTCACACAGTACACTCTTCAAGATCAAAAGATTGTTCTTCAATAGCCCATGCGACAAAAGCCAAGCATGCCAGGGGTTTCATATGATGGTCCAAAAGATGTAAAAAAAATTGATATCGCCAAGCCATGAAAGAGCCTCGCTATGTGTGGATTGCCACAGACTTGTCCTTAGATGAGGAGAAGTTATTAATTCAAACAATAAAGGAGTATCACGATGTTTTTGCTTGGAGTTATAAAGACCTCAAAGGAGTTGATCCAAGCATATGTCAGCATAGAATTCCATTGCGAGAGGATGTAAAGCCTTCCAAGCAACATCCTTAATTTTGCACGAAAGATAAAAGAAGAAATAGACAAGCCCTTAGAGGTAAAATTTATCTATGAGATTGAACACACTGAATGGGTCTCCCCTATTGTAGTGGTGCCCAAGAAAAATGGAAAACTTTGAGTATGTGTAAACCTCAAGAAGGTAAATGCAGCTACTGTACGTGATCATTACCCACTTCCAATCACGGATCATGTTTTGGAACGAGTTGCAGAGAAAAAGGCATATAGTTTCTTGGATGGATTCTCCCATTACAATCAAGTGTCAATTGATCCAAAGGATCAACATAAGACAGCCTTTGCTACTGAAGATGGCATCTTTGCCTATTGTGTTATGCCATTTGGTCTAACAAATGCACCTACAACCTTTCAGCAGTTAATGAGTCATGTATTCAAGGAGTACCTTAGGCTATTTCTTGAGATCTTCATGGATGATTTATGTGCTCACTCACAAGAGTGTGATGATCATATAGAACACCTCAGACTTGTGTTTCAAAAGTGTCAAGTTTATCGTATATGCTTGAATCCTGACAAGTGCAAATTCATGGTAAGACAAGGAAAAATTTTGGGCCATATTGTTTCTCGCAATGGGATTTCAACAGATATGGATAGAATTGATGTCATTGTCTCATTACCTCGGCCTATCAACCCTCAAGGGGTACAAATATTCATGGGACATTGTGGCTATTATCGTCGATTCATCTGCATGTACGCTGTCCTAGCCAGACCATTATATGCTCTTCTTGTAAAGTTTAATTGGACTGACGAGTGTAAGGAATCCTTTGAAAAGTTGAAGCAAGCATTAGTGTCAGCACCCATCTTACGGGCACCAGATTGGAACCAAATCTTTCATGTCCATATTGATGCTTCAAACTTTGCAATTGGATGTATTTTGGCTCAATCGGGAGAACATAATAAGGATTTTCCAATCTCATATGCTAGTCGACAGTTGAACAATGCTGAGAAGAATTATACCACAACAGAAAGAGAAGGTTTGTCCATGATATATGCAGTGAAAAAGTTTTGCCATTATCTTTTGGCAAACAAATTTATATTTTTTGTGGACCATCAAGCACTGCTATATTTGGTGAATAAGCCTTGTGCAACTGGAAGGATTGTGAGGTGGTTTGTCATCCTTCTTGAGTTTGATTTTGAAGTGGTAGTCCGAAAAGGAACAACTCATCTAAGGGCAGATCATTTGTCGTGAATCACCTCTGGAGAAGCTCTTGTGGGCGTGGATGATGATATGTTAGATTCAACACTTTTTCTTGTAGATAGAAATTTTGACAAGTGGCAGATACAACTAGCAGGTCCTAATGTGGACCTATGGCGACCATTCAAGTTAATCTCAGGGAGATTATATCATCAGGGTAATGATGGAGTGTTGCGGCTTATACCTAACCCTGACCAATATGAGGAGATCTTGGAATGGGCACATGAGGGTATTGGTGGAATCCATGCATCAGCTACTACTTGTGTGCAACGTATAACTCAGGATGGGTAATGGTGGCCTACCATGCATGCGGATGCTGAAAAATTTGTTCGTAACTGTGCTTCATGTCATATTCAACAACCAATTCATAATGTCACATTATTCCAAATTTCAACTACACCAAGTTGAAGTATATTGTGGACTATCTTCAGCATGGTCATACTGATCAAACAATTCCTAAATATTGAAAGCGTGCTATTGATGTTGAAGCAGCCAACTATATGCTGATAGAGGGCCAACTCTACAAGAGGGGAAAGGATGGCAACTTGCACATGTGTGTGTTAAGTTGACTACTTGAAAATCTTGACTCATGCACATGTAGGTGTTGGGGGTGGACACTTTTCGGGCAATACCACAGCTAAGTTGATTAGGTGGTCTCGGCTTTGGTGGCCAACCTTATAGATTGATGCCGAAGAATATGTTAAACGTTGTGATGATTGTCAAAGGGCCAAACCTCCCATCACAAAGGACAATATGCCATTGCGGCCTATGTTAAGCACACGTGCTTTTGCCAAATGGGATATTGATTTTGTCGGTCCCATTAAACCTCCAGGTCGTCACACGCATGCCGAATATATTATAGTCGCAATTGACTATTTGACCAAATGGGTAGAAGCAAAGGCTATAGTCAAAAATGATGCCAGAACCACAGCCAAGTTCTTGTATGAGTACGTGTTTACACTCTATGGCTTACCTATTGAAATTGTTAGTGATCAAGGTGTGCACTTTGTGAATGAGGTCATAGAGATTTTACTTCAAGAATTTTTGGTAATTCACAAGCATTCTGCACCATATCATCCCCAGACCAATGGTCAAGCTGAGAGTACTAACAAGATTCTCTACACAGCACTCACAAAGATTGTTGAGGGACATAAGACTGATTGGGAGCAGAAGTTACACTCAATTCTTTGGGCATATAGAACAGCCTATAAAACATCTGTGGGCACAACCCCATTTGAGCTTGCTTTTGGGCTAGATGCAATTCTTCCCATTGAATTTCTTGTACCTACTCTACGAGTTGCTAAACAATTGGACTAGACTAGTCATGAGCTTTCTCAACGCATTGATGAATTGGAAAATCTTGATGAGACCCGCTTATTGGTGGTAATGGGGATGTATGCCGTGAGAAGAGGAGACAAAAGCAATGGTATGATCGAAATGTAACAACTGGCCGATTGGCCGATTCAATGTGAATCAGATAGATGGGAATGAATGGATGGATGGATGTGATGTTGTAGAGCGATTCTCTCTACCGTGCAATATAGTGCTCATAGAGTACTACCGATCAACAAATGTGTTAAGAAATACAATGTCAATCCGAGGACTCGACCCGATTAGTGCATGAAGGTTTATTCCATGAGAGAGAGCTCACATACACAAACCACCACTTGACGATTTAACCATTCAACACCTCAATCAATCTCTCAATCCCTTAAATCCACTACACTAATCAAGAGAACAAGCAATGCATGGCAATCTCTTAATCCCATTCAAACATTGATTAAATCTTAGCTTTCCTTAATGCCTGCAAACCCATAAGCGTGCATCTACTAACCCACAAGCTTAAACAAGCATAGAATGTAACATTCACAAACCCACAAGCTCATAGAGAGAGTCTATCCATGAATAACTCATTGCCAATGAAGTGGGCAAGAGCTTGCATCAATGGAGACTACACACACACACACTATAAGCATGCAGCATACACAAGAGAAAGAAAGAAGCATTCAACTAATCATAGATTAATCTACTTCAATGATGCTAAAACAGATTAAGAGAAAGAAGTGGAGCTATACTCATTGGAGCTTGATGCTCATTAGAGTACAATAGAGAGAGTTAGAGAGTTGCCATAGCTTGAGAGCTCAAGAGCTTCACTCAAGAGCTTATGAGAATGGCAAAAAACGTCCACTTTCTTTAGCTAACATCTCTTTTGTAGAGATGTCACTAACCCTAACCCTAGGCCTCTTTCACACATGGGGGGATAACCCCATAAGTGAGCCTTTCTTAATACACTTAGAACTCTCATTTAGAACCCACATTGGCCTAAAACGATTTACATTACACTTCGACACAAAAATATGGAAAAATTATGTGCGTCTTCATGTTCCCATGGCTACAATCCTGCTCTCTCGCATTAATTGCTTTCGGCCTCCTTCGATAATCCGTGTTCCCGTGAGTGTTCCCATGGAACATTCCCCCCTTCCTAAATCACGCACGTCCTCGGGCGCGGTAGAAGCAAAAGCTACAAAAAACAATGGAAGACAAGTAAAGCCTTTTATTGAAAAAAAAACCAGCAATGACAATCTCACACGTGAGTATGCAAGTGAAAGGCCGATTAGAGTTTTAAAGAGTGCTAAAAGAAGTGAGTAAAGACTAGTCAAAGTGAGACTAAGTGGTAGATAGTGCTATTCAAAGGCAAGTGTGCTTGTACACCGCAGGTTATAACCATAGTCGCAATGTCCAACAAGTGTTTAAGTTATTCCTAAGTGTGTGGCAACCCTACTCCTAAATATGAGCAATGGTGATTGGACCTTTCTTTCTTTCTTTCTTTCTTTCTTTCTTTCTTTCTTTTTTTCTCTTTTTGTGTGTGTGTGTGTGTGTGTGTGTGTAAAAGATGATAAAGAGGAAGGTTCCATCCCAATGAGACCCAAGCAATGGCCAAGAGACCTCCGCCAAGAGACCTCCGCCAATGGCCAAGAGACCTCCGCCAAGAGAATCTAAAGGCCGCTAAGTATCTCAAGGGCGACAGACCCTTTTCTTTCTTTTTGACATAAGGAGTACCCCATGAAGATGAGGGCATCGGTCTCGAGGGCCCATAATGTACCCCAGAGTCCTACCAGCATCTATTAAGGCGATAGAGTCCTTGAAGGTCTTCTTCTTAATCTTTTAGACGTCAGTGTTCACCCCATGGAAACCAAGGCATCGGTCCCAAGGTGCTAAGACAACCCAAGGTCCTACCAAGCATTCCACATGGCTGTAGACATGTCATGTCTTGATTCACTTGTATATATTTTTAGGGCATGATTTTCGTAAATTTTTTATTAATTGTAGCACCTAGCCCATACCTACTAAGAGGTAGCTACCACTAGGGATAACTAATATACTTCGAGAGCATAAGAACTTGGCATACTCCGTTGGCATATATCCTACATCGTCTTCAAATAGAAATACCTTCTACTAAGTCCTCTAAGAATCTAGAAATCACTCACCACATGGTAACAACTAATTTAAAACTTAAACCAGCCAACTATGTGTGAACATGCAAACAATATATGCAAAAGTGAAAAGCACATAAAGAACAAAAGATTATGATTTGAATACACCTATTGTAGCGTTGATGTTGTGCGTTTGCATTGATGCATTGCTGATGTTGTGCAGATTGCTTCTCTTTGCTCTTTGTAGGCATTGCATGTCTTCCCCCTTCCTAATTTGTGTGCACGGTAGATGGACTATTGGGGCATGTTTGTATGCTCTTGTTTAGCTGCGATCTCTGCAAAATGCCTTATTAACAAACAAGAAAAGAATAAAATTTGTTATTGGTGCCAATCACTGAGGGAAAAACCCAGTGGGAGAAAAGTGCCTTGGCTTGTTGATCTTATTGTGGAGTTGATGAGCCTACCCTTGCACTGGTGGTGGATCCGTGTCCACTTCTGCTGGAAAGATGGTATCAATCACTTCAGAATGCAAGGACAACCCTGTACAAAAGCCGGCCTCTGGAGAAGGTGGTAGAGGAAGGAGTGCTTCCTTGCTAAAATATGGTATTGGTTCTATGATGGGAAGGTTAAGTAGACAATTTCGATTTTGAAATTGCTCAATATAGGCACTCATAGTGATCCAAAATTGACATGTTGAGGCTGGGGGAAGGAGGGCTTGCAAGATAGGTGGTTAGAAGTCATTTATGCATGTATCCCTCCATTGTTGTACTTGAACCTCCTTAGGTAATCTATGTTGATTTGGTCCTCGGTCTGGTACTCTCACATCAAGAAGGTTATGGCATTGGGGTGTAATTCCCACAATTTGTTTCATTAAGCCCGTGCCATATCGTCGAAAGTAAGAGCGGCATAGCCAACAAATGTGTGAAGCTTCTCCTAATACGAGTCGTGCACACTCTTGACAATGTGGGAATGGGTGATGCTGTTGATAGAATAAAGTGACAAAGTGATGCCCACAGCAAATTTCACCTAAGGGAGCATAAAAGTACCTAGAATGAGTTTGAAAAGGAGGAGCACTATAACCCTCGCGATGTTCAGGTTGAGTACTTTAGGGTCAATGCATGGTGGGACATGTATCTTGCCAAGTATCCATCAGGAGGTATCTGGGCGTAGAACAATGAAATTTAGAAACTTCAAGCTTTATACACTCATATCCATCATTACAATCCCTATCAAAAACAATGTAGATAAGATCATCTCAAAAAGAACACAATCCTGTAAAGGCATAAGGAACCACATTAGTAAAAGTGAGACTATTCAAACACTGATCTACCAAAGAGCTTCAATTGTAGTGTTAATGCCTTACCTTTGGTTTTGGGTATGTCCTTCTTAAGAGGTGGGAAGGTTAGCAATTGTCGAGGAATTTGAGCAAGATAAGAGGATTTAGGTAGTGAAGTGCTAGAATCTATGCTCAAAGGAGACTCATGTAAAGTTGGATTTGTCTTAGGTACACAAGTTGATGGTGGAATTGTGTAACAAGGAGAAATTGGGACAACTGGTGATTCGATACATGTTTGGAGAAGGTCAACACAAGTAGATTTGTAGGTGGTATTACAACCACCTATCCTATCTTGAAGAGGTTGTGTTGATTTCCTTTGCACCCACTGATATGAAAAACCAAGAGTGGCTTTTGGAATCTTATTGATACACTCTTCTACCTCTAGCAAACCATGGCATTTGGGAAGCCAAAGTGCTGTTGCACCCTCATAATAGCCTTGTGCTTTAAGAACATGCTTTGGGACCCAATGTGAGTAACAATCTGAGGTTTAGGCTTGGAAAAGATATGCTTTTTAGGAGGTTTAGCAACTAGGCTAGATGGTACAAGTTTGTACGCATCTTTCGGTAGCCAAATTGACAATTCCTTCTTACCTGGCCTTCTTTGAGCAGTGACTAGAGAAGTTGGAACATGCCAGCCATGGCCCTCATTTGCGGACTCTTCGATTATCCACATCATTTGTCTTGGAGCTTGAAGAGCAGATGTTGAAAGTGGGCTGTGTAAGGTAGAACTACCACCCTTTTGACATGATAAAACTTATGGAGCAGCAGATCCCAAGATGCACAATCAATTTGCAATTTGTATTGTCTATTCTGCCAATCTAATTGGTAGCACTTAACCACGATCAACCAAGAACAGCCTCTACCACTACCTTGGACTTACTAGCCACATAAAAGGGAACTGACATCTGGTGATCCTGAATGGACATAATAATGACACATTTTTCCTTTATAGGGTTATCTTCACCTGAGAAGCTTCGTAAGTCAATAGAAATGTGCACAAGTGTTGGTTGTCCCAAGGCTACCCATGTATCAAATGAGAGAACATTATAATCTGCACCAGAGTTAATTAAGGCAGAGACCAAGTAGGTAGTCTCATGAAGATGAAGACACATGTGAATATTGAAAGGCATATTGTTCATCAGTAGCCAACTGTAAGGTCAACACAGAAGCCTTGCGACGCTCCTTGGCTTTTGCAACTCTAGCTTTAGCTTCTTCTTGAGCCTGACGTTTAAGTAGGTCATGTGCTTCTTTCCGTGTGTGGACAGCATGCATTTGTTGAAGCATGACTTCAGTTAATGGTTCATTGTATTTCTTGAGACGACTTCCATTAATGAAGTTAGGCATTTGCTCACCTTCTAGTATCTCTAAACACACTGCACCACTTGGAGTAAGCTCATTAATCACAAACGGTCCTAGGCCACATTTCTTGAGCTTTCTCTTATGCTTCTTAAAGTGTGTACAAGAGCACAAGGTCCTCTTAATCCTAGAAAGATTAACTAAGTGATTAATTAAACTCTTCTTATTGTTTACTCTCTTGAATTTAGAAAATTATGTAGATTAGAGTTCTATAATTCTAAATTGGGTTAATTAAGTTAAGTGAAGAAAGATAAAAATGAGAAATGGTCAGCCATACAAAGGAGATTATGGCAAATTTTTCTAAAATTTTATGAAAAAGAAAGTTTGTTTTTATGTTATTCCAAAAAAAAGAGTAATTCCCACCATTTTTGCATCTAAAAGAAATATTCTAATTACTCCATGTACATATTCACCTATGAGTATGCATGGATATCACTGATATTAATTATTAAATTTGATTTTTATGCATAGAAAGACGCATAAAGGAATTTTTTATTATTATAAAAGTGTTCTTCTTATTAAATTTGATTTCTGTGCATAGAAAGATGCATAAATGAATTTTTTATTATAAAAGTGTTATTCTTATTAAATTTAATTTTTATGCATAGAAAGATGCATAAAGAAATTTTTTAATCATAAAAGTGTTATTCTTATTAAATTTAATTTTTATGCACAGAAAGATGCATAATGGAATTTATTTTATTGTAGAAGTTTTATTCTTATTAAATTTGATTTCTATGCATAGAAAGATGCATAAAGGAATTTTTTTAATTATAAAAGTGTTATTTTTATTAAAATTTTTTATGCATAGAAAGATGCATAAAGGAATTTTTTTATTACAAAAGTGTTACTCTTATTAAATTTGATTTCTATGCATCAAAAGATGCATAAAGGAATTTGTTTTTATTATAAAAGCGTTATTCTTGTAAAAAATGATTTTTATGCATAAATAGATGCATAAAGAAATTCTTTTTATTTTAAAAGTGTTATTTTATTAAATTTGATTTTATGCATAAATAGATGCATAAAAGGATTTTTTTAAATAAAAGTGTTATTCCCATTGAAGTTGATTTTTACGCATAAATAGATGTATAAAGAATTTTTATATCAAAATGAGAATTCTCTTAAATTCTATGTTTAAATTCTATGAGTATTAGATAAATGAATAATTAAATACTCTAAGAGAGAAATTTCTATCGTTTTATATTTTCACAGATTGTTAAAAAGAAAATTCAAGAAATCTATCGAGATCAAAATATTCAGATAAATGCCTAATTTATTCCTCATTGGAACTTGTTAACTAATTTAGAATTCAGTTAAGTGAATATTCAAAGAAAGAAATTCAGTAAAATAGTAACTGAATTACATAACCCTTTCAAGAAAGATAGTTCGGGAAAAATCTTATCCGACTCGAACCTTGAATCAGACTATGACCAAGACCAAACTCTTTCATCAGTTTTGAGGAAAGAAGGTGTGACCAGTTTAGAAAAATACACTCAAAACTCTCGCAAAATCTGAAACTAAGTTTTAGACCCTTCGAATTGATTTGTGGATCAAGGTTATAGAATTTGAGAAATTCTAGTATGAAATTCAGAATTTCGATCAAGAAGTTTTGGGGATACTGTGTAAGATTTCTCCCTCCAGCTTTTGAGGTGTGCAGGTGTAAGAACCTTCCCTTCTGATCTTGTAATTATTCCCCTCTTTGAAATAAAAGAAAGATTCTGTTTTACCCTGTTTTGACCTCGAGAGAGAAAATGTCTAGAGAAAGGTAATACAAAATTGAGATATTTTTGGATATAAAAATCCTCCTAGTGTCTAAAATGGTTTCCCGTGAAACAGAAATTCAAAAAGAACTTTCCAATGTGCAATTAGACTTAATTGAAAATAAGTAAAAAGGACCTTAGCCTGAGGGTCCAGATTTGCAGAAATTTTTGGATTATGGTCCAATTAAGGTTCCTATGAACCAATAAAAATAATCCAAATGTAGAGAGGAGTTAAATTGAAGAATTAAAAGAATAATCCCCAAAAATGATTAAATTCTCACATAAGATGAAGAGTTGACTAACGACAAGGTTTATTAGTAAAAAACTATGAATATTACTTAAAAAATGAGATATTTTGGGTATAATGATTCAAGAATTGATTTCTGTAAATCCCATGAATTCTTTTATTCAAAAGAGGAATATTGAATATACATCAATTGAGGAATTGAGGAGGAATATAGAAATAGTCGTTTGAGAAAAGGAACCTTAAATTACGCCACGCAATTGGTAGAAATTTAGAAAAACTCCCATTATCGGTGTCAAACTAGAAAAAGCTACTAAATGGGAATAGCATGTGAAATAGATGTGGATGTGTATGTGAAAGAATGGATGTGGATGTGTATGTGAAGGAATGGATGTGGAAGAATGGATGTGGATGTGTATGTGGAAGAATGGATGTGGATGTGTATGTGTGGAAGAATGGATGTGGAAGAATGGGTGTGGATGTGTATGTGGAAGAATGGGTGTGGATATGTATGTGGAAGAATGGATGTTGATGTGTATGTGAAAGTATGGATGTGGATGTGGATGTGTATGTGAAAGTATGGATGTGGATGTGGATGTGTATGTGAAAGAATGGATATAGATATGTATGTGGAAGAATGGATGTGGATGTGTATGTGGAAGAATAGATGTGGATGTGTATGTGAAAGAATGGATGTGGATGTGTATGTGGAAGAATGGATGTGGATGTGTATGTGGAAGAATGGATGTGGATATGTATGTGAAAGAATGGATGTGGATGTGTATGTGAAAGGATGTGATGTCGATGTGAGTGAATGGATGAGGTGTTGGGTTGTTGCAAGATCAGGGTGTCCAGTTTTATCCAGTTTATGTTGGGCTGGGACAATGCTTGGAGAGCAAATTTTGGGGAGCAAGGTACTTAAAATGAGATCAAGCAAATAATAGAAAATATGCTTGCCCTTAAATTAACCTAATACAACTTAAATTAATATAAATTAGTCTAATTAATTAAAATTAATAAAAAATATGATGAAATGATAAACAAATGATCTTTCCATACTTAGAGTGATCCAATTTATTTTTCCATAGATGCGCCATTACAAGTACACTAGTCCCTATAGGTTTTAGATTATTCACATCAAAAATATAATTTTACTAATTAGATTATTAATATTTGCAGGCCTTCTGATAGTCTGGAAGAATTTTGAAAAAGAGATCATTAAAAATCCAACCATTGGATTTGCAATTTTTACTAACCACCACATTATACTAATGTCTTAATATCTACCCACTCTTTTGATCTACAAGATTAAGGATTTTAAGTGGTAGCTATTGTGGGTATAAAAAGTGGCATATATTATAACACTTTAAAGACCTTGAAATATTTAAAGAAAGTAGACAAACATCTTAAAATTTTCTCGAAAAATCAAGTTAAGCTCCATATTATGTGAAGATCTAAGGTACAAAGTGGGAATCTCATATGAGTTTATATGTAAAAGATATTAGCATTTTATGGAATCAGTTCATATTTGGGACAGGGTGTATACATTGACTTTGTACCTAAGAAAATGAGGACTTTTGACTATCTAATGCTTAATCTAACTATGCAACTATATTTCCAACTTTGAATATGATGTTCCAACAAAAGAACTTGAAACGAAATTCTTTCATTTACTAGGAGAGATTAGCCACTAAAGGTAAACAAATGCCTATTTTTTTACTGTTTACAGGGTGCCTGAGTGGACAAAACTGGGCACCCTGATCTTGCAACCACCCTGTTATGTGATGTGAATCAGGATGTGAAAGAATGAGAGGAATATTGAATATAATTCAATTGAGGAATTGAGAAGGAATATAGAAATAGTCGTTCGAGAAAAGGAACCTTTAGTTATGCCAATCAATTGGTAGAAATTTAGAAAAAGTCCCATTATCAGTATCAAACTAGAAAAAGCTACTAAATGGAAATAGCATGTGAAATGGATGTGGATGTGTCTGTGAAAGAATGGATGTGGATGTGTATGTGGAAGAAGGGATGTGGATGTGTATGTGAAGGAAGAAGGGATGTGGATGTGTATGTGAAGGAATGGATGTGGATGTGTATGTGGAAGAATGGATGTGGATGTGTATGTGAAAGAATGGATGTGTATGTGGAAGAATGGATGTGGATGTGTATGTGAAAGAATGGATGTGGATGTGTATGTGAAGGAATGGATGTGGATGTGTATGTGGAAGAATGGATGTGGAAGAATCGATGTGGATGTGTATGTCGAAGAATGGGTGTGGATGTGTATGTGTGGAAGAATGGATGTGGATGTGTATGTGAAAGAATGGATGTGGATGTATATGTGAAAGAATGGATGTAGATGTGTATGTGGAAGAATGGATGTGGATGTGTATGTGAGAGAACGGATGTGGATGTGTATGTGAAAGGATGTGATGTCGATGTGAGGGAATGGATGAGATGTAATGTGATGTGAATCAAGATGTGAATGAATGAGAGGAATATTGAATATAATTCAATTGAGGAATTGAGAAGGAATATAGAAATAGTCGTTCGAGAAAAGGAACCTTTAATTAGGCGAACCAATTGGTAGAAATTTAGAAAAAGTCCCATTATCGGTATCAAACTAGAAAAAGCTACTAAATGGGAATAGCATGTGAAATGGATGTGGATGTGAATGTGAAAGAATGGATGTGGATGTGTATGTGGAATGATGTGATGTCGATGTGAGGGAATGGATGAGATGTAATGTGATGTGAATCAGGATGTGATGTGGATGTGTATGTGAAAGGATGTGATGTCGATGTGAGGGAATGGATGAGATGTAATGTGATGTGAATCAGGATGTGAATGAATGAATGAATGAGAGGAATATTGAATATAATTTAATTAAGGAATTGAGAAGGAATATAGAAATATAATTTAATTAAGGAATATAATTTAATTAAGGAATTGAGAAGGAATATAATTTAATTAAGGAATTGAGAAGGAATGGATGTAATGTGATGTGAATCAGGATGTGAATGAATGAGAGGAATATTGAATATAATTTAATTAAGGAATTGAGAAGGAATATAGAAATAGTCGTTCGAGAAAAGGAACCTTTAATTAGGCCAAGCAATTGGTAGAAATTTAGAAAAAGTTCAATATCGGTATCAAACTAAAAAAAGCTACTAAATGGGAATAGCATGTGAAATGGATGTGGATGTGTATGTGAAAGAATGGATGTGGATGTGAATGTGAAAGAATGGATGTGTATGTGGAAGAATGGATGTGGATGTGAATGTGAAAGAATGGATGTGTATGTGGAAGAATGGATGTGGATGTGTATGTAAAGGAATGGATGTGGATGTGTATGTGGAAGAATGGATGTGGATGTGTATGTGGAAGAATGGATGTGGATGTGTATGTGAGAATGGATATGGATATGTATGTGAAGGAATGGATGCGGATGTGTATGTGGAAGAATGGATGTGGATGTGTATGAGGAAGAATGGATGAGGATGTGTATGTGGAAGAATGGATGTGGATGTGTATGTAAAAGAATGGATGTAGATGTGTATATGTGGAAGAATGGATGTGGGTGTGTATGTGGAAGAATGGATGTGGATGTGTATGTGAAAGAATGGATGTGGATGTGTATGTGAAAGGATGTGTCACCTCCATAGCCTGTAGACATATCCTCTCATCCATTGGCCATAGCCAAACCAGATGTGGCAATCACATGGCTTTCATCAATATCCCAAGAGTGAGTGCCAGGAGACAAGTTATAGAACCATACTTGTAACCCCCCCGCACTACAGCACCGGGGTCTTTTTGTCAACTCCAGTAGCGTGGAGCAGGCACTCCATCATTTTTGTCTCCGTCTCCCTAATTGTTGTACATTCCACATCTTCCACTTTGTCCTAGCAAATGCCCAAAGCAAGTCATTGTTTTCCTTGGCTTTGTCCTTCTAATAGCCCACATCGTTTTTGGCACTTTTGTTTTGATACGGCAACCTGTTTCCCCTCCTTGTGCATGTTTCGATGCACCTTGCTGCTTGTTGACTGTAATAGTCACGTATTCTAGCCTGTGGATAAGGTAATATAGGTAGAATATACGTTTAGGGCTAAGGACATGTAAAACACACATGGTCGCAATCTTTGACTACAAATTTGAGAGGAGGTCATTAAAAAAATGCTTGTCTATATATCCATATAACCTTTGTATCATAAATAATATCGTTGCTTAGTATATGCCAAAAAATCATTGTAGAACAGCTAGATGAGACAATCCATGATGACCTGTAATCCATTGGTTTTGATCCTGATGTGCAAGGCTCCATTGATTTGGAAAACCATGAGTCAATTGATTCGTTAATCCTGATTTTTTTTCTACAGTTCAATTTTAAAGCTAAAGAACTATAAGCAAATACACATCGCGGGACCATCTATATTAGGGAGGGGGTGCATGTGAGCTTGGACTACTCTGCCATGGATGAGGCTAATGCATTAACCATATGTATAAGCATCATGTATAAAGCCATATGCATAAGCCTTATGTAAAAATCTTATGCATATGGCTAATGCATAAGCCGGGTACATAAGCTTTATGCATGAGGTTTTATGCATAAGACAGGTACATAAGCTTTATGCATGAGGTTTTATGCATAAGCCTCATGCATAAGCTACATACATGAGGCTTATGTATAAGCTCCATACATGAGGTTTATGCATGAGGCTTATGCATAGCTTTATGTAGGCTAGGAATGCATAGCCTCATGCAAACTATGAATTCTATGCATAAGCCTTATGCATAGTATGCATAAGGCCTATGCATGAGCTTTATGCATTAGCCGAGTGCTACCTAGGCATGCGGACAGCTACAGAAATGCATCCGAAGCTCCCGTTACGTGCCGAGTGCTATCTAAGCATGCCCGTAGCTACTACTGACATGCAAACTATGAATTCTATGCATAAGCCTTATGCATAGTATGCATAAGGCCTATGCATGAGCTTTATGCATAAGGCTTATGCATTAGCCGAGTGCTACCTAGGCATGCGGACAGCTACAGAAATGCATCCGAAGCTCCTGTTACATGCGGAGTGCTATCTAAGCATGCTCGTAGCTACTGACATGCATAGGTAGCTACCCAATGATTGCTAGGTGCTACCCAAGTATTTTGCTAGCTACCTGCATGCACCGGGAGCTCCCAATGCATGTGCTAGGTGCTACCTAAGTATACTCGTAGCTATCGCATACACTGGGAGCTCCCAATGTACGTCGGGTGCTACCTAGGCATGTTGGTAGCTTCCAATGCATGCTGAGTGCTACCTAGGCATGCCAAGTGCTTCTAATGCATGCCAGTAATAACTACCGACATGCATCGAAAGCATGCAATGCATGCCAGGTGCTTCTAATGCCAGTAACTACTGACATGCACCAGAAGCATGCAATGCATGTCGGGTGCTACATAGGCATGCCGATAGCTTCCAATGCGTGCGAGTAAACCTACCGATATGCACCAAGAGTACCCAAATCATGCCAAGTGCTACCTAGGCATGCTAGTAGCTTTCAATGCATGCCGATAGCTATCAACATACACGGGGAGTATCCAATACATGCCGGGTGCTTCTAATGCATGCCGATATTTACCGACATACATCGAGAGCTCCCAATGCATGTTGAGTGCTATCTAAGCATGCCAGTTTAATCGACATACACCAGAAGCTCAAATGCATACTGAGTGCTACCCAAATTAACTCCCGACATGCACTCAAAGCTCCCAATTCATGTTAGGTGATACCTGCCTATGCCGCTAGCTATCGGCATGCACTCGGAGCTCCCATGCTAGGTGCTACCTAAGTGTGCCGGTAGCTACCGAGATACATTGGGGGCTCCCAATGTATCTCGGTTGTTGCTACCTAGGCATGCTGGTAGCTTCCAATTCATGCCGGTAACTACCAACATGCACTCGGAGCACCTAAAGCATGTCGGGTGCTACCTAAGCATGCTGGTAGCTTCCAATGCATGCCGATAGCTATCCACATACACTGGGAGCATCCAATGCATGCCGAGTGTTACCTAGGTATGCCGGGTGCTTCTAATGCATGCCGGTAACTACTGCCATACATCGAGAACTCCCGAGTGCTACCTAAGTATGCCAGTAACTATCGGCATACACTAGGAGCTCCAGTGCATATTGAGTGCTACCTAGGTAACTCCTGACATGCACCTGGAGCTCCCGATGCATGCTAGGTGCTACCTAAGTATTCCGTAGCTATCGACATGCACTCGGAGCTCCCAATGTGTATGTCGGGTGTTACCTATGCATACAGGTAGCTTTCAATGCGTGCCGATAAGTACCAGCATGCACTAAAAGCTACTGGCGTGCATCAAGAGCACCCAATGATTTCCGGGTGCTACATAGGCATGCCGATAGCCTCCAATCCATGCTCGTAACTACCAACATGCAACGAGAGCACCCAATGCATGCCGGGTGCTACCTAGGCATGACGGTAGCTTCCAATGCATGCCGGCATGCATCGGGAACACCCAAGGAATGCCGGTGCTACCTAGCATTGTGGTAGCTTCTAATACATGCCGATAACTATTGACATACATTGGGAGCATCCAATGTATGCTGGGTGCTACATAGGCATGCCGGTAACTACCGACATGCTCCCAATGGGTGCTACCTAAGTTTGCTACTACGAGCATCACCGAGAGCACCCTAGGTGCTACCTAGGCATGCCGCGGTAGCTTCCAATGCACGTCGATAACTACTGACATGCACCAGGAGCACCCAATGCATGCCAAGTGCTACCTAGGCATGATGGTACCTTCTAATGCATGTTGTAACTATCAACATGCACCGGGAGCTACCAGCATGCACCGGGAGCACCCACCAATGCATGCCGAGTGCTATCTAGGGATGCCGGTAGCTTCGTGAAGCTCATGAAGGCTGGATAGAGGTGGGGTAGACTGGGGAGTTCTATGAGAACTCTCCAATCTGCCCCAGCCTTTTGTTTTGTAGGTTTATTTTCGCTGCTTAGTAGCATTATTTCACTGCTTAGTAGTACTAATAGTAGTGTTTTTTTGCTGCTCAACAACGTTTTTTCAGTGCTACTCAATAGCAGCGTTTCTAGCAGAGCAAAATAGGCCCCACATCTTCATACCCTTCTAGTTATAAAAGCAATGCTATTTTCGTTGCTTTACCCTTATTCTATTGTAGTGATTGTGAGGAGTGTTGGGACATGAGTTATCAAAAGTCCCTATGTGTTAAAGGGTATCAATGTCTAAGGTCAAAAAGTCTTGTGAAATAAGCCCAAATTTCATCTCTTCTAGGTGCCTTCATCAACTTGATAGGAGCAGATACTCATCTAGAGTCACTTAAAAGATGCTATACTCCAGCGATCAAAGTGCGTTGCCACTAAGTGCTTGAAATAATCCACCTTAGTTAGTGCTGCTTGGTGCATGAAATCGTGAGGGGAGATACTAAATCGAATCCCAGAACCTATAAGTAAACGAAGTACAAGTGCTTGCATGGTATGTATGCCAGGCGCTTTCCCTCCTATTTTTGAAAACATTCACACGTGCAATGCAGAAAGTCTATTATTGGTATCGAGTAGCTCACACCCATTGCTCTAGACCCCTCAGTACTAACGTAGAAGATATGGGATTCATTGCACAATATAATGGCCTCGTGAACAACTTGTGCACCCAAGGTCCTTCCCTTCTCTACACTCTCACAAAACTCATTTGTCCGTCAGGCTTTACTTAGCAATCTTGCCATCCCTGTATTTTGGATGAAAAGCACTTGGAGCTGGCTTGAGATGTTTGAAGAGGTGGTCCTCCACCTTGAAGCAAAAATCTATTTGCTAAGAGCATTTACACCTCCACGGCCTACAGACATGTCCCCTCGTCCACTGGCCATACCCCAGGAGCTGGACCTGGTGTGCCAATCACATTGCTTTCATCAATATCCCAAGAGCAAGTGGGAGAGCCGAGTTACAGAACCATATAAACCTCCCCACTACACCGCCATGGTATTTCCATTGACCTTAGAAGCATGGAGCAGGCACTTCATCATTTTTGTCTCCATCTCCCTCATTGATGTACATTCCACATCTTCCACTCTGTCCTGGAAAACACCCAATGCAAGAAAAAAGTGTCTTACATTCATGAAGTTTATAAAATAAGTTTTTAGTTAAAAAATATTGATATTTCCTTAAGTTGTGTAGACTCCTATGCCATTTTGTAAGTCAAGGTTATTTTTTTGTCACAAATATCATAAGTTTATAATTCTACAAAGGTCACACGTGTTCTCAATCTTTAAAAAAATAGCAAAATTCATGTAATTTTTAAATTTATACATGGAATTCTAGATGTGTTTTCAAAAAGTATGTTTTTAAGTCATTTTTTAAGTGCTTGTCAAATAATGTGCATATTTATGCATAGTGGTGGAATTTGTCCCAAGAAAGTCTATTAAAAAAAGTGTCTTACATTCATGAAATTTATAAAATAAGTTTTTATTTAAAAAATATTGATATTTCCTTAAGTTGTGTAGACTCCTATGCCATTTTGTAAGTCAACATTATTTTTTTGTCACAAATATCATAAGTTTATAATTCTACGAAGGTCACACGTGTTCTCAATCTTTAAAAAAATAGTAGAATTCATGTAATTTTTAAATTTATACATGGAATTCTAGATGTGTTTTCAAAAAGTATGTTTTTAAGTCATTTTTGAGATTTCAGACATTTTGGGAGGGAATTTGTTTAGGTAACCCTCGTCAGTTACCTATTTTGCTTGCAACAGTGTTTTGTGTATAAAGGCCCTTAGATTTGTCGTCGTATTGTTGCTTCACAAAGCCACTTGTAAATAGGATATTTTGCTTTGAGGATGTCATGGTGTTTATGTTTGTGCCTATCATTATATGCTATCATGTTGGGATTGATTCACTACAACACATCGGGGGCACAATAGCGTAAGAGGAAGTGTCAGGACTTTTAATGCTCCTGAGGAGTGAAAAATCAACATGCTTTTTCCTTGCTCAAAAGCATCATTTTTTTGCTGCTCACAGCAATGCTATTACCAATGTTTTTTCATAGTAGTGCTTTTTCGCTGCTCAACATAGTTTTTAGCAGCGAAAAAATGCTGCTACACTGTAAAAAAATAAAACAGTGCTCAGCAGCATGGCCTAACCTTGATACCTTGGTTTTATTTATAGGTTCATATCTAATCTATCTCTTCTACCTTTCCTACCCTATCCTCCTTAAACTTAAGCAGCAAGGTATGTCTTCTCTTTTCCTTCATCTCCTATGCAAACAAGCTTTCCATGAAAGATTTCTTGTGAGTATTTTCCTTCTCTTTCCTCTCTTTTAAGTTTTTCTTTTCTTCTTTTTTCCTTCTCATTGAAGCATAACCCTAACCCTAGCTTCTACATAGAAACCCTAATAGTGAGCTTTGATAGAGAGCTCTACATCAAAGCTGTCTATTGTGTTTTCTATGTAGAAGCTAGAATTAGGGTTAAGCTATAATGAGAAGGGAAAAAGAAAGATTCAATAAGTTTTCTATGTTATGCAAAATCTTTCATTAAGATTAGGGTTTTGTATATGCTTTCTATTAGGGTTACTAATACTTTTTTTTCTTTATTTGGCTTGATTTTGTAGGTTATCCACACATACAAGCCTCATAAGGTAAGAGATCTCTCGCTTTTATGTTTCCTCTCTTATGCTTTTACATGTTATAGGGTTTGTAAGTTTTAGGATTTGTTATTTTTTCTCCCCTCTATGGATAGCATAGCTCTTCTCAAGAGGTGGCCATATGCCTTAGCCTCATGTATGAGGCTAGTGCATAAAGCTTATGCGTTAGCCATATGCATAAGCCTCATACATAATGGTAGTGCATAAGCCTCATGCATGAGACTTATGCATTACCAAATGCATAAGCGTCATGCATGAGGCTAATACATAAGGTTTTCGCATGAGACTTGTGTATAAAGCCTCATGCATAAGCCTTATGTATAAAGCTTATGCATTAGTGATAAGCCTCTATGCATAGCCTTATACATAAGCTTATGCATGAGGCTTATGCATTTACCATATGTATCAGCATCATGTATAAAGCCATATGCATAAGCCTTATGTATAAAGCTTATGCATATGGCTAATGTATAAGTCGGGTACATAAACTTTATGCATAAGGTTTTATGTATAAGCCTCATGCATAAGCTACATACATGAGGCTTATGTATAAGCTCCATACATGAGGTTTATGCATGAGGCTTATGCATAGCTTAATGTAGGCTAGGAATGCATAGCCTTGTGCAAACTATGAATGCTATGCATAAGCCTTATGCATAGTATGCAAAGGCCTATGCATGAGCTTTATGCATAAGGCTTATGCTTTAGCCGAGTGCTACCTAGGCATGCGGATAGCTACCGGAATGCATCGGAAGCTCCCATTACATGCCGAGTGCTATCTAAGCATGCTTGTAGCCTACTGACATACATAGGTAGCTACCCAATGACTGCTAGGTGCTACCTAAGTATTCTGCTAGCTACCTGCATGCACCGAGAGCTCCCAAAGCATGTGCTAGGTTCTACCTAAGTATGCTGGTAGCTATCGGCATGCACTGGGAGCTCCCAATGTATGTCGGGTGCTACCTAGGCATGTCGATAGCTTCCAATGCATGCCGGGTGCTACCTAGGCATGCCGGGTGCTTCTAATGCATGACAGTAACTGTAAGATTCCTCCTCAGCCTGAATATCAAAATAAGCCTCTACTTCAATCCCTTGTAATCATTCTATGTTTTTGAATGCAAGCGAATATCATTTTTCCTTGTTTTGTCTAGTGAGATAAAAAATTCTAGAGAGTGGTAAATCAAAATTGAGATATTTTTGGATAAATAAATTCTTCAAATATCAAAAAAATATTTCCCTGAAACAAAAAATCGAAATAGATTTTCCAAGGTACAATTGGAATTAATTAAAATTGATTCAGAAGACCTTAGCCTAAGGGTCCAGATTTTTGAAATTTTTTTTGATTATGGTCCAATTAAGGTTCCTATGGACCAATAAGATTAATCCAAGTGTTGGGACAAGAATAAAAGAAAATACCCAAAAATGAGTAAATGCCCACATAAGATGAAGAGTTGACCAAGTACTAGGTTTATTAGTTAAAAATTATGAAGTATTAATAAAAAAATGAGATATTTTAGAGTAATCATTTATTTTTGACACGTGTAAGGAAAAGGGAGACCTTCAAGGAGGTGCTTACTTCACATGCTTGGATGAGTTTAAAACTAAAAAATAATAGGATATTTTTATCTCTCCTCTCTCCTAAATCAAACCAAATCAAAAAGGGAGCCAAAGTGGTCCAAATCTTATCCAAATTCAGCCAAACTAAAGCTGGAAAATTCTAGAACTCACTTGGACTCAGTTAGTGGCCTCCCTCTTCTATAAATAGACCCTCATTCCTTTGTATTAAACTATGTCGGTATTACTCTAAACTAAGCTTAATTTCTATTATCCTCTAAAAACCTCTACAAAATTGAAGAGATTGGAGATTCTCTCTCTCTTCAATCTTCCTTGGTGACTCCTACAACATACCAAACCAATTGATTGGTTGGGGGCCTCTACAGTGACTAACAAATCAAGCATTTTAGAAAGTAAAGTGTGGATTATTGTCTTTTTCTTATTAAAACTCTAAATGCTTCTCTTCTCAACCCCTCTCAAGCTTGAGAAGCTTTAATTTGAATGGATTTTGATTACTATTGAAGTTCTTTTATGAATTGTAATAAAGAAACACATAAATTTCTATTTATGCTTAATTTTAATGGTTTTTAAGCATTTCTCTCTCCCCCCCCAAAGAAAGGTCATTACTATGACCTATTCTCAATCCAAATGAAGTTTCTCATGAAGCATTTCTCTAATCCAAAAGTAATTTCTATGCTTAACTAATTGGAGGCTAAAATAATGACTTTTTAATGCTTTTATGATATTTATTTCATAGAGAAATTATGAATCAATCCATAATTGGATAATGATCCAATTAGTGGTCATTCTAATCATATCAATAATATTAAACTTTATTCTTTCAATTAAATTGAGAATTATCAGTAATAGCAGTGGAGCTATGGCAAAATTTCTGTAAAATAAACACATAAAACATTTTCATTCATAATATGAAAAGAGGACTTCCTACCATATTCTAGGAATTATCATCCTAGATTAATTGAATGATTCTCATTGTAATCATGGAGAAATTGATTTTTATGTTTATGCATAATTAGTAAAATAGGAAAAAGAGGAACTTCTAGTAATTTAATTCTATGTTAAAAGAGTAATCCCCATGACATTGGAAATCCATGTATTCCAATTATTTGGAGAAAAAAATTGGAATGCTAAAATAATGTATATTTTATGAAAGATTTTAGTTAGATTTATCTTTTTGTATAGATAAAATTTTATGATGAAAGAGAAATTCCCACCATATTGAAATTCAAATATTTAAATAAGGAAAGTATAATTCCTAGTGCAAAGGAATTAATGAAGATTTTTATTTAATTTTTAAGAGAAAATATAGTTAAATTTATCTCTTTGTATAGATAAATTTTTATGATGAAAGAGGAATTCCCACCATATTGGAATCCAATTAATTAAATGAAGAAAGTGTAATTCCTAGTGCAAAGGAATTAATGGAGATTTTTATTTAAAATTTAAAAGAAAAATTTAGTTAAATTTATCTTTTTGCATAGATAAGTTTAAATGATAAAAGAGGAATTCCCACAATATTGGAATTCAAATGTTTAGATGAGAAAAGTGGAATTTTTAGCTTACAAGAAGTAATGGTTTTAAGAAGAATTTTAATAGATTTAATTTATGGAAAAGAGGAATTCCCATGATAATTGGATTGCACTCATTGAAATGAGAAAAAGAAGGATTTCAAGTTTATTCAAAAAAATAGGTATTGATATTTTAGTTAAAAGATTAATTTCCATGATATTTGAGGAAAGATGGATTTGAATTAAATTCTAATGTCAAAAGATGAATCTCCATCATAATTCTACCTAATGAATTAAGGTTGAGAATTTATGTGGAAAAAAGAATATCTTGGATATTTGAATTGGTAAAATCACTAAATGGATATTTACCCAAAAACTAGATGTTTAGTTGAAAGGAATCATGGTAGAGATAAACTGAATAAATTTAGTTAGACTATGTGAGGTCGGACAGTAAACCTAATTGTTCTTCTCGACAAAACCTTCGTGACCAATTCCAGTTACTAAATCCAAAGAATAGACTACCGGAACTAATCTAGTTTTTCCCTGACCAATCTCATCAAGAATCTAGTTAGATAAATGGATAAACTGACTGGTAGATTACCCTCATGAGAGAGCAAGGATCCTCATTATGAAATTGGAAATTATTGGAAAAAGGGTCTTTGGAACCGATCTCAAAGTAGAATCTCACTTGCATTGGAAACTCTACTTTTCATTCAAAAAGGACTGTTTTATGCCTAAATGCTGGAGCAAGCATTTGGCTTGTGTTTTTCTAAGAGAAGGTTCGTTGGAATAGCTAGCCGGGAGTCGTCAAGGGACGTCGTCCACCACCACGGCAAAGCCTGACGAGGTCTTGACCAGCCTCGACACGGTTAAAATGGTGTGCTTCCGGTACGATGGGTGAGGACCGATGAAGCGGTCCTCGAGTGAAGTGCTAGGACACCTAAGGAGGATCCTAGAGGGTTTTGACCAGGCAATGCATGGGCTCGCGGTTGCTAGGGCACCCAAGCGTACGTCAAGGGGGAAGATATCTGATGGACAAAAAGGAAAGGTTTTTGGGAACAAAATTTTGATAGTGGATCTCATTTGGTTGGCTAGCTGGTCTTCAATGGAGAGTTCAGAGGATGCATTTTTGTAATACAATGGACTTGGAATTTTGGAAAACAATGATTGGAAATATTATGAATTTATTCAAGGATTGTCTTAAAGCTAGTCGAATCTGTTTGTAAATGGCAATTTCATGATAGTGGATCTCATTTGGTTGGCCAGCTGGTCTTCAATGGAGAGTTCAGAGGATGCATTTTTGTAATACAATGGACTTGGAATTTTGAAAAATGATGATTGGAAATATTATGAATTTATTCAAGGATTGTCTTAAAGCCAGTCGAATGTTGTAAATGGCAATTTCATATTGGGTGTGTACCTGGTATGCCTATTTGATTTTTACATGAATCGTCGGCTAGGGGGCCTGGGAACTCTTTTCCTCGGTACCCGGACAAAAACCCAATCAAATCTTTATAAAGGAATCCGTCGGAGGATTCCTGAGAAACAACTAGACCTTGTTCTGTGGGAGGGGATCATCGGTTGTGCCTCGAAAATAAAAAAAAGCGGTGATTCCATGGACCAGGTGCAAGTCTCTTCTTGATCTAACCATGTGACTTCAGGTTTGGTCAGATCAGTTTAATTTAGTCAAGACTTGACTTGTTAGAGTAATCTCCTAGTTAAAAGATTTTTGCCCTTCCAGGCATAATCGCCTGTGCCTTCCGGGCGAGGGGAGTCTTCCGGGCCCGGTCTCGGAGGGACCGCCCCCTGGGCTAGCCTCTCGTCTCGGACATCCGCGAGCGAGGCCCCGAGTGTGCAGGACCCCCGCCCCGCACTGGTGGAGGCAGACGCCGCTTCTGCCACACCGACGAGACAGGAGCCCTGGAGAGCGGGCAGGCGGTGACCTCACAGTAACTACCGACATGTACCGGAAGCATGCAATGCATGCCAGGTGCTACCTAGGCATGCCAGGTTCTTCTAATGCATGCCAGTAATAACTATTCAGGCATGTCAGGTGCTACCTAGGCATGCGAGGTTCTTCTAATGCATGCCAGTAAATAACTACTGACATAGGCATGCCGATAGCTTCCAATGCATGTCAGGAAAACTATCGATATGCCGGTAACTACTGACATACATCGAGAGCTCCCAATGCATGCCGAGTACTATCTAAGTATGCTAGTAACTACCGACATACACCAGAAGCTCAAATGGTGCTGCCTAAGTAACTCTCGACATGCACCCGGAGCTCCCAATGCATGCTAGGTCATACCTACGTATTTGGCTGGCTATTGGCATGCAACTCGGAGCTCCCAATGCATGCTAGGTGCTACCTAAGTATGCTGATAGCTACCGGCATGCATTGGGGGCTCCCAATGTATCTCGGGTGCTACCTAGGCATGCTGGTAGCTTCCAATGCATGTCCGGTAACTACCAACATGCACTGGGAGTATCCAAAGCATGTCGGGTGCTACCTAGGTGTAAGATTCCTCCCCCAGCCCTTCAAGATGTCCAGTTTCTCCCCCTGTAATCAACCCCCCTTTTCAGAATAATAACAGATCTTGTTTCTATCTATTTTGACTTAGAGAGAGAAAATATTCTAGAGAGAGGTCATTCAATTTTTATATATTTTGGATGGAAAAATATCTCTTTTTATTAAAGTAAATTTTCTCGAAACAGAAGTTCAAAAAGAATTTTAGAAGGTGCATTAGAAATAAATTATAATCTGTTCAAAAGACCTTAGCCTAAGGGTCCAAATTTTTTTAAAATTTTAGATTAAGGTTCTGAGGGGCCAATTAGATTAGTCCAAATCTAGGGAGGAGATAAATTGAAGAAATAAAGAAAATCCTCCCAAAATGAGTAAATACTCACATAAGATGAAGAGTTGACTAAGGACAAGGTTATTAGTTAAAAAAGAAGAGATATTTAGAGGAAATGATGCATTTTTGACACCTCACTGTGGGGGAATTCCCCTCATGAAGGAGGAGCCTATTTCACATGTGTGGTGGAGTTTTAAACTCTCAAATAATAAGATATTTCATCTCTCCTATTTCAACTAGAACCAAAAAGTAAGCTAAACTGACGTAAACATGGTCCTGATCTAGAAAATTCTAGAATCAGTTTGCTTGGTTAGAGGCTCACTTTTTCCTATAAATAGACTTCCCCTTTGTAAAAGTTTAATAGTGTTTTATGCATTGTTACTCTACTCCTCCCCAGAGCCAAAAACATTGAATTCATTGATAATTCACTTGTTTTTGACTATTTTCTCTACAAAGAATTGGTGGCCACTCTTGATCCAAGCAAGAGTAGAACTCTCAATCCATCAAGCTAAAGGATAGCTCACAAAGCTCCATGTAAGTTAGAAATTCTACTTTTTTCTAATTCTATTCTATGGTTTATAATTTCTTGCTTCTTTTAAATTAAAATTGGATGTTATGCCTTGATAGAAAGGCTTCCCCCTTCTCTTCATTGAATTCAGCCCTTCTTTATCCAAGATGTGTAATCAATTAAATAGAGTTAAACTTTTTGTATTGTTCGTTCTTAAAAAAATGAGAATTGATTAGATTAGAGTGCTAAATTCATCTTGGGTTAAATTCTAAGTAGAATTAGAATGCAAAAATTGAAAAATGGTTAGCCATACAAAGGAGGTTATGGCAAAATTTTCTTAAATTTTGTAGAAATAAGTTTTATCTTTATGTTATTCAAAAAGAGTAATCCCCTTTGTTTGTGTATTCTAAAAGTGTTATTTTCATTTTATGGATAGAAAAATACATATTGGATATTTTTTTATTATAAAAGTGTAACTTTCATTAGATTCAAATTCTATGCACAAAAAAATGCATATTGGATATTTTTTTATTATAAAAGTGTGATTTTCATTAGATTTAAATTCTATGCACAGAAAGATGCATATTGGATATTTTTTATTATAAAAGTGTGATTTTGATTAGATTTAAATCCTATGCACAGAAAGATGCATATTGGATATTTTTTTATTATAAAAGTGTGATTTTCATTAGATTTAAATTCTATGCATAGAAAGATGCACATTGGATATTTTTTTAATTATAAAAGTGTGATTTTCATTAGACTTAAATTCTATGCACAGAAAGATGTATATTAAATATTTTTTTAAATAAAAGTATGATTTTCATTAGATTTAAATTCTATGCATAGAAAGATGCATATTGGATTTTTTATTATTATAAAAGTGTGATTTTCATTAGATTTAAATTCTATGCATAGAAAGATGCATATTGGATATTTTTTTATTATAAAAGTGTGATTTTCATTAGATTTAAATTCTATCCATAGAAAGATGCATAAAGGAATCCATTTTTATTTTAAAAGAGTTATTCTCATTTTATGCATGCATAAAATAATTCATTTTTATTTCAAAAGAGTTATTCTCATTAATTTTGATTTTATGCGTAGAAAGATGCATAAATGAATTCATTTTTATTTCAAAAGAGTTATTCTCATTAATTTTGATTTTATGCATAGAAAGATGCATAAAGGAATTTGTTTTTATTTCAAAAGAGTTATTCTCATTAATTTTGATTTTATGCATAGAAAGATGCATAAAGGAATTCATTTTTATTTCAAAAGAGATTCTCATTAAATTTGATTTTATGTATAGAAAGATGCATAAAGGAATTCGTTTTTATTTCAAAAGAGTATTGGTTGAGTACCTTTCATATTATTGTGTACTCTTATTCTTGTATATGGTGTGTTGAGTGTTGAGTAGAGAAGAAGAAGATTTTCAGCCTCTCACCTTGTGTGTTCTCTATTAGGGTTTTGTGAGTGTGTGTGTGTGTGCTTGCAAGAGCTCAAGCTCTCTTCCCCCCTGCATCTTTTCATGGTATCAGAGCCTGGTTCGTGCTAAGGGCTGAGCTGCAAGCAAGAGAACCACAGGAAGCGGTACGAGGGTAAGAGCTGCAACTACTCTTCCCTATTGTGTTGGTGACTACACCCTTGTCGGGAGCTCTACGGGAGGCATCGGCAAACGATCTCCGATTGAGGAGCTTTCTTCGCGGGAGTGAAGCTATAGGGCAACTATACAGTCCTACGGAGTCCTACGGACTATAATTTTCGGGCCGAAAACGCGTTTCGGGCACGTCTGGACCTCCGTTTCTCAGAAAGCAGGCGATTTCGAGCACTGCGGGTAAGTCATCGATTCTCTGCAGAACTCTGTTTTAAGAACTGCAGGAAGACAGATTGACTGTGCAGACACTGTGGGTGCTGCAAAGAGGTCTACAGTTGCCATTGGGTGTATGTATGCACATTGAAGTCACTGGTTGTGACATTTGAGAGTACTACAGTACCGCTGTGCAGAAAATACAGCATTTGTGCAGAAAAACCAGAGTGTAGTTTCTGGTAAAATTGTGTGTTTGGCAAGATGTCTAATGATGGCATAACACAGATTGTGGCTGAGAAGCTGGATAAGAATAACTTCCATGCTTGGAGGTTCAGGTTGACGAATTTCCTGATGAGAAAAGGTTATTGGGACTACATAGAAGGTGAACATGAAGAGGCACCAGAGATACCGGATATAAATCGGATATAAATCCGACTGCTGCAGATGTGAAAGAGTTTAAAGACTGGAACCAAGGAGCCAGGAAGGTTATGTATTGGCTTTCCATTAGTATACAGGACACCATGATTGGGCATATTCAGGATGCCAAGTCACCCAAGGAGGCGTAGGACACCTTGGTAAAGCTTTATGAAACAAATACCAAGGCTCGTAAGATACAGTTGAAGAATGAACTTCATACTGTGGAGAAAAAGAGCATGTCTGTGAATGACTATGCGTTGAAGATAAAGGGTATTGTGGAATCCCTTGCATCTATTGGTGTTTCAGTAGATGATGATGACAAGATGGAAGTCTGTCTACGTGGTCTCGGGCCACAATACAAGGCGTTTAAGACGTCTATTCAGACTCGGAAAAACATTCCCAACTTTACAGATTTGGTGTCTATGCTGATTATCGAAGAGAAGAACTTGGGTGAAGACCAACAGTCTTCACAAAGCAAAAACAGTTCAGAGCAACAGGCCTTCTACACGAGTTCAGGAAGAGGACGAGGTAGAGGAGGCCGTGGACGCGGTCAAGGAGGTGGCCGAACAGGTAATCAGAATTATGGTCAGCAGCAGCAGCAACAACAACAGTCCTAGAATCAACAACAACAACAACACGCAGGTGGAAGAGGCAAATTCAGAGGCAGGGGGAGTCAAAGAGGCCGTGGAAATTGGCAAAGGCAATATAATGATGCACGTGAATGCTATTATTGTGGTAAGCCTGGACATGTGCAGTCAGAATGTTATAAGAAGCAGGCTGACATGCAAAATGGAAAAGTGCAGCAAAACAACTATGCATCCTCAAGCAGAAATAATGAGGATAATGAAAGGTTGTTTGTTATGCAGCATGTTGTGAATGCCATGTCTGAAAATGTTGATGCAGCACAAAAAGATAATGTATGGTATGTGGATTCAGGTGCTTCGAACCACATGACGAGTCATGGGGAGTGGTTCAAGGAGATGAAAAACCCGGAAAGACCAGGTTTTGTGGAAACAGGGGATGACACTGCTCATCCAATTGCCCACGTTGGAGATGTGCCATTGTCTATGCAGGATGGCAAAGTGAAGTACCTTGCAGATGTACTTCATGTATCGAACATAACAAAGAATCTGGTTTCAGTTGGCCAAATGATTGAGCAGGGGTTGCAGGTTCGGCTTAACCCTGATGGGTGTTATGTTGAAGATTTCAAAGACAAGTGCAGGTTGGTTGCAAAAGGCAACAGAGTGGGCAGAATGTTTACGTTGAATGTAGACATGCCTGAAATGAGTGCTGCGATGTTTGCAAATGGTTCAGGAGTTGTTGCAGACACAGACATATGGCATAAAAGAATTGGACATGTAAATGTGCAGAGATTGAAGTCTATGCAGACAAAAGGAATTGTGACAGGGCTGCCAAAATTTAAAGTGGAAGGTATGCAGAAAATATGTGAAGCATGCCAATTTGGGAAGCAAACAAAACATGTGTTTCCACGTAACAGATATGTGAGCAGAAATGCACTAGATGTTGTGCATTCAGATGTATGGGGTCCTACGAAGACCATATCTATGGGAGGCTGCAGGTACTATGTGACTTTCATTGATGACCACACAAGGAAAGTGTGGGTATATTTCATGAAAAAGAAGAGTGAGGTGTTCACTCACTTTCAGAATTTCAGAGTTTTGGTTGAAAAGCAAACAGGGAAGTATGTAAAGTGCCTAAGGTCAGATGGAGGGGGAGAGTACTTCTCCAATGAGTTCTCTGAATATTTGAAGAAGAATGGTATTCGGAGACAGTATACATGCAGATATACTCCGCAGCAAAATGGAGTTGCTGAGCGAAAAAACAGGCACATTGCTGAGATTGCGCGAGCATTGATGGAAGAGAAGAATATGCCGCATTGCTATTGGGCTGAGGCTGTTTCTACAGCAGTATACATCATGAACAGGACTCCAACTGCAGTCATACATGATGTAACTCTAGAGGAGAGGTTTACTGGCAGAAAACCAGATTTGTCTCATCTGAAAGTCTTTGGATGCATTGCATATGTGCATGTGCCAGATGAGCTGAGAACTAAGCTGGATCCAAAAGCTGAAAAAATGTGTGTTTATTCGATACTCCCTTGAGCAAAAGGGATACAAGTGTTATAACCCTGCTACATATGAGTTGAGGGTAAGCAGGGATGTTGTCTTTGATGAGATGAGCAGCTGGTATGCTGCTGAAAAAGAAGCTGTTGGGGCTGATGTGAGTGGAAGTGTGGTTGCACAGAATGCAGGTCAGCAATCACAGTCTTTGAGTGGACCAGGAGAGTCCTCATCTAGTGGGTCTGTTGATAGACCATGGAGTGGCAGGCTACGTCATAATACCAGTCCTGCAAATGTGATTAGTACATCACGTAAAGGAAAAGAGAAAGTGATTGAGCCCCTTGGTATGCTTGACATTTCTGCAGGGCATTCTCATGTTGATGGAGAGTAGTGGCTCAGATATGAGCCTTGATGAGGAGCTTGGGATCCCAGCTATGAGAACACCTGGTGTAAAGAAGGCTATGGAAGACATGAATGAAATGCTGCGAAGATCAGGGAGAGTGAAGAACCTTGTGCAGAGATTTACATATGATGGTTATGTGGCACATCACTATGCATATATGGCAAAGGTTGTGCAGGTTGTAGAGCCCACATGCATTGATGAGGCTGTTGGAAATGTGTGTTGGGAAAAAGCTATGGATGAGGAGATGGATGCACTATATGGAAATGAAACTTGGGATTTAGTGCAATTGCCTGAAGGCCAGAAAGCCATTGGATGCAAGTGGGTGTACAAAGTTAAACATAACAGTGATGGAAGCATAAACAGGTACAAGGCTAGATTGGTAGCCAAAGGATATGCGCAGACATATGGGATTGATTATGAGGAAACTTTCAGCCCAGTTGCCAAGATGGCAACGGTGAGAGTTGTGATAGCAGGGCTGGTCTTTACATCAGATGGATGTAAAGAATGCATTCTTGCATGGGGATTTGCAAGAAGAGGTGTATATGTTGCAGCCACCTGGTTATGAGGATGTGGGTCACCCCGAGCATGTTTGCAGGTTGAAGAAAGCCTTGTATGGCTTAAAGAAAGCACCAAGAGCATGGTCTGACAAGATTTCTGAATATCTTGTCACTATTGGCTTTCATGTAGCCAATGCAGATTTCTCATTGTATGTGAGACATGGTGATAGAGGAGTTGTGCTTGTTGTCATCTATGTAGATGACTTGATCATTACGGGGGACCATGATGCAGAGATCTTTGATGTAAAGATCCTGCTTAGACAGAAGTTCGAGATGAAGGATCTGGGGGAGCTCAGATATTTCTTGGGCATTGAGGTGATTAGGTCACCACATGGTATTGGATTACTGCAGAGACAGTATGGCTTGGACATGTTGTCCAAGTATGGTATGACAGGCTGTAAGCCTATTTCTGTGCCATTGGATCAGAATGGCAAGTTGAGTGCAGATTCAGGAGAGATCTTGGAGGATCCTACTATGTACAGACGCATAGTAGGAAGTTTGATCTACATGACGATTACCAGACCAGATTTGAGCTATGCTGTTGGGTTGGTGAGTCAGTTTATGCAGGCTCCACGGAAACCGCATTTGGATGCAGTGAGATGCATACTGAGGTATGTGAAGTTTACTTTACATTGTGGACTATTCTATGAGACTGGGACAGAGATATGTGTACATGGGTACACAGATGCTGATTGGGCTGGTAGTATCTCAGATAGAAGATCTACTAGTGGCTTTATGTTTTCTTTGGGGAGTGCTGCTGTGACTTGGAGCAGCAAGAAGCAGCCTACGGTTGCTCTATCGAGTACGGAGGCCGAGTACAGAGGAGCTGCTATGGCAGCATGTGAGGTAGCTTGGTTGAGAAAGCTACTTGCAGATTTGGGTCTATCAGTGGATAGACAAGTTGTCATTTTCTGTGACAACATTAGTAGTATACAGTTGGCCAGGAACCCAGTCTTTCATGCTCGTACGAAGCACATAGAGGTCCACTACCACTTCGTTAGAGAGAAGGTCTTGGCAGGAGACCTTGACCTTGTTTATGTCAGCACAGAGGATCAGGTAGCTGACATCTTCACCAAAGCATTGGGTATAGAGAAGCTCCGCAGATTCAGGGCTTCGCTTGGTGTACATGAGATGGAGTTGAGCTCGAGGGGGAGTGTTGAGATATCGAGCTCTAGTGAGGCGGTGGACACTGATGACCCGCCTGGGGGATAAGCCCCCGCACTTACACCACTGGCATGGTTGGTGAGATCTTGGGTGATATGCGGCCAGTGGGATGACAGGCTGTGTGACAGCCATTCTAGAGACTGGCATAGTTATAGCGCCAGCTCATTTAGTCGGGTTTACACTATAGAGAACCCGTGTATGTATTGGTTGAGTACCTTTCATATTATTGTGTACTCTTATTCTTGTATATGGTGTGTTGAGTGTTGAGTAGAGAAGAAGAAGATTTTCAGCCTCTCACCTTGTGTGTTCTCTATTAGGGTTTTGTGAGTGTGTGTGTGTGCTTGCAAGAGCTCAAGCTCTCTTCCCCCCTGCATCTTTTCATTACCTAGGTATGCCGGGTGCTTCCAATGCATGCCGATAACTACTGAAATATATCGAGAACTCCCAGTGCTACCTAAGTATGCCAGTAACTATCAACATATCGACATACACCAGGAGCTCCCAATGCATATCTGTTGAGATATCGAGCTCATCTAGTGAGGCGGTGGACACTGATGACCCGCTTGGGGGATAGGCCCCACACTTACACCACTGGCATGGTTGGTGAGATCTTGGGTGATATGCGGCCAGTGGGATGACAGGCTGTGTGACAGCCATTCTAGAGACTGGCATAGTTATAGCGCCAGCTCATTTAGTCGGGTTCACATTATAGAGAACCCGTGTATGTATTTGGTTGAGTACCTTTCATATTGTGTGTACTCTTATTCTTGTATATGGTGTGTTGAGTGTTGAGTAGAGAAGAGGATTTTCAGCCTCTCACCTTGTGTGTTCTCTATTAGGGTTTTGTGAGTGTGTGTGTGCTTGCAAGAGCTCAAGCTCTCTTCCCCCCTGCATCTTTTCATGGTATCAGAGCCTGGTTCGTGCTAAGGGCTGAGCTGCAAGCAAGAGAACCACAAGGAGCGGTACGAGGGTAAGAGCTTCAACTACTCTTCCCTATTGTGTTGGTGACTACACCCTTGTCGGGAGCTCTACGGGAGGCACCGGCAAACGGTCTCTGATTGAGGAGCTTTCTTCGCGGGAGTAAAGCTATAGGGCAACTATACAGTCCTTCGGACTGATTTTTCAAGTCCTTCGGACTGAATTTTTTGGGCCGAAAACGCGTTTCGGGCGCGTCTGGACCTCCGTTTTTCAGAAAGCAGGCGACTTCGAGGACTGCGCGGGTAAGTCATCGATTCTCTGTAGAACTCTATTTTAAGAACTGCAGGAAGACAGATTGATTGTGCAGACACTGTGGGTGCTGTAAAGAGGTCTACAGTTGCCATTGGGTGTATGTATGCACATTGAAGTCACTGTTGGTGACATTTGAGAGTACTACAGTACCACTGTGCAAAAATATAGCAGTTTGTGCAGAAAAACCAGAGTGCAGGTTCTGGTAAAATTGTGTGTTTGGCAAGATGTCAAATGATGGGATAACTCAGATTGTGGCTGAGAAGCTTGACAAGAATAACTTCCATGCTTGGAGGTTCAGGTTGACAAATTTCCTGATGGGAAAAGGCTATTGGGACTACATAGAAGGTGAGCATGAAGAGGCACCCGGAGATACCGGATATAAATCCGACTGCTGCAGATGTGAAAGAGTTTAAAGACTAGAACCAAGGAGCAAGGAAGGTTATGTATTGGCTATCCATTAGTATACAGGACACCATGATTGGGCATATTCAGGATGCCAAGTCCCCCAAGGAGGCGTGGGACACCTTGGTAAAGCTCTATGAAACAAATACCAAGGCACGTAAGATACAGTTGAAGAATGAACTTCATACTGTGGAGAAAAAGAGCATGTCTGTAAATGACTATGCGCTGAAGATAAAGGGTATTGTGGAATCCCTTGCATCTATTGGTGTGTCAGTAGATGATGATGACAAGGTGGAAGTCTGTCTACGTGGTCTCGGGCCACAATACAAGGCGTTCAAGACGTCCATTCAGACTCGGGAAAACATTCCCAACTTTACAGATTTGGTGTCTATGCTGATTATCGAAGAGAAGAACTTGGGTGAAGACCAACAGTCTTCACAAAGCAAAAACAGTTCAGAGCAACAGGCCTTTTACACGAGTTCAGGAAGAGGACGAGGTAGAGGAGGCCGTGGATGCGGTCAAGGAGGTCGCCGAACAGGTAATCAGAATTATGGCCAGCAGCAGCAGCAGCAACAACAGTCCCAGAATCAACAACAACAACAACAACACGCAGGTGGAAGAGGCAAATTCAGAGGCCGGGGGAGTCAAAGAGGCCGTGAAAATTGGCAAAGGCAATATAATGATGCACGTGAATGCTATTATTGTGGTAAGCCTGGACATGTGTAGTCAGAATGTTATAAGAAGCAGGCTGACATGCAAAATGGGAAAGTGCAGCAAAACAACTATGCATCCTCAAGCAAAAATAATGAGGACAATGAAAGGTTGTTTGTTATGCAGCATGTTGTGAATGCCATGTCTGAAAATGTTGATGCAGCACAAAAAGATAATGTATGATATGTGGATTCAGGCGCTTCGAACCACATGACGAGTCATGGGGAGTGGTTCAAGGAGATGAAAAACCCGGAAAGACCAGGTTTTGTGGAAGCAGGGGATGACACTGCTCATCCAATTGCCCACATTGGAGATGTGCCATTGTCTATGCAGGATGGCAAAGTGAAGTACCTTGCAGATGTACTTCACATACCGAACATAACAAAGAATCTGGTTTCAGTTGGCCAGATGATTGAGCAGGGTTTGCAGGTTTGGTTTAACCCTGATGGGTGTTATGTTGAAGATTTCAAAGACAAGTGCAGGTTGGTTGCAAAAGGCAACAGAGTGGGCAGAATGTTTACGTTGAATGTAGACATGCCTGAAATGAGTGCTGCGATGTTTGCAAATGGTTCAGGAGTTGTTGCAGACACAGACATATGGCATAAAAGAATTGGACATGTAAATGTGCAGAGATTGAAGTCTATGCAGACAAAAGGAATTGTGACAGGGCTGCCAAAATTTAAAGTGGAAGGTATGCAGAAAATATGTGAAGCATGCCAATTTGGGAAGCAAACAAAACATGTGTTTCGACGTAACAAATATGTGAGCAGAAATGCACTAGATGTTGTGCATTCAGATGTATGGGGTCCTACAAAGACCATATCTATGGGAGGCTGCAGGTACTATGTGACTTTCATTGATGACCACACAAGGAAAGTGTGGGTATATTTCATGAAAAAGAAGAGTGAGGTGTTCACTCACTTTCAGAATTTCAGAGTTTTGGTTGAAAAGCAAACAGGGAAGTATGTAAAGTGCCTAAGGTCAGATGGAGGGGGAGAGTACTTCTCCAATGAGTTCTCTGAATATTTGAAGAAGAATGGTATTCGGAGATAGTATACATGCAGATACACTCCGCAGCAAAATGGAGTTGCTGAGCGGAAAAACAGGCACATTGCTGAGATTGCGCTAGCATTGATGGAAGAGAAGAATATGCCGCATTGCTATTGGGCTGAGGCTGTTTCTACAGCAGTATACATCATGAACAGGACTCCAACTGCAGCCATACATGATGTAACTCCAGAGGAGAGGTTTACTGGCAGAAAACCAGATTTGTCTCATCTGAAAGTCTTTGGATGCATTGCATATGTGCATGTGCCAGATGAGCTGAGAACTAAGCTGGATCCAAAAGCTGAAAAATGTGTGTTTATTGGATACTCCCTTGAGCAAAAGGGATACAGGTGTTATAACCCTGCTACACGTGAGTTGAGGGTAAGCAGGGATGTTGTCTTTGATGAGATGAGCAGCTGGTATGCTGCTGAAAAAGAAGCTGTTGGGGTTGATGTGAGTGGAAGTGTGGTTGCACAGAATGCAGGTCAGCAATCACAGTCTTTGAGTGGACCAGGAGAGTCCTCACTGTTGATAGACCATGGAGTGGCAGGCTGCGTCATAATACCAATCCTGCAAATGTGATTAGTACATCACGTAAAGGAAAAGAGAAAATGGTTGAGCCCCTTGGTATGCCTGACATTTCTGCAGGGCATTCTCATGTTGATGGAGAGTCTAGTGGCTCAGATATGAGCCTTGATGAGGAGCTTGGGATCCCAGCTATGAGAACACCTAGTGTAAAGAAGGCTATGGAAGCCATGAATGAGAAGCTGTGAAGATCTGGGAGAGTGAAAAATCCTGTGCAGAGATTTACCTATGATGGTTATGTGGCACATCACTATGCATATATGGCAAAGGTTGTGGAGGTTGTTGAGCCCACATGCATTGATGAGGCTATTGGAAATGTGTGTTGGGAGAAAGCTATGGATGAGGAGATGGATGCAGTATATGGAAATGAGACTTGGGATTTAGTGCAATTGCCTGAAGGCAAGAAAGCCATTGGATGCAAGTGGGTGTACAAAGTTAAACATAACAGTGATGGAAGCATAAACAGGTACAAGGCTAGATTGGTAGCCAAAGGATATGCGCAGACATATGGGATTGATTATAAGGAAACTTTCAGCCCAGTTGCCAAGATGGCAACGGTGAGAGTTGTGATAGCTGTGGCTACGTCAAAGCAATGGTCTTTACATCAGATGGATGTAAAGAATGCATTCTTGCATGGGGATTTGCAAGAAGAGGTGTATATGTTGCAGCCACCTCGTTATGAGGATGTGGGTCACCCCGAGCATGTTTGCAGGTTGAAGAAAGCCTTGTATGGCTTAAAGCAAGCACCAAGAGCATGGTCTGACAAGATTTCTGAATATCTTGTCACTATTGGCTTTCATGTAGCCAATGCAGATTTCTCATTGTATGTGAGACATGGTGATAGAGGAGTTGTGCTTGTTGTCATCTATGTAGATGACTTGATCATTACGGGGGACCATGATGCAGAGATCTTTGATGTAAAGATCGTGCTTAGACAGAAGTTTGAGATGAAGGATCTGGGGGAGCTCAGATATTTCTTGGGCATTGAGGTGATTAGGTCACCACATGGTATTGGATTACTGCAGAGACAGTATGGCTTGGACATGTTGTCCAAGTATGGTATGACAGGATGTAAGCCTATTTCTGTGCCATTGGATCAGAATGGCAAGTTGAGTGCAGATTCAGGAGAGATCTTGGAGGACCCTACTATGTACAGACGCATAGTAGGAAGTTTGATCTACATGACGATCACCAGACCAGATTTGAGCTATGCTGTTGGGTTGGTGAGTCAGTTTATGCAGGTTCCACGGAAACCGCATTTGGATGCAGTGAGACGCATACTGAGGTATGTGAAGTCTACTTTGCATTGTGGACTATTCTATGAGACTGGGACAGAGATATGTGTACATGGGTACACAGATGCTGATTGGGCTGGTAGTATCTCAGATAGAAGATCTACCAGTGGATTCATGTTTTCTTTGGGGAGTGCTGCTGTGACTTGGAGCAGCAAGAAGCAGCCTACGGTTTCTCTATCGAGTACAGAGGCCGAGTACAGAGGAGCTGCTATGGTAGCATGTGAGGTAGCTTGGTTGAGGAAGCTACTTGCAGATATGGGTCTATCAGTGGTGGATAGACAAGTTGTCATTTTCTGTGACAACATTAGCAGTATACAGTTGGCCAGGAACCCAGTCTTTCATGCTCGTACGAAGCACATAGAGGTCCACTACCACTTTGTCAGAGAGAAGGTCTTGGCAGGAGATCTTGACCTTGTTTATGTCAGCACAGAGGATCAGGTAGCTGACATCTTCACCAAAGCATTGGGTACAGAGAAGCTCCGCAGATTCAGGGCTTCGCTTGTTGGTGTACATGAGATGGAGTTGAGCTCAAGGGGGAGTGTTGAGATATCGAGCTCATCTAGTGAGGCGGTGGACACTGATGACCCGCCTGGGGGATAGGCCCCACACTTACACCACTGGCATGGTTGGTGAGATCTTGGGTGATATGTGGCCAGTGGGATGACAGGCTGTGTGACAGCCATTCTAGAGACTGGCATAGTTATAGCGCCAGCTCATTTAGTCGGGTTCACATTATAGAGAACCCGTGTATGTATTTGGTTGAGTACCTTTCATATTGTGTGTACTCTTATTCTTGTATATGGTGTGTTGAGTGTTGAGTAGAGAAGAGGATTTTCAGCCTCTCACCTTGTGTGTTCTCTATTAGGGTTTTGTGAGTGTGTGTGTGCTTGCAAGAGCTCAAGCTCTCTTCCCCCCTGCATCTTTTCAATATCGAGTTCTACCTAAGTAACTCCGACATGCAGGAGCCTGAGCTCCCATGCTAGGTGCTTTCTAAGTATTCCATAGCTATCGGCATGCACTAGGAGCTTCCAATGCATGCTAGGTCCTACGTAAGAATGCCAGTAGCTTCCGGCATGCACTGGGAGCTCCCAATGTATGTCAGTGTTACCTAGGCATACTGGTAGCTTCCAATGAATGCCGATAAGTACTGGCAAGCACCAAAAGCTACCGGCATGCATCAAGAGCACCCAATGCATGCTAGGTGCTACATAGGCATGCCGATAGCTTCCAATCCATGTCGATAACTACCAACATGCACCGAGAGCACCCAATGCTGCATGCCGGGTGCTACCTAGGCATGATGGTAGCTTTCCAATGCATGCCGGCATGCATCGGGAGCACCCAAGGCATGCCGGTGCTACCTAGGCATGCTAGTAGCTTCTACTACATGCCGATAACTATTGACATGCACTGGGAGCATCCAATGTATGCTGGTGCTACATAGGCATGCGAGTAACTACCGACGCACTAGGAGCCAGCAGGTGCTACCTAGGCATGATGGTAGCTACTGACATGCATCGGGAGCACCCAATGCATGCCAGCAGGTGCTACCTAGGCATGATGGTAGCTTCTAATGCATGCCAGTAATTATCAACATGCACTGGGAGCTACCGACATGCACCGGGAGCACCCAGCCAAGTGCTATCTAGGCATGCCAGTAGCTTCATGAAGCTCATGAAGGCTAGATAGACAACTTTTTTTAAGATCTGGGCAGATTGGGGAGTTCTGTGAGAACTCTCTAGTCTGCCCCAGCATTTTTATTGTAGGTTTATTTTGGCTGCTCAATAATAGCATTATTAGCAGCGTTATTTCGCTGCTTAGTAGTACTAATAGAAGTGTTTTTTTGTTGCTTAACAACGTTTTTTCACTGCTGCTCAATAGCAACGTTTTTAACATCGAAATAGGCCCCACATCTTCATACCCTTCTAGTTATGAAAGCACTACAATTTTCGCTGCTATACCCTCATTCTATTGTAGTGATTGTGAGGAGTGTTAGGACATGAGTTATCAAAAGTCACTATGTGGTGTTAAAGGGTCTCATTGTCTAAGGTCAAAAAGTTGTGAAATATGCCAAAAGTTATCTCTTCTAGGTGCCTTCATCAACTTGATAGGAGCAGATACTCAACAAAAGTTACTTAAAAGATGCTATACTCCAGCGATCAAAGTGTGCCCAAGTGAAGGCTAATTACAAAAAGAACCATCGCATATGACATCAAAAGGCCACATCGATTATGTTGCCACATGAAATTGTCTGCCACTAAGTGCTTGAAATAATCCATCTTAGTTAGTGTTGCTTGGTGCATGATATCGTGAGATACTAAATCCAATCCCAAAACCTACAAGTAAACGAAGTACAAGTGCTTGCATGGTATGTATGCTAGGCGCTTTCCCTCCTGTTTTTGAAAACATTCACACGTGCAACACAAAAAGTATGTTATTGATACCGACTAGCTCACACCCATTTCTCTAGACCCCTCAGTACTAACGTGGAAGATGTGGGATTCATTGCACAATATAATGGCCTTGCGAACAACCTGTGCATCCAAGGTCCTTCCCCTCTCTACACTCTCATGAAACTCATTAGTCCATCAGGCTCTCCACTTAACAATCTTGCCATCCCTGTATTTTGGAATAAAAGCACTTGGAGCTGGCTTGAGATGTTGGCAGAGGTGGTTCTCCACCTTGAAGCACAAATCCATTTGCTAGGAGCATTTACACCTCCACGGCGTGCAGACATGTCCCCTCGTCCACTGGCCATACCCCAGGAGCTGGATCAGGTGTGCCAATCACATTGCTTTCATTAATATCCCAAGAGAGATTGGGAGCCGAGTTACAGAACCATATAAACCTCCCCACCACTACACCGCCATGGTATTTCCATTGACCCTAGAAGCATGGAGCAGGAACTTCATCATTTTTGTCTCCATCTCCTTCATTGATGTACATTCCACATCTTCCACTCTGTCTTGGAAAACACCCAAAGCAAGAATCTTTTCCTTGGATCTATTCTTTGAATAGTGCACATTGTTTTTGGCACTTTTGTTTCGATATGGCCACGTTTGATTACGTTGCCACATAGCATCATCTGCCACTAAGTGCTTGAAACAAATATACCTTAGTTAGTACTTCCTAGTGCATGAAATCGTGAGCTACTGAATCCAATCCCAGAACTTGCAAGTAAACGAAGTACAAGTGCTTGCATGATATGTATGCCAGGTGCTTGCCCTCTTGTTTTTGAAAACTTTCACATGTGCAACACGAAAAGTCTGTTACCGAGTAGTTCACACCCATTGCTCTAGAACCCTCACTACTAACGTAGAAGATGTGGGATTCATTGCACAATATAATGGCCTTGCAACCTATGTAACCAAGGTGCTTCTCTTCTCTACACTCTCATGAAACTTATTAGTCAGTTGGGCTCTCCACTTAACAATCTTTCCATCCCTGTATTTTGGACGAAAAGCACTTGGAATGTTTATTGCATTTGTGCTGGCTTGAGTTGTTTATAGAGGTGGTCCTCAAACTTGAGGCACAAATCCATTTGCACCTCCATAGCCTGTAGACATATCCCCTCATCCACTGGCCATACAGGAGCCAAACTAGGTGTGCCAATCACATGGCTTTCATCAATATCCCAAGAGTGAGTGCCAGGAGCCAAGTTATAGAACCATACTTGTAACCCCCCTGCATTATAGCATCGGGGTATTTTGTGTCAACCCTAGTAGCATGGAGCAGGCACTCCATCATTTTTGTCTCCATCTCCCTCATTGATGTACATTCCACATCTTCCACTTTGTCCTAGCAAACGCCCAAAGCAAGTCATTATTTTCCCTGGATTTGTCCTTCTGATAGCCCACATTGTTTTTGGCACTTTTGTTTTGATATGGCAACCTGTTTCCCCTCCTTGTGCACGTTTCGATGCACCTTCCTGCTTGTTGATTGTAATAGTCACGTATTCTAGCCAGTGGATAAGGTGATATAGGTAGAACATAGGTTTAGGGCTAAGGACCTGAAAAACACACATGGTCGCAATCTTTGACTACAAATTTGAGAGGTCATTAAGAAAAATGCTTGTCTATGTATCCATATAACCTTTGTATCATAAATAATATCGCTGCATAGTATATGCCAAAAATTCATGATTGTAGAAGAGCTAGATGAGACAATCCATGATGCCCTGTAATCCATTGGTTTTGATCCAGATGTGCAAGTCTCCATTGATTTGGAAAACCATGAGTCAATTGATTCGCTAATCCTGATTTTTTTTTCTACAATTCAATTTTAAAGCTAAAGAACTATAAGCAAATACACATCGTGGGACCATCTATGTCAGGGAGGGGGTGCATGTGAGCCTGGACTTTGCCATGCATGAGGCTTATGGATTAACGATATGTATAAGCATCATGTATAAAGCCATATGCATGAGCCTTATGTATAAAGCTTATGCATATGGCTAATGCATAAGCCGGGTACATAAGTTTTATGCATGAGGTGTTATGCATAAGCTACATACATGAGGCTTATTTATAAGCTCCATACATGAGGTTTATGAATGAGGCTTATGCATAGCTTTATGTAGGCTAGGAATGCATAGCCTCATGCAAACTATGAATGCTATGCATAAGACTTATGCAAGCCTTATGCATAGTATGCATAAGGCCTATGCATGAGCTTTATGCATAAGGCTTATAAATTAGCCGAGTGCTACCTAGGCATACGGATAGCTACCGAAATGCATCGGAAGCTCCCATTACATGCCAAGTGCTATATAAGCATGTCCATAGCTACTGACATGCATAGGTAGCTACTCAATGATTACTAGGTGCTACCAAAGTATGCTGCTAGCTATTTGCATGCACCGGGAGCTCCCAATGCATGCTAGGTGCTACCTAAGTATGCTGATAGCTCTCGGCATGCATTGAGAGCTCCAAATGTATGTCGGGTGCTACCTAGGCATGTCGGTAGCTTCCAATGCATGTCGGTTGCTACCTAGGCATGCCAAGTGCTTCTAATGCATGCCAGTAACTACCGACATGCACCCAAAGAATGCAATGCATGCCAGTAACTACCGATATGCACACGAAGCATGCAATGCATGCGAGGTGCTTCCAATGCATGCTAGTAGCTACCGACATGCACCGGAAGCATGCAATGCATGCCGAGTGCTACATAGGCATACCGATAGCTTCCAATGCATGCCACTAACTACCGATATGCACATAGATACCCAAAGCATGCCGAGTGCTGCCTAGGCATGCTAGTAGCTTCTAATGCATGCCGATAGCTATCGACATACACGGGGAGTATCCAATACATGCGGGTGCTTCTAATGCATGCTGGTAACTACTGACATACATCGAGAGCTCCCAATGCATGTCGAGTGCTATCTAAGTATGCCAGTATAACTACCGACATACATCAGAAGCTCAAATGCATACCTAAGTAACTCTCGACATGCACCCGGAGCTCCCAATGCATGCTAGGTGATACCTACGTATGCCGCTAGCTATCAACATGCACTAGGAGCTTCCAATGCACCGGCATGCATCGGCGGTGGCTTCCAATGTATCTAGGGTGCTACCTAGGCATGCTGGTAGCTTCGAATGCATGCTGGTAACTACCAACATGCACTGGGAGCACCCAAAGCATGCTGGTGCTACCTAGGCATGCTTGTAGTTTCCAATGCATGCCGATAGCTACCGACATACACCGGGAGCATCATCCAATGCATGTTACCTAGGTATGCTATGTGCTTCTAATGCATGCCGGTAACTATTGACATACATCGAGAACTCCCTACCGAGTGCTACCTAAGTATGCCAGTAACTATCGACATACACTAGGAGCTCCCAATGCATTTCTAGTGCTACCTAAGTAACTCCCGACATGCGCCCAGAGCTCCCAATGCATGCTAGGTGCTACCTAAGTATTCCGTAGCTATTGGCATGCACTAGGAGCTTCTAATGCATTCTAGGTGTGCTACCTAGGAATGCCGATAGCTACCGGCATGCACTGGGAGCTCCCAATGTATGTCGGGTGTTACCTAGGCATATCGGTAGCTTTTCCAATGCGTGCCGATAAATATCGGCATGCACCGAAAGGTACTGGCATGCATCAAGAGCACCCAATGCATGCGGGGTGCTACATAGGCATGCCGGTAGCTTCTAATCCATGTGAGTAACTACCAACAGGCACCGAGAGCACCCAATGCATGCTGTGGGTGTGCTACCTAGGCATGATGGTAGTTTCCAATGCATGCCGGCATGCATCGGGAGCACCCAAGGCATGCCGGTGCTACCTAGCCATGCTGGTAGCTTCTAATACATGCCGATAATTGTTGACATGCACTGGGGAGCATCCAATGGGTGCTACATAAGCATGCCGATAACTACCAACATGCACTAGGAGGCATGCACTGGGAGCTCCCAGGTGTTACCTAAGTTTGCCGGTAGCTACTACGGCGGGCATCAATGTGATGAGAGCACCATGCTAGCTGCTACCTAGGCATGCCGCGGTAGCTTCCAATGCAGGTTGATAATTACTGACATGCACCGAGAGCACCCAATGCATGCCAGGTGCTACCTAGGCATGATGGTAGCTTCTATTGCATGCCAGTAACTATCAACATGCACCGAGAGCTACCGACATGCACCGAGAGTACCCAATGCATGCCGAGTGCTATCTAGGCATGCCGGTAGCTTCATGAAGCTCATGAAGGCTGGATAGACAACTTTTTTTTAGAGTTGGGGCAGACTGGGGAGTTTTGTGAGAACTCTCCAGTCTGCCCTAGCCTTTATTTATTTATTTTTGCTCCTCAGTAGCGTTATTTCGCTGCTTATTAGTAGTAGTGGTACTAATAGTAGTGTTTTTTTGCAGCTCAAGAGCATTTTTTCATGTTGCTCAATAGCAGCGTTTCTAGCAGCGAAATAGGCCCCACATCTTCATACCCTTCTAGTTATGCAAGCACTACTATTTTTGTTGCTATACCCTCATTCTATTGTAGTGATTGTGAGGAGTGTTGGGACATGAGTTACCAAAAGTCCCTATGTGTTAAAGGGTCTCAATGTCTAAGGTCAAAAAGTCTTGTGAAATATGCCCAAAGTTCATCTCTTATAGGTGCCTTCATCAACTTGATAGGAGCAGATACTCAACAAGAGTTACTTAAAAGATGCTATACTCCAGCGATCAAAGTGCACCCAAGTCGAACCATCGCATATAACATCAAAAGGCCACATCGATTATGTTGCCACATGAAATTGTCTGCCACTAAGTGCTTGAAATAATCCACCTTAGTTAGTGTTTCCTAGTGCATGAAATCCTGAGATACTAAATCCAATCCTAGAACTTACAAGTAAACAAAGTACAAGTGCTTGCATGCTATGTATGCCAGGCGCTTTCCCTCTTGTTTTTGAAAAAATTCGCACGTGCAACGTGGAAAGTCTGTTATTGATACAGAGTAGCTCACACCCATTGCTCTACACCCCTTAGTACTAACGTAGAAGATGTGGGATTCATTGCACAATATAATGGCCTCGAGAACAACCTGTGCAACCAAGGTCCTTCCCTTCTCTACACTCTGATGAAACTCATTAGTCCGTCAGGCTCTCCACTTAACAATCTTGTCATCCCTGTATTTTTGACGAAAAGCACTTGGAGCTAGCTTGAGATGTTTGCAGAGGTGGTCCTCCACCTTGAAGCACAAATCCATTTGCTAGGAGCATTTACACCTCCATGGCCTGCAGACATGTCCCATCGTCCACTGGCCATACCCTAGGAGCTGGACTAGGTGTGCGAATTACATTGCTTTTATCAATATCCCAAGAGCGAGTGGGGGCTGAGTTATAGAACCATATAAACCTCCCCACTCTACCGCCATGGTATTTCCATTGACCCTAGAAGCATGGAGTAGGCACTTCATTATTTTTGTCTCCATCTCCCTCATTGATGTACATTCCACATCTTCCACTCTTTCCTGGGAAAACACCCAAAGCAAGAGTCTTTTTATTGGATCTGTTTTTTGAATAGCGCACATTATTTTTGGCACTTTTGTTTTGATAAGGCCACGTTTGATTGTGTTGCCATGGCATCGTCTACCACTAAGTACTTGAAATAAATCCACCCTAGTTAGTACTTCTTGGTGCATGAAATCGTGAGCTACTGAATCCAATCCCAGAACTTGCAAGTAAACAAAGTACAAGTGCTTGCATGATATGTATGCCAAGTGCTTGCCCTCCTGTTTTTGAAAACTTTGACATGTGCAACACGAAAAGTTTATTAATGATATCGAGTAGTTTACACCCATTGCTCTAGAACCCTCAGTACTAATGTAGAAGATGTGGGATTCATTGCACATTATAATGGCCTTGTGACAAACCTGTGTAGCCAAGGTGCTTCCCTTCTCTACACTCTCATGAAACTTATTAGTAGTTAGTCGGGCTCTCCACTTAACAATCTTTCCATCCCTGTATTTTGGACGAAAAGCACTTGGAATGTTTATTGCATTTGTGCTGGCTTGAGCTATTTGTAGAGGTGGTCCTCAAACTTGAAGGATAAATCCACTTGCTAGGAGCATTTGCACCGCCATAGCCTGCAGACATATCCTCTCATCCACTGGTCATACCCTAGGAGCCAAATGAGGTGTGCCAATCACATGGTTTTCATCAATATCCTATGCGAACAAGCTTTCCATGAAAGATTTCTTGTGAGTATTTTCCTTCTCTTTCCTCTCTTTTAAGTTTTTCTTTTCTTTATTTTCCCTTCTCATTGGAGCATAGCCCTAACCCTAGCTTCTACATAGAAACCCTAATAGTGAGCTTTGATAGAGAGCTCTACATCAAAGCTGTCTATTGTGTTTTCTATGTAGAAGCTAGGATTAGGGTTAAGATATAATGAGAAGGGAAAAAGAAAGATTCAATAAGTTTTCTATGTTATGTAAAATCTTTTATTAAGATTAGGGTTTTGTATATGCTTTCTATTAGGGTTACTAATACTTTTTTTTCTTTATTTGGCTTGATTTTGTAGGTTATCCACACATAAAAGCCTCATAAGGTAAGAGATCTCTCGCTTTTATGTTTCCTCTCTTATGCTTTTACATGTTATAGGGTTTGTAAGTTTTAGGATTTGTTATTTTTTCTCCCCTCTATGGATAGCATAGCTCTTCTCAAGAGGTGGCCATATGCTTTAGCCTCATGTATGAGGCTAGTGCATAAAGCTTATGCATTAGCCATATGCATAAGCCTCATACATAAGGGTAGTGCATAAGTCTCATGCATAAGCCTCATACATAAGGGTAGTGCATAAGCCTCATGCATGAGACTTATGCATTACCAAATGCATAAGCATCATGCATGAGGCTTATACCTAAGGTTACTGCATGAGACTTGTGTATAAAGCCTCATGTATAAAGCTTATGAATTAGTGATAAGCATTAATTGAAGTTCCCACAAATTCTAAATCAAGTCATTAAAAGACAAGGAAAACTTACATTTTATAATTTAAAAGTTTAATTTAAATTTAAATTTTTGGATAGGCTAGCAATTTAAAATTTATATTTTATAGCAAACCCACCTAAAAACCGTTTTCTTCATTGATTACTATCACATCTCCTCTCTGTTCGACTCAACAACTAAAAGATTCTCTCTCTCTCTCTCTCTCTCTCTCTCTCTCTCTCCCATTCTTTCCCTCCCACGCCCTTCTCTCTTTGTAGTAGGTCTCTCTTTCAAGCTTCTCTTTGGGATCCAAGCTATCTACCATCTTCCATTGTGTCTACTATGGCACTCACAAAAATAACAAACACCTCAAATTCATCACGATTGAGGAAGGTGGACTTGCATATTCTCATCTTGAATGAATATGCACCTATCAGAAAAGAACGTCTAAACAAATAGGAGAAGCAAGAAAGAAGACAGCAGGGTCATTGTTGTAATGTGGATCTTTGGGTTGATGGGTATTTATATCTTAATGATCCTTCTTCAAATTTATATCCACCTTTAATAGACCTATCCTCATTCATTCATTTTGTTGGAGAGGGCGAGAATGGGCTCCTTGGATATTGCAAACGCTTAAGTCTAAACATGTGGGGCACACAAGGAATGGAGAAATCTCACTATCAAGCAAGAGGAGTATATTTTAAAAACACCCGGCATGAAGGAGGGAAGACTCGTACAAATTACCTCAAGGAGATGTTTAACTGGTTTTACAGATACACTTTTGGGCGAAAATTATCCATGGAAAGGGCACGTATGAGTACTCTAGCAAGGGCAGCATGAAATAATGCCAAACAAAGAAGATCACTAAAGTGGAAAGCTGGCATAGGACCAGCACGTCATGCAACATGGAGATCTTTACGAAGATGCATAGGAAAAATTTGGAAGTAGAAATAGCACTTTGAAATTGAAAGTATTTGGAATAAAGTTGTAAACATTTTTGACTTAGGAAATAAACATTTAGAAGAAAGTTGTAAAATAAAAAATAATTGCACCATTCCATTATGTTAAAGATTTACAGTGAAAATATTTACAATGAAAAGAGCTAATTGCTCTTGAGTCTCTTCTTTTCTTGCTCCCCCTCTTCGGTAGGCATTTTCCCTCTATAATGCAAAAACCTCTTATGACTATAGCCCTTGAGTGACTTTACATCCTCCACTCCTGCAACTAGGACATAGCTTGAATAACATAGAAAATAACCTACTCAAGAAGGCCAAAAACCAGGGCCGTATCCGAAGATACGGATGGTAGCACACTTCTCTATAAGCATGACTTTATGTATATTATAAGGTATAAATGCATACCCTGTATACCTAGATAGGGCTTTCACTATAAGGAGTGGAATCTCTGCATCCCTGGAGGAGTACTTGTTGCTATGATATATAATAAATATTTTTTTTTTAATAGAAGAGATGTAGTGTGCAAGAGCGGCATCTTGTCCAACTCTTGCACGACCAGCACCACCTCATCTAAGAAATCCATTGGCGTTGTCAAGCTCTATCTGCATTAACAAAGAACCAGGAGGGAATAAACTAAAGTAAGAAATAATTCAAACAGACTGAAGCAATAAGAAATAATTCAAACAGACTGAAGCAATAAGAAATAATTCAAACAGACTGAAGCAATAAGAATTATGTAAGATTTCTCCCTCTAGCTTTTGAGGTGTACTTGTGTAAGAACCTTCCCTTCTAATCTTATAATTATTCCCCTCTCTGAAATAAAAGAAAGATCCTATTTTACCCTATTTTGGACTAGAGAGAGAAAATGTCTAGAGGGAGGTAATTCAAAATTGAGATATTTTTGGATATAAAAATCCTCCTAGTGTCTAAAATGGTTTCCCGTGAAGCAAAAATTCAAAAAGAACTTTCCAATGTGCAATTGGAATTAATTGAAAATAGGTATAAAGGACCTTAGCCTAAGGGTCCAGATTTCTAGAAATTTTTAGATTATGGTCCAATTAAGGTTCCTATATGGGCCAATAGGATTAATCAAAGTGTTGGGATGAGATAAATTCAAAGAATAAAAGAAAATACCCAAAAGTGAGTAAATGCTTACATAAGATGAAGAGTTGACTGAGTACAAGGTTTATTAGTTAAAAATTAAGAGATATTAGTTAAAAAATGAGATATTTAGAGAAAATGATGCATTTTTGACACCTCGGTATGGGGATCTTTCCTCATGAAGTAGGTACCTTTTTCTCATCATTACCCCCAATTTTTAATCAATAAAATGAGATATTTTCATCTCTCCTCTCTCCTGTTTCAACTAGATCCAAAAGTAATCTAAACTGACCCAAAAATGGTCAAAACTTGACCAAACTGATCTGGAAAATTTTAGAATCAGTTTGCTTGGTTAGAGGCTCACTTTTTCCTATAAATAGAAGCCTCCCTCTTTGTAAAAGCTTAATGGTGTTTATGCACTGTTACTCTACTCCTGTCTCCTGAGCCATCTATATTGATTTTTTTTAATAATTCAATTATTTTTGGCCTAATCCTCTCCAAAATGAATTGGTGGCCACTCTTGCTTCAAACAAGAGTAGAACCCTCAATCCCTCAAGCCAAAGGAGATCTTACAAGCTCCATTTTAAAGCTATTTTTCTTACTTTGTTTACGAATTTTAATGAAAAATCTATGATTTTCTTGATTTTTATATTTGCAGATGATTGAATTAAATTCAAATGTTATGCCTTTGATGAAAAGGCCACCCCCTTCTCTTCTTTACATTCCAACCTTTCTTAATCCTAGAAAGATTCTCTAGTGATTAATTAAACTCTTCTTATTGTTTACTCTCTTGAATTTAGAAGATTGTGTAGATTAGAGTTCTATAATTCTAAATTAGGTTAATTAAGTTAAGAGAAGAAAGATAAAAATGATAAATGGTCAGCCATACAAAGGAGGCTATGGTAAAATTTTCCAGAATTTTGTGAAAAAAGAAAGTTTGTTTTTATGTTATTCCAAAAGAGTAATTCCCACCATTCTTGCATCTAAAAGAAATATTCTAGTTACTCCATGTACATATTCACTTATGAATATGCATGGATATCACTGATATTAATTATTAAATTTGATTTCTATACATAGAAAGATGCATAATGGAATTATTTAATTATAAAAGTGTTATTCTTATTAAATTTGATTTCTATGCATAGAAAGATGCATAAAGAAATTTTTTATTACAAAAGTGCTATTCTTATTAAATTTGATTTTTATGCATAGAAAGATGCATAAAGAATTTTTTTTATTACAAAAGTGTTATTCTTATTAAAATTTATTTTTATGCATAGAAAGATGCATAAAGGAATTTTTTTTAATTACAAAAGTGTTATTCTTATTAAATTTGATTTTTATGCATAGAAAGATGCATAAAGGAATTTTTTTAATTACAAAAGTGTTCTTCTTATTAAATTTGATTTTTATGCATAGTTAGATGCATAAAGGAAAATTTTTTATTACAAAAGTGTTATTCTTATTAAATTTGATTTTTATACATAGAAAGATGCATAAAGGAAATTTTTTTATTTAGAAAAGTGTTATTCTTATCAAATTTGATTTTTATGCATAGAAAGATGCATGAAGGAATTTTTTTAATTACAAAAGTGTTATCTTATTAAATTGATTTTTATGCATAGAATGATGCGTAAAGGAAATTTTTTTATTATAAAAGTGTTATTCTTATTAAATTTGATTTTTATGCATAGAAAGATGCATAAAGGAATTTTTTTAATTATAAAAGTGTTATTCTTATAAAAATTAATTTTTATGCATAAATAGATGCATAAAGAAATTCTTTTTATTTTAAAATTGTTATTCCTTTTAAATATGATTTTATGCATAAATAGATGCATAAAAGGATTTTTTTAAAAAGTGTTATTCCCATTGAAGTTGAATTTTATGCATAAAGAATTTTTATATCAAAATTAGAATTCTCTTAAATTCTATGAGTATTTGATAAATGAATAATTAAATACTCTAAGAGATAAATTTCTATCATTTTATATTCACACGGATTGTAAAAAGAAAATTCAAGAAATCTATCAAGATCGAAATATTCAGATAAATGATTAATTTATTCCTCATTGGAATTCGTAACTAATTTAGAAATCAGTAAAGTGAATATTCAAAGAAAGAAATTTAGTAAAATAGTAAACTGAATTATCAAACCTTTTGGAGAAAGATAGTTCAGGAAAAATCTTATCCGACTCGAACCTTGAATCAGACTATGATCAAGACCAAACTCTTTCGTCAGTTTTGAGGAAAGAAGGTGTGACTCTTTTAGAAAAATACACTCAAAACTCTACCAAATCTGAAACTAAGTTGAGACCCTTCGAATTGATCTGTGGATCAAGGTTATAGAATTCGAGGAATTTTGGTATGAAATTTTGAATTCCGATCAAGAAGTTTTGGATACTAATTGAGAAGAAATACTCCTTGTGTTTACAAGAAAATCAAACTAAAAACTCGCATAGAAACCCTGTTTTCCTAAAGGACTGTCTTATGCCAGAATGTTGGAAGGAGCATTTGGTTTATGTTTTTCTAAGGGAAGTTCGGTAACAATCAACTGGTGGGGAGTGTTCAAAGCACGGCTCATGCGGCAAAGCCTGCCTAGGTCTTGACCAACCTCCATATGGTTGAAAAATGGTGCGCTTCTTCCGGTACGATGGGCGAGGGCTGACGAAGCAGTCCCTAAGTGAATAGATGTGATGACATGTGAATCAGATAGAAGTGTATGAATGGATGAGATGTGATGTCATGTGAATCAGATAGATGTGAATGAATAGATGAGATGTGATGTCATGTGAATCGGCAAAGTCTGCCCATGTCTTGACCAACCTCCATATGGTTGAAAAATGGTGCGCTTTCGGTACGATGGGTGAGGGCTGACGAAGCAGTCCCTAAGTGAACAGATGTGATGACATGTGAATCAGATAGATGTGAATGAATGGATGAGATGTGATGACATGTGAATCAGATAGATGGATGAGATGTGATGTCATGTGAATCGGGATGTAAATGAATGATATGGTTGTGAATGGATGATATGTGATGAAATTGGATGTGAAGAATGGATATGAATGTGTATGTGAAGAATGGATGTGGAGAGGAGAAATGCCCATTAAACTCAAAGACGTGTCGCCTTCTCTCCAATACAGTTATGGATTTCTTTGTTTTCTGTATCTCCTTACTGAAGGCTTTGAGCCCGAGACAACGGATTTACCAAGCAGTCAAGTGCCAATCGAGAATGATGGAGTTAAGGAAGAGGTGGCTATCGATCCAGCAGAGGAGACGACAGAGGCCGAAAAGGAAATGTTTCACACTAGTACATACCTTGTCGTTGGTGTCAAATGTAGCAGCACCTATGAGTATAATACCGTTGGAAGCGAGTCTACCTAATAAGAATGAACAGGGGGACTTATCACTTACTTCTTTGCCCATATTTACTATGGTAGACCAATTTGATTATGTATTATTAACAGACATTATGAATCATTTTAATATTTGTGAAGACTATTTCTTGGCTACTTTAGCAAATTATAGTGAAGTAGACATGGGGTGGGTAGAACAAGGAGTTGACAAACACCCCCTAGTTGATTCTATAGTCTAGGAATCCAAGTATCTGCTTGGCAAGGAGATATCAAAGGACATGTTCAATGAAGCTAGGACATATGAAACCCGATTGCCTTCTGAGGAGGAGGCTGCATTAATTCTAGACAGTCTTGGTTTGGCAGATATGGGCAAATATAGAGCAGTTACCATACATGAAGATAGTAAGTTTACGATACATTTGTGGAAAAGAAAAATGATTGAGGGTGATGAAAATCAATAGGTAACAGTACACTGAAATTTTTTTAATCTATTAGTATTCATTTTACTTGTATTTTATCGATTAAACGTATTACATTGCTTCTAGGTTTTTGTATATCATGATGACTTCTTGAAGAGAGCAAGAGGCTCAAGATCATTTGGTGCTAGCAGTTCAAAATAAATAGGTCATCAAGTGCTAGCAGTTCAAAATTAATAGGTCATCAAAAGGATTCTAGTCTTGCTGAATATATAAGACATTTGAATCATTAAAAGGTTTATACAATTTATGAAACTTGATTATAATTTATAGTAAGTTGACTTGAATCATGATGATTACAATTTTGATGCGTAGATCATTATATTTCATAAAGAGTTCTCAAAAGAAAATGTAAAATTTTCTTTATTCGCATTGAAAGTACTATCTAGGTTTTGTGGTGGATATGATGTGCCTTTAAATGCTAAGAAAGTGGTGCTCGTGGTTGGAGAAACAATTTGCATTGCGGGTGTTTGGTCAGGGGCATGGATGTCAAGCGCTGAGATGCCCCTATTACCTGTCATACATAGCTCAGGCTCTTGCAGCAGGAATTAATGAACTTAATTTCTATGCATAATAGAAAATGTTTTATTATAAAAGTGTTATTTTCATTGAATTCAATTTCTATGCATGGAAAGATACATAATAGAATTTCTCTTAATTATAAAAGTGTTATTTTCATTGAATTCAATTTCTATGCATGGAAAGATGCTTAATAGAAATTTTTTTATTATAAAAGTGTTATTTTCATTGAATTCAATTTCTATGCATGGAAAGATGCATAATAGAATTTTTTTAATTATAAAAGTGTTATTTTCATTGAATTCAATTTCTATGCATGGAAAGATGCATAACAGAATTTTTTTTATTATAAAAGTGATATTTTCATTGAATTTAAATTCTATGCATAGAAAGATGCATATTAGAAATCTTTTTATTATACAAGTGTTTCCATTGAAATTCAATTTCTATGCATGGAAAGATACATAATAGGAAATGTTTTATTATAAAAGTGTTATTTTCATTGAATTAAATTTCTATGCATGGAAAGATGCATAATAGAATTTTTTTATTGTAAAAGTGTTATTTTCATTAAATTTAATTTCTATGCATAAAAAGATGCATAAAGAAATTCTTTTTATTTTAAAAGTGTTATTCCTATTAAATTGAGTTTATGTATAAATAGATGCTCACAAACACCTACCATGTTTGTGTGCAAGAAGGCATTAGGTGATGACATGGTAGCCTTGCTTGGAGACCAGTGGAGGACTGTAGAAGGGATACATACATAAGGATGACACATTCAAGTGCAATATCATAGAATCCAGTGTCTCATTTTGGTATCTCAAAGCTCGTGCCACACTACACATACACTTCTATTATGAGTGGTGGATGAAAAAGAATAGTTATTTGGGTCCGAATGCAGGTAGATGAACAAGTTGTTTTGCCTCTTGACATATGCATTCGGTTGCCCAGTAGTGGAAGTTGTAGGTGTAAGTAGACATTGGAGCCTCCTAAATATTAGAGAGCACCTCAATATCGTGGGAGGTGAGGATATTAGTAGAGCATAATTCAAGGTGAACAATAGGAAGATTCAAAAAATGACTAGAGCCAAAGACCTTGGTAGATCTAAATTGGGATGTTGATGGTATATCGCTCAGTTAATGGGGATTTTGAATTTTTTGGTGAATTTTGAAGCTACTTCAAGTATGTTAATTTTGTAAAGTTCGTGCTCTCAAAAAACTGTTCTTAGCAATGAACTTTTGTCTTGTAACATCTATGAATTTAGATTCTTATATTAAAGTTATAATATAGCTCAACAAATTTACTCTAAAGTTGTCTTGTATGTGCACAATAATGGTCAGCTCGGTGTAGGTACTAGGGTTCCCATTCCAAAATGGTTTAGGGCAAATAGCACATGGTTTTTTATGTCGATAAGTTTTGGAGTCCATCCAAAACAGTATATAAAGACCAGTCCTAAGGGAATGGAGAACATAATATCTTACAACTTATAATCTCTATACAAAAGCCGCCCATGGATGCAAGTTCTTCTAATGAGAGGACTGTTCCTAGCAAGGTTGTTAGGCCAACTATTTCAGTTGTTTCTTCTAATGATGAATCCTATTCCTTTGTTGGGGATACAGATGATCAACCTATCCAGATATCTAAAAGCTTCAAGAAAGACCTTGAAGATTCCAAAATGGTTTAGGGCAAATAGCACATGGTTTTTTATGTCGATAAGTTTTGGAGTCCATCCAAAACAGTATATAAAGACCAGTCCTAAGGGAATGGAGAACATAATATCTTACAACTTATAATCTCTATACAAAAGCCGCCCATGGATGCAAATTCTTCTAATAAGAGGACTGTTCCTAGCAAGGTTGTTAGGCCAACTATTTCAGTTGTTTCTTCTAATGATGAATCCTATTCCTTTGTTGGGGATACAGATGATCAACCTATCCAGATATCTAAAAGCTTCAAGAAAGACCTTGAAGATGTTGTGAGATCCCATTGCCCCCTCCACGCACCGGAATCTCGATTACTGGCAGCGAAAGCAGCTCTCTCTTGCACAGGGCAGGATTTCCGACTCAGGGCCTCACTCTCGAATGTCTAGGCACGAGACTAAGCTGGTGGTCATTCCGAAAATCGAAACTGGGAAAATTTCCCATGCCCGAAAAACGGGGACGATTCCACCATTTATTTTCTTAATGAATTTTTCTAACGAGGTCAAGATACTAAACTAACCTTCATCTGAATAAACCAGATAGAAGGGAAACTATTACAGATTTAACTTGAATAAATCAACACTTTTTTACTAATTGAATCAAGCACAGCCATCGATCTACTCATTTGAGAAGTCTTCAGGTTATTATTTAACTATTCGAGTTCTAAGCGTATGCCTATTGATCAATTTTATTATTAAAACTCTACTAATTCTAGCCTAACCCCATCCGGCCCATGGGTTAGCCACCGCCCAACCACTCGAATTGGTAGAGCTAGACAAGTACTCACCCACCCATAATTGAATGCCTTTCTTAACTTTTGCTTTAGAATAGAGATATGCACACACTCCTCTTTAAATTTTAATTTATAAAATAATCCATTGACAAACAATTATTGGTTTTAGAGATGTCATAACTCAAAATTTCCATTCAATCCTTGTTTCTCACAAAACAGTATCACTCTAGACTCTTTATTCAGACCAGCAGGTCTGCAATGAGATCTAGTAAACAGATTACAATAATTTTCTCGTCATCATACATATATATATCTTCCACGACATACGCATGGGTGTCCTAAGCACCATGAGCCCGTGCATCACCTAGTCAAAACCCTCAAGGATCCTCCTTAGGTGTCCTGGCACTCCACTCAGGGACTGCTTCGTTGGCCCCCCTCGCCCATCGTACCGGAAGCACACCATTTTATACCATACCGAGGCTGGTCAAGACCTGGGCAGGTTTTTGCCACGTGAGCCATCCTTTGAATACTCCCCGCTTTGAGCCATCCTTTGAATACTCCCCGCTAGTCTCTTTCTCTAGTAGAGCTATCTCGTGTAGCTTCAATTCAAGTACATTCTTTAGTGTTGCTATGCAACCAAACTTCCCTTAGAAAACATATATACCAAATGCTCCCTCCAACATTGTGGCGTACGAAAGTCCTTTAAGAAAACAAGGTTTCTATGCAAGTTTTCAGTTTTGATTTTCTTTTGAATACAATGAGTATATCTTAATTCCGTATCCCAAGACTTTTAGATCATAGATTTGGATTCCCAAGGAAAATTTCTCAAATTCTAAATTCTTGATCCTCATATCAAAATCAAAGGTCTCAACTTAGTTTCAAGTTCGGTGGGTGATTTGAGTGTAGATTACTGAACTGGTCACATCCTCTTTTCTTAAAACTGACGAAGGAGTTCTTGGTCATAGTCTGATTTGGGGTTTGAGTCTGGAAAGGTTCTCCCTGAACTATCTTTCTCGAAGGGTAATATTTTAATTACTACTTTATTGAATTTCATTCATTGAGTATTTTGCTTAACTGAATTCAAAACTAGTCACGAATTCCTATGAGGAATAAATTAATCATTTATCTAAAATTTTGACTTTCATAGTTTTTCTGAATTTTCTCATTACCATCCTAGAGAATATGAAACGGTATAATTTTCCTTCATTGAGTATTTACTTATTCATTTTCCAATAGTCATGGGATTTAAAAATAGGATTAAAGAGAACTCTTATTTTGATATAAAAATTCTGTATGCATCTATTTATGCATAAAATCCAACTTCGATGGAAATAACACTTTTATATAAAAGAAAAATCCTTTTATGCATTAAAAAAATCAATTTTGATGAAAGTAACACTTTTATAAAAAAATTCTTTTATGCATAAAAATCAATATTGGTGAAAGCAACACTTTTGCAAAAAAAATCTTTTATGCATCATTTTATGCATAAAAATCAATATTGATGAAAGTAACACTTTTATAATTAAAAAAATCTTTTATGCATCATTTTATGCATAAAAAATCAATTTTGATAAAAGTAACACTTTTATAATAAAACAAAATTATCCAATATGCATCTTTCTATACATAGAATTTAAATCTAATGAAAATCACTCTTTTATAATAAAAAATAACCAATATGCATTTTCTATGCATAGAATTTAAATCTAATAAAAATAACTCTTTTATAATAATAAAAAATAATCAGTATGCATCTTTCTATGCATAGATTTTAAATCTAATGAAAATCACTCTTTTATAATAAAAAAATAACCAATATGCATCTTTCTATGCATAGAATTTAAATCTAATGAAAATCACTCTTTTATAATAAAAAAATAACCAATATGCATCTTTCTATGCATAGATTTTAAATCTAATGAAATTCACTCTTTTACAATAAAAAAACCAATATGCATCTTTGTATGCATAGAATTTAAATCTAATGAAAATCACTCTTTTATAATAAAAAAATAACCAATATGCATCTTTCTATGCATAGATTTTAAATCTAATGAAATTCACTCTTTTACAATAAAAAAACCAATATGCATCTTTGTATGCATAGAATTTAAATCTAATGAAAATCACTCTTTTATAATAGAATTATAACCAATATGCATCTTTCTATGCATAGAATTTAAATCTAATGAAAATCACTCTTTTATAATAATAAAATAATAATCAATATGCATCTTTCTATGCATAGAATTTAATTTTGATGGAAACAACACTTTTATAATAAAAATATTTCTACTATGCATTTTTCTATGCCTAGAATGAAAATAACACTTTTAGAATACACAAACGATGGGGATTACTCTTTTTGAATAATAAAAGATAAAACTTATTTCACAAAATTTAAGAAAATTTTACCATAACCTCCTTTATATGGTTGACCATTTTTCAGTTTTTCCTAACCTTAAATTACTTAAAAATTATCCCCAAATGGTTTAAAGCATTCTAAACTAATCAATTCCACTTTTAAAAGAGAAAAAATATGGAAAGTTTAATTCTAACAATTTGATTACTTAACTAGGATAAAGAAAGGCTGAATTTAAGAATGAAGAGAGGGGGAAAGCCTTTCCAACAAGGCATAGCATCAATTTATCATTTTAAAGATAACAAAAACTAGAAAACCATTAAAAGAATAAAGAAAAAGTAGGATTTCTAACTTGCATGAATTTCTGGGAGCTTTCCTTTGTCTTGATGGTTTGAGGGATCTACTCTTGTTTGCAACAAGAGTGGCCACCAATTCTTTAGAAGAGGGAATGGTCAAAAACTAATGAATTATTAATAAATTCATAGTTTTTGGCTCTAGGGAGGAGTAGAGTAACAGTGCATAAAACACTATTAAGCTTCAACAAAGGGGGAGGCTTCTATTTATAGGAAAAAGTGAGCTTCTAACCAAGCAAACTGATTCTAGAATTTTCCAGATCAGTTTGGTCAATTTTTGACCATTTTTGGGTCAGTTTAGCTTACTTTTTTGAACTAGACTTGAATTAGGAGAGGAGAGATGAAATATCTCAATATTTGGGAATTTAAAACTCCACCACACATGTGAAATAGGCACCTCCTTCATGAGGGGGAATCCCCACTTTGAGGTGTCAAAAATTCATTTTTAAGTATTTCCTTTGGTCCTTAGTCCACTCTTCATCTTATGTGAGTATTTACTCATTTTTGGAGGGATTTTCTTTATTTCTTCTATTTATCTCCTCCACACATTTGGATGAATCTAATTGGCCCCTCAAAACCTTAATTTAAAATTTTAAAAAAATCTGGACTCCTAAGATAAGGCCTTTTGAACAGATTATAATTGATTTCTAATGCACCTTCTGAAAATCTTTTTGAACTTCTATTTCGGGGGAATTTATTTTAATAAGAAAGAGATATTTTTTCATCCAAAAATATCAAAAAACAAAATAATCTCTCTCTAGAATATTTTTTTGAGAGGCTGGGGAGGAATCTTACAGATGTAGACAAAGTGATAAAGCCAAATAGGTGCATCAAAGAATTCTTTAGATGAACAACCTAATGAAGGAGACTGAGGAAAAATCTGTCGTCGTACAGAATTAGAAAGGTCTTGTATTGAGGGACTTAGGCCTAATAGAAGTCGTTATAAGACTTGTACTGAACTGTTGTATCTTAGCAATGACTAATGTGATGAAAAATTTCTACATGGACATGTGTCTACAAAGTACTCATAACGATTTTGAAGCAAACATCTTTAAAATTCAGTTTTAACTAAAGATAAATTATAAGAATAAAAATTCTCAACAATCTATTTTATTGTGGTGGCAAAGCATAGTACTCATAAAATACAAAAATGAGTAGGGCTCAATAAAAATACAGAATGTTTATACAAAAATGAGCCGAGCTCAATAAAAATACAGAATCTTTACAACGCTTTGTCTCTGGACATATACAAAATGCCTCTAAGCGGATTCGGGTTCTGTAGCCTTAGCCTTGGCCTCCTCCTTTGACTCAGCCTTCATCTCTATCTCCTTTGTTGTTGGCACCTTGCCTGCCTTGTCCTTGCCCTTGCCGACAAATGGAAGCTTCCTCTTTGCCTTGCCCTTGCTTCCCTTCTCAAGGACTCCTTGTTTAAAGCTGAAATGCTTAATAGGGGAATGAAACGGCATCTTTTTTCTCTTCCTTGATGCACTAGTGCTAGCACAACTGGTGGAAGTGGCGAGTCAGGGTCATCATGCATAATTGCATTGTTGAGGATAATGTTTATTGCCTTTGCCTACACACTTCACAGCCAGAACTCGTTTGAGTGAACACACTGCAAAATAACATAAAAGTCAATTAGAATAATGCGGGATCTCTCATGAAATGAACATAGAGAAATTAGTGTACTTGGAAAGGAGGAATTGCCAGACATTTGTGACTACGTGCCAGCCATAAGAGTGCAAATCCTTTTTCATAGGAATAGGTTGGTTGAGAAATTTTATATGCTTTTTCAATTCAGGACATAGAGTTTCAATCAATGCAACCGCCCTCTTACATGCCCTACAGTCAACAATATAAAGTAAGAATAACTTACAATCAACAATTAGGAAGCAAGAAGGAAACGATATAAAGTATGATGAATGACTTATAATTTAGATTGTCCATGCATGTCGAGAAGGCTATTCATAAAAATTGTCCGGCATTTCACCACATTAATTAAACAAGCAGACTAGTGCCCTCTGAAATTGAGAAAGTAAACAAAAATTATAAGAAACCTAACATGGACAACTAATAACTTAAATTCCATCAACATCTTGAAATCCAAAGAAAATACATACTTCTCTATATATGGTAGCACAACAAAGCAAGTACCCGGACTAACTCCCTGGAAAAAGGACAAAGGTTCCCTTCAGACCTCGAGACAGGTCAATTAGGATAGTTGATACCAAAGGATCACAAATGTATACTTGCTTTGCTTGGTTTGGCAAAATCTCTTTCACAATGCCCTGCAAATTGAATTAGAAACATTAGAAAAGGGAAAAAGAAACATTACGAAAGGGAAAAAGAAATCAAAATAAGGACACATTAAAAAAAAAGGTGAAGAGTACACACCTTAAACAAGTAGGCACAATACTATCATTGATCTCTCTATTCTTTTCAATGAGCATATAAACATCTGTTGGAGCAATATGGAGGTACTCCTCCTACTCGGCGGTGTACGAGACATTGCATATGATCTGACTAGACACCACCTTAAGTATGTCATTATTCTCTCCCTCTAACTTCGGAAGGTTTTCTGCCAATTCATCCCTAACCACATTCTCTTCTAAAGATGTCTCCTTTCCCTTCAGATATGCCCCCTTTACAAGCCTCTTCAGCCCTTGTGGACCTGGTGTTGTCACCTCTTGAATAACCACCTTGCGGCACGACAGCACTATTCCTCTTCAAAGTAGGAGGAATGGAGAGGATTTTTGATGCCTTCCTATCCCTGAATGGCAGAGGTCGCATGAACTTATCATACCTATACCTAACTCTGGTTACTAATGTCATGTCCTTGTCCATTAGTGTGACCCTCCTAGCATGGGCAGCACAAATGTTACTATCATTCAATAAGTCTATAAGGAAGTCCTTGCATGACTCTTGAATACATGCGAGGGCACTACTATGCCATTTAAAGTAACCTTTTGCCTTTATTCTATTGCTAATGGATTTGATAATCCTCAAGAAAGAAGCTTTGGCAATGAGGAGATTCATAGCCGCCTACGCATTCCTTATCTCCGCAAACATTTTCATCTACCTCTACAAAGAGACTCGAGCCTTTGAAATATTTCTATTGGTGCTAGGTTTGACATCAGGAAGCACAGGTTTGACGTCCTTTGGAACGTCCTGTCTAGAAGATTTGGAACTGACGCTGGACTTGGTGTGCTGGATTTGGTGCTGGCACTGAAACTCTCCTGATAGTCTATTTCTTGCGCTCCATGGCACATTAGGGAAAATTTGGACTCACTTTTGGGCCTTTTAAGCTCTTTGAGATTCTAGGGAATATTCCATAAGGACCAATGAGGGTGAGGCTTCCGTTCTTATTACGGAACTTTTGAGGTTACTTTTTGGTGGGGAGGCCATAACTTGAGCATAAAAACTCCAAATTTGTCGAAGGTTGGTGCGTTAGAATCCTCATCAAGATCTTTCTAATGATATGTTACATGATATAGTTTTGAGGTACTATGGATAGAGTTATCCACGATCCCCCTTTTCGTAATAGAATGATGACTTGGCATTTCTTAGAGGGCCCAAAAATGAGTCCACATTTTCCCTAATGGTACTAGAAAAGAGAAGGCAGAGTTAGTAGCTAGAAATCACTCGACCACCTCCACCGAGAGATAAGGTGAATCCAAATGTGGACCAATGTAAATATCACGTGGTGAACGACGAAACAAGAATGTATCAATAAAATTGACCAAACCGTCCATAGAGTGATATGTCGATTTGAAAAGATGGATAATGGCCATATCGCACCGTGAATGAAATTAGCGAAAGAAAAGGGGAAGAGAGAGAAACTTACAGGTGCTTGAAATAAGGGCTGGGATGGACAGATTCAGCTGTCTCGTGAGCTGCACGAGCAAAGCGTGGAGAAATGCAATTGAAAAAAAGCATGAAAAAATAAATATTCCTCCTTTTTATAGAGCAAAACGCAATCATGATGTCGACTGCGTCAGCCCTACACGTCGTAATTCGTGAATGGACGATGACATAAGCCCTACCACATGTGGGGTTCAATCCTAAATCATGTGATGTCAGCCCTATTATTTGACCTATATAAAGATGTCTTTTGATAATTTCCATACTATCCACGACCACGGTGCGAGTCTTTTTTTTTTGCTTTTCTCTGCATCTCAATTTCTCGCCTTCCATACCGTCCACGTGTGCGAGTCAATTTTTTCCATTATATGTCATGGCCCATACCGTCCACGGTGCAATAGCTGCATTTGTGCTCCATTGCTTTCCCTTATTGCACGGTGGTGAATGATTTTCAGATCAGAGCAGCGATAGAGGTTAAGAGTTCACTTGTACAATGCTGCAGATGATGTGCATGATGTATTTTTGGAGGAGATTAAGGACGAGCCCGGCTCCACAGAGCATCTCTTTAATCTGTCACGAGAGGAGGGCTGGGCAAGAGAAATCCCTTTCCCATGTAGAGCCTATGTTCAACGTTCTTTTCAGTCTGGAGGATATTATCAAGGACATGGCCAGGACATCGCTGGAGGGAGAGTGGACAGAGTATTGCAGGTTGGTCAGTGGAGGGACCATATCTTAGATGGGTCCATTACGTATGTCCACATGTCAAGCTTTGCAGTCACCTTGTCTCATAATTCAAGCATGTCGAAGAGGTGGGACACTTACTCAGATGATCAACGTATCAAGATTTGTGTTGACATGTGCCCAGTGCATGATGGCAGGAAATGCAGGTTGCTAGAATATTATTTTGGGTTTGTTGCCTACCTCTTTCTTCATGATGCTGTGATAAGGAGGATTACACAAAAGAGAAGCTTAAAGGAAGGAGTAATAAATCAGAACAGTCCTTTATTTCAAGTGCTCAGTTTGCAAAAGAGTTCCTAGACCTTGTGTCCGAGAAGGAGGAGGAACTCCTCAGCACAAATTTTGATGTGGTAGAGTTTAAGGCCTCCACCATCATTGATGAAGGAACGTCATCCGTCCATGGTGGGGAGCGATTGACGTCCAATTTTGTCATCCCTGGGCTACCTTCCTTCCTAATTAATGGGAAGTATTACCTCCTCCTCTCCCACATTCAAAAACTCTACAATTTTAGGGAGGATTACTATCTTGCTCTATAATAGCATACGGTTGTGAAGCTGCATCTACTAGTGTTCTCGATGTAGAGAATGAATATAAGGATGAATTTTTGGCATTGGACATGGAAGTGACAGAAGACTTCATAGAGACCCCAGAAGCAATGTCCTTGTGCTTTAAAAAAGCCAAGGATAATGAAGCTTCTCTTCCTTCAGAGGAAGAATTTCAAGCCCTTCAGCAGGATATGGGCATTTTTGAGTTTGGCAAGGAACCTCTTCCTTAACTTGACCAAGAAAACGAAGATCAACCTTTGGGATGCAGCCAAGTTGGAGGAGGATGAGAATGAGAAGGTAAATTATTGCTTAAGTTTGCCTGAATTAATTATTTATTTAGTTTGTTTGGTTTAATTTTTATTGCTTTAGTCTATTTGAATTATTTCTTACTTTAGTTTGTTCCTTCTTGGTTCTTTATCAATGCTGATAGAGCTTGATGACGCCGATGGATTTCTTGGACGAGGTGGTGCTAGTCGTGCAAGAGTTGGGCAAGATGCCACTCTTGCACACTACATCTCTTCTATCGACCAAAATATATTTATTATATATCATAGCAAGTACTCCAGGGATGCAGAGATTCCACTCCTTACACTGAAAGCCCTATCTAGAGAAGTGTGCTGCCATCCGTATCTTTGGATACGGCCTTGGTTTTTGGCCTTCTCAAGCAAGTTATTTCCTATGTTATTCAAGCTATGCCCTGGGTGCAGGAGTGGAGGATGTAAAGTCACTCAAGGGCTATAGTCGTAAGAGGCTTTTGCATTATAGAGGGAAAATGCCTACCAAAGAGGGAGTGCAAGAAGAGAAGAGACTCAAGAGCAATTAGCTCTTTTCATTGTAAATATTTTCACTGTAAATCTTCAATATAATGAAATGGTGCAATTATTTTTTATTTTCAAGTCAAAAAGCTTTACAACTTTCTTCTAAATGTTGTCTACTTCCTAAGTCAAAAATGTTTACAACTTTATTCAAAATACTTTCAATTTCAAAGTGATGTTTCTACTTCCAAATTCTTCTTATTCGTCTTTGTGAAGATCTCCATGTTGCATGATGTGCTGGTCATGTGCCAGCTTTCAACTTTAGTTATCTTCTCTGTTTGGCATTATTTCGTGTTGCCCTTGCTAGATTACTCATACATGCCCTTTCCATGGATAATTTTTGCCCAAAAGTGTATCTATAAAACCAATTAAACATCTCCTTAAGGTAATTTGTACCTCCTCCATGATGCCAGGTGTTTTTAAAATATACTCCTCTAGCTCGATAGTGAGATTTCTCCATTCCTTGTGTGCTCACATGTCCAGAGAACCATACTCATTCATGAAGTATGCACCATGAGCATAAAGAATGTGCTGCACAAAAATTAAGACAGATTCAGTAGTTATTCATACTCGTTTATTAATATCTAGTAGGAAGGAGCAAATGTGTTTACCATGTAATGTGTAGTGTTGGTTTCATCCCATGTATCAACCATGGACTTCGTAAAATTAGAAAGCTCGTCTTGAAATTTTTGTCGCTTCTATGTGGTTGTCCTACTTTTGGTCAAAAGTTTCACCATCTTATTGAAGTCTGATCAAACCTTCTCACGTGGAATTACAAGGCTTGAATTGGTAGAGTCAAATGTTGTACATTTGCATAAGTCATTCCACAATTTCCAAGGCTTGGTTGAGTCCTTTGCATTTTCTGGCTTCTCCAAAAAACATCTTGCTTTATTTCCACTCATGGACACTTGTGCAACCTCATGATTCATGCCAGAGGTCTTTTGTGTTAATAGTAATCTGCACATTGCCACCATGGCACCCAATTGAGTTGAGTAGTTTCTCTACTTTATGAAGAGCTTCTTCTTGTCGTTCTTTGCCTTGCATGGTAAATGCATAATCTATGTGACACTTGAGCAAACGGTCAAACACATGCATGAATGCATGTAGTGTACAGAAGTGGACATTCTTCAGTTCAAATGGAATTATAGGATTCCATTCTAGGTCTCTCTAATGCTTATTTGGCATAGCTAGCATGTTGGCAGACAAGACAGCTCCAACCCAATTACCAGCATCATCGTCCATGGGGTCGTGCTCAATATCTTGATTCTCAAGCATCCTCTTCTTTCCTGACTTTTTTTTGTTTTCCCTCACCATTCTCATGCACCATGGACAAGGATTTGGGGTGTTAGCACCTTCTGGACACCTAAGCAAGCACTTTATTGTCTTCAAGAAGTCACCCCCCAAATGCCAATCTACTGCATAAGTACCCTTGTCCTCTACCTCAAGTTTTTCTCCCTGAATCCGTGCTTTGATGGTAGTGGTAATCTAGGGTATCCTATCAAACATCCAAGCGATAACTTCATGTGTCTCTTTTAGTACTTCAAATGCCCCATGACACCATATCTCTTTCTCATTTTGGATGCTATATGAGGGAAAGTCTAGCTTGCAAATCCTCTCCCTATCAGGAGTTTGGTTGATCCCATCATTGACGCAATATTACTCTCCAATCTTACGTTGCACATCTTCATTGAATATCCTCTTTGCTAATCTTAATCTTCTTAGGGCAAGAAAAATATTTCGTGTGATGCCGTGTTTGCGAAGTGTATCTTGTAGTAATTGATGGAGAGCTTGGTATCCTTTTGTGCTTATGCCCACTTCATTGCATGCATTTTGAACTTCCTCAATGCCTAAACTGTTAATTATATCTTTCATTATCTCATTTGCAAGTATCTATTGTATCTTCTTATAGCGTGAAACTCAAACTATGGAAAGAATGTCATGTTTTCTCATGCAACTATGTAACGTATCTCCAATATCTTGAGGACCATTATCACCACACACATCTTTAAGACAGGTCCTGTAATGAACTGACAAAGATTACTTATAGCAGCAATATTATATAATGAATTAAGTTAATGAAAAATAATAATAATAGATACACTCTAATAAGAATAACTTATAACCAAAAAGATGAATAGAAAACAAACCTTGCTGCATGAATTCGTTGCTTGAGAGCACCACCACCAATTGCAAGTGTTTGAATGTTGTTCATTTTCCTCTTTCACTCTCTGGCTCCCATGGATGTGCTCTTCATACGCGAGATTGTATCCTGTAGCTTCAGGATTTGTTCCTCTTTCTCTTTGCCCTCTCTCTGTAGCTGTAAAATATTATTATGTGCAATTTCGAGAGCTTGTTGCACACTACTCAAAGTGACTTGCAAAAAGCTATGAATTTGTGAGTTTAGAAATTGAGCCTTACATGCATCACATATTCTTAAGCGTTTGCAATATTCAAGGAGCCCATTCTCACCCTCTCCAACAAAATGAATGAATGAGGGTAGGTCTGTGAAAGGTGGAGAGAAATTTGAAGAAGGTTCATTAGGATATAAATACCCATCAACCCAAAGATCCACATTACAATGACCCTGCTGTCTTCTTTCTTGCTTCTCCTATGCGTTTAGACATTCTTTTTTGATAGGTGCATATTCATTCAAGATGCGAATATGCAAGTCTACCTTCCTCACTCGTGATAAATTTGAGGTGTTTGTTATTTCTGTGAGTGCCATAGTAGACACAATGGAAGATGGTAGGTAGCTTGGATCCAAAGAGAAGCTTGAAAGAGTGACCTACTGCAATGAGAGAAGGGCTTGGGAGGGAGGGAGGGAGAGAGAGAGAGAGAGAGAGAGAATCTTTTAGTTGTTGTTGAGTTGGACAGAGAGGAGATGTGATAGTAATCAATGAAGAAAACGGTTTTTAGGTGGGTTTGCTATAAAATATAAATTTTAAATTGCTAGCCTATCCGAAAACTTAAATTTAAATTAAACTTTTTATGTTTTATGCATTTAAAAGTGAAAAAATAAAAAAATGTAAGTTTTTCTTGTCTTTTGACTATTGATTTAGAATTTGTGTGAGAACTTCAAAAACACAATGAAAGTGTATTAAACGAGATTGTCTGTTAATGATTGTTGAGATGGAATTTAGAGGGAACTTAAAAAATGCAATGGAAGTGCATTAAATGTGATCGAAAGTTATTTTGAGACAATTATTTTGAATTGTAAGAAAAAATATTTTTGGGGACCCTATATGGACGAGATTGATGATGTTTCGAGAGTTTTAGTGGTGGCTAGAAAGAGAATCCAAGAGTTAAAATCCTAGAGAGGGAAAACTAGAGAGATCCCCTACTTTTAGAGCCAAAAGTATGCTTCATTATGACTTTGTCTCCTTAAACCTCAAAAAAATTAGTCTTAGTTCCTTAAAATTAGGGATTCTTACAGGGCCCTTTCTATGCTCAAATACTCCCTAATGGAGCTAGACTACTGGGGCATCAGTAAACCACTTCAAATTCCTTGGTGAAATCAGGAAGTTTCAGGACTGGGGCAGAAGTAATAATGGCCTTGAGATGATCAAAATTGTTTTGATGGATTGGCAGCCACACTATTTTGCAATCCTTCTTAAGAAGATCCGTCAAGGGTGTAGCTACCAAAGCATAATCTTTGATAAAGGTCCTATACCATCTTGTGATTCCCAAAAACCCACGAACTTCACGAATTGATTTAGGGGTGGCCACTGCAGTATATCTTTGACCTTGGCAAGATCTACTGAGATGCCATCTTCGGAGACGATGAACCCAAGATACTCAATTTGATGAGTAAAGAAGGTACATTTTTCTCTTCTTGGCATAGAGTTTATTTTTGCATAGCAATTGCAGAACCCTACACACATGCCCCTCATGCTCTTCCATTGACTTGGAGAGTAGACTAAGATGTCATAAAAAACAAGCACAAATTCATCCCAGTAAGGATGGAATGTATGAAGGTTGCAGGAGCATTGGTTAACCTGAATGACATTACAGTAAACTCATAGTGGCCATAATGGGTATTGAAGGTTGTCTTGGGTATATCTGCTTCCTTGGCTCTGATCTGATAGTAACCAGATCTCAAATCTATTTTTGAGAAAACTTTTGCCCCATAAAGCATATCAAGAAGCTCATCGATATATGCGAGGGATAGGATACTTATTCTTGACAATTGATTTAGCCTATGCAGAGGTGGAGAGTTCCGTCCTTGTTCTTTTGGAAAAGAATAGGTACCCCCCAAGGAGAGCTATTGGGGCATACAAATCCTTGCTCAATGAGTTGGGAAAGTTGCTCTTTATGTTCAATGGCTTCAGGGAGGGACATTTTATAGGGCGTTTTTGAGATGGGTTGAACTCGAGGGAGCACCTTGATTTCATGATCGACTTCTCGAGGAGGCGGTAGTCCTATAAGCTTGTCAAGAAAGATGTCAGAGAATAATTGGAGCCAAGAGGGTTCTATCTCCTTACTAGGTTCAATGGCTTTGTTGAGCTTGACTAAGAAAAGTTGCTGTGACCCTTTTTTACGTGCTCCCTTGAGAAGATGTTTTGCCTTGACTACAGTAGATTTAGGTTTACTTGTTTTTCCCTGAACGGATAGTACTTGACCATGCTCATTTTCAAAAGTGATACTCCCCTGGTTACAGTGAATGCTAGCTTTTTTTGCATATGAAGGGAAATTCCTAAGCTCGACTATGACATAAGGGTACAGCGGTCCACATAGGTGAAGTATGGGGGTTCCGTTGTAGTTTCTAAGACTCAAAAAACTGATGGTAAGGGTGGTAGACTCTGGATTGGGGTAGGTCCGAACACAGCTACTCTGTCGGCAGAGGTAAGATCTGCACCACTCGGTCATACATCCAGAGACCTTGAGGTATGTGAATCCTATCTATAGTCACAGAGGTGTCGGGTTTGGGAGTACCTATGAACCAAAATAAATAGACCGTCTTCAACTTTTTAATCCAACGAATCCGCTTTAGGTCAGTGGTAAGGTTCCCAATTCAATCCACTCGGATGAAGAAATATCTCGGTCCACAACTCCAAAAATCTCTACCCCATCCTCTTTCGATATACGAGAGAAATGGGGGAGGCTCTAGTATCTGCACCATGGTGTCACGGAACTCGAAATTTGAGGAGTGACTAGCAGTCTCGAAGATGCATTAGAAAACTAGAAACTTTGAGTAGGCATCTTCTTCTTCCTACAATCATTCAAACGTCAATTCAACTTGTTTTTAGTAAGGTGTTTTTATTAATTAGCATTATGTTAGGTAAAACATACATTGTAAAACAGTCCTTAAATGGCAAGTCCTAGGAGCTAAGATCGGCTTTGATACAAATTGTAAGGTTCCCCCCTTCCAAAATAGGGGAAACACTTAAGATAGTCTACTAAGTCTTAACTTGGAGAAAATTTCCTACTCATCGACACCTTGACCATGCAAAGATTCATATAGGTAAGACCTAGTCCTATCCCATAGGGGGAGCGTGGTCTTCTAAAAATCAAATCACCCATAGGGTAATTGATCATAATTTGGGAAACTACTAGTCTTGATTGCTAGAGACAACACTTTTTTCCTCATCCATGCAAGGCATAGCCGTCAGCCTAGTCTTCTAGAATAGAGTTACCCGAGAACCTATTTATCTAGTAGGGATTTCGCTTAATTTATTAGAAAGCTACTCGGCTAATCTGGTCCACCCGTCTGTAGGATGGTGCCATCGGGGCATTCCATCCTCCCACTTTCCACCCTATTCACACGTCAATCTGTTTTCTAATTAATCCTACCACACTATTTGACATAAATAAACATGTTTCTTAACTAAGACCCCTTTCACAAGGTTTATTAAAAACAGCCTTTATCCACAGTACAATAATGTCAAAGAGAAGATTTATAAAAATATATATATATACATGAATCAATTCCATACAAGCCAAACCGGCTCTCTTATTCTTTTCCTTTATATTACCGATGATCTAGAATTCGGCCTTCCAGCCTCTACGTGTACGCTAGGCAAAACCCTACGGGACGACCATACACCTCGTCATTGACCGCACTGTTGGCGAGAACTCAAGCCGAGGCGGGCCTGCCGCCCTCTCAGGCTTCGTCGCTTGATCCTTTCGTCCCTCAGAGGGATGTCTACGCACTAGCCTGGCCTTATTCACCGCACTAGCCTGGGCCCTCAGAACTAGACAGCATCACAATCTCTCGCCTCAATCAGAAAACCTGGCCTTATTCACCGCACTAGCCTGGGCCCTCAGAACTAGACAGCATCACAATCTCTCGCCTCAATCAGAAAACCTTATTCTCCCAATGGTATGAGGGATACCATGGCCCAATCTCGGGATTTGCTAATGACGTTGCCCACTGGCTACACAAGCACGGAACGGAGTTAGCGTCGAAGCCAGGAAAAACCTACACTCTTTCTCTTAAAGATAATAATTTCAATACAAACCATTAAATATAGCATCACTTCAAATAGTAGCTTCATACATTTTCTTCAAAGGAAAAGATACACATCTTCTTTCTTCATTTACTGACATTAATACATGGGGGGAGAGAAGAGCTAAGGACACTCTTTTGAAAAGGGTGGGCTAGCTGGATATGGGCTTATCTGAGAGGTGGTAGATTAGGGGGTGACGAGAGGAAGGCTCCAAAAGAGACGGCTGCAAGTATTGCAGAGCAAGTACAGCCTGCAAGCACGGACGGGTGGTATGATCTTGTGTAGGGGGCATGTTACAATGCATTAAGCTTAATGCACTCATTAATCTCTACGCATCTAGCTTAATGCATGCATTAAAAGCTTAATACATAGAGCTTTGCATTAAGGCATGCATTAAGCTCTATGCATTGAGCTTAAAGCATGCATTGAGCTTAAGGCATGCATTGAGCTTAAGGCATGCATAGAGCTTGAATGTATCTAGCATAAGCATAGAGCTTAATACATAGAGCATTAAGCTCTATGCATAGAGCCCTATGCATGCATTAAGCTCTATGAATAGATCTTAATGAATGCATTAAGCTCTATACTTTAATCCTTAATGCATGTATTAAGCTCTATACTTTAATCCTTATGCATAGATATATGGGGACTATTGTAGGTCAGCTACAATGTTGGTTCAGTAAGATTAGGAGTGGTAATTTGCGAGTAGGTGGCTATAGTGGAGAGGGAGACGTCTATCTTTTCACTATCCTTCTCTTGTAAAATAGAAGTTGCCTTTGCCTTTAATAGTGGGGAGTGTGTGGAAAGTCCTTAGAAGCTATAATCTAAAAGGGGCATTTTCCACCACCCTGCTTGTTTAAGCAGTATTCTAGAAGGACTTAATAAAGCTCTAATATCACATGAGAAGTATAAGAGTTCTAATGCGTTCTTATGTTATTTAAGCTTTGAGCATGCATAATGTATACACATAATAGATTTACTTTTTAAGTGCTCCTTATTCTATAAACACGATAGCCTCATTTTCATAATGTAGACATGTGGGGGGACGATCTAGACTCGAGAAGCCCAATGGCCCGTCTAATGATCCGGACATGGAGCGACTCTCTTAGTTGGCTGCTAGTTTGTTGCATTGGTATGGGAGAGAGAATGCGTGGAACATTTTTGGTCCACCCTCGCTTCCTTCCATAGTTAACCCTACATCGATGGGAGGTATTCTGATGGGCAATTCTACTCCTGGGTTATGCACTCCTATACCCATGTCCACTCCCATTGGAGGATCTAGTTCATTTCAGGGTGCTGGACCTTCACATGGAGGTTGCGACCAACCCGCTCCACTCTCTTGTATGGCACCTAGTCCATGACCTTGTCAGATAGGAGGTCCACCTCTTCTCGTCGTTCTAGTGGGGGTGGTTTTGTGGTGGTTGTTTTGGAGGTAGTATATCTATTTCCAATTCTCTCTAGGATGTGTGGGCATAACAGGTGGTGGATCCAAATGCCTATGACCTTGCGACACTTCCTTACCATGTGAGGAGGATAAATGGGAGCATCATTAAGGATAGCAAGGGGAAGCATGTCATAGCACGCATGCATCACCTTGTAAATCTTCAATTCAGAAACATTTAGAGCATTGACTAGAGAAATCAAGACGATACAAAGAAGCAATACATTCTAAGTGTATTGAAGACAGAGTTTTGTGTTGCACACCCTGACTTATAGTTTAATGACCTTAAGATGTTGGATCATATGCGGGGACATGTGAGTCGTACATAAAATCATTGATTGCCAAGGCCATCAAGTGTGGTGCCATCAAGCCGTAAGGAGAATGAGAAAAAGATTGGAAGAAGGCTAAAAAGACATACCAAAAAAATCATGATCTATTCAAGTAACAAAGAGAAGCAGCTCAAGTATGCATGCATAAAACAGGGGCTTCTCATCTTGGATCGGGTGGAAGGCCATCTTTCCTTGCTCAGTTTGTAAGTATTTTAACTCTTAACATTTTGTATTCAAAACTTTGGTTTCCAAAGAATTAAATCTTATATAAATTATTCTTTTTTAATGTGTGTTTTAACGTAGGAAAATGTGGTGGACCGTTCTCCTTCTCTCCTCAGAGAGGAGTACGAATTTTCTTATTGCAATGGATTCTCGATCATATTTGAATGGTTGTGACAACAGGGTGTCTCTTTGAACTATGAAACTATGCCCGTTGTAAGTTGTTTGAACAAGTTTTAAAAGTTCAAATTCCTTTCGATTGATAAGCTTTTAGAAATTTACCTAATTTGTGTTTTAATATTACTTAATCTTGTGTGATATAGTCAGATGATGAAGAGGCAATAGGCAAGGAGGAGAATGATGATGATGAGGAGAAGGAGGAGGAGGATGAGTAGAGACTGGCCTATTGTGTTTTATGTTGTGTAAGTCCATACTCGATGTAGCTTGCCTATTATGCATTTTGGATATAACTTGCCTTTTATGGCATTTGGGATTTAATACGAATAAGATTTTGGGAGTTGCTATGTTTCAAATGTATTTTCATATGTCAACCTATCTTCAATATATTGAATTAAATTTTTTTGGGTGCCCCAAATTTTTTTTCTAGCGTTGCTTATAGTGCGCTATTATTTTTTATCAGTGCCACTAAGCGAAAAAAATAGCGACGCTGTTGTTTTTTATTAGCACTGTTGAGAGCAACGAAAATCGTAGTGCTGTCATTTTTTATTAGTGCCGCTGAGTGTGGCGAAAATAACATGGGAAATATCGACACTTAATCCTCGACACTAGCTATGCTATAACCACTGCTAGCCCCTCTTTTTGTTGATTCAAAACATGACTGTGTAGAACTTGCTTGTGCAGCCTTAAATAGTGAGTTCGCCTTTGCGTTGGGGGAATAAATCCCAAGAGGAAAGTACCTTCATGGAAGGTGATTGTCGCTTTGATAGCTGCAAGAGAAATGCTCAGACTCGCTAGCGTTCGAGGGTAGGGAGAAAACCGTGAAGCTCTTATATCTCTTACGTGCAAGCAGCTGGGCAGCAAGATCAAATGATTCGTTCGGTTGGAGCTACAAGGTCAAATGATTCATTCGGTTGGAGCTACAAGGTCAAAAGATACAGTCGGTTGGAGCTACACAAGATCAAATGATTTATTCGGTTGGAGCTACAATGATTCATTCGGTTGGAGCTACAAGATCAAACGATTGATTCGGTTGGAGCTACAATGATTCATTCGGTTGGAGCGACAAGGTCTGCAAAAGAGCAATGTCGCCATGAGATGAAGGTACTACTTTTGGCTGCTCTGCGTGGGTAAACCATAATTAGTTGCGTGGGTAAACCATAATTAGTTGGAGAGGATGAGAAAGTATCTAGTGGGGGGAAGCGACAAGGTGGCCGCCAGTGCTGCGTGTCTGAGGCCTGGCTAGTGCTAAGCTCAAGCGGGTGACTTGGGTCATGGCTGAATATAGCTACGTGTGGCCGACTAGCTGCAGCATGCACCGAGACATACTTACGATGAGCTAGCAATGAGAGGAAGAGCAGGACGCCCTTGGATTAACGATGGTGTAGGCTGAGATGGGCTAACCTTGTGTAAGCTAGGCGATTAAGACATAGAGGAGCTGCATTACGGGCTCGGCAAGCTTTGTTAATTACTAATTAGTGGCACTAAGCTAGGCTGATTATTAAATAGACGACTGGTTTAAAGCTTGCGCAATTTCTCTCGGAATTGTCAAACGGCGCGTAAGCGATGAGGTGTGTCTGTATTGCTGGCAAGAGAGGCCGTGATAGTGTTTGACAAGATGACTGCCTCTCTGCGTGTTCAATAATGTGTACATAGGAAACAGAAGTACGAAATATGCAGCCAACAAAGGTATTTTTAAATTTTTAAAAAAGGTCGGTGTAGAGCAAAACCATGCGGGTGAGTCAGGACGTCTTTATAAGCCTTTAAGAATTAAGTTAATGTTGTAGTTGGCTATCATGTGGTCCGCTAGATAGAGAATGAGTCAACAATATATATATATATATGTACAACCATCACTTTTATCCATATCATTCCCACATTTTCATATCTATATATATGAACGTGGATGAAAATGATGTGTGTGTGTGTATGTCATTTTCATATCTACATATATTAACGTGGATGAAAATGATGTGTTTGTGTGTGTATGTATGTGAGAATAAAAAATGAATGTGTGTACAAATAAATAGTAGTAAACAATTGAATGTGTGTCTGTGAGAGATGTAAAAGGGGGTAGGTCCCTTCCCTTTTTCCCTCTATGTGGAAGTGGTAGATGAGGCAAGAACTCTCTCTCTCTCTCTCTCTCTAGTTGACCCTAACCATGGCCATAGTGGTGGTTATGGCGATGAAAAGGTGGTTAAATGATAACACTGGAGTGGTAGATGGTGGGTTCTTTATATATATATATATATGTATATATACATATATATAGAAGACATGTTTTTACATATTAACATTGAGAAAAAATATGCCTACTAAAAAGTTGGTCTTTCACCCACCATGCTAACCAAACTTCAAGGAGGAGCCCCTATAGAAGAAGTGATTTTATATAACATTGAGAAAAAATATGGCTACAAAAAAGCTGGTCTTTCACCCACCATGCTAACCAAACAACAATTTCCAACATCAAGGAGGAGCCCCCAACAAACCTCAAGCAAAGCAAACCATAATATTACGTAATAAAATATATACGATTCTCAAAATGATTAGGTATCTAGGCAACAACAAGATCGAGGCAGCAACAAGGGAGACCATAATAGCAGAGATGCATCATGAGAGTAAACTTAGAACTCCCAAGAATAATGTAACTTGAGTTGTTTGCTAACTGCATTAAGAGAAGTAGCCACATATCTAAAAGTCTCATACATGAACTAGACTCACTCTTCTCACTGTCACTCTTATACCTCCTCACTCACAAGCATATAGAGGTAATGGATTCTGTCATGTCCAGAAAGTATACCCCGCAAGAGGTGTAAAGCTAGGAATAAGACTATGTATTATAACAGCGCACCAAGGGCTACACTTAGCTACTCTTATCCCTTGCCACTCGGTATATGCACAACACACTTACTTCCTTTGGCTCATAGCCTACTAAGCAACACCGTGTACATACTAGTACCCACTCCAAGACTTACACTCCTATGTGTAACACAAGTCCAAGAAAGTATATCCCCTTCCTCCCCTGGGTGCACCATTTGGTACAACAAGAAAAGGAGAGAGGAAGATGGAGTGCTTCCCTCTCCATAGCTGACTCCTAACATTAGGAGGAGGTGTCTTGCTCAGTGGGCTAACCGCTTGGGGTTGGGCTTATACTATGACCCCCCCCCCCCCCCCCCCCCGCCCCCGCCCCCCTTTGGGCACATGGGAGTCCACTTAATTTTTGTCAACCATACTTGGGTTGCATGTCTTGGTGAGCTTGGTGGGTTTGTGCATCTTGACATGTAATAGGCATTAGGCAAAAATTTATGGACTCTCATTTTTGTCTCTTAAGGATTTCCACACCTCCTCTCTCTAGAAAAATGGGCTCATGGTGAAATTTTGCAATCAAATCAAAAGTGAGCGAAGTCTGGACATTTGGAATCTACTATTCGAGACCTTTCCAAACAATGATATATAGCATGATAAGCAATTTTGAATATTCAAGAAGTCCCCAAATTGGTGATGATATATAGTATGATGAATGTTTCATCATACTATATATCATTGTTTGGAAAGGTCTCGATGAGTAGATTCCAAATGTGCAATCTCCACCAACTTTTGATTTGATTTGGAAAAAATTCACCATGAGGCCATTTCTCTAGAGAGAGGAGGTGTGGAAATCCTTAAGGGGCAAAAATGAGAGTCCATATTTCACCTAATGTGTTAACACCTTGGTTGGATGGTCACTACACCTTGCTTATGGTCCCAACTTTGTCAATCTGTTCGGTTTGCCTCCAAACTTGGCTGCTGCTTTTGGTGCTACTTGAAGACCATGTTGGTGACATTTTGGCATTTGATGGCAATGGGTGGGTCCCACTTCCCCAACCTATTTAGTTTACCTCCAAACTTGGTCGATGCTTTTGGCACTCCTTGAAGACTATGTTGGTGCTTTCCAGATCCATCAAAGCACTTCTGTATTTGATGGCAGTACACCCATACCCCTTCAGATTTCTCACTCCATACTTTTGCCAAGAAATAAAGATTCCATCTCACTCTTTTCAGACCTAAATTACCAAATAGAAAGGTATAAGCCAAAGATCTATCATTTCAAAGTCTTAACTCAATGGTATTTTTTGGATCTTCTCTTCATGGTTTCCTATCATAATGAGGTCGTTCACATATAAGACAAAGATCATGTACCTACCTTGCTGATAAAGTATATAAATTTACATCTCAAGTGATTTTACAAAGACTAATCCATGTAAGAGAGCATCTATTCGCTACTAGTACCATACCCGAGGGGTGTGTTTGTATCTCGTGAGATTTTAGAAAGACCAACACATACAAGAAAGTATCTATTTACTAATATCATGCCTGAGGGGCGTGTTTCAGCTGTATAATGCCTTCTTGAGTTTGCACACTTTGTTTTCTAAACCAAGTATCTCAAAACCACGTGGATGTGCCACATAAACCTCCTCCTTAAGATGACCATTCAAAAATGCTAACTTCATTGGCCACTTACCCCATGACTGACCAAGCTAGTAGTGTATGAATAGTGGTCAATCTAGTAGTGTATGAATAGTGGTCAATCTAGTAGTGTATGAATAGTAGTCAATCTAGTAGTGTATGAATAGTGGTCAATCTAGTAGTGGCCACTTACCATGACTGACCAAGCTAGTAGTGTATGAATAGTGGTCAATCTAGTAGTGTCATGATGAATAGTGGTCAATCTAGTAGTGTATGAATAGTAGTCAATCTCGTTGTGGGGTGAATATCTCTTGAAAGTTGAACCCTTTGACCTGTGCAAAACCCTTCACCCCCATGAACCTTGCCTTGTACTTATCCAATGTACCATCATACTTGTGCTTAGTCTTCAAAACCCACTTGGTGCCAATAACCTTCCATTTTGTAGAGTGCATTTTTTAGGACGATCCCAAGTGTGGTTTCTCATTGAGATATACTCTAACTATATGCCTCCCCTCCAATTTGAATTTGCTAATTCTTCCTCTAAATTGGCTGGTTCACTTTCATTATCCCAGCCACATCAAAGGTTGTATTGACAATGTGATTGTGGAGGCCCTCTTTTTCTCCTCTATTATCTTTGATCTGTGATCAGTAGCTCTGCTGCTCCTATCTATTCTGTGATTGTTGGTGGAGATTTCCCATCCAAGAGCTTCTTCAATCATTTTTGTGGTGCTACATGCTTCTCTTCTTCATCATCTGATGAATCCACCTCTTCGAGAGATGCTATTGTACAAACATCACATCACGACTGACAATTATCTTCTTTGCCTCAAATGTTTCTTACCATAATAACCTTCATGAGGTGTCATTCCCTTCAATGCCTTTTTGTAACTCCTCTTAAGGATATGCACTAGTTCCCAACACCTCTTACCATGATAACCTTCATGAGCTGTCATTCCCTTCAATGCCTTTGTGTAACTCCTCTTAAGCATATACACTACTTCTCGGTAACTTATGTTAATAATATGCAATATCTTTGTGTAACTCCTCTTAAGGATATACACTACTTCTCGGTAACTCTTGTTGATGATATGCAATGTCTTTGTGTAACTTCTATTAAGGATATGCATTACATTATTAACTACCTCGGCCCAAAAGTTATTTGGCATTCCTTTCCCTTTAAGCATACTCCGCAATATCTCCACATATGTGCCATTCTTATGCTCTACAACACTATTTTATTACATAGAGTATGATCCCGTGCTCCTTGTAGTAGGTATTGAAATTTCTAGATCTTCTGGATTTCTTCAAAACTCGCTTAGGTTTCTTGCCTCATTCTCTACCAAACTATGCCATATTTTAAAAAATTTAAAAGCTTTAGCCTTATCCCAAATAAAATACGCCCACATCTTCCTAAAGTCATCAATCAATAACAAAAAAAGTAGGAAGAACCATCCAATGTAGTGGTTAGCATTTTACCACAAAGTTTTGCATGGACAAGCTCCATCTTTATAGGATTATTGCTCTCTTATGGAAATGCATGCCGATGCAAGTTATCCATCATACAAGCTTCACATGCATTGAACATCTCAAAAAATGCTTGTAGATATGCCACAGCCTAGTCATTTTACCACAAAGATTTGCATGGAACCCATCATATAGGCTTCATGTTCATATGACATCTAAAAACATGCAAGTAGATATGCCACAACCTAGTCCTTCACATCTCTTTCAAGACTATAAGACTAAGGTGCCCAAATCACACACACAGCCACCACACTAGTTGCATGTGTGGTTGCACATCTAGCATCGTTGTGGGGCCACATGCTAGAATCATCCTTTGACTTTCCATGGCTAGTAATTCACTTGAAAATATCTAAAATATAATGGGTCATTGGATTTGTCATCTTTAGTATATGGAAAAGATAAAAATATCGCGTTTCTCTTACAAAAGTAGACACCTAATTTACAAAGAACTACATGCTAAATACCATCCTATACTACGACTTGACAAGTTTCTTCATCCACCTCAAGACCCATGGAATGAAGATCAATAAGAAGGTTGATTCCACTATGTGAATCATCACCATGACCATCATCGATAATAAGATCACCCTCCTCGTGGTCTTCATCATCATTATTCTCCTCATTTATATTATTGGCCTTATTTGCATTCTCCATGACCACCTCGTGGAAGTGGTAGATGAGGCAAGAACTCTCTCTCTCTCTCTCTCTCTCTCTCTCTATAGTTGACCCGAACCATGGCCATAGTGGTGGTTAGGTGGTTAAAAAAACCATTGGAGTGGTAGATGGTCGGTTCTTTATATATATATATATATAGAAGACGTGTTCTTACATATTAACATTGAGAAAAAATATGCCTACTAAAAAGTTGGTCTTTCACCCACCATGCTAACCAAACTTCAAGGAGGAGCCCCTATAGAAGAGGTGATTTTATATAACATTGAGAAAAATTATGTCTATAAAAAAGCTGGTCTTTCACCCACCATGATAACCAAACAACAATTTCCAACATCAAGGAGGAGCCCCCAACAAACCTTGAGCAAAGCAAACCATAATATTACGTAATAAAATATATACGATTCTCAAAATGATTAGGTATCTAGGCAACAACAAGAGTCGAGGCAACAACAAGGGAGACCATAACCAGGGATTTCATTCACGTGATCACGTTAACCGCGAAGTGGTAATAACACTAGTTAATAACACTCTCACACACTTGTTAATATCATAGATATTCACACAACCGGGAGAAACTTGCTATCCCGGTTTTCCCGGCGGGCTACTAGCTTGGCCCGGCGGGCCACTATTTAGCCCGGCGGGCTGCTTATCTAGCCCGGCGGGCCTTTTTTTGCGCCAAAAATTTCGCCGTTTTGGAGAGACCTATATAAAGGGTTTCCCCTCACTTCCAAATGTACTTTACCAACGTACTTGGGTGGCTCACCTCAGGCTAAAAGACACAAGAGGTGAGTATAAATATTCTGGATTTTTGTTTGAAGCTTGTTAATAATATTTTGTATTTTATAAGATTTTGATTGTAAATGGTTTATCGTATTTGTTACGTGGACTAGCAATGTCTCCTCTTGGGTGGTCTACTCGAGTGCCAATTGGTCTGGGTAGGAGCTTCCCTAGAGGAGGGTATAGGTGGTGAGATGTTCGGGACATCATCTCTATCTAGGGATGGATTGCCTCAAATGCATCTCACCAAACGTTTGGTTTCTTTAGGTCGACTAGCAATACCTCCTCTTGGGTGGTCTACTCGAGTGCCATTTGGTCTGGGTAGAAGCTTCTCTAGAGGAGGATATAGGTGGTGAGATGTTCGGGACATCATCTCTATTTAGGGATGGATTGTCTCAAATGCATCTCACCAAACGTTTGATTTCTTTAGGTCGACTACCAATTACCTCCTCTTGGGTGGTCTACTCGAGTGCCATTTGGTCTGGGTAGGAGCTTCTCTAGAGGAGGATATAGGTGGTGAGATGTTCGGGACATCATCTCTATTTAGGGATGGATTGCCTCAAATGCATCTCACCAAACGTTCCGTTGCATTGGCAAGAAGTGGGTTTTAGACTTTATAATTGCATATTTTGGTTTTACTCAGGTTGTTTTGGATCTCAAATCTTGCATGATTGTTGTTTAGGTGTTACAATGGTTGCTTCTAATTGCGGCACATCAACCCAACGAAGCAACAGACCATTAGAAACTAGTGGAGTTTCCTTGCAACGAGATATGACAGCACAAACTTTGAATGTTGCGTCTCAAAGTGGCAAGAGGAGGAGCGGAGGAAAATCACCGGGACCTGAATGGCAATTTGCTTCCAATCTTTCTAGATTTGTCGAATGGAAGTGTAATTTTTGTGGCTTGGTAAAATCTGGGGGTGCTCCCAGAATAAGGGAGCATTTGCTTGGCACTAACACAAAAAATCCCGGAGGTAAATGCAAGGGTGCAGGAGCTGATGATGTTGCAAAGCGCCTTAGAGCTTTGATAAGTAAACAAGTATCACAAAACAAGAGGCCCAATCTCTGTGCAAGAAATCACCAATCGCCGAATTTGGCAGCATCAAGTGGAGGGATCTCCAACCAAGGAGTGACTCCAACACATACTACTTGCCAAAATGACACCCAAGGTCCAGATGTCTCAATACCGATGGATGCATCTCCTGAGTTTCAGGTGGGTATGTTTCGTACCAGACAAACTAATCTAGTTGACAGCTTTCGTGCCACTGCTTTAGAGGATGCTCAACTTGCTTTAGCGAAAGCGATCTTCTTTACTGGTTCTTCATTGTCTATGGTCATGAAAGATTCATGGAAGATGGCTTGGAAGAAGATTGGAGAATATGGACCTGGGTTTTGTCCACCAACTTATCACCACATGCGAAATCAATTACTTGACAAGTGCTATGACAACACACGGGAAAGCGTTCAAAGACTCATATTGACACCACAAATCAGTCTGGATGCACAATTGTCAGTGATGGTTGGTCGAATGCCCAAAGACGTCCATTGATAAATGTAATGTTGGTATGTCCTCGTGGGGAATGCTTTATCAAAGCTGTTGATAGCTCCGGGGAAGTTAAATCTGGTCAATTTATCGCCGATATCATTGGTGATGTTATCGACCAAGTTGGGTCTGAAAATGTACTTCAAGTGATTATGGATAATGCAGCTAATTGTCGAGCAGCAGGTCATATGTTGGAATCTCGATAATCACCCAAGCCAAGCAGAAGACATCTGATGCCTTGCTCCATGGACAAGGGGACCTTACATCTGCGAGCTCAGGGGCTCTCCAGGGGCGTTGATCGTGCTCTGCTTTGTTGGCGATATTTGTGGGTTTGAACTCAATCCCATCCCTCAATGCAAGACCCCAGTCAATGATGCCTACCCGTGGCACCCCTTCTTTGGTGAAATCTATCATTATATTCCAGGGGTGGCAATCATTGTGGATGATCCCTTCAGCATGTGCAAAGGCCATGGTATTCACAAGGGCACAGATAAGCTCGGGAGCATGAAAAATCAAAGACTTGTATCGCTCCATTTCATGAGGAGCCACTTGTTTTTTCTTGTATCTGTTGCCTTTGCCTACAGCAAGCATGGAACTGAGGGTCCCCTTAGGAGGCGGAACACACTCCATTATATCTCCAAGACTTCCCCCATTAAAGAGGGGGAAGAGCAGTATCCATGGCTCCTTCCTTGTGTGCCCAATGGCGCGCACTATGCCCCTGTGGGTTAGGTCGATTGAAGCCTCCTGAGCAAAAGACTTCAATTGAGCCCTTCGGCTACCAAGGAATTGCTTTGCACAATAAGAAATGCCTTCTGGAAACCAGGAGACACCTTGAATATGGCATTTATGTACAACGCCGTACGATCCAGAGCCTATCTTCTTTTCTGTGATGATGGCCTCTGCAGGCAACCCAATTGTCATGCTGCAGTTAGTATTATGCATTGTGCGCTGCAAGTGGGTGCCTTTAGAGACCTCACGTGCACCAGATGATAAATCTTCTTGTTCATCAGCAGGCCGGTCCAGCTCTTTGCGAGCTCTCTTGCTCAGGATAGCTTGGGTGTCTATGGCCTTTGCACGCTTGGACCTCTCTTTCTCTACCTTCCATTTTGTGTGGAAGTGCTCCAGCTTGGATTCATTTGTTTCCGCTGGTCTGTCGTCACCTAGGTCAACAGCGCATCTAGGCATGTTGCCCACAATGCTAGTAACAAAATGCTTGATGGCTGCTCCATCAGCACCCTCATGGATATTTTTCACTGCGCGGACAACCTCACCTAATATTTGCTCAAATCGATTCCTATCAGACACAATACCCTCGATGTGATTAGGTGACAAGCAACTAATGAGGGTAACGAGTTTGATACGAATTGATTTCTTGATTTCAGGAGTAAGTGCAAGCGTCGCCATCAGTCTGCACAATATAATTGACAAATAGTTGCAACATTTATAACCACAAAAAATGCTATTTGTAAGCTAACTAAGAGATTTCTACATCCAACACACTTATGACTCATGTCATGCAAACTAAATAATCACAGTCATCGTCAAAAACAAACACAAAACACAAGTTTACGACTTAACTTGACGTCAGCAGACCTAGTCAGTATACCGACCATCTGCAGATATCGCATTAAGATGAAAACTATGGCACAAGTTAAATGCTTTGACACATCGTCAGCAGACCTAGTCAGTATACCGACCATCTGCAGATGACTATCAAACCAAATAACAAAAACAAACTTCACCACATAGCTTGGTGTCAGCAGACCTAGTCAGTAAACCGACCATCTGCAGATACCGTACTAAGTAGCAAAGCATCACACATGTCAAATGCTACGAGTGCACATCAGCAGACCTAGCCAGTAAACCGGCCATCTGCAGCGGGCTCTCAAAGCATTTAACAAAAACAAAGCCGCATTGTAACTTGGTAACTGCAAACCTAGTCAGTAAACCGACCATTTGCAGATACCGTGCCACAACGAAAACTTCTACATAAGTTAAATATTAAGAGTGCACATCAGCAGACCTAGCCAATCGCTCGGCCATCTGCAGCGGGCCTCTTAACATTTAACGACACATGCACATGCATCACAAACAACGTTAAACTTAAGCGTATTCAAAAAATGAAATGACACCAACACTTTCAACTTAAAAATTACCTCAAATTGATCACACTAGCACCACTGACACCAAGTACAAGGAAGATTCTGTGAACAGTGACCCCCTGGACCACCCTTTTATACCACAATATAGCCCGCCGGGCCGGGAGTCGGGCCCGGCGGGCTTCTGCGCGCCCGGCGGGCCCGGTGGTCCAGACTTGTAGCCCGGCGGGCCAATTGTGGGTTACCAGGTCATCCCACCCTCTAGGATTTGAGAACTGTGAATTTTGTGAACATTGATATTTGTGAACAATAGCTGTGATCACAAGAAAAAAGGCTGTGATCACGTGAATATGAAATCCCTGACCATAACAGAAGAGATGCATCATGAGAGTAAACTTAGAACTCCCAAGAATAATGTAACTTGAGTTGTTTGCTAACTGCATTAAGAGAAGTAGCCACATATCTAAAAGTCTCATACATGAACTAGACTCACTCTTCTCACTGTCACTCTAATACCTCCTCACTCACAAGCATATAGAGGTAATGGATTCTGTCATGTCTAGAAATTATACCTCGCAAGAGGTGTAAAGCTAGGAATAAGACTTTATATTATAATAGCACCAAGGGCTACACTTAGCTACTCTTATCCCTTGCCACTCGGTATGCACAACACACTTACTTCCTTTGGCTCATAGCCTACTAAGCAACACCGTGTACATACTAGTACACACTCCAAGACTTACACTCCTATGTGTAACACAAGTCCAAGAAAGTATATCCCCTTTCTCCCCTCGGTGCAACATTTGGTACAACAAGAAAAGGAGAGAGGGAGATAAGTGCTTCCCTCTCCATAGCTGACTCCTAACATTAGGAGGAGGTGTCTTGCTATTGGGCTAACGGCTTGGGGTTGGGCTTATAGTATGACCCCCCGCCGCACCCCCCCCCTTGGGCACATGGGAGTCCACTTAATTTGATTTGGACAACCATACTTGGGTTGCATGTCTTGGCGAGCTTGGTGGGTTTGTGCATCTTGACATGTAATAGGCATTAGGCAAAATATGGACTCTCATTTTTGCCCCTTAAGGATTTCCACACCTCCTCTCTCTAGAAAAATGGGCTCATGGTGAAATTTTGCAATCAACTCAAAAGTGAGCGGAGTTTGGACATTTGGAATCTACTATTCGAGACCTTTCCAATGATATATAGCATGATAAGCAATTTTGAATATTCAAGAAGTCCCCAAATTGGTGATGAATTTTTAAAAATCATACTATATATCATTGGAAAGGTCTCGATGAGTAGATTCCAAATATGCAATCTCCGCCAACTTTTGATTTGATTTGCAAAAAATTCACCATGAGCCCATTTCTCTAGAGAGAGGAGGTGTGGAAATCCTTAAGGGGCAAAAATGAGAGTCCATATTTCACCTAATATGTTAACACCTTGGTTGGATGGCACTACACCTTGCTTATGGTCCCAACTTTGTCAATCTGTTAAGTTTGCCTCCAAACTTGGCTGGTGCTTTTGGCACTACTTGAAGACCATGTTGGTGACATTTTGGCATTTGATGGCAATGGGTCGGTCCCACTTCCCCAACCTATTTAGTTTACCTCTCCAAACTTGGTCGATGCTTTTGGCACTCCTTGAAGACCATGTTGGTGCTTTCCAGATCCATCAAAGCACTTCTGTATTTAATGGCAGTACACCTATACCCCTTATAGGGTATGACCTTCAGCTATGCCAAATGCCTTTTGAATTTCTCACTCAATACTCTTGCCAAGAAATAAAAATTCCATCTCACTCTTTTCAGACCTAAATTCCCAAATAGAAAGGTATAAGCCGAAGATCTATCATTTCAAAGTCTTAACTCAATGGTATTTTTTGGATCTTCTCTTCATGGTTTCCTATCATAATGAGGTCGTTCACATATAAGACAAAGATCATGTACCTACCTTGCTGATAAAGTATATAAATGTACATCTCAAGTGATTTTACAAAGACTAATTCATGTAAGAGAGCATCTATTCGCTACTAGTACCCTACCCGAGGGGTGTGTTTGTATCTCACGAGATTTTAGAAAGACCAACACATACAAGAAAGCGTCTATTTACTAATATCATGCCTGAGGGGCATGTTTCAACCCGTATAATGCCTTCTTGAGTTTGCACACTTTATTTTCTAAACCAAGTATCTCAAAACCACGTGGATGTGCCACATAAACCTCCTGCTTAAGATGACCATTAAAAAATGCTAACATCAATGGCCACTTACCATGACTGACCAAGCTAGTAGTGTATGAATAGTGGTCAATCTAGTAGTGTATGAATAGTGGTCAATCTAGTAGTGTATGAATAGTAGTCAATCTCGTTGTGGGGTGAATATATCTCTTGAAAGTTGAACCCTTTGACCTGTGCAAAACCCTTCACCATGAACCTTGCCTGTACTTATCCAATGTACCATCATACTTGTGCTTGTGGTGCCAATAACCTTCCATTTTGTAGAGTGCATTTTTTAGGACAATCCCAAGTGTGGTTTCTCATTGAGTTATACGTTATACTCTAACTATATGCCTCCCCTCTAATTTGGATTTGCTAATTCTTCCTCTAAATTGGCTGGTTCACTTTCATTATCCCAGCCACATCAAAGGTTGTATTGATAATGTGATTGTGGAGGCCCTCTTTTTCTCCTCTATTATCTTTGATCTATGATCAGTAGCTCTGCTGCTCCTATCTCTTCTGTGATTGTTGGCGGAGATTTCCCATCCAAGAGCTTCTTCAATCATTTTTGTGGTGCTACATGCTTCTCTTCTTCATCATCTGATGAATCCACCTCTTCAGGAGATGCTATTATACAAACACCACATCACGACTAACAATTATCTTCTTTGCCTCCACGTTGCACTGTACTTTAGGAAGATACACTTACTGCTCTTGAAACCCCATATGGTTCAATGAGTCTAGAACATGCATAAAACAATCACAACCAAATGTTTCTTACTAAATATGCAACCAAATGTTTCTTACCATAATAACCTTCATGAGGTGTCATTCCCTTCAATGCCTTTTTGTAACTCCTCTTAAGGATATGCACTAGTTCCCAACACCTCTTACCATGATAACCTTCATGAGCTGTCATTCCCTTCAATGCCTTTGTGTAACTCCTCTTAAGGATATACACTACTTCTCGGTAACTTATGTTAATAATATGCAATATCCTTGTGTAACTCCTCTTAAGGATATACACTACTTCTCGGTAACTCTTGTTGATGATATGCAATGTCTTTGTGTAACTTCTATTAAGGATATGCATTACATTATTAACTACCTCGGCCCAAAAGTTATTTGGCATTCCTTTCCCTTTAATCATACTCCACAATATCTCCACATATGTGCCATTCCTATGCTCTACAACACTATTTTATTACACGGAGTATGATCTCGTGCTCCTTATAGTAGGTATTGAAATTTCTAGATCTTTTGGATTTCTTCAAAACTCGCTTAGGTTTCTTGCCTCATTCTCTACCAAACTATGCCATATTTTAAAATTTTTAAAAGCTTTAGCCTTATCCCAAATAAAATATGCCCACATCTTCCTACTTGAGTCATCAATCAATAACAAAAAAAGTAAGAAGAACCACCCAATGTAGTGGTTAGCATTTCACACAAAGTTGCATGGACAAGCTCCATCTTTATAGGATTATTGCTCTCTTATGGAAATGCATGCCGATGCAAGTTATCCATCATACAAGCTTCACATGCATTGAACATCTGAAAAAATGCTTCTAAATATGCCATAGCCCAGTCATTTTACCACAAAGCTTTGCATGGAACCCATCATATAGGCTTCATGTTCATGTGACATCTAAAAACATGCAAGTAGATATGCCACAACCTAGTCCTTCGCATCTCTTTCAAGACTATAAGACTAAGGTGCCCAAATCTTTCATGCAAAAACTTTCTTATTTTGACATTGGGCTATAAAAGTTAACAGCTCAAAAAGTTGGGCTATAAAAGTTAACAGCTCAAAAAGTTGTTGCATTGATTCCTCTCCCCATGAAATTGTCATTGGTGTCTATGATGACTGCACCACAATGAAGAGGGCCATCAAGTCAAGGTTAGCTATGGATGTAACTAGATAGTAGATTTCTCTTTATACCTGGCATATAAAGGACATCCGATAACTTCTTAGTTACACCATTGTTAGAAATAAAATAAATAGCATACCAATTCTTATGGCTGGGCATTTCGTAATTTTCCTTGACTACTACCAAGATGGACTTACCCACAATGCCTAAGGGAGCTAACCAACCCTTTTGATTAGTCATATGTTGAGATTATCCGAGATGCTCCACTAATGATGATCCATGAACCATTGGGTGCTAAGGAATGTTCTGGCTTTGCACATATCTCTTTGATTTTTCCACAAATAACTCCAATTCCATTTAATCAAATTTCTCGAAATCTTTCTTCTTCAAAGGCTTAAAAGTGTCGTTCTTCTCATTTTCTTCCTTCACCTACACGATTTGATGACATGAGTAGGCTTATCATAGAAGAAATACTTTATCTTTGATTTCTTCTTCTTATTAGAAGTATTGGGGTTATCAGAGCCCTTCCCCTTGCATGCTTTTGCATTTATAGAGAATGCAATGTCACCACTATTTTTGGATTTAAAATGCAATGTCCCATTGTGCTCAACCCTCAAAAGTAAAAGGCACAATACGCACCTGCGTGTTTAGTGAGGTCCCCAAATTTTCATACATGGGAAAAAAAACTCTGATATGCAGTTGTATTCCAATCATTCATTGGTCTTCATTTTCCTACATTATCTAATCTCATAGGATTGTTATCCACATTATAAATTGCCCTATTGTTTCTCCTTCAGAAAGATTTTTAACTTCTCCTTCATAATGATTTTTTGCTGCAAAATGTTCTCAAGGTTTTGTACTTTTGTGTGATTCCTTATCTCATACTAGTTCTTAATAACTTGCCATGCTTCAAAAGTTATGGTAGTATGCTGAACCAAGGTTATCACCAAATGATGCTAGTGATGATGGCACAGCATGTATCTGTGTTTTTGCACCTCCATTCAAAAACAAGAGTAGGATCTGGTGGTATGGACTGTGATATGCTCGATTTAGAGGAAGAGGACCTGGCTCTACATCAACCCCCACTACAAGAGAATGAGGCAGTGGTTGTGAACAGTGGCCGCAAAAATGGAGGAGAGAGAATCCAAGAAAAAAAATGGAGCATGGATAGGTGCACAGCCAGACATGAACATCCACACATGCTACCAAACACGTAACCAGATGCATGACCACACACACAGCCACCATACTAGTTGCATGTGTGGTTGCACATCTGGCATCGTTGTGGGGCCACATGCTAGAATCATCCTTTGACTTACCATGGCTAGTAATTCACTTGAAAATATCTAAAATATGTTGGGTCATTGGATTTGTCATCTTTAGTACATGGAAAAGATAAAAATAGCGCGTTTCTCTTACAAAAGTAGACACATAATTTACAAAGAACTACATGCTAAATACCATCCTATACTAGGTCTTGACAAGTTTCTTTGTCCACCTCAAGACCCATGGAATGAAGATCAATAAGAAGGTTGATTCCACTATGTGAATCATCACCATGACCATCATCGATGTTAAGATCATCCTCCTCAAGACCCATGGAATGAAGATCAATAAGAAGGTTGATTCCACTATGTGAATCATCACCATGACCATCATCGATGTTAAGATCATCCTCCTCGTGGTCTTCGTTATCATTATTCTCCTCATTTATATTATTGGCCTCATTTGCATTCTCCATGACCACCTCCTCATTTGCATTCTCCATGACCACCTCCTCATTTGCATTGGCTCCGTGATGTGCATCTGATACCTCCACCTCCTCCATGATGACTTCGATGTCAAGATCTTGGAAAATGGCCTTTCAACGAGGAGTAACTTGCACTACATATTACTAGACCATCTTAGTTCATTGATATCCAGATGGAACACAACCTTCCAAGATCAAAGAGTTTTCTTAAGGCCCAAGAAAATAAAGTTAAATCAAATATTAAAAATCACATAAAGATATATTTGAGAGTTTACCTGTTCACAATGCATAAAGATATATTTGGCAGTTTCCCTGCTCACATAAAGATATATTTGGGAGTTTACCTATTCACAATACATGGGCAAGACTAGAGTGTCTTGATTGGATTGCCATAGCCTTGTATAGATTCTATGTGCTTAAGCACACTTGTTGCCTTATTGTTGCATTAGGAACTCTACCTATGGGCTCCATGAACCACTTGACATCAAAAGTAATGACCTCAAAGGTTTGGAATCCACAATTAAGGATGCTTGTGTGATGATGCCATAGTGCTCATCATCCATGAAAGTCCCCATGACCCCACAATATTGGGTATTTCTCCTTGAGTCAATATGGTGAATGTTAAAATACTTCCCTTTTGACCAAATGGCGTTGTACAAAGTACACTACAATTAAAAAAATAGTGCATGTGAGAAGGACTAGCTACATCAGGAAAAGTAGGAAAAAGAGTTCAAACATATACCTTAGGAAGTCATCCTCTTGCATACTCCCACTCATCCTGCCCTTCATTCTCCACCTTGACATCTCATTGGGTAGCCTTTGGACATCTTTTGGGCCTTGCAAGGATTCCCAATTTTTAGGGATTAAGGCTAATTTTGAGCATTCTTAAGGAGACAAGGCAATAAAGAGGCATACTTGGGGTATATAGTTTTCTCTTTCCAGCCTATAATTTCCAACCAAAAGTTTAGGGTCTAAAGTAGTCATTTTCTCTCTCTTGTAGAGCAAAAGCTTTCCACATCACCAACCTCGTAACTAAAGGGGGGGGGGCAAAATAGTGATTATTTTTTCATTTTGCAAGTTTTTTTGTCTTTGAGACTTATCCCAGACCCTTATATGTATCAAAAATTCAATTTTCAACCTCCATTTCTCCCCAAAACCTCCTGTATCCCCTTAAATTTGACATCTTTTTCTCCCTCATTTATTGCCTCCACTTCTCCACCAAATCACCCTCATTTATTGCCTCCACTTCTCCACCAAATCACCCTCATTTAATGCCTCCACCAAATCACCCTCATTTAATGCCTCCAAATTATCCTATCACTTTCCACATCATCATTCTCGCTAGGTGGGGGCCAAAAATAGTGATTTTTTTTAACATCTTTTTTTAATTCTCCTGGTTTAAAACTTAACCCAAACCCATATACATATATAAAATTTATTCTCTAAACTCAATTTTGACCTAAAACCATCTCCACCCTACCTTTTTTCCTCCAAATCAGCCTCTCCTCTCTCTCTATCTCTCCCCCCCTCTCACTCCCTCCCTCCCTCCCTCCCTCCCTCCCTCTCCCTCTCTCTCTCTCTCTCTCTCTCTAATACGAGCTAATGGCCTACATACACACAGTCCCTCTCTCTACTATCAACTCCCTCTCTCTCTCTCTCTCTCTCTCTCTCTCTCTCTCTCTCTCTCTACTACTACTACTACCACTACTACCACCACCACCACCACCACCACCACCACCACCACCACCACCACCACCACTACTACTACTACTACTACTACTGTGAGCTTATGGCCTGCATACCCTCTCCCTCTCTCTCTCTCTCTCTCTATTGTGCTTTCATGCCATTGTCACTCTCTCTCTACTGTGCTGTCATGGATTAACATCAACAGAGTTGTTAATCTAATATTACTTGGCCTATTAATTCTTTTCTCCAGTTGGATCTCATCCGGTTGTGCAACTTGTCACCTAAGTAGAATCATGGCCTTGCAGAAGTCAACCAAGGCGAATGGCCATCGCAATGATGCAAGGTGGATTTGCATGTTCGAGTGTTGGAAGAGTATGCCTCTTTGGGCAAGGGTCACCTCATAGAATGTTGCACGACGGAGACAAGGTGGTCATACAAATGTGGATCTGTGGGGGCTGATGGAAACAGCGGACCCTTCTATGTGATACCCACCAACTTTCAGAGAGACTTGCCCTCATTTATTCAGTATGTGGGAGATGGTAACATTGGGATACTCGTGTATTGCAAGAGATTATCAAACAAGTGATGTTTGCACAGAGTATTCTACTTGTCCTCGTGATTGCATGCTCTTCAAAGGTACATTGGGTGGTTTGCACCAAGCCCTACTTCAGTCTCACACCAAGGTTAAGGAGCTCGAGGATGCAGCATGCATTGAAAAGCTAAGGTAGACCATTGACCACATGAAGAGCACCCCTGTTGGAGCCAGAGAGCATAAGAGGCCACTCGACCACATTGAAAAAGTTGTTGTGGGAGGGGGTGCTCATAAGCGAAGAGTTCATGCAGTGCAGTATGGCTCTTAACCATTCCACTAGTAATGTCGATGCACTTTCAGTGCACTTTCAAGTTTGAAATGTCAATGATTTGTTTTTTGTTTGTAGGGTATTCCTCCAAGATATTACAGGTGTTGATAAGTATGGGGACTTTAATGAGCTCTTGCACTCGATCACAACGAGGAAGCATGTGCTTAAAATGATCAAGGATCTCCATGGCAAGAAGATATGTTTGGCGGGTCAATGATATCATGTGCAAGGTAGCCCAAGCTATTAGCACAACTGAAGTTGTTAATGTGTGCGCGATGAGGTAGGCATTAGCACCGAGTTCTATAGGCACTTCATCAAATGCTAGGAGACACCCTTCGCAACAAGAAAGGTATCATGCACAACCTTTTTTCGCTATCTACGAGGGTATCATTAGCTAAGGGAGTGAGCAATGAAGACGTCAAATGCAAGATTGGTGAGTACTATCACATCCACAACACCCTCTCCATTACAGCATGGGGAAAAAAGAAGACCGCACATGATATGGTTGCGTTCCCTTATAACAAATTTAACAACATATTTGTGGACCTATAGATACTACAAAAGGCTATGGTATTATTTTATGGATTGCTTGCAAGATGTGAGTGGGGTTTGTAACATTATAATGTTTTTGTTCGTGTGCACGTTTTTGCTAAGAGCGTGGCGTTACGCTTGTTTGTGGATTTCATAGGTCAAATTTATTTTTTTGAAGTTTGATGAGTGTCAGATAGTGAAAGGAAGGAGGCTAGGGAGAGTAAGTATTACACCCATGAACTACACTATGGTAGAAGCCTTTAAATGAGCTAGAGAGTGATGGAGATAGTGATAGGAATATTGATGGAGTTAGTGATGAAGCTACTGAGATGAAGCTGGTGATGAGAGAAGAACAAACACTTACTTTTCATTCAATGTTTAATTAGAGAAAGAAATATGGTGGTTGGTGTTAAGATTCTAGAAATGGGATTGGTCATGGTGAAGGACATAGATTAAGCATAAGATTAAGGTGGATTAAACCACACTAAGAACTCCATAACTAGAGAGAGAGAGAGAGATTGCACACTCAACACTATTCCCTTGTATTGCATATCACAATGAACCATACAATGATATAGGCTCTCTAGCCTTATCCCACTTTACACATCATCATCTATATGGCAACTCCTTTTCCACTTCTTTTGGTCAACACTCACACACCATACAATATTACATGTGGCATTCCATCTCACCACAATATCTTGCACTTCTAAGGTGCTTTCCCACATACACACATACACACAATATCTTGCACCTCTAGGGTGCTTTCCCACATACACACAACACCGCGATTATATCTCTCAACACCCCCTCTTAATCGAGGTGTTCACAATTCACCCATCATCCATCATCCATACAATGTAGCATTGCACAAACGCAATCGCTATCTCTCAACACTCCCCCTCAATGATACATTGGAGTGTCCATCAACCAAACATGTGTGCCCGTGTCTACCATCTTAGCGAGCATCTTAGACACCTAGTCCATTTTGAGCCGACTCATCACTCACAGCGGAACCACTGAGTCCGATTGAACATGGAAGTTCGGGTGGGATCCAACCCATGCGCATGCACCTCACACGTGCATCGCTCATGCACACATCACAACAACCATTTTGAGCTTCTAGGTGAGCTCGGGCATGACGACCCTCATACCATGGGTGATTACATAAAGAAATCCTCGTTTTGAGCACACAAGCTCGGGTACGGTTACCCATCACAAACATTTGGGTGAAATCATTTACAAATCATTTTGACCGTAGCTAGACAACGGACCCAATTTAAAAAATCATCCACGGCTTTGTTTTATAAGCCGACATTTGCCCAATTTTTTAGGGACATGGAGAGAGTTTTCAAAACACCATCTACAAGTTCATTTTTTAACAAGAGCTTGAACTTGTAATCCTTTAGGGATAGGATATTATCCTTTAAAAAAAATATGTGAATGAGGGTGTGTGAGTCAACCCTTAATTCTAAGGGTTAAAGAGCCTTATCAAGAATCTAATTTTGTGTGGCTGGCGGCATTCTCTCTCCTCGGCTACCTCTGCACAGTAGCTATGGGCGGGTACTGCCTCTCTGTGTACGACTCTTCATTCGCTTGCGTATGTCTACCTATCTTTGTCAGTGGCTATAGCTGGCCACTTTCCTCACAAGCCTGCCAAAACTTCTTCCAAATTCTTCAGCTTCATGCCGCTGCTGTCACTGAGGTCACCACAGCAGCCGCCGCCACCGCCTTGTTTGGGCGCCAGTCAGCTTGCTATAGTCACGCTGCTGTTTTTCTTTTGCAAAATTTTCAGTTCTTTTACGCTGCTTGTGATCCGCCTGTCTCTTCCCCAATGACCGTAACCAGGCTGCGCCTTGGTTATCCGTTTCGTGCACCCAGCGTCCAGCGACTCCAGCCTCACCCTAGTAATATGGCTGCTACCAAGGTGGACCTGGGAAGCATCGCTGGGCGCTTCTCGCTGGACCCCAACTCGGTCCGCTTTTGCTGGCTATTCGCAGTGGAGATTTCCTGCTCTCCATTGAATGCAAGCTTCTTCAGTGTTTTTTAAAAAAAACTGATTCCTTTTTGTTTCACGCCGCTCGCTTGCACCTACTAGCCTTCCTCATGCTTACAAGTTTGTTCTCCTCTTCTTTTTCTTATCTTCAAATGTGATACGCCTATGTGCTGTAGTCTCTCTCAAACTGCTACTTCTATTGCAAGCTTGGGCTGCCTTACAATGGTGGTCTTTGCGCTTCCTCAACGAGCTACTTTGCTGCTTCAGTGCAGCACTGATGACCACAATCTTTCACTTCACTGCAGCTTCTTATTGTTACAAATCTTTGCCTCTGTAGAGTGAACCTCCTTCCAAGGCTCCACCAAAACCATTGACATGGCCATTTTGTAAGCTTTAAACTAAGCTTCACTACTTGCATGCCTTCTTTCTTGACAAGCATGCATCCAAGGGTGTTTCTTTCAAAGTTTCCCACATGAAACATAGGTGCATAACCAAAACATGAATGCTCCAGTAGCATCCACAACCAGCTCATCTTTCATGAGCAAATTCCATGAGCAATGCCCTTCAAGCATGCTCCATTATGAGCTACAAATCAGCCCATCACAGCTTGCCATCAAATTGACAAGCTTGCACCTCTTACACTCTTTGCCCAAATGCAAAGAACCATAGGATCTTCTCATCCCACAAATCAACAACCCTTCTACATTGAGCATCTTTCCATGCTCAAAACCAAAACTTTGAGGCAAAACTTCACAAAACCAACCTTCTTGAGGCATAATCAGCAGCATATCTTCTCTTGGCAGCTTTTCCTTGATGATGATGATGAAGACTCCATAGCCTTCATAATGCTGAAATCTCCATTTTCAGCTTCCTTGATGATGAGCAAACTCTCCATATTGCAAAACTCCATTTGCAACTCTCTTGGGCAGCTTCTATGCAACCTCCTTGTTGCAAATCTCCTCTCAAATCCTCACATATGCAAATCCAAATGATAATATGAGTGTGCATAATTTTTTTTCATAACAAGCTGAAAATAATGCTTAATCAAAGAAACTCACAACCAAACTAATATACATAATAAACACCATGACCAAGAGCCCATTTGGCTCTGATACCATGTTAAGATTCTAGAAATGGGATTGGTCATGGTGAAGGACATAGATTAAGCATAAGATTAAGGTGGATTAAACCACACTAAGAACTCCATAACTAGAGAGAGAGAGAGATTGCACACTCAACACTATTCCCTTGTATTGCATATCACAATGAACCATACAATGATATAGGCTCTCTAGCCTTATCCCACTTTACACATCATCATCTATGTGGCAACTCCTTTTCCACTTCTTTTGGTCAACACTCACACACCATACAATATTACATGTGGCATTCCATCTCACCACAATATCTTGCACTTCTAAGGTGCTTTCCCACATACACACATACACACAATATCTTGCACCTCTAGGGTGCTTTCCCACATACACACAACACCGCGATTATATCTCTCAACAGTTGGGAGCCTTTGAGGTTCCCAAGGAGACGCACGAGGTGCTAGCATGGGTCTTTGAGAGATTTCCTTGGGTTCAATCAGAGAAAGAAATATGGTGGTTGGGAGCCTTTGAGGTTCCCAAGGAGATGCACAAGGTGCTAGCATGGGTTTTTGAGAGATTTCCTTGGGTTAGTAATGTGATTAAGGCACAAATAGAGGGGGAGCACTTGGTTGTTGAGGGTCTAGGAAGTGAAACAAAAAGGCAAGAAGAGATGCAAGGGTGAGGGACATTGGTGCACATTGCGTGGAGTGAAACAAAAAGGCAAGAAGAAATGTACGGGGAGGGACATTGGTGAAGAGGAATATGATGAAATGGGCAATTGCCAGGGTGAATGGGATGGTGGTGTACTTTCATCACTTATGATGGTGCCTCCAACAAGGGATAGCAAGTGGAACCCAATTTTTCCTTTTACTCTCAAGAATGTTCATTGTTGTACTTTGCATGCTTTCATGCGTATCTTTGACCATCTCTTAAAGTGTCACATAGACTATGCATGGTAAAGCTTGACAAGATGAGGCGATTACAAAAGTAGTTGTCATGGTGGTAGCATGGAGATTCGAGTGAACCAAAAAACCTTAGGAGGTTCTCATATGGTTGTGCAGAAGGTTTCAATGAGTGGCATGAAGGCCATAAGGTTTTTCCAGTGGTTGCGCAGAAGGTTTCAACAATGAGTGGCATGAAGGCCATAAGGTTTTTCCAGTGGCCTGAAAACGCAGGCAAGAAGGTTCTAGCAAATGCACACAGGGAAGGTGTGGAAATCATAGCTCCAAAGAGATGGGAGCTATGGAAAGATCTTCGTGCTTACACTACCTCGGACTGCTTGGATGCAAATATTGTTGTCTTGCATAAGTAGGTGTGGGCATATTTCAAAAAGGTTATGCGGTTGATGAATCTAAGTAGCACAACTGAGGAACAACGCAAACAATTTCAAGCGGAGTTGCAAAAGCTTCATTAAAGCGGTGATCAGCACATGGGATGAATTGAATATCGTGCATTACATGGTATTCCATAGATCTCTAAGCTTTGCACTAAAGATATATTCTATTAATGCATTTTACACAAATGTGGTTTTTTTCTTTGACTACAGCACATATCGTACACTCATGGCGCATGGTTCATGAACACATATGGCTCCCTTGACATGTAGAGCACCCAAGGAATGGAGAAGAGTCATTATCATGTAAGAGGAGTGTACTTCAAGAACACACGAAATGGAGGCGTAAAACTCGCACAAACTATCCCAAGGAAATGTTTGATTGGTTCTTTCGATACACATTTAGTAGAAACATTTTTTTTTTGTTGGCCATATATGGAGTCAAATGTCATTTTTTTTGTTGGCCATATATGGAGTCAAATGTAATTTTCCATAATTTTTGTTTTTAGTTTTTTCAACTGTCATTTAATGTCAAAATTGTGGATTATCAAATGAGGGAGATTAAGTATTGTAGAATTGAGTTTTTTTGACAAAAAAAAAGTGGACCAAAAGGGTGCGAAAATGCCATGTGTGCGAGGTGCCTGAACTGGGCATTTTGGCACCCTAGTGGCCCGTGTGAAACGGTTTTTGAGCTCTATATAAGTAGATTTTCCTCTTTTGGCCATTTCAAACAATCGAGAGCATACATTCTCTTTGGGCCATTCATACATTCGAGGCCATCGTGTGCATTAAGCAGACTGTGAATAGGGTCACAGAGAAGAGGAGATGAGAAGGAGGGAAGCATCTACCATGGACATTGCAAAGGAGGCGTTAAATACTTGGAGACTGATTTGGAGAGGATTGAGTCAGAGGATGACATGTCGTTGGGGGAGCCCACATGGGCTGGCAGGTTATTTTTGCACCTCTCTAGCCTCTCTGATTTTGATGTTTTATAAAATTCGAACGCTAGGAGAAGCTCAGAGAGAACAAAAAAAGATGAATCATATACAAACTCCACAAATGACGAATTACAATTTGAAAGAGCCCATTTATTTAGATTGCAATATAGTTCGACAATGATTCATAGAGATTGCAACAAAACATTTTAAAAGAGATCGTTTACATAAGACTTTACATATGAGATGGTGGGATTCTTCCTAAGAATGGGACATCGATGCTTTTTAGCTATGGGTAGATCCCTTATTAAGACTGGTTTTGCTATGTCCTTCAGCGAGTTCTGGCTTGCGGATTGTGCAATTGCTATTTGGGCCAACACCTTGCCTCTATAGTTGGTACCAAATGTAGTCATTACAAGAGACTTCTTAACTAATATCACATTTCTATTTCTAGAATGGGGGTAGAGTCATCTTCGTCTTCCACCACCCTGCCGTCGCTCTAGTATTGGCCTTGAAGTGGTGAGAGTTCTCGGCCAATCTTAGTGCACCCTTGGGGAGTCTTTTTGGATGAGCAGTGATTCACTGGGATCGATAAATCTCATTGGCATCCATGTATCTCTTATTGGTTTAACTCTACTATAAATTGACTCTCATTGGTCTCCGTGATGTATGCCATAGGTTTGAGCACTTCAAGATATCATGCTTGCCCCATATGTGAGCCGTCGCTCAAGGAACCAGATCATCTCAAGAATGTGGTTTATGAAAACCATCACCACTTTCTCCCTTCTTCCCATGCGGGTCTCATTCCTTCTTGGAAAGGTGTTCCACCGCACTCCATGACCATGGCTGATGGGCAAATATATCGGAATGGAGTTGATAACAAGGCACCGCCTGGGATGAGTAGGTACTCCATCTTCTTTCATCTCCCCTACTAGCCACAACTAAAGATCCATGGCCTCTTGGATCCAATGCACATCTTTAAGAATGTTGCCTCTCCAACATTTGGTATCACTTGATTGGTGCGAGATACACTTAGGGTGCGAGAAGACATGAGATCGCTTGATCGAGTCCTTGACACATGGCTAGTGGTAAGGGAAAATGGGAAGGTGGTCTTACCAAAGGCACCTTGGATCCTTACCAAGGGAGAGGAGAAGAGTGTGAAAGATCAAATCGCCTCTTTGCACACACCCATGGACTTCAGACTTCATGCGTTTGTTTTTGAAGGGTGCCTTCTCAAAGACAAAGAAGTGGGGATATCCCCAATTGTACGAGCTAAAGACCCATGACTGGCACAAACTCTTAGATGTATGTTGGTGTCTTTTTCCATTACATCTATGGTTTCATTCATTTTGCTATGGTTTTATGGTTTCCCTTGTTGTATTGCCTTTTGATATCCTTATGGTTTCCCTCCTTGTATGTGCCTTTTGATGTAGTTAATCCTTTATGGTTTCCCTCCTTGTATGTGCCTTTTGATGTAGTTAATCCTTTATGGTTTCCCTTGTTGTATGTGCTTTTTGATGTAGTATATCCTTCCTGTATCATATTAGTGGATGTGGAGATAGCAAAGTGTATGAGGCCATCTAAAAGGTGAATCCTTGGCCTAATCAATCATATTGGCTTCCCTAAGCTCATATACTCTATGTAAGTATGTATACCCTATTAACCTATGTGAGGATGCATGTGTTGATTGTCTTGTACATTCATAAGTTTAAAGGATGTTGATCTTTCTTGTCTTGATGGAACATGCTTCATGGCTGTGGAGAAATGTGTGTGCCATCAAGGAGGCCTTTTCACAGTCTATTCTCACTAGACAATTGTATCTTGTAGTCCACTTGGTGGATAAAGTGCCATTGTGGGTGTTGTTCATACAAGATGGATGTTTTTTCTTACACTTTTCTTAAAGACCGTAGAGACAGCTTCATCGTTATTGAAAGACTTAAAGCCGCCTAGTTTTGGTGGAGAGGAGAAGGAGAGAAACAAGGACTCGGTCAACATGTTTCTAGCAAAGTGGTCAGACTTTCACGCACTGCGACAGCAGCCTGGCCGGGTGCAGCCCGTAGAGGCTAGCCTCTCATTAACCGGCAAAGCGTACAAGTGGTGGATGAGTTTGACAACTCGTTCTGCCACTTGGACAAAATTCGAAACAATGTTTCGAAAAGAGTTTTGGCTTGTTAATGAGGCGGCGGAGAGAAGCTGGGAGTTATGGGACAAGTGCTTGATGGAGAACAAATCCCTAACTCAGTACATCTCAGACTATAGGGAGATAGTACTCAAGCTAAAGGGAATCGATGCATTCTAGACATTGCGAGGCTTTAAAAGAGGCCTCAAAGATGATTACCTTGAGTACATAGAGCCCTTACAGCCTAAAGACTTAGCAAAGGCAATTAAGTATACGCAGATATTTGATGACATCAAGCACCATAGTGCACGTGGTGGTTCGAGCAGGGCGGAGGGTAGTGAGAAGAGGAGGTCAGGCCTTAAAAGAAAAGGGTTCCGCAGTGTGATAAGCACGGGGATAGGATGGACCAGGGAGGATAGGGTGGTCATTGGTCTAAAAAACCACGACCATCCAGGAAGAAAAGAGATAGCGAAGTCCAAAAAAAAGAGGAGTATATTAAAGCGCGAAAGGAAAATCGATGTTTTAATTGCAACGATGTAGGGCACACGAAGGCTGAGTGTCCAAAGCTTAAAGCCAGCACGAGCGGCAACGAGCCCAAAAGAGGTGGTAAATCCTCTAGGCAGTTGCATACAGTGCAGAGACTCCCTCTCAGTTCCGCAGAGTTCAGAGAGGCACCTGACAGTGTGTCATTGTGATGAGCATCATGCTTGTTCGGTGACACCAGCAATGTGGCAGCCTACTGTAGGTCCGCATGACATGGTGCACATGTATGGCACCATAGGTGGCCGTAGAGTCACAGTTTTTATTGATGCCAGGATCAAAACCTATAAGCAAACCTGCTTATAGATTAAGCCACTCCGAGGCACAAGAGGTGGAAAAACAATTGACGGAGTATTTAAACAAAGGCTTTATTCGGCCTAGTTCAAGTCCGTGGGCATCGCCTATTCTTCTGGTAAAGAAGAAAGACGGATCTATGCGGATGTGCATAGACTATAGGGCTCTTAATCAAATAACCATTAAGAACAAGTATCCGATGCCACGCATGGATGAGTTGTTTGATCAACTCTATGGATCGAGATACTTTACAAAAGTAAACCTGAGATTAGGGTATCATCAGGTTAGAATTAAAGTAGAAGACGTTGCGAAGACAGCATTTAGGACCCGTTTTGGGCATTTTGAGTTTTTGGTTATGCCATTTGGGCTAACCAATGCTCCACCGACGTTTATGACGCTAATGGAGAGCATTTTACATCCATATCTGGGAAAATTCGTAGTAGTTTTCTTAGATGATATTCTTGTGTACAGTAAGACACATAATGTTTTCTAAGATGATATTCTTGTGTACAGTAAGACACAGAAAGAACACATAGAGCATTTGCGTCTAGTGTTCGAGTTGTTGCGAGAGCACAAACTATTTGCAAAGAAGAGCAAATGTGAATTTTTTGAAACAAAAATTCACTACCTTGGCCATATTATATCCGCCGATGGTACGCGGATGGAGCCAGAAAAAGTAGAGGCTATTCTTAAATGGCCAGCAATCTTGAGGAACTGCAGATTTTTCTTGGCATATCGGGGTTCTACCGACAGTATGTGAAGGACTACGTGAAGATCGCAGTCCCGTTGACTGACCAGTTTACGGTCAAAAACTAAAAACATTAGTTGGGGGGAATCCCAACAGAAGAGCTTTGATAAGCTCAAGGTAACCGTAGTAGCAGCTGCACCTGTTTTGACTATTGTCGATCCAAATGAGCCGTTTGTCGATCCAAATGAGGCCATTGGGGCTGTACTTATGCAAAGGGGATGCCCAATTGCATTTGAGAGTAAAAAGTTAGATTGTGTGCAGCGTAACTACTCGGCTTACGAGCGAGAGTTATTAGGGATAGTTCATGCAGTGAAAAAGTGGAGACACTATTTATATGGTGCTCCTTTTGAGGTCCGGACGGACCATGAAAATCTGAAATGGCTTTCAAGTCAAAGTGAACTGAAAGGTAGAAAAGCTCGATGGTGGGTGGAGATTCTACAGGAGTTTGACCTTCAGATACGTTACCAGAAAGGTAAGTATAACGTGGTGGCAGATGCACTTAGTCGCATGCCACAGATTAATGAACTTAGTTTCACAGTCTTCAAGAATGATTTCTTGGAGTCACTACGTGGTTTATGTGAGTAGGATCCATCTTTTACAGAGGTCTGGCGCGTTGTACGCATACGCACTTCTTCGCAGACGCGACCACCTCCCTCGTTGGCACCACAGATTGCTAGTCCGGAGAGACTGGCCGAAGGTGCAAGAGGAAGGGAAGCGAGAGTTAGTCCGGAGAGATTAGCTGTCTTCTAGGTATAGTTTGGAGCCGGAGAGCTCTGACGTAGGCCCTTCATCACCTTTGACTGCCCCACGGCTTCAAAGGGGAGTGATAAACTTTATCGGGGGGAGAAATATGCTAATTACTCCATTGACGACAGGTACTTACTCTACAAGGGTAGAGTATGTGTACCAACTATTGGTGACTTTCGGGCCCAAATTCTTAAAGAAAGTCATGATAGTCCAAGTGCGGGTCATCGCGGGATTCAGAAGACCTATCCACTAGTAAAAAGACACTTTTATTGGCCTAGTTTGTTTAAGGATGTCCAGACTTATGTGCTGAAATGCAAAAAGTGCCAGGTCAATAAACACAAACATCTTAAGGTTGGAGGACTACTCCATTCGGTGGAGATTCCTCAGGGGAAATGGGAAAGCATTTCCATGGATTTCATTACCGGTTTACCCAAGACGAGTCGAGGGAATGACTCGGTGTGGGTGGTAGTGGATAGGTTAACTAAAATGGCAAAGTTTATTGGCATGAAGAAAACTGTTAAAACGCCAGAGTTGGTAAACTCTTTATTGAACATCTCTATAAGCTATATGGCCTGCCCGCCGCAGATATAGTGTCGGATAGAGATAGAAAGTTCAACAGTCATTTTTGGAGGGAAGTCTTCAAACAGTTGGATACTACTCTAAGTATGAGTACGGCAAATCATCTGAAGTCTGGTCAAACTGAAAGAGTTAACCAAATTCTAGAGGATACGTTGTGTTCTTATGTTAGTAAGAAGCAATCTAATTGGGAAGAATACTTGCCCTTATTGGAGTTTGCCTATAACAGCTCCAAACACTCAGAGACTGGATTTACACCATTCATGTTAATGTATGGATTCCAGCCAAGATCTCCAATGGCTGTAGGCCTAGAAAAGGAGAAGATTCAATTTGTCAAGGATTTCCTTGAAGATATGAATGATATGCTCAGAGCCGCACGTGAGAGCATTCGTAGCGCTCAGGATCGCGCTAAAACTTATGCGGATAAAGGACGTAGAAAGGTGACCTTTGCAGAAGGTGACTTTGTATTCCTCAAGGTTCCTGCGAGGTCAGAAACCATGAAAACGGTAAAGTGTGATAAACTTTCTCCGAGATATTGTGGTCCTTTTAAAATCCTTAAGAAGATTGGGGACGTAGCATAAACTTGAGTCACCAAAGAGTTCTCAAGTCCATCCTGTCTTCCATGTCAGTAAACTGAAGAAATCAGTTCACGGGTTAGAGAACGCAGTTTCTCCAGAGATTTTGGTGGACTTGATAGAGCCACCAAAGATACCACATGAACCTGAAAAGATTCTAGAGTATTGTGAAAGATAAACCCGACATAAAGTGTACCAGGAAGTACTTGTTAAATGGACAGACAGGGATGAGGAGGCAACTACTTGTTGGGAATGTCGTAGTGCAATTTCCAAGAGGTTTCCCCAATTTGTTTTCGAGGACAAAAACTCTTCTTAAGGGGGGAGTAATGTCATGTAGGCTGTAACGCCTGTGATGATGACCGACGGGCAGACTGGGGATGGCTAGACGGGGCTTTAGTGTCAACGCCTCGGCCAGAGCACCGAGGACGTGGCCATCCGGGGTTCAGTGGGAGAGGACGCCCATGTGGAGTCATGGGCGGCCAGGCTAGTGCGGACGGGAGACCACACACTATATAGCTTGGGGGATGAGGGGAAATCCTCATTCTTCCTTTGTGGCTGGGTGGTGACCGTCCCCTCCTGTGGTAGCACCCGTAGTGGTGCTACGATGATCTAACACATCGTCTCCTCCTCAAGTTGCTCTCATGGGTAATATTTCCCCTATCCCTCTCCCTCTACTTCTCTCCTTCTCCTTCCTTCTCCTCAAGAATGTGCTCTCATCCTTCTCCTCCTTAAAGGTTCTCTCAACAGGTAAGGTTTCCTCTCTCCCTCTCTCTCTCCTTCTCTGCTTCACACACACACACACACACACACACACACACACACATTCACACATGCACATGCCTACACAGCAACACACACCCACCATGTATCGATAGAAATAAGAATAGGGCTTACATCCATAGCCCTGCCTTTGTGCTTTTAAGGTCGTGTCTTGTCCTCGTCTTATGTTCCTATTTATGCGGTTTGGGTACCACTAACTTTGTATTTATGCCTTGTCTTATTCTTTTTTCTTTTTTGTGTAGCAAGAATTATTAGATCATCTTAGACACACACATCATGGGCGTCCCTTCTCCCATGCGAGCACTCCAAAAAGGTATGCTTCCACCACTACCCTATCTCTTATTTTTCTTCACTCATAGATTGTGGTTAAGAAGAATGAACATGTTTTTTTGTAATAAAGTTGTTGAGCATAAGAGGAGGTTAGGAATAAGATCTTATGCATTATTCATGATAGCTTATGCAAAATCTTTCATGTATAAGACATTATGCATAAGCTTCTATGTGTAATGCATGATAGTTTATATTTAAGTGTGCATGCATGCAATATGCCTAATTGTGTATACACAGTCTCTCATGCATAATGCATATTATGTATAAGAGAAAATGCATAAGCTCTGAAGTGTAGATCTTGTATAAAGTATAAAAGTGTATACATATTCTTATGTATATAATGTATAAGAGAACATGCACAAAAGACTCTATGCATAATCCATAAGAGGCCTATGCATAATATATCTTATTATACATAAGCATTTATGTATATTGCATAAGATTCTTTGCATAATATATAATAAGAGCTTATTCATAAGATCTTATGATTTCAATCTTATGTGCAAGAGCTTATATATTAGCTCTTACACATAAGATCTTATACATTAGCTCTTCTTATTTCAATCTTATGTATAAGATCTTATATATTAACTCTTATGACTTCTTATGTGTAAAAAATTATACATTAGCTCTTGCATTACGCATTATATATTATGCATTAGCTTTAATGCATTAACACATAAGATCTTATGCGTAAAAGCTCTTGTGCATAATGCATGAGCTCTTATGCATTGATCATTAGAGGTGGAGCTTATGCATAAGCTCTTGTGCATTAGCAATAGAACCTATGTGCATAGTCTCTATGGCATTAACAAGTAGAAGCTTATAGATATACCTCTATGTATCACCTTATATATATCTTTGCACGTATCTCTTATGCATCACCTTATATATATAGTTCTACACACATATCTTATGCATGCTCTATACATATAGAGCATGCAGAAGAGATCTTTTTCTATGTAGCTTATACATAATGATCTCTATGCATTAAAGTTGTATGCATAGAGATCACTATGTATAAGCTACATACAAAATCTTTATGCATAATCTACATGTAAAAAAGATTTATGGATAGAGCTCATCGCCATAAGAAGTACAATTCACCTAGCTATCTAGATGTAGAACCATGTATTTAATGCATATATGGTTTGGGTACCACTAATTTCGTTTTATGCCTTTTCTTTTTTTTATGTTTTTGTGTAGCAAGCATGATTGGATTGTCTTGGACACATGCATCATGGGCTTCCCTTATCCCGTGTGAGCACTCCAAATAGGTATGCTTCCACCACTACCCTACCCCTATTTACATTCTTTAACACTAGTTTGGCAGTAGGACATAAAAGTATCCAGGGACATATTTATGTCCTCACTACTAACCAACTTTATGGAATTATTTGGAACACATGAATAGTGAAAATCAAAGGTTTCCTTTTTTCATATCATCAAGTACACAGTGAAGGAAAATAGGGATTTTTTGGAATCACATTGGTTACCTCTAGGCTTTTCAATTCCATAAGAATTTATAGCCCAAATTACAGTCGTAATGTAGAGCCATTTGCACTATGTTTGGATTAAAGGCTTTAATTAGATAATTTCTCATTACTTTTTAAAGTTTTTAGATTTTCATTGCTTCATAAACATATATATATATATATATGGTATAATGCAATCCATCTTAGGCTCAAAAATCAATTAAAAATCCAAAATTTAGGTCTTAAAGATATTTAGTTGTCTCAAAAAAATTTAACTTTGAGGATTTTTATAGCTAATCAAAGAATCATAGACTAGGACCAAATCTTGCACACATGTTCTGTATAATGTTATGCTTTGCTGGTGTATTTTGTGAGTGCCACACACATACACCTATCCTTTTAGGCACTTTGTTTTAGATGAAAGTTCACAAAATTTGAACCATATTCATTAATATAGAATAAGAGACTACTTCAAGCATTTTTAAACATCTCATATGGCTTTAAGTGGAGTATCTAGTTATTTTATAAAATAATAAACACTATTTTCATAAGTTTCTTAGTGCTTGATCCAAATACAAGCAAGGGTATCTATACATTGTTTTATTATCAATGTAGTTTTGAAAGTTGAGACCATCACCTTGTTTTCTAACTAAATTGAAATGCTTAGATACATACTCTTGACCGATTACTTTAGTGGATACATTGATTTATTAGTATAACTAAAGTAAATCATACTACAAGCTCGCACTATTGTCATATTTTAGGTGTCAAAGACTCAACAACTAAAAAGAGATTCTAAGAAGGAAATTTAATTAAATTAATTATTAATGCAAAAGAAATTGTCATGAAAAAACTCTCTTATCTCTTAAATACCAGGTAAGTTTTAGGAGAAATTTATAATGAATCCAAACTTTGATTATAAATTGATGGTTATACACCCACCCATGTGCTCTAAGTAACAAATTGATGGTTGTGCACCCATTTGTATGCTCTAGGTAACAATTTTATGGTGATCTAGATAGATTTTGAATAGAAGATGTCTTTCTTGAACATGATTAAAACTCGATGATGAACAAAGTCTGCCAAAATAGTCTATATACTATAATGTGTAGGGTCAACATGGACGTAGGTCAGCCCTATATAATATAGTGTCCATGGTCCATGGATGTAGGTCAATCATGTCACCCAACCCATGACTTGGTCCAAAATGACCAATCGACCATAAATTATCTGACTGTTACCATATTAAACTTTGCACAGAGACTTCCTACAATTCTCACGACCATGAATCCTCAAATGGATCCCACAACCCAATAACAACGTGTCCTCAATTTGTTATCCTGTTTTGTTGTCCAACACTCACAAATGTGGTCATATAGCGTGCATAAGCATGCATCCACTTGGTAGAGTACCAAGTCTAGATAAGTAATATCCTGACGATGTGGCCACATTGTGCCATCATCCAATATATAAACTAGAAATTATCGGCTACTCACTGGTCACAATGACCATTCCTCATATAGGGGTCCTTACAAAATAGAGGGCATCCGACTTGCAGTGACAACACGAGGGAGGAAATTTCTTTTTAAAAATAATAGGGATACATATAAAATGGGTGTGGGGCTTCATTTGGCATATTACTCTATTTAGTATTCTCACAAAAGGCTCTCACGATGGTTTCAATCACTAACCCAATAAAAATTAGTCGATAGAAATTCTTGGAAGAACTTTTATCCTTATAGCTAATATAAATAGTTGGGGTTTATTTTTTTGAATTATTTTATGATTCACAAAATTTAGAAACTCTACTACAAGATCTTTAGCCATCAACAATCAATTTCGATGGTACTCGCGTCATCGAAAAATAACTATCGAAACGATCATCGAAATAGCCTTCTAAATACAAGTCAAAAATGCGTCGATGATAACGTCTATGTACAGGTTGATAAAGTGTTTTGTTTTTTTTTGGTATATGATGTTATATCTCATCATCGCCTCTATCATCCTCAACTAGATCCATGGCTCCAAGTACATCTATTTCTAGAAAGACCTCTCCATCTGCATCTTCATCAATGTGTGGAGCCTTGTTTGTTGTAGGATTAGAAGAGGTAGTTCATCTATATCGTCCTCTTCTATTTCTGGCAGTGGAGGTGATGTGTTGAAAGCTATTCTTCTATTTCTTCTTCGAATTCCAGATTAGCTGTTGTGTTTGATTCTGGTCTAAGTTCTAGTTGTTCAATTACTATACCTTCATTTGACCCTTCTTCTAGTTGTTCAACTAGATCAATATCTACTTCTCGTGCTTCTTAAGTGGGTTCCTCAACCTCTACTCATCTGATATTTTCATATCTTCAAATATTTGTTTACTGTGTGGATCAATTTGGATTACAAACAACCACCTATGATCTCTTGGGTTTGCCTTTGAAGATGACCTTATCACAATGCTCTGGTAGCACAAATGTGTCCCTTTGGTCTATCCATATCTTTGTGGAGCCTACTTGAACAAATATGCTCTTATCTCTGCGCATGGTTGCTTCTGGTCCTTGAGTGAACACCATGAACCACTTCACATTAAAAATGAACATAGAAAACTTTCTGAACCCAACCTTGATAATCTCTTGTATCGTTCCATAGTAATCAAGCATGCCAACTTCAGTGTTCATGTCACTTGCACTTGAAAAATTTTCTTGCATGAAATTGGCCTTGACATTGCAATCAAATGTTATTCTCTTCTTGTCTATTCGTTCCACTCGAAAGTGATGACCATGGTAAAGTGGTAGATGGGCAAGCCTACGTAGCTCTTGCTTCTCTTAAGAAGCATGCTCCACACATCATTCGATGTCATCTACTTCTTTCTTGCACCGTCTCCACATCATGATTGTCTACTTTGTGGCTTATGTCTTGTAGGGAATCTATCATGTCGTCCATGTCATGCTCTAGAACTTGCTTCCACATGATCGATTGGTTCATTGTTGTCTAGGAATACATTGAGGCCACTAATTAGAGGTTGTAAACGCTCCACTAAATGAATGAAATTTGAAACGTTCATAGCATTCATGGGTTCCATGTATATTGAATACGTATGCAAATGTGGGTTTAAATGCGGGGGCCTCTTTTATATTTCATACATGGCCTAGTCAGTACATTCTAATTTTAAATGGGAAGGTGTCGAACCGCCAAAAAGTTTCAACTTTTGATTAAGAATTTTCATGTTGAAATATAGCAGGGGGTCGAAATAAACATCAAAATAAGTGTCAAAAAACAACAAAAGTGTTTTTGGTGCTTTTTTGACTATTGTTTCGATCCTTATTTCGACTCTGGGGATTTTTAAGAGTGAGCTAGGTCACTTATCCGTGTTTTCTCATTTTTGCAGGTTTGGGAGAAGTGGCTTATTTGCAAGGTTTTTTCTCCTCTCTGCACCTCCCCCCATCCCTTAGGAATTAACCTAAGCTCTTCCCCTTGTTCTTGCTTCCGATTTTGTGCGTGTGTGGTGTGTGTGCGTGTGTGTGTGCTCTTTCAAAATTTCTAACATGCCTTGTTTTGTTTATTTTGTAGGCTCACAAGTTCTCCTTGGTCTCTCATGCTGCAAGTCCTCCCCTAAGACTCGAGCTAGTAGTAGGTAGTCCTTCCCATTTTCCCTTGCTTTTTATTTTGTGTGTGTGTGTGTGTGATTTCATTATTTTGCTAATATGTCTTGTTTGTGTTTGTTTTGGAGGGTTTTGCTAATATGTCTTGTTTAATGTGTTTGTTTTGGAGGGCTTTCATTGATTTTGTCTTGCAAGCTCAAGCTCTCTCTTGGTCTCTCCCGCTCAAGCCCTCCCTCGAGACTCCAATTAGCTTACAATCACTCCAGTAAGTGTCCTAAATGCGTCATCTCGGTTTTCTCTAATGCATCTTCTTGTTTTTGATGTTGCCCCTCAATGTGGGCTTTGGGTAGGTGGTAGAGTCATGGTGTAATCATGGGCATGATGATGCCCCATGCTTATGCCATGCAAACCCTAAAATCTAAACATTGGCACCCTTGCATAATCATGGGCATAATTGCCTTTATTCATGTGTGTGTAGACCATGGATTGCATAGCAAATGACACACCCACATACAACCCCAATATCTCCCCTGCGCCTACTCCACAAGCATTCTCCCCCAATGAGTTTTTCAATTTCATCTCCCAATGAGCCCGGAGAAAAGGTTTATGGCTCAAGCCTACTTTGGGGGAAGGGCTGGCACTTTTGCACAACCATCACAACCATAAGTCATGCCAATGGACACTCCATGATAAGTTACACAACCCCCCCCAACAGATCGCTCGACTAAATCCAGTTGTAGAGAAGATGGGATCGCTCATTGAGTTATTCATGGTGGCTCCACAAACTCTTCTACCCCTCTGAGCGAGCACCCACCCATTTCTAGTTGTGAGGGGACACCACGCTCACACTCATCCCAATGCTTCAACACAAACCCCTCTACCCCCAATCCGGCTCATAAAACCAATAATGAGTAGTGGATGGAAATGTGGTCCTGAATGATGTCACCAACAAGATGAAGACTTGAATCCGTGATTTATGCCATATAGTCTTCAACAATGACTTTATGAATACATGGCATAAAATTGATCACGCAAAGAAGGACCTCATCGTCAATCAAATTAGGAGTGACTTTAGGCTAGTCCAAGGCAGTCAGGAAGTCCATCCTAGGTGGATCAAAGATCACATGGTGGATATCATGAAGCACTAGCACAATGACGTCACACTCAGGGTGAAGATAAGGGGAGAGATGCCTTGGTATTATCACCAAGAAATTTGAGACAAGGAGTGCAGGAAGCAAAATGAAAACCCCCGTAGGTTTAAGTAGTAGTAGGAGGTTGCAGGTAAGTGGATGTTACGAAGGAAAGGTATGCCTTAAATCTTGATGTATGCCCTCCTCGACCAACTTGAGCAAGAGGGTGTCAACGTCAATTGGACACATGCGATCGATCTAGTAAGCACTCTCTTGCTAAAGTTGCCAATTTTAATTTCAGCACATACTACATGCTGATTTCGATGGTTATTTCGGTGCTTATTTCAGGGGTTCTTTTGACGAATTGACACCGATGCATTTCTCGATGTGAATTTTGATGCTTTCGGGGTTTTTTACGCGTTTATTTTCGTCGAAAAAAATGTTGAAAATAGGCCCGTTTGTAATAGTGAAATGATTGTAGATATATTGAAGCATTTGCATAAATGCTAAATCCATTGGTTCAATGAAGCAATTTGTCATCCCTTCTTGGAGAATTCACTCTAAAGCAACCAACACAACCACCACACCTTCCCCCACCCCCCGGTCAAAAAAAGGGTGGTCACTTTATACAAATGTACTATATATCAGGCGAGTTAAATGGTATGATGTTATACAATCATGCGTCATATAGTGTATACTACTGTATACACTATATATATGTATATACCCCTTGTATACACTCAAGTGCATTGGGAACCTGACCATAGCAGTTATCTCTCCCTCACACTACACTTGTGACGAGAGAGAGAGAGAGAGAGAGAGAGAGAGAGAGAGAGAGCGTGGTACTTCATAGAGATAGAGGCTATCTTATCAAAGGATTAGAGAGAGCTTGCCCAATGAAAGAAACCCGATGTGTGCGTGCGTGTGTGTGTGCGTGCGTGTGTGTGTGTGTGAGAGAGAGAGAGAGAGAGAGGGTAGCGACACATGAAGAAGGTAAAATTTCATACTAAATAGAATAAGATTTAAGGTTTTTCTTTAAAAAATAGAATATATAGAAGCATTACTTTACAAAGGGAAGCATCCAAAACCATCATCTTCTCACAAAGGCCCATGCAACCTATTTTTTGCTTGTATTTTAAATGTTTATTCATGTATTGGAATTTTTTCTAACTCAAGTTTTATTTTAAATCCAAAATGGAAGAACAATCTTTTTTTTTTTTAATTACTCTCGTTTGTGACGTGCATCGATGGACAAGAAACACTTTTTATTTGGTATGATTTGATTAGAGAAAAAGAGTTGTGTGGTGCCTTTTTTTTGACATCTATTTGAGAACAAACTACATTAGACCCGCCAGAAAGATAAGTCATGGATGACTTTTGATCGGCAGCCCATGAGAAGGAGTTGACATCCCTCCCATTGGGCAAGATAGGTGACTTCAACCAATAAAGTTATTTCCTTTAACACAAAAACCCTTTAAACATCCTCTTCTTTTTCCTTTGGTATTGATAACCCTTTTCCTTCCGAAAGTTACCAAATCGGAGTCTTCTTCGGGTGACCATGCCCTAATGATGCCAGGTAGGTGTGAGTAAAAGCCATAGACATAGACGACATGGTGGCTACTTGTCTGCCTAGAAAACTGAATGGACTTTCTTTCTCACACATTTTCCCCTTTCTTTTTGAGGTGATAGTCGTCTCTCTCTCTCTCTCTCTCTCTCTCTCTCTCTCTCTTCGCCTTGCTTTTTCTTTTAAACTCGAGACACGGCGGAGTGGGCTTTCTACTTAGACTCATTCTCCTACACGAGATTAAACCAAGTTACGATTGAAAGATGTCAGGAATCAAGACCCTGTGTCGATCCAGGCAGGGTTTCCTTAAGCCCAAAAAAAACCATTTCAGAATTGAAAACCTCAAATGTTTCCTCCCCCTCCCGTGCTTCTTGCATTGGGAAGTAAGGACTGGTATATTAAACACATTCCATGACCTTGTACTTGATTTACCCCCACCACAACCTTGTATTGTTTTTTATTTTTTTTTAAAATTCCATAGCCAGCCAGCCTCCAGGCCGTGGACGATTCTGTGCTGCAGGTTTCCGATCTGGCTTTCGTCATGGCTCTTACATGCGGACATCAGTGATATGCCTCTGCACTCTCTCTCATGATGTCGTGTTGCTGATCCCAATTTTCCAGATAGTTTTCTTGTCAACATAAACCCATTTTGTGTAAATTAATTTAATACACGTAATAGTTTAAAAGTATATAAATACATATATACATAAATTCACAGAACACCTGCAAACTATATACAGTGTGGACCAAGATTTTCCTTCTTACCTGTAACAATTTATCTCAAAGAAAAATCTATTATATTTTAGCTATACTATTCTGCTCCAAAATGTGCAACTTTTAAAAAAGAAAGAGTCTTATTAAAGTTTTAAGCCATATATGTAGATAAAAATGTTTTCTGCATTTCAATTTCTTACAGAAAAACGGAGTTTAATGAAGCTTCGGTCAATGCAGTGTGCTTACGTAATGGCCATTGGGAAAACGAGACCTGCACGGATGCCAGTGTGTCGCCTATTTTTTAAATTTTAATATATAATTTTTTATTGTACTGAAGTTTTTTTTTTGGAAAGATCACACGAATTACGTGTATATCTAGGTAGCGTCATTCGTACGTTAATTTGACGCGCTGGATAGCTGACGTGGAATAGACGTGCTAAAGTTGCTAAAAAGGGAGTTTAATTATATATATATATATATTTGGAGATAAGTTGAATTGCCTACAAAATGTGAGGCGATAATTAATCTTTTTTTTGGGTGGTAAGAGGATTATATATTATAAAGGCTGCCATTTACAAAAAGGTCTCTTTTTTGGAACAATATATAAATACATATTGTTCCAAAAAAAGATTATATATTATAAAATATTGAAGGCGCTAATCTATATTTTACATATAGGGTTCTTATCTTATCTTAATAATAATAATCTATAATTTTCGTAATCTATATTTTAGATAATATGCTTCTAAATCGGGCAGCACCGCTTGTAGGCCATGGAAGCCCTAAAAAAGCTATCAATTGCTTTTTTTCCTCTCTTTAGGGTAGGGAGGAGGCGAGGGAGGATTATAACACACTGTGGCGCGCACAAGCAACAGAGACACAGAGTGTGAGATGGAGTAGGGCTCGCCGCACCCGTAGCACATAACCGCAGACAGCAGCCCTAATTTCATGGCATCACCGAAGGCTTTGGAAGACCTTATATTACTCTTCCTTGAAATTTTATCATAAGGGTATCATATATTCTGTTGCCCCCTGTTCTAACAATTCAAACTTAGGGCATAGCCAGCAGATGGTTAGATTAAAGCAACGCCAGGTGGTGCTTGTATGTGCTGGTGAGTGATAAATAATTCCTTCCCTTACGCTTCACCCTTTCTTATTATACCCTTTCGGACAGCTTAACCTTATGTTTAATTGCGACAGCTTAATTGCAGCACCTATATATACTTGTTCCATTAATTATCATACTAAGCTAGGCGCTGCTTGCTTTTTTGCTCCTACTTTATGCCAGTGTGATATGACACAGTTACTAAGTGAGTTATAATCATGTTGAACCACCCTTAACCAACGCACACCAACCACAGGTTGCAGTGAGCCGATCAGATCGAGATCTTACATCCTCTTTCCTGTTCACCTGCACCTTTCGTAGCTGCCGCAGCGACAAGGAATCATAAACTTTCTTGTCCTTGGGCCATTTTTTTCTCTCGACCCCACTTTTTCCCAATACCAGGTACGCCTAATTATGCTCGCATTATGCTTAATTACTCCCTCGTTATGCTTATTAGGTTATGATTGTGCTTATTATTCAGACGCTAATCATGGTTAGGGTTGTAATTCTTCTTTAAATATAGATCAATTCCAGACGTTTACAAGCTACCCTACATCGGTAAGAAAAGGTCCAGATACTCTTATTATTTCGCCCTGCTGATGATGCAATACCGACAATTTCTTGCAACAGTTTGAGATCCAGCGTCCAAAAACAACTGTGGGTACGCTATATGACCATTCCCTTCTATAAGTGATTTCTTCGACAATTAGCGTCGTAGGTTCCTGCAACAGTATGGACCTTAATACTTACTAGATCGTGGAGATATCATATGCTCATTGGGTCATGCCTTCCATCATTCATAGAGCTATGGGTATTCATAATGGTGGTCAGGTGAGCAACACATGAAGCCCATCGTTCATGGTGCAATAAGTGCGCTTACCCTAATTATCCTTCACGAAAAGAACCGATCGCAAACCCTAATTATAATTATCTTTTCGTAAGCCCTCCGGATAACTAGCAACAATCTGGAGAACTTGTTTAATCTCATTGTTTAGTGGTGGTCTAAGGCATAACTAGGATACATTAAACATCAAAAGATGCACAACAATATAGGTGAATTGGAGGGTTTTCTTTCTGGTAAACTAGGTGAATCCATCTAAGTTAGTTTTTGCGTATTGTGGAAGTGTAAAGTTTCTGAGTGATTTTACGGATATATGTGATAAATCTACGTATGAGTTAAGGTCACACCACATTAATAAAATGTGTTGAATGTGAGGAGATTGTAGGGCTGATCAGTTGTGTGAGCTGATAAGCATGATAATTGTGGAGTAACGATCTAATGTATGCGAGTTGATAGTATAAGGACTTGAAAATGGTAGGTCGAGTGATCTCGAATGTTTGCGCGTTGCTTTGTGGGAGTTTCTTTGAATGATAGGTCGGTTGAGGTAAGTAAGCACTAAGGTCACATGGCTTTTATGTTTAATTATACGATGCAAGCATCTACCTGATGAGCACCTATGTCGCATGGCAAGTATGTATTTTCATGTGTTAAGTATATCTAGTCAAGGCGTTACGAGACTCATTTAGGCCTTGATTGTTGCATGGCAACTATGTAGGTTGAATATCAAAGTAATTGCAACATGTGGTTTCTTTCTTATGGGTGTGTGATCAAAGGATTGTGTGTGAATGCATGTAGTTTGGATGAATTGGACGGCTAAAGGGATTAAATTAGATGGAGGGGCAATTGTAATGGAGTGTGTGTGCGTGTGTATATGAGAGAGAGAGAGAGAGAGAGAGAGAGAGAGAGAGATTTGATTCGTGGTAAGTGGTGGTGGACGTTACTGATGATATTTTTTGGATGTAGGTGATACATATTTATAGTACTACCATTGTAGCAGAGTATTGTTTGGTGGTATGGCATCCCCATCGGGGTCATCACCGTGTGCCGCATGCAAGTTCCTTCGACGAAAGTGCACAGCGGAGTGTGTGTTTGCACCCTATTTTCCACCGGACCAGCCGCACAAGTTTGCAAGCGTGCATAAGATCTTTGGGGCAAGCAACATTACCAAGCTCCTCAACGACTTGCCTCCACACCAGCGTGAGGACGCCGTCAACTCGCTCGCCTACGAGGCAGATGCACGCGTGAAAGACCCTGTTTATGGTTGCGTGGGTGCCATCTCCTTGCTCCAACGCCAGATCACCCACCTCCAGCACCAACTCGCCCTCGTCCACTCCGACCTTGCTCGCCTCACCTCCGAGGTCACGACCACCCAGGCCATCATAGGTCCCTCTTTGCATCCCTCTTTGCTCAATCCCATGCCCATCTCCGCCATGCAACCTCAACAACATGCAGGCTAGTACTCTCTCTCTCTCTCTCTCTCTCTCTCTCTCTCTCTCTCTCTCTCTCTCATACACACAAGTTTCTTCATTCATTTTGTTAATTTGGCATTTCTTGCATTCGATTCACTTCCTTTCAACTAATGTTGAAATTTTACAAAAAGGAAATGCTAGTTATACCATAGATCATAACTATAGAGAACTCCTAGATAATCCATAGAGTAAGCCTTCATGGAGAGTATTATTGCTTTCGCAAGCGAGGGAATTTACTATTATTATTGCCATGTTTGCTCGGTGTTGATTCACATGTAAGACCTCGTGGGCGGGTACACCATATTATTGTTTTGTGTAGTAGTGACTAACTTGGGGCTAGTCATAGAGCTCATTAGATGTCATAACATATAATTGTTCCCTTGATTAATGTTATCCACATGTTAATTTATGCATCACCAACCCATACATTTCCTTTTTTCATAGCTATGGATGGGTAGCAAAGAAGGTTTACACTCATGAATTGATTTACCACTATCGATTGTAATGGGTTGTGAGCCCGGTGGGAGTTTCTCTCCCTCATTCGTCATTTTCGATAGTTTGAGCCTCAAGAATTGAGGCCTCTCACAAAAGACTCAATTATTTATTAATGTTTGATGTAACAAAACACAATAGCAAAAGCAAGCAGGATCTTCACAATACAAATCATTGAATTGCATAAGGAAGTGGAGAGTAAACAATGGTACTGCTTACAAACTTACAAAGCATTGAATTCCACAAAGAAGTGGAGAGTAAACAATGGTACTGCTTACAAACTTACAAATTGATGACTTTTCGCCCACCCATGTTCTCCGAGTAAGGAGCTGAATGATGGCAATCTAGACAAACTCTGGATGGAGGTTGTCTTGCTTACAAGAGCATGGAACTCGATGATGAAGAAAGGGTGCCAAACTAGTCTATATATATTACGTAGGGTCGCACTGTTCATAGGTCAGCCACGCATCGGCCAACCCATGACAAATCGATTTACATCATCATCATTAGACTACAAGAAAGTCTAGTAAGAATTTAGCGCTACTCCTAGATCCATCTGAGGCCGTATAAACCGGCAAACAGACCTTGCCACTTGAGAATAGTGTCTTCTTGGTTTGTTGTCGAGCGCTTACTACAATGAACTTGCAACGTTTTTATTTTTAAATTGTAAATTTCATTTCTCAACGTTGAAAATCTAAGGCATTTTAGTTACGTTTTAGCTCAAAAATCTACAAATTCTAAAAAACCTTCAAGGCACCAGTGTATTGAGCTCCTTCTATGGAATGTAACTCTTTTCATTGGTAAGAGTCCATCCATTCCTATTGAGGGCATAAAATTGCAACCCTTATCTTGGACTTTTACAATGTACCTTGGCCTTCAAGTAGTCAACAAAATATACTATGTAACTTTTTTTTGAATCTTGATTTTCAAAGGTGGGTTTCTTTTGAAAGTTAAAATGGTAACCTTTTGCAAGTTTCAATTTCGATTTCTATTAAAAATCATGTATGAGATTCTTGTCTTAAAATTGTTCATTAGAATATTATGGGAGTAGAATAGACAAGTTTTCTTTGTTTTTCGAGCCGAGGTCAGAGACGAGCGGCCTCGTTCAGAGACTCGAACAGAGAAACGTTTTTTTCAATAGCTTGGTCATCCCCAGCCACAAAGACGGTTTCACTACTTGCGTTCCCTACTCCATCAATATACCATGATCTTAAAAGACCAAGGAAGGATAGGAGCGCCACACACACACAAACACGTGTGTGTATATATATATATATACACACACACATGCATACATACATTTGTGTGTTTGTGTATACATACATTTGTGTGTATATATATATATGTGTGTGTGTGTATATATATATATACACACACACATATATTCGATACATTTGTGTGTTTGTGTATACATACGTGCATATGCACATGTATGTGTATGCACGTATGTATGTATACACACATGCATACATTTATATAGATATATATGTATGCATACATGTCACAACATATGTACATGCAAACACTGCATATACACACATGTACATACATACATACACACACACACATACATATATATTCACACACGGGCCGCACAGATTATATAAATCCATACACACATACTGTGGATATATATATACACCCGGGCCGCACAGATTATATAAATCCATACACATACTGTGGAGTTAATTAAAAATTCATCGTTGACTTTAACTGAACATTATGTATTTTTTGGGGGTTCAAAACACGAGCGTTTACAAATTTGTGGTGCTAAACTCTATTTTTTATTTAGTTATTAACGTCGTAATCTTTGTGTGTGTATGTGTATGTGTGTTTGCATGGCTGTGCAGGCCAATGTTCGTCGACGTTGGGGATGGGAATGGGTCTAGCTGGCCAGCTACCACCCAACTCATTAGTACAGTCCATAGCTACAGATGAGATGATGGCGGCGGCCAGCGTACCAGCGAGGGAGCAGATGATCTCCATGAGAGATTACCAAGCAAGGGCCCAGATGCTAGCCAGAGATGCTCAGTTCGCAGAGCTACAAAGAGAGACCCAGCTAACAAGAGAGCAGCTCATAGAGCACCTCACCAGAGCTGGGGGCGGCTCCTTCGAGGCTGGCCTTGCCGCATTTGGGATGGGCGGGGGACCTAATATTCATGCCGGCAGCCTTCTTGGCCCCCCCAACTACCCCCCTAGGTCTGGAAGTGCAAGTACTGGAGGAGGTGGCATGAGCATGAGTCATCTTTCCCCACCATGAAAAAAAGTAATTCGTCGGTGCTCTCATGCATTGGCCCTTCTCTTTTTTCTTCTTTTTTCTTTTTGGAGGAATTATGTGTTGAGTTTTCCTTTTTATCACCTTTATCTTAACAAAATATTTTTTTAACTTTTTCAGGGCAACACAAAAACCCCTTGAAGTTTTAGCTAGCTTGACCTCATTTTTATTACACTGCTCTACTCTTCAGGTAGGCCACATCCAATGTTACCAATTTTGCCATAGCTTTGACAAGTGCGAATCACGTTGATGTTGAAAAGGTGACATCCAACGAGGTTTCTTTTCAAAGGGAAAATTCACATGTGCTTTTTGAGACCTAAAGTCATCAGGTATGTTTGTGTCTAAGGAGGCTTTCTTGTAGTCTTAGCAATTATTTTGCAATATTTAAGCCCTCCTCTTGCTTCACATGCAAATGTCAAATTTAGCAAAGTTAGCATTGTAAAGAACATCTAGAATGTTGATGAGGCCTTGTAATCATGCTTGGAATGAGACATTCATGAGCATAATTTTGTAGGGGTATTAAAATCATGCTTGGAACGAGTCATGGGCCATAGTTTTTGAATGTTACTAATTTGCCATGGTTTTGGCATGCAAGTTGATGTTGAAAAGGTGACAATCAACGAGGTTACTTTTCAAGGGAAAAGTTCACGTGTACTTTTTAGAGACTTGAAGTTATGATCATGTATGTTTGGTGTCGAAGGAGGAGCTCTTGTAGTCTGTGATTGTTTTGAAATAAGGTTTGGGTCAATTTTTGCTTCAAAATCAATAGTCAATAGTTAATGTTGTAAGGGACATTGCAAATGTTGGTTAAGACTAACTTGTAATCATGCTTGGAATGAGAGAGTCACAAGATTAATTTTGTAAGAGTATTGAAAGCATTAGTATCAAGTACTTGAGTGTTTGGAAACCTAGAAGTCAACATTTTGAGCAATGCAATCCCCAATTAATTAATGGTATTGAGACCAACGAAGGGTTAGCATGGATTGAATATTAAGTGTGTGGAAATCTAGAAGTGAACGTTTTGAGCAATGGTATTGAGCCCAACCAAGCCATACCATGGATTGAAATGGCAACTAGTTAGGACATCAATCTAGGCTTATGGACAACTTGTTTTGTTGATCTTATGTCCCTTTTATAGAAACAATTCTTCTTGGTACTGTCAGTTGATCAGCTACATATGTTTAACAATCCTAAACCTTGGACTTGCTGTTTCATAAGGTCCTATCTTCTACTTGTTTCCTTGTAGGAACGCAATTGTACTAAGCCACAACTGTTCTATGCCCTTTTACAATTATATTGTGTAGTGTTAGTGTTTGTTTCATTCAAAAATGCATGCTTTAATAATTAATAGATTTTTTTTCAAAATATTCCCTTTTTTGTGGAAGCATAATTACTTTATTTATGGTACATCATATACAAAGTGCACATTTCTTTATTTTTAATCATGATTCATGCCGAGGCATTGAAGTGTTTCTTTTGCAAACAACTCTACCTCATACATTTTGTCTCTTGTATATTCAAGCCAATATATACAGTGCTTGTTGCAAAGTTCACTTTTAAAAAAATCAATGGTCTTTAGCTAGTCTCTATCCTCCCTCTCTCACTCTCTCCTTATCTCTCTTTGCTAACTCTCTCTATCCTCTCTCTCTCTCTCTATATCGTTCTCCTTACTATCTCTATCCTTCTCTCTCTTGCAAGAGAGAGAGAGAGAGAGGGAGAGGCCGTGGCCTTAAGTGAGGGGAGGGCCCGACGACATCGCCCTTAGTGAGGGAGCCCTCCCCTCACTTAAGGCCATTGCCCCCCTCTCCCTCAAGAGAAAGAGAGAGAGGGAGGCGGTGGCCTTAAGTGAGGGGAGAGCCCCCTCACTAAGGGTGATGTCACCCTCTCTCTCTTTCTCTTGAGGGAGAGGGGGGCAATGGCCTTAAGTGAGGGGAGGGCTCCCTCACTAAGGGCGATGTCGTCCTTAGTGAGGGGGCCCTCCCCTCATTTAAGGCCACTGCCCCCCTCTCCCTCTCCCTCTCCCTCTCTCTCTATCGTGACGGTTGTAAAATTTTTGTTTATGGGAAATAGTATAAACTAATTAACGATGATTTCTTGTAATATTTAGCAATGCGACCAACTACCATGACCAACTTAACACTTGAACTATTCTATAATTTTGAAAACTACCATGACCAACTTACGATTTCAAATTAAATAACAAAATGTTATCTTAGTTGTCACATGCATTATGTAATTATGGCCTGCATGAGATTCAAGTATATAGAGTTTTGTTTTTTGCAGCAGCAGGGCTAAAGACGCAACTTAGTTTAATACAAAACTTTTACTGATTGGAATCCAATGTTTTTTTAGGGAGCTTTATTCAATAAAGAAACCCTCTAACTTAGTTAAGATTTTTTTTTTGTAGGGACCTTTATTCAATAAAGAAACCCCCTACCTTAGTTAAGGCTTTGTTTACAAGGAAAAATACGAACTAACTTTCTAGTTCTATTAGCTAATCAAGACTTAAGCACCTTTGAAACTCCATGCATAGTTTTAATTTCAACATTTAAGTTTTGCATAAGTGGATCACCTTATGTCCCTATCATAGACCTTATAGTGTCTACCTATTCATTCATGCAGGTACTTGTTGCCACGCTTAAACAAGTGACTTAAAGCAATACATATTGTGGCTTTTTTTGTTGGATTTATTTATTTATTCGACTAGTATATTCCTCCCCCTTTGCAAAGAAAAGTTTTAACATTTATGAACTATAATATGGTTTTATTAATTATTTTAATGATGGTATATGCTTAGCCTTGAAAGTATGTTTTCCTTGTGTGCTTGAAAATTTCTATTTGTGGAAAAGCTTAAGGCAACGTTTATCATGAATGCCCTACCCACTAAACTTACATGTTGATTACAACTAATAGTCTTGGAAGTGTTAATTTTGGCACTCGTAAGTCTACTTCTTCCCACCTTTGATACTACCATTGAAGTAGTGGAAAATATAGAATAAGAACGTTGGTAGTTATTTGAAATGGTTGAAAATGTTTGTCATTCTTTGATACAAGACACAATTAGAAAATCTTTTTGCACCATGATTCATTTTTGAATTTTTTGTTTATTTTTGTTTTGTGTTAGAGGGTTGAAGGATGGTAAAGCATGGTTAGATGGCATGCTTTTAAAACTAAACACATAGTACTCAAATAACAATATGTTTAGACTTATTTACTAAGGGTGTAATTTTTTAAAAAACAATGTAATCTTGAAACCAACAAGCACTTTTCAATAGTGGAATAGTTCTAAAAAAAGCTCCAAATAGGAACTTGCTTTATCACCCAAATAGTGTTATGTTTGGGAAACCTTACCATGCTTCCACCCCAGATTGGATGTGATCAAAATGGTTCTTTGTGATCAAGATCATAGTGGTTTCATCGTGGTGAAATTTGTAGGTGAAAAATAATAGTTCTCTCTCTCTCTCTCTCTCTCTCTCTCTCTCTCTCTCTCTCTCTCTCTCTCTCTCTCTCTCTCTCTCTGTTTAAAACTAAAATGATGATGCTTCCAAATGTTGCATAGAGGGTCCCAAAATCTTGGTAACATATGTAAAACCTATTATAAGTGCTACTAGAGTTTCATAGAAGACACTGTTGAGAAATGTGGTGCCAAAGAGCACAAGGAAAATATGGAGTGAGTGTGAAATCCACATCACCAAGTGAGAATTATCCCACATGGAAGAGAAAGGTCACGTTGTACTCTCCTCATATAAAAGGAGGACATTTCAAACAATGAAATACAAGCACAATATCTCAAGTCTTTTTATGAGTACATGTTTCCATCATGTAACCTAACTAAACTTGAGTCTAAACCTTAATTTGCACACACTCATGATGAGTTTTCTTCATTTCTATCCACCTTATATTAGTGTTGTCATTAGTGTAGGATTAGTTTATGATTAGGTAAATGCCTTGTTATTAGGAAGTTGTTTAGGAGAGCTCGATCCATGATTCTCAACATGGTATCAGAGCTTGCTTATAGCTCTCCATTAGGTGCACACTAGTTTGCAATTCACTAATTTGCTCACTAATCACTATTCTACTCTCATCATAGCCACCCACACTTCTCAAGCTCATCATTGCTCCCTTCACTCATCAAGTTGCATTGTCCACTACCATCTATTTATCTTCAATTAACTCCCCACCAAGCTCTCACAAGAGTAGAGTCTACAAAGTTCATAAGGTCTTCTTTTATAAAGCTTTCTCATGATAGGAAACTTCCTGCTAATTGCAAAAGTGCACACCATTTCTATTACTAGCAAGCTATCAAGCAAATTTGCAACCGCTACATTGGAGCTAGAGTTGGTTGAACTCTTCGTAGGTGAGGTCCGTAAAGAGGTTGAGCATCCACCAGTACTTACTGGTCCAATTCAAAAGCTTCCTGGTCTCGATGTAGTGCAGGTTCACCTTGAACACCGGAAGTGCTCTTACACAGTTGTAGACATGCAAATTTGCAAGTAACTTGTCATCACAGTATCTAGAAGCTAGATTCAAGCAAGCTACTAACCACACACAGTGAAACGTCGCACAATATTACAGACCTCATCATCATTGTACATAGGGGAATGTAGAAAGTAAAGTCAAACAAGACTTTGTAACCAACATCCAACCACCTTGAGTAGCCAAAAGATTTGGCACCAAGGGGGGGTGTTGAGAAATGTGGTGCCAAAGAGAACAAGGAAAATATGGAGTGAGTGTGAGAATCCACATCACCACAAGTGAGAATTATCCCACATGCAAGAGAAAGGCCATGTTGTACTCTCCTCATATAAAAGGAGGACATTTCAAACAATGAAATACACGCACAACATCTCAAGTCTTTTTATGAGTACATGTTTCCGTCATGTAACCTAATTGAACTTGAGTCTAAACATTAATTTGCACACACTCATGATGAGTTTTCTTCATTTCTATCCACCTTAGATTAGTGTTGTCATTAGTGTAGGATTAGTTTATGATTACGTAAATGCCTAGTTATTAAGAACTTGTTTCGGAGAGCTCTATCCATGATTCTCAACAGACACCCATAGTTATAACTAAGGATTCCAATAACCTATTATTTTTTAGTGCTACTAGAGTTCCAGAGAAGACACCCCTAGCTATAACTAAGGTTTCTAATATTGGAAAGGCTGATTGAAAGTAATATCAAGCAGTGTCATAGAAGACACCCATAGTTATAACTAAGGATTCCAATAACCTATTATTTTTCAGTGCTACTAGAGTTCCAGAGAAGCCACCCCTAGCTATAACTAAGGTTTCCAATATTGAAAAGGCTGATTGAAAGTAATATCAAGGGGTGTCATAGAAGACACCCATAGTTATAACTAAGGATTCCAATAACCTAATATTTTTCAGTGCTACTAGAGTTCCAGAGAAGGCACCCCTAGCTATAACCAAGATTTCCAATATTGAAAAGGATGATTGAAAGTAATATCAAGGGGTTTGAGGTAAGCTGGTGATGATGGGGGGGTTGTGTGGCACCAAACTATTGCATATATCTACAAAACTAGATATATACAATATGCGTGATATGAAGAGAAACTACAATATTCTAACAAACATGGATCAATGACCAACTTGACTTTTAAATCCTATATCACAAACTATGATAATTTACAAAAGGAATTACATATTCTAAAAACCTAGATGACTCATTATTCTAGTTACCATGAGGTTGACTACAAAAGCAAAGGTAAGTTAAGAATGGAGGAAGAAACTTCATTCTTAGTTAGACATTCTTTACCCTCATTGTGCCCTCTTGATTGCTCATTACAAACTTGACCTCAAAAATACAATTAAGATTATCAAAATAAAGTATCTCAACTTGCTTTCCATCCAAATGTGTGGATCAAGTTTAAAAAAACCCTATTAAACCTTTTGACACAAGGACATAACCTCGGCGGGTCCACTATATGGAAGCCCCTCCTACGACGTGCGTTCAAGCGGTATTTAAAAATCGCCTTATCTGTGAATTTTGAGCTAATAAAACTACCCCTTTTTCTTTATAAACTTACAATTTTTTTTCCAAAGTACAATTAAAATACCCCACTTGTAATTGTATTTCTGTAAATTTACCCAATATTTTGGATTAAAAAAACCCCACCTAATGATCGCACGTGGTAGACTTACATATTTTGAGGTGCACCCCCCGAGGACATAACCATCAAGAATATATTCAAGCCTCATAATTTTCTTGCCTAAGCCAAAACTTTGTCTGGGCATAGTTAATAATATTATGAGGTAATGTTGATTCATCTAACGTTTTGAAAATGTATAAATTGCATTGATATAATGATACAATGAAAATTTTAGCTAATTTTAATATTTTTATGTGTGCCTACATGATTTTTATGTGTGCCTACATGATTTTTAGAAGATAGAATATTTCTTGTGTCCAAGCTTGGGTTTTGAAATTATTGAGAGCTTTTGGTATATATGACCATCCATCCCAATTAATAGGTTACTAGTGGGTGAAGGTAACCCTATCAAACCTTTTGACATAAGGACATAACATAATCAAACGAGCTTAAATTTTGTATGGGCATAGCTCAATATATTGTAGAGCTAAATTTGATTTATCTATAGACATTTAGAGTCTATATTAGAGAGGTTGTTACAAAATGTTTCTAGAGAGAGAGAGAGAGAGAGAGAGGTCTTCGTGTGTTGAGATTTAAAAAAATAGATTTGTTTAGCACATGAATTTATAAAAAAGAGTGAGAAAATTAGCTTTGGACCAAGCTAAAAACCTCTCAAAATGCCCAATTTGGTGCTATACTTATGTGCCCATGAGGACCTAAACTGATGTATTCGCCCAATGTAGTTCAAATGTGATTAGATAAGGACCTCAATCAAGCTAATGCTACCTCCATCAAAGTATTACTACTTTGTCACAACACTTCTCTCATTTAGAAAAAAGTGAGGACTTTTTGCATGCTACTAGCTACATTAGATAGAGGACAAAGGGTGAAGAACGAAAAAAAAAAGGGAAGCTACAAAGTCATTCATACCTTCATTATGGGGTCGAAGCAACAAACTTGCAATCTGATGTTTTCGGCAAATAGGTGTTCCTCATTTTGGGCTTAGTGCATAGTCTCAAGAATAAACTTGTTTTTTTAATCTATAACCTAGAAATGTTTATCTTTAATTTATCAAAATGTGAAACTCCTTAATGTATGTGAAAACCCATCCATTAAAATGTTAAAGGTTTAGAGACATTCTTACTAACGATAATTTAATTTACAGAGGGTTTACTTATAGTGAACCCCCCAAGCTCTATCAACTCCACCAAAACGCTTGGAGAATATACGTTCTCCTTATGATCAACATTTTTCGCAGTCTACTACATGAAAAAATAGGATGAACTAGAGTGCTCTCCGGCAACTCAAGTTTGTACGCTAATCCGTCAACCTTATTAAGGATTTTAAAGGGAGCGTAGTATCTAGGTGAAAGGTTTTGACACTTTCTCGTCTTTAAAGTCTCCAACTTTGCATGGGACAAGTTTTCAAATATACAAAGTCATCTTCTTCAAATGCTACTTCTTTGTGATACTTGTCTGCATATGTCTTCGCATGATTTTGTTCACTACGTATGCTATCTTTTGCTGCGTGCAACATATCTTGCATGTCTTAATAAGGAACTCCTTGATAGACTACAACTTCTCCTTCCCTAGCCCTACGGCTATAGTAGATCTCAGCTAGAAACCATATATCAACATGAATGGCTAAATCTAATCACAGAATGTTTTGAACTATTATAAGTAAACTCTAAATGTGACAGGTACTCCTCCCAATTGGATTGCTTTTTATTGACATACGCTTGAAGCATGTCCTCTAACACTTGGTTGACTCTCTCAGTCTGAGCCCATCAGACTGCGGCAGCAGATGATCAGCCGTACTTATACTCAGAGTAGTGTCCAATTTTTTTAAGACTTCCCTCCAAAAGTGACTATCAAACTTCCTATCTCTATCAAAGAGTATATCTGCGGGCAAGGCATATAGCTTGTAGAAATGTTCAATGATGAACAACCTAGCTAACTCAAGAGTTTTCACCATTTTTTTAGTGGGTATATACTTGACCAACTTGGTCAACCACTACCCACTCTGAATCATTCCCTCGATTCGCTCTAGGTACATCCTTAGACAAACTACGCCAATAAAATTATATTTGGACTAGTGCATAGGTCTTATGTATCTCGGGATGACCAGCACTTGGATCATCGTCATGACTTTCTATAAGAATTTGGGCCTAAAAATCACCAATAGTAGCTGGTACGAAAACTCTACCCTTGTAGGGTAGGTACTCATCGTCTATGGAATAGTGTCTATATTTTTCCCCCAAACAAACTTTTTCACCCCCAAGTGAACTAGTTTCAAATGGTTATGAAGGGTCCATCCCCAAGGTCTCCATCTTGATACATAACCCAAGAGACTTGTCTAGTCTCTGTGGACTAGCGATTTCTCCTCTTTTCACAAAAACCTCGACTAATCTCTCTTGACTAATACTCCTTTCTGATGAGGGAGGTGGCTGCTTTTCTCGCTATAAGTGAGGCCACATACAATGTGCCATACCTCTGAAAATGATCAATCATTCTCACATTAATCAAGTAGAGATTCCAAGAGATCACTCTTGAAGGTGGTGAAACTTAACTCGTTCACCATTGGCAGGTGACTCAGTGCATCCGCTACTACATTAAATTTCCTCTCTGGTAACAGAGTTTAAGTTCATACTCTTGTAGGAGTTCTGCCCACTCTACCTTTCAACTCACCCTTCAGGGCTAGAAAGTCATTTCAGACTTTCATGGTCCATTTGGACCTCAAAAATAGCGATATACAAATAATGTAACCACTTTTTAAGAGCATAAACAATCGCAAGTAACTCTTGCTCGTAAGCTGAGTAGTTACGTTGGGCATGGTCAGGCCTTTTGCTTTCAAATGTCCCCTTTGCAATAAAATTGCCCCAATGGCATCCCCACTAGCGTCTATCTCCAAAATAAACAGCTTATTTGTGAGGTCCCTATCCCCACCGCGCAACGAATTCAGGGGTGCTAGCAGCGGAAGTAGCACTTCTTGCGCGGGGTAGGGTCCCACACTCGGGGCCTCACCCACAGATATCCGGACAAGAGACTAATCCATCGGTTCTTCCAAAACCAAACCCGGAAAAACTTCCCTTGCCCAGAAAGCACGGGCGATTCCTCCAAGGATAACTTTTCTCTAACGTAGTCAAAAGCCTTAACTAACTGAACTGATCTGACCGAAAACCCGTAAGTCCCATAGTTAGATCAGGGAAAAGATTGTACTTGGATCATAGAGACCAACGTTTTTTTCCTCATTGACAGGCACAACCGTTGATTCTTTTCCATAGAACAATTTTTGTCTAGGATTTACTTCATCTATCGAACTAGAACAAAATTTAGTCTCAATTTAGAGATCCATCAGTCCACCAGCCTAACCCCAACCAGTCCCTTGGGTTAGAGCCAACCGCCCAACCACTGTAGTGATGGGATCCAATTAAGATTTTGGTTAGGTTGTCATGGGTACCAGGGAAAAGAGTTTCGAGGCCCCCTAGCCGGATATTCATGCAAACTTAAAACTAGTCACACCACTTACACACCCAATATGAAATTGCCTCCATGCCCGAATTCAAAAAACAACTCTTACTCCTTGTTCCAATATCTTCCCCGACGTATGTGTGGGTATCTTCGGTGACCCAGAGCCCGAGCACCATATGGTCAACACCCTCTAGGATCCTTCGAAGGTCACCTAGCTCTTCACTCATAGGCCGCTTCCTTGGTCCCTCATCTACTGTAACACGGAAGCTCACCATTTAAATCAAACCGAGGCTGGTCAAGACCTCAAACGACCTTGCTACGCGAGACGTCCTCCGTTGACTCTCCGTTTCACAACAGTTGCAACTTTAACAGATAGGTCTCCACGACCTCATTCACAAGACGGTCAAAATGCTTCCCTAGCATTCTTGACATAAAACAGTCATTTAAAAATAGATTTCACATACAAATACAGTTCCAACAATATTCCATCTTTTCTCATCACTCCACATCCTTTCACATTAGTCCCCATCTTTTCTCATCTTCCCACAATTTTTTTTCTTCATCGATCCCTATCACATCACATCAAATCACATCCAATCGCATTATCCACACATCAATCCACATCATCCATACATCCATCCACATCACCCACATCAATCCACATCATCCATACATCCATCCATATCAATCCACATTATCCACACATCCATCCACATCTTCCATACATCCATCCACATCATCCACATCAATCCACATCATCCATACATCCATCCACATCATCCACATCATCCATACATCCATCCACATCAATCCACATTATCCACACATCCATCCACATCTTCCATACATCCATCCACATCAATCCACAAGTCAATCCACATCATCCATACATCCATACACATCAATCCACAAGTCAATCCACATCATCCATACATCCATCCACATCAATCCACATTATCCACACATCAATCCACATCATCCATACATCCATTCACGTCAATCCACATTATCCACACATCAATCCACATCATCCATACATCCATTCACGTCAATCCACATTACCCACACATCAATCCACATCATCTATACATCCATCCACATCAATCCACATTATCCACACATCAACCCACATCAATCCACATTCATTTCATAAGTATTTCCATTCTCATCTAATCACATCTTTTTCTATCTCATCACTTATTTCCTCATTTATCCTCATCAGATCTCATCCACTTGCATCTACCCATACATCTCATACATTAACATCTATTCAATTTACATCGCATCTTATCACATCCATTTCACATCACATCTCATTCATTCACATCCCGATTCACATCACATCTCTTTCATTCACATCCATTTCACATCACATCTCATTCATTCACATCCTGATTCACATGCTAACACATTCATTCACGTCCCTTATCATTCATTCACATCCCGATTCATTTCACATCACATCTCATTCATTCACATCCATTTCACATCACATCTCATTCATTCACATCCCGATTCACATGATGCTAACACATTCATTCACGTCCCTTATCGTTCATTCACATCGCAATTCACATCACATCACATCCATTCACATCCCTTATCATTCATTCACATCCCGATTCACATGCTTTCACATTCATTCACACCCATTAAAATTCACATCCCGATTCACATGCTAACACATTCATTCAAATCCTATATCATTCATTCACATCTCGATTCACATGCTAACACATTCATTCACATCCTATATCATTCATTTACATCCTGATTCACATGACATCACATCCATTCACATCCCTTATCATTTATTCTTCACATCCCGATTCACATGCTAACACATTCATTCACATCCTATATCATTCATTTACATCCTGATTCACATGACATCACATCTCATCTATTCATTCACATTTATCTGATTCACATCACATCACATCCATTCACATCCCTTATCATTCATTCACATCCCGATTCACATCCTATATCATTCCTTTACATCCTGATTCACATGACATCACATCTCATCTATTCATTCACATTTATCTGATTCACATCACATCACATCCATTCACATCCCTTATCATTCATTCACATCCCGATTCATATCCTATATCATTCATTCACATCCCGATTCACATGCTAACACATTTATTCACATCCTATATCATTCATTCACATCCGGATCACTACTACATGATAGCCTATTACCGGCGCTTATACCGACATCATTAAACGGGGTCTAAAAAAACCCCGTCATCGGTATAAACCCCGGTATCTGCACGGAACCACAACGTTGATAATACCCGATATATATACCGACGCTCTCTCCGAAGGCTATACCAAGGCACATACCGTAGCACATACCAACGCACATACCGAAGCACATATACCGACCATAACAATAAATTTTTTTGTTGAATGGTGTTGCCTGCTGCTACATGCTGCAGTCAACAGGACTCAACAGCAGTAAACAGACAGCACCATTCTGTCCAAAATAGAGCACAAAAGACAACCGTGCTCGTTTTTTTATTTTTCAGATAAAGAAACATTACTCATGAATATTTTGATCATATACTAATAGTTTAGAGGACTTACATTATGGTAATGCCTCCCAATTGATGGTCTCTCCTTCTGCTTCAAGCATCTCAAATAAGGCCACAAGGCCATATTTGTGAGCGTACTTCTCTTCTCGCCTACTTGGTAGGCGATTCATGACCAACTCCTACATAAACGATTAACAATTACAACTTTTAGAAATCAACATTTAGCCCACATACATACATTTAGATAAACAAAATTGCTACAAATACTTACGAATTCATGGCGCATGGTTTCGTAAAACCACCAACAACAAGATATACACAATTAGGGATGGGACACCTATAATGAATAGTGCAGGGGAGGCAATGAAGACACGAATCTGACAATTGTGCACTATACAGTTTCACAACTCTGTTATGACTTTATGGGATCACCAAGATAAGGAGAAGAAAAATTACATAAATACAAAGATAAAGCAAGAGTTTCAGCCATCTGACCCTAGGAATCCCATCTCTAATGATACAATATACAGCTCGCATTTTGATGGGGCATCGTAGGTCAGAGACGAGGGATGCATTTAGAGAGGGGAAAGAGAAACCTGTTTAGCTAGATGATAGGGAGTGGGAAGGCATAGCTCAGGAGCTCACAGAGACACTAGAGAGGTTTCAACAACAAAGAGAGGCAGCAAGGACGAGACTCCAAACAGTAGGGGCTTCTCATTCATGTGCACCCCAAGGAGTGGAAGGTGAACCCATGAATTCCATTCCCTCGGGTGCTGTTAATTGAGCTCCATCTGTCACTCCCTCCTCCGATATTCTCATCCTTTGTTGGGGACGAGAATTCATAGGCACAATGTTATCAAGATGTGGTTGCACACTTGCTTGGTTGTACGATTGAAACCGTAAATTTTGTAAGCGCTCCATTGGAAATATGCCAGCGATTATGCTGGTTGCAAATCCTTCGTTTTTGAAATATTTGATACTTACATCGCATGCATGGACATGCTATTCTCTCTTCAAGATTGAGAGGCTCCATCTAGCAAGATAACATGTATATGTAGCTCATTAAATGCAAATCATTATGCATTACACAAATCATTAAGCATTATGTAAACCATAAAACAGGGCTTCTTTTCCCCAGCCGTGAGGGAGATTTTAAAAATAACATTTAAAGCATCAAACGGGCTTCTTTTCCCTAGCCATTGAGGGAGATCAAGTATACATTAGCGATGTTTAGGCATATACATTAGCTTATGGATATGTGCTTTAGGCATATACATTAGCTTATGGATATGTGCTTTAGGCATATACATTAGAGTATATACATATAGACATAGCGTTGACATGCATGTCTTAGACATTAGATTTCAAGTCGAAAAAGAGACCAAAACGCCTTGGGTATGCGCCAAAAAGAAAATCTCTCTCTCTCTCTCTCTCTCTCTCTCTCTCTCTCTCTCTTGTAAAGTGTGTGTGTGTGTAAAGACAAATAAGCACATACATTAATTTCTTATGCACTCACATATATGCTAATATTAGCATATATGTGCATAAAACAACAAGCTTGCATACTCATAATTTTAATTAATAATTATAAATTGAGAACAAATTAAAACATAACAAAAAGAGAAGTAATAAAACAACATAATTGGTAATGTGCTTACCTCTCAAATGTGGATTGGATAGTGCGTGTTCGAAGCAGATCTGCAAGCTAGGACACACGTGGGAGGAACAAACCTACACACACATTGCATACATTAGTAATAGATGCACATACACAAGCTCTCTCACTCTCTACATCTCTCACAACACACACATACAAATCCTCTCTCCAAACATAATTAAGAAGGTCCAAGCCTTGCAAAATAGAGAATGAGAGGTTCTCGGCTATAAAAAAGTTACGTCGGTATCTGCGTTGGTATGTGCGTCGATATCTGCTACGGTATAAGCGTTGGTATACTCCCTTTTGAAAATTACCCACCCATACTCTTCATTAGGAAGTGAATGGGGTCTTCTTGGGCCCTTTAATTTTCCCAAGCCTAATCAAGGTGATTAAGGAATAGCCAAATGGGGGGTTGCCATGTGGACTGAAATGTTGGGTTTGTAAGAGAGGTGTAAGAGTGGTCAAAGGGTGCACTTTTCCCCCCAAAAAAGGGGGAGGCAATTTTACAATTTTCGGACCTCCATAACTTCTACATACAAGCTCCGATTTGAGCGGAGATTATAGATCTGTGATCTACACATCAAGAGCTTTCCATAGATATGTTACATGATATGGTTTTGTCCGCTAGATTTTAAATTCTATTTTTTTCCCAAAATTTAAATTCGAATAAAGTAGCCGTTTTGAAGATTCTAATTAGAAAACGTTTCTTCTTAAGAGACAAGGTTTGACTCCTTAAACTGCCAAATAAAAGGGCCCAAGAAGCCTTCCATTGAGGTCCTAATGTGCCTCCAAGTTTAGGACGTACATACCGACGCTCGACATTTGCGTCGGTATTCTAGCGTCGGTATGCCCTAAACCTCTAGTAGTGGATTCACATGCTAACACATTCATTCACATCCTATATCATTCATTTACATCCTGATTCACATGACATCACATCTCATCTATTTATTCACATTTATCTGATTCACATCGCATCTATTTACCTCTCATTCTCATCACTTCTATTCTCATCACATCCATTCGCTATTCATTCTCATCTATCTGATTCATATCACATCTTATCACATCTATTTACAGAATGTAAGAGAATTCTTATTTTTTATATAAAGATTCTTTTTGCATCTATTTATGCATAAGAATAACTTTAGTGGGAATAACACTTTTATAAAAATCTGTTTATGCATCTTTCTATGCATAAATTCAATTTTGATGAGAATAACTCTTTTGAAATAAAAAGAATTTTCTTTATGCATCTTTCTATGCATAAAATCAAAATTGATGAGAATAACTCTTTTGAAATAAAAATAAATTTCTTTATGCATCTTTCTATGCATAAAATCAAAATTGATGAGAGTAACTCTTTTGAAATAAAAATAAATTTCTTTATGCATCTTTCTATGCATAAAATCAAAATTTATGAGAGTAACTCTTTTGAAATAAAAATAAATTTCTTTATGCATCTTTCTATGCATAAAATCAAAATTGATGAGAGTAACTCTTTTGAAATAAAAATAAATTTCTTTATGCATCTTTCTATGCATAAAATCAAAATTTGATGAAAGTAACGCTTTTATAATTAAAAAAATCTTTTATGCATCTATTTATGCATAAATTCAATTTTAATGAAAGTAACACTTTTATAATAAAAATTTTCTTTTATGCATCTATTTAAGCATAAAAATCAATTTTGATGAAAGTAACACTTTTATAATCAAAATATTTTCAATATGCATCTTTCTATGCATAGAAATTAATTTTAATGAAAATAATACTTTTATAATAAAAATATTTCTAATATGCATTTTTCTATGCATAGAATAAAAATAACACTTTTAGAATACACAAGCGGTGGGGATTACTCTTTTTGAATAATAAAAAGATAAAACTTACTTCACCAAATTTAAGAAAATTTTTCCATAACCTCCTTTGTATGGCTGACCATTTTTTAAAATTTTCACTCTAAAATTTACTAGAAATTATCCCAGATGATTTAAATCATTCTAATCTAATCAATTTTCACTTTATTAAGAGTAAACAATATGAAAAGTTTAATTCCATCGATTTGATTACACATGTAGGATAAAGAAAGGCTGAATTCAATAATGAAGAGAAGGGGGAAAGCCTTTCCAGCAAGGCATAACATCCATTTTCATTTTAAAGAAAGTAAAAATCAGAAAACCATAATATAGAATAAGAAAAAGTAGAATTTCTAACTTACTAGGAGTTTTGTGAGCTTTCCTTTGGCTTGATGGTTTGAGAGATCTACTCTTGTTCGCAACAAGAGTGGCCACCAATTCTTTTGATGAAGAGGAAATGGTCAAAAACAAATGAATTATCAATGAATTCACTGTTTTTGGCTTTGGGGAGGAATAGAGTAACAATGCATAAAACACTATTAACCATTTACAAAGGGGGAGGCTTCATTTATAGGAAAAAGTGAGCCTCTAACCAAGCAAACTGTTTCTAGAGTTTTCTAGATCAGTTTGGTCAATTTTTGACCATTTTTAGGTCAGCTTAGCTTACTTTTTAGATCTAGTTGAAGCAAGAGAGAGGAGAGATTAAAATATCTCATTATTTGTGAGTTTAAAACTCAACCACACTGTTAACCTATGATGGACATTGAGACGTACTATGTTTTACGTCATGTAATTAGTTTAAGTATTCTGAGTCATGGGCCGGGCTTGTCGGCACCATATGCAAAGGATAAAGAGATTGGGTGATTGCCGATGAGAGGCGCACCTTGAATATCAATAGGATAAGGGTTAGGATCGGCCAGCCATGTATGGGCGCCCATGTGTGAACGGCCAAGTCACCTATAAGAGTCAAATGTAACCCTAAAACCCTCATTCTCATGTGTTGAGTACAAGAGTGCTTTTGGCGCCGCTGCCGGAGAGATGCCTTGCACCAAGCTCCAGTTTGCAGCTCGGGCTGCTGCATGAAGTGAAATTTACACTGTAGGAAAGGCATCTGTGTGTTTGTGGTTGAGGTGTTTCCGTGTTCTGCAATCTGTTTCTGCAATTTGTCTTCTGCAATTTGTCTTCTGCAATTCTGTTTCTTTTGTTATTTCTCCGCTCCGCGTGTGGGCGTGCGTTCTGATCTCTGGTTTTTTGCGTGTGAGGGGGGATTTCTAAATCCCCAGGCCTGCACTGTGTGCGAACTACGTCGCGGCGGGCAAGGCTGAACCCTAGAAAGAAACCCTAGAAAACTTATCCCCAAAAAAAGTATATATATATATATTTTGAGAAAAAATAAATAAATAAATAAATAAATAAATTTTCTTTTAAAAGAAAAAAAACAAACGTGTGGAGAGGAATGATTTTTTATTTGGAGAAAATTTTTTTGAAAAGAAAAACCCCCAATTGACCCCGATCCCGACCACAGTCTCGGTCTTTTGATATATATATATATAGGAGAGTGAGCCTCCATAGCTTTCTTTCAAGTGAGAGCTTATGGAAAGTTGAGCCCTATATGTAGCCCACTCCCCAAGGAGTGAAGTGAGCATGTGGGATAAAGCCTTCACCCTTTCCTCCACAAGCAAATAGGCCTTCACCCTTTCCCCCACAAGGAAACAGACTGTTTTGAGGACCACACAGGAGCTCTGGATAGGCGAACACGGTGCTGTAAAGCACGCTAGGACCCTTTAAACGATACACTCGTTTCGAGCTATCACACGCCCTAGTTCAGGTTCGACCATAAGTAAGGGGGCTAGAAACGGGTTAAAAACAATACAAAAACAAGTAAAAACGGGGTGCGAAACACCCGAGAGACCACTTGGGTGGGCTTCAAAGGTAGTCACCAATGCTCGTAGGGTACCCATGTCACATGCATCTATGCTTTGGTCGGGTAATACAGCCTGAGCCACTAGAAAGCGTTTCAGTTTACGCAGGCTCACACCATCCCTCCACGTTGGCATCTTGGCCTTCCGTTGGAACCCACAGGGAAGTGCAACCCAAGATCCACGAATAGCGGATAGTGATTCGTCCTCTGACTCAGAATCCATGGAAGGGCATCCTACCAAGAACCCTGAGGAGACAAGCCAAAACATGCCAGTTTGGGCCCCATAACCCGGATCTAGCATGTTTAGTCATCTAATAGAGACCTTTAGTAGAGCTACACGCTCTGAACATGCGACAGAACATGCGACAAGCGAAGTAAATGAAGAAGGAGGGGTAGTAGATTCGCCATTCACATCTTATGTAGACCCTATCCTCCCAAAGAGTGTCCATGTGGATATTCTACCAACCTCGTTTAATGAGGGCCCTACTGAGCTACCACCTTCCTATGCTCTTCCTAAAGTAGAGGTCCCTAGAAGCCAATCCATAAGAAGTGACATTGCGTCCACTTCAAGAGAACCGTTTGGCACACCAAGTCTGGATGGGATATTTCTCAATGAAAATTGGGAATATGATTTACACACAGAGACTCTAACTGACCTATACACGGGTTACACATACCATGTAGGTTGGTTAGAAGTCATACGATTTACATCTAGTGCCACTAATCTAGAGGAGCAACAACAAATGATATGTGAGGTTATTCATAGAATTATCCAATTTGAGAGGCAAAATAGGGGAGTGAACCTAGTTTCCACTGGCCCTATGAGGTTTTTGGATACAGGCAAGGTCAAACAACCAACCCTATCACAAAGGGAGACTCCCTCGGTGAGTCCCATAGACCCTTCATATGTTGTTTCGCCTGGAGTCTCAATGGCTAAGCTCACTCAAAACTTCAGTGGTAAGGCGGATGTTAGGAAGCACATTGAAGTCTTTGAACATGTGTGTGATTCCTTGGAAGAGCACAATGAGCTGCATAAGTGTAAAGCCTTAGGCTTAACCTTGAGTGGGAAGACCGGAGATTGGTATCAAACCTTAAGGGTTGAAGAGCGTACTCACTATCCCACTCTCAAGAGATTGTTCTTGAAAGAATACATATGTGAGGGTGTGCTTTGGGGAGTAGCATCTCAACTCCAAAAAGCTGAACGTGAGGAAGGGGAGTCAGTGAGAGACTTTATAAGTCGATTGAAGCACCTAAATTCTTGCTGCACTCCCGATGAGCGAACGGCACAGACTGGACTACATTCGGATTCCTTGGAACTATGTGCTGTGACGGTTGCTCGACAGGTTGTGCAGGCATTAGCGCAGGTACTTGAGGTGTGTTTGACCAGGCTAGTAGTGCCTGATTTGCCAACATACGCTTAAGTACTAGGCAATCTTTAGATTGATGGCCATACTTACCACATGCATTGCAATTCCCATTGAATTTGACTCTGAATGTGGGACATTCACTCATGCTATGTGGTCCTAAGCAAACCAAACACCATTGTTGCTCTCTTCTTGGGTACATATGGCTATTTTGAGGAGCTCGATTACCCTTAAAGTATTCTTGGAGAGCCTTAGTAAGGTCGGTCACAGACATTTCAGATATCTTGGGCTCCTTGGCAATAGGTTTTACCGTCATTGGCTCATGCCCAGATACTTGCGAACTAACGGATTTTGTCTCTGAAGACACCTTTTTACCTCCAATCATCAAGTTGTCTTCTAACTGGATTGCATTTGGCAGTGAGACTGTTTCCCACGTTATAAGACCTCTAATGACTAGGCCATTGTATATGTCCTCGTGGCGCAATCCTCGGATGAATCTATCGAGCAGTTGGTTATTATTGACCACAACCTCCATATCCAAGGATTACCTCAATAAACCAGATGGGTTGTGAGTCACATAGTGCGTGTGGGGATTATGAAGAGGAGATAGACCCCACTGCTCCATACAAGATTGATACGTGTGAAATGACTCCCCAGTACTACATGGAGGATCATTTCGGGCAAGTCAAGCCGGTATATCAAGCAGCTGCTCTCACCATAAGAGGGCAAAACCTTAATACCTTGGCGAGGAGACCACCTCTTCAATGCTACGAGTGTGGTGGACCACATCGTGTAGCGGAGTGCCCTAATAGGCTACAGAAGATCGCTACTCAGATGCAACCAAATCAAGGGAGCATATCGAGAATGCCGGTACTTACATGTAATCGTTGTGGCATAGATCATTTGATCGCTCAATGTCCACATAATCCTAGTGCACCCAAGATTACGCCATTGAATTTGGTTGAGGTCACCAACCAGGCACAAGGAACCACACCCGTTGTACCCGCGAATGTAGTTACACGGTCAATGCTTCAAAATCAAAACTACATTCTTGAAGAGAGGGATACTGCATCAATTGCTCGAGCAAAGAAAGAGAAAACACAGCGAAAGAGATCGCTTAATGCCACGATCTCCAAGCCTAGTTCAAAGACTAACATAGGGACAGGAGACGATCCCGTGTATATGAATGATCCTGAAGATGATTCCAATTCAATAGAAACCATGGGGACCAAAGCCACTACCTTAAGGGAGGAACCCACTCGGGAGCTCAATGAAGGAGAATCAAGCGAGTACATAAATAAGGGGAAACAGAAGGAAACTTCCTCGGCCCCACAACCAAGTCAGTTAATGCCCTCTCGACCACCCAAACTAACTGAGACTCCCCAAGACAAGCCACGTGGGCCAAAAACCCTTAAGAAAAAGATTAGTTCTTACCCAAACCCAGTTGAGGAGATTAAACAAGTGCAACACTTAAGGGGTTTGGTGGAAGAAACACAAAGAGAACTGGAGCCAAACCTGAGAAAAATCAAAATTCCAGACAGTGTTTCCTACGCAAGTTTAGCCTCACAGGAACCATAAACCGTTAGAGCTATACCTAGTATCATTCGGGAAGAAAGTGAGGATAGGACATCAGGAAGTGGGCATACACCCTTCTTGCTGGAAAGAATGTTTAGTGAGGGAATGCCTGACCCCATCGAAGAGGAAGTGATTCCATCTTCACCAGTCCCTAGTCAAGGAGCGATGTCTCGAAAAGTACCGTTGAATGTGTCTAAGCTAATGGATTTCATGTCCTCTGAAATCAGAACCACGATCATATCCAAGTTATACGGAGATCATAAGCTATTCTTAGCTCTTCGGGCATTTCCATTAGGGAAAATTTGGACTCAAAAAGGGGCCTTGTAAGTGATCCCTTGGGATGGTGATGTGGACAAAGCAAGCCAATAAATCCACATATAATATTGGAGGGTACGTGCGTCATTTTTGAGTTCTTTATTCCATTAACTGACATGTAGGGTGTTTTTTAATTCAAAACAATGCATCTTGAGTATAGTTTTTTATTCCCACTATGGTGCCTTATTTTATTAAAAAAAGACACCACTCTCTTTCTTCATTACACTTTTGAATGTAACAAAGCCAACTTCGCTAACCAAACTTGAACCGAACTTCGTCCCTACAACCCATCATCTTGCATTGTCTCCCTCATTATCTTCCCGACTGCACAACCACAACCACTCCAAATCCGAATTGTTTTGAGCGGGAGGTTTTTGATTTTCTCTTCTTCTCAAGGCGGCAAGTTTTGAAAAAGGATGGAAAAGTATTTGTTCTTCATGTGCCATACCTGCTTGTGCATGAATAACAATCCCATTTCTTACCTTTTTCAAGTGAGGGTTGTGCTTACAAGTACTCTGTACATTTTGGTTCATCCAGGATACCAACAAGTTTGTTTGATGGACAAGGAGGTATTATTTAGTGATGTTGTCTTTTGGTTTTAATGAAGCAATCTTCTTCACGGGAGATAAGTGTAATATCTTTGGTTTTTTTTTGTTAAAGTGTGAGTTCATGATGCTTTTTGGTGTTGTTAAAGCACAGAACAATGCAATGGAACCTGTGCAGCAAAAGAAGAAAAAGGTGGATATCCACTTCCAAGTAGAACCCGATTATGCTCCCTGCTGTAAGAGAAATTGGTCTAGGCCAGCATGCGAAGCCCGCATTACTGAGCTTCGAAATGAAGGAAAGAAAAATATGGACCTATGGTTGGATGGTAGTATTTACCCACCAGATCCAACCTCCTCTCAATCTCCATCATTCTTTGGGTTGACAAGTTTCTTCAAGTTTGTGTGTGAGGGTGAAAATGGATTGCTTGGGTATTGCAAAAGACTGTTTGGCCAATGTCAAAGTATCTTTGAAAGACATTTGAGTGATAGAGATGCTAGGATAAAAATGCTTGAAGGTGCGAATTTTTACTTGGCATCGATCACAACAGCTTTGCAAGCTTCAAATGAGGACAAAGCAAAAGTTTGTGCTGGGTTACAAAAAGAGTTTGATCATTTGCAGCAGACTATTTGTAAGATGCAGGACACTATTAAGGAGAAGAATGAAATTTTGGCAGTTCGAGAAATCAACAATTTCACATTGGAGAGTGAGAATGCACACCTTCGAAAACAACTTGAAAAGTTCAACAGAAAATTGCAATATTTGAAAGACACGCCATTGGGTGCTCGATTACGCAAGAGACAGATCAAATCATTGGAAGAACTCAATGTTGGAGGTGGCCAATGGAAGCGTCGTGTAAAAGCTTGCAGGTATTGGGATCTATAATTTCTTTGAGCTTAAATTTCTTTGAGCACTCACTTTTCATTTTCATCTTTAGTTCCTTTTTTGGAGATGGGGGATTGGGTGTGGGGGTGGTATAGTTAGATGAATGGTGGACTGAAATAGCTATCGTTGTTGCTTCAGGATGGTCACAGATGTTGTGGGTCCAAAAGAGCAAGGTTCTGATATATTTGGCAAAGTCCTGACAAAAGACATCGTGGAGTCAGCAATACAGCATCCTAAGTTTGCAAGACTTCGATCAGACATAGCAAAGCAATCCTTGCAAGAGGTGAGTGAAGCATTCACGCCTGCAGATGCACAAGGTATATGTGACATGGCTGGTATAAGCACAAAGTCTTACAGGATGTTGTTTAATAAAATTAAAGAGGGTTTCAATTGTAAGCTTGGAAAAAAAACAGTAATTCCCATTCCAAAACCATTTCACGTGAACAAAGCTCGAAATATTCTCAACTTGGGAATGGTCGAACTTGTTGGATAGCCTTGTCACGTGTCTAGCACATTGACAGTGACTAAAAAGAGTGGGGAACAGAAAATTATAGAGCTTACAGAGTTCAACAATTTCATCATGGATGTTCGGAAATTACAAATGGCTATGGTGAAATTTTATGACATCAGTGTACATGAGTGCAATGGAAGGTTGAAATTTGTTTTGAAACTTGATGAGAGTGAGGTGATCAAAGGACAAAAGCTGGAAAGGGTTAGCATTACTTTAATGAATAGAGCTTTGGATGCAAGTATCAGTAATGCTGATGAGAAGCACTTTAGTGTACAATCCGAAAATGAGATTTGGTGGTTGGCTGCATTTGAGGTGACGTGCTATCCATTTTTAAAAAAAGAATATTATGTTGCTATCCTCTTGTTATGATGTTGTAGACAATCTAACAGTTGTTGTTAACAGGTTCCAACAGAGACCCATGAAATTCTAAAGTGGTACTTCAACCAGACTGAGCTTCCTTCCACTATCCAGCAGCAGTGGGTGGCGAAAAGCTTTATATAGAAGGATATGGTGAATATGAGGTTGAATGGCACCTGGCTGCAGATCTTAAAACCTTGAAATGCATGTTTGGTATTTCCCAAGGAGCAATGGCCAAGTATCCTTGCCTGTATTGCATGACCGAACGAGGTGTCTCCAAAGGAGGAAAAGAGAGAGAATGGAAATGCCTAAATGCAATCAGTAATAGGCGTGAACCCCCTAATCGTGATGCTCCAGGAGTGGATCTTAATTGGGATCCAATTCTTCCTATCCCTTTGATCAGAGTTCATATTTGTGTTTTGGATGCGCTGGTTAGAATAATTGAGAAACTAGTCTACATGTACATCGAATTTTCATGGAATATGAAACCAGCAGTAGAGAGTGAAAGAACTATTAAAAAAATAGAGCAAGTGCTTTCAGATGCAGGTTTACATTGTGGTCAAGTGAATATTGAGAAGGACTTGAGAAGATCAGGGAAGACCGGAAATGTTCCTAGCAAACCATGTTTTGGAGGTGCAAAAGCCAGAAAGTTCTTATCTAATCATACCCAGAGAGGTCATCTGGGTACAGATTTTGAGGTGTGGAGGAAGCTTCATGCAACTGTACCTGATCGAGGCTCTTCAGGACAAGCAAGGGTGACAAAGGCCAAAGCGTGGTTGGCACTTGATCGCCTAGCACCTTTGTTGCAAAAAGCAAGGTTTGAAGATGGGGATGTTGAGAAATTTGAGGCAGTTGTGATAGAGTTCTACACTAGCTATGAAAAGGCATGGGGTGCGACAAACTTGACACAATACATGGTTATTACTTGAAAACCTACAGCTTTGAGTTTTTTTTGTTGTTCAAAAAATATTGTACGATACTAAATGTCTTGTTGTTGTTGAGCATTTGTAGCACATTTTGCATGCACATGGAACCTTTTTTGCGGAAGAGTTTGGAAGCCTTGGGATTTGGTCTACCCAAGGCATGGAAAGATCTCATTGGCAAGCACGTTGTGCCTATCAAAGGGCCACTCAACATGGAGGAGGAATAAAGAAAAGTAATCCCATGAAGCAACTATGTCAGTGGTGGTATAGGCGGATTCAAGTGAGGGCTCGTGTGAAAATCAAACATGCTGAATCAGCTGTGTCATGTGCAATAAGAAAGGTTCAGGCTAAACGGAGACGTTCAATATATGTCTCCTCACAGGGAAAGCAGAATCATGCTGAATGGCTAAGACAACGACAAAGACAGGGCAGAGTGTGGAAGAAAATTGATCATTGAAATACATATTGTAAAACAATGATGTAACTGTGAAAGATTTTAAAAGAACAAGAGCTTTCATCTATGTCCCATATAAATGTTTCCAATATATATACATTTCATAGTTTTTAATGGTAAACAAGAAGAGTATTGAGAAATATGATGAAACTTCTTAGCAACTGGAACAATCTAAATTTGTTAATCTGGAGCAGAGACTTCCCCCAGCCGAGCCTTTTTTGATGACGTTTCTGCATCATCTTCTTCATCCTCTATCAATGGCACAACAGGGACCTTTGGCCTTACTGTTCTAAGAAGATGCTTCTTCCCGCAATCACTCAACAGATTAGGATCTATGATTCCACATGCCAACCCGTAAGCAGCATATGTTAAATAATATTTACATCTTAACGAATATACTCCAGGTCCCTCTCCAAAAATTCGAACAGCTGCTTGCCGCTCCAGAAGTATTGCCTTGTTTGCATTCAGCCTTAAGTGATAGCCACCTAAATACCTGGATAGAGTCTTTATCGCCATCAGAGGAAAACTTGCATTGTCCTTGGAGAAGCTAGCGTGAAATATCACAATTTGAGGGGATTTTAGGTGATGTATATATGTTCCTAGTGTCGAATCATGGCCCAATCCCGCCATACGCTTGCCTGAAGCACGTTTGAGGAATGTGTCTTCATATATTTCCAACTGAAAAAATAAAGGAGCATTAGCCAGAAACAACATCACCAAACATTTCAGGACAAAGTTGATAAAGCCAAATCCACAACAAAAAAAAACTAACCTCTTGGTTCTCATCTGCTTCAAGCAAGGCGTCTTGCCATAAATTAGTACTTGAACTAGGAACGGTTTCCGCTGACTTATTTGGCACATCCCTAAACCCTCCCATGTTGGTGATATTCAGTCTGTCCCTTGCTTCTTGTAGCTCTTCCTCTGTGGCATCTTTTCCTTCATATCTAAGGGCATCAGCATAGATCATCTTTAGTGTTGCTGCAGCAGATAGGAACTCGGTGTCTTTCACATGGCTATCCACTAGTAAGTACTTATCTATCCCATCATCATCTACAAAATTGTCATCGACCTCCAGATTTTGGGCTATGAAAGCTATGCAATGGTCCTCCCTTAAGTTAAATACATGTTGTATGTCTGTCAGCAATATATACTCTGAATCTCCTACTTGGTAGGAGGGGAGTAATGGCATTGGAATGGGGGAGGAGTCATCTGATTCAATCACAAGCTGACCTATATCACTGTTTTATTCTCTAACTACCTCAATATCAACCGCCGAACTGAGCTTCTTCTCTTCTTCAACATTGAACTCCTCAATCACATGAGGAGTGTCCTCCTCTTCAGCAACATCCTCAATGGTGGGACTAGCCTGACGAGAAATCGTGTCTTCACTTTCATTTGTTGCATGCGGCTCTGTACATTCTTCATCTGTTAATTGCACGTTCATGTGCAAGAAGCATAAGAAGGCATAAGAGTATTCCATCAAGCGGCATTTTCTTTTGTGAAAAGGGCATAGCAAAGCTCTCTTCTTATCACATGGTACCTTGTGCCAATCCCTGTTTAACCTCTGCTTCTTCTCCGGCGACACCTTGAGATTAAAATGAATGTGATTTTTCCCATCAATCATCATTGGTTCTTCATTTGTGAGCTCGTCAAACTCTTGCTTTGCCTCTTCAAAGTATCCATGATGGCTAGAAAATGTATCCTCCAGAGAAAAATCGCAATTGAACATCAACGAAATTGCAGGGTGCAAATCATGATGTCGACATTTGTAGAGGAAGTCATACAACAGAGTTGCAGGTGTTTCTTTAATCTCTTCGTCCACATCAAACTCGACTTGAACTTGCGCCATGGCTGAATTCAAGGGTGTAGATAAGACATGAAAAATATTAGTTCAAGCAATGAATCAAGAGACAGTCGATCTTAAACAACAAATCTCTGTGTGATGTGAATGGATTCAACATAACGCGAGAGGAGATGCCAGAGGAATCCAGGTATTCCTCCTCGCGTTGTAGTGAATCTATTTTCCCTAACGCAAATAAAATTGCAGCTAAGTCAAGGACCTCTTCTCGCGTTATGGTGAATCGATTCACCATAATGCGAGGAGGAATATTGTGCTTCCTATGGGACCTTCGCTCGCGTTATGGTGAATTGATTCACCGCAACATGACGACTTTGTCATCCTTTGGCAACGCCTCTTACGTTATGGTGAATTACAAATAAAGATAGTTCTCCAGTACCCATACTGAGAGAGGAGGTGTCAAACGAATTAAAATACTCTTCTTCGCAGTCAATTCACCATAAGGCGAGGAGTCATAGGTTTTCAATTCACCTTAACGCGATGAAAAGACAAAGCAAGAAGTTCTCCACGACTGAAACCAAAACAACGAAATAACAAAAGAAGAAGGAAGCACAAAAGAGATAAAAATACCAGGAAAACGAATTGTATACAAACGTCGCAGGAGATGGAGATGAAGGAGGTTGGAGGTTTGTCTTTGACGTTGGATACAGGAGGATGATTGATGAAGGAGGGTTGGAGGAGATAGTCAGTCGTTGATGGAGATGAAGGCCGTTGGTGGGGAGATAAATGAGAATACGAACTCCAAGAGAGGCAATAAATGAGATGAGTATCCTAGAAAATCCGTTTTTAATGCTACGCGACACGTCAGCGCCGCGTTTTCACCCGCCATTCCATGAATGCCACGTGGTAGCCCGCCGTGTACCTAGCACGTGTACAAGCTATAAAGTTTAATCAAAGCCCTTTTTAATGCTATGCAACACGTCAGCACCGCCTAGTCGCCCTGGCAGCCCGCCGGCACGTGTGTTCGCTCTAAAGACTAATCAAAGCCGTTAATCACGCCACCTTTTCGTCCTCTTATCGATTTTGCCTTGTCCGTCCTCCTGCTTGCCTCCAGGTGACTTCCGACTACCGCCACAGTACTGAACCGATTTTCCACCTCCTGCACGATAGTCTCCATCCATTCTCACGCAAGAAATGTAAGTTTTTGTATACTACTTGATTGTTTTGTACGTTTCTTGTATATTGCTTGTTTGTTTTGTTTTTTCTTCGACTGTTTGCCCTGTGCCATTGTTTTTTCTTCGACTGTTTGCCTTCTGCCATGGTGATTCGATTCACCTTAAAGCACACGACGGGCCATTAGAATCTCAATACGCTCCATGTCTTATGGTGAATCGAATCACCATGGCAGAAGGCAAACGTAAGAGATTCGCGATAATCCTCCTCCTGTTGTAGAAAATCGATTCACTATAACGTGAGGAGGATTGTTTTGCTTTGACTGGCCCTTAGACTCGCGTTATGGTGAATCGATTCACCATAACGCAAGACCAAGGGGCAAAGGATTCATGATAATCCACCTCTTATTGGTGTCAATTAATTCACCTCCTACACGACAGTCTCCATCCATTCCCACTCATAGAATGTGATGAAAGTGTATTACTTGATTGTTTTGTGAGTTTCTTGTATAATCCTTGATTGTTTTGTTTTTCCTTCGACTGTTTTCCCTCTGCCATTGTTTTCTCCTTGACTGTTTGCCCTCTGTCATGGTGATTCGATTCACCGTAAAGCAGACGACGAGTCATTAGAATCTCAATACTGCTCTATGTGTTATGGTGAATCGAATCACCAAAATGCAAGACGGTATGGTAAGAGATTCGGGAGAACCCTCCTCCCGTTGTAGTAGATCGATTCACTATAACGCGAGGAGGATTGTTTTGCTTTGACTGGCTCCTCTTCTCGCGTTATAGTGAATCAAATCACTATAACGCAAGATCAAAGCTCAAAGGATGCACGATAATCGGCCTCTTATTGGTGTCAATGAATTCACCATAATGCGAGAAGGATTATTGTGTTTCTGTGGGCCTTCATCTCGCGTTATGGTGAATGGATTCACCATAACGCGAGGAAGTGCATATTGCTTTCTTGGCCACCCTCTCTCACTTTATGGTGAATTGTTAATCGTGTACTACTGAATAGCAAAGTTTTCTGCTTTTTCTTGCGTTTTCAGATGGCTCGTGTAAGGCATACGGCTAGACCCATTGACAATGCAGCTCCCTCATCTACTGGGAAGAAGATGGGCGTTCTGAAAGCCTCAAGATCCAGGAAATCAAGCAGTCCTTCCCGATTGTCCAAAACGCAGCCTAGACTAAGGCGTTCGCAGAGCATTCGGCAGCCCTGCGAGAAATCAAAAATTTTATGAAGCACCCGACAGCTGCTATTCCCAGATTGCCTTTCCAGAGGCTTGCCGCCAGGAGAATTTGTGAGCAGAATGGAATTTTGTTTAGGTGGAAGGCATCGGCCCTGTTTTGCTTGCAGGAGGCCACAGAAGATTGGATGATCGAATTTTTTTTGGATAGTTACGTTCTTGCTGCCCATGCACACAGGGTGACAGTAATGAACAAAGATTTTTTCAGCCTAGTAGCCCTTCGTTTCAGATACGATAAGTTACTTAGACCAGTTACGTTTACTGATGAATGAATGTTACAAATTTTGGATGTCCGTTCTGTACAAAAAGTGAGAATTGAAGAGGTGACCGAGGGAGGTCCAGATCATGAACATCAGACTCGGGCAAATTTAATGACAAGGGCTCAAAGGGAACATCAAGCTGCAATGCTTGCATTGCAAACAAAAAGGGAAAATGTTCGCGCACTCCACGCCATGAATCGGGAGGCGCTACAATTTTTATTGCCGAAGTTCTATGTACCCTTTAATATTAGAGGGCATAGATATTATTTCCCGATTTTGTTTGATCCTAAAACTGAAGTCAACGACAAATGCTCAGATGTGTTTTAAGGTATACTCTTTTCTCTATCCTCCCACAATTTTTCATTCTTGGCTCTTAAAGTTTATGCCTCACTCTTGATATGTTTCCTTGTGAAGTTTTGTTATTTCGCTATTGCCCGAGGATGTACAGCAACGAGTGTTCCAGATTGATTCACTGGTCTCAACACTGTTGCTAGTAGAGTCAGTTCCGTACCTCGATGTGCTAAACTGGTTTCGGGAGGTCCAGCTGGATGATGCCCGAGTATTTTTTTTGGCATATCATGAAAAGTGAGTTTGTCTCTCTATCTCTCTTGCATGATGTTTATAGGAATCACCGTACACGAGTTATATAGTGCTTCCTTTGGATTGAAACTAATAGAAATCTATTGTGCAGTTCCCATTGGAGTCTTCTACTAGTCGACGTGCAAGAAAATGTCATTTACCTTGCAAATTCGACATCTGGTGTCCATGGAAATGTTTTGCTGTAAGTAAAAATCATTAAGATACATATTATTGTTTGAGTTAGAAGTCCGGATTGATCAGGATAATGATTGGTCTCTGTTTACAGTGGTGTCAGGAAACTAATGGCAGCTTACGAGAGCCTCAGCATGGACATCGACACCTTGGATCGATCGACCATCCGAAGGGTTAGTGTCCCCAAACAAGAAGATGGCTACAGCTGTGGGTGGAGGGTTGCACTTAATGCAATGTTGCTGCTACGAAGCATTTTTCAACTCCCTTCAGAGGATGTAAGCATTTTCAGCTCCCATACGCATGCGTGCTCTTGTTTATCTTCTTATATATTGTCATGTTGATCTTATTTATGCCTTGATGAATTGTGATGGCAGTTTCCATCAATGTCTCGCTACGTGGACCTAGACGTCCAAACGTTTAGGGAGGAAACGATTGCGAAATTGATCGAGGTCGCTGAAGTTATGCCTCCAGACGGGCCAGTGGACTTCATCCCGCCCAATCCACAAGGGGGGATAGGCCCCTCTGAGCCTCTTACATGGGCTCCATACTTGGGAGAAGAGCCATGGCTCCATCCTGAAGCCGATACCTATGGGTTCCAGTAATAAATAGGTTTTTCCTTCTTCCAACAAATGTACGTTTGTAAATATGCAGCTATACATGTACATTTATATTTTTTTGCACGGATCTAGTGTTATTGGAGAGAGAACATCAATTGTAAATACACTTTTCATTTGAAAATCAGAGGATCAAATTTGCTACTGTGTTCCTTCACTGCTTGCTTTCTTACTTTAAGCCTTTTTTGTGTACATAAAAATTCAATTGGGGAATTCTTGCCTTCATTACATTGTTTTAAACAATAAAGCATTACAAAAGCAATGTTCTGAATAGATAAGTTTATTGCATATGGAAAATACATTGTCACTGTATACATGGTCACATCATATATCTTCTAGTGCCTCCAATTCATGTGGGGCTGCAACATCTTTACAAATGATCTGATGCTCTCTTCTTTTACTTAGCTTCCGACCATCGAGCTTGAAGCAAAATTGATCTGGAGGATTCTGAATAGCTACTTCTAATTCCTTCCTAACATATTCGAGAGTCCAATTCTCTTCCACTTCCAATGTCAAAGATGGGTGACCCTGTCGAATCATAACTATATCTATCAAGCAAGAGTGGCTGCCATCTCTTGTATCTTGGTCCATGCTTTCCCAGTTGTTGTTGATCCATCGCCACCTTATAAGTAAATGACATGCACAGATGTTGCCTGGCAGTATAGTATCTGATTCCAAAATATCATTAGGATAATTTTTCGAGTATAATCAAATAAGCGTTGTAACTGTTTCACAAAAATACATTATAATGTTATAACACTCACTGTAATGCAATGTCGGAGGTGTTCAATCGACATTCGATCAAATCATCTCCCTTTGATGATTTCACTCTCCAACCTTTGTCGAACAAATGATCAAGCCAGGCTTCACATCTACATCTTTGCACACAAAAGTTGTTCTAGTTTTTCTCACTTATTTACAATCAGAAAATAAATGAACAAAGCATGCAATTGGAACAAACAAACTTAAGTGCACATTTCTTACACCAATGCTAGGCTTCATAGCACATTTAATATCATTAAACATTTTGGTCCTGTATGACTCTATCACTTCTATGTCAAGCAATGGCCACTCAGAACTATCAAGTGCGGGCAACGGAATACGTTCCAACTTTCCATGTCGACTCGATTGAGTGGGCAAGGTATAAAATGAGTCATAGAAATATGTTCTACTTCTTGCGAGATCACTTGGTGCACGACCTTCATATTGAAGTTCCCCCACCTCACCATGTACGACATTCAAGAATCCCGTCAAGCATTGTGCAGGCTCCCACTCCTGAAGATTGGATGGGTACAAATCTGTGCAAGGCAGAAAAATGTATATCAATCACCTTATTTGCAACATTGAAATACAAAACACAAGCACTTACAATGTGGTCTGTGTCTTGGAAGTCCTTCCAATGGTCCCACGTTGTTCTCTTTTTGCATGAATACATGCTGGATCAACACTTCTTTGACAGTTTTCCCTCCTGGTGCCATCTTAAAGTCAAGGATCCTTCCTTTCCAATGTTTGGCCAAGTCTTCAGATGCCTTTCCCTTCACTCGGTAGTGGCCTTGTTTTCCTGGCTGCATAGTGACCCAAGAGTACTTCCTGTATACTTGGGGAATCCATTCTTCGTTCTCGTCTTTTATGTTATACAACACAACAGATGAGATACTGCTCCTTGCTCGTTTCAGTCCACTTTCGGGTGCCATGATAGATTAACAGATGTATGAGAAAGAAGAAGTAGCAGAAAGTGGATGACTGGGCTAACCGCTTTTTTTGTGGATCAAGGAGGGAAGAAGAAATGAGGGACGGTGTGTTCTTTTGGGCGCCAAAGATGTTTCGAGATTCAAAAGTGGAACCAAGTTGAGGGAATAACCAAGAGAATGTGTATTTATCTATTCCAAGCATTCAAGCTTCATTAGTTCTAGGGGTGGTGGAAAGAATTTTTTAGTGTTCCACGTCTAACACAGGAATGTGGAAAACATTCTTTTATTGTGTTAGTTTCTGACAAAAAAAAATGGTTTTAAATATTTTAAGACAAGGTGATGGTTTTTTTTAATATTTCATGAAGATAAGAGTTTCTCCACATTTTGGGTGGGTTTGTACAGAGGTCCCACCACCGATGAATCTCGTTCGTAGATTACATGTCACTCAATCTATGTGTCTATTATTATATTATTTTTGAAACAGCCCTCTTTTGAGTCCAGAATTTTCCTAATGTCAATGGAGAATTGAAGGCGAGATTACCACAATTTGCAAATATGGATAGACCCGACACGCTTCAAGATGAAGGGAAACATTGGGATCTACAACCCAACCTAGATGAAGACTCAGTCGTTGAAATACCTGTGAACAAGTTGGGACAATACTTTGAAGGTGACGAATCTAATGCCACCCTCCCCATCTACCAAAGGATTAACTCTAAAGGGAATCCTTGATGGTGGTGCTGTCATGAGCATTGTGACTAAAAACTGTTGGGAATCTATGGGAAGACCTCACCTCGAAGTCACAAACATAGTGGTTAAGATGGCAAACGAAACCATAGCTAAACCTATTGGAATGTTAAGGGGCCTTAAGATCAAGGTCCTGGGATACAAGGTAAAACATACCTTCATTGTAATGGATTTCTCCAAGCATCCTATGTCATATCAAATGATCTTAGGACGTCCTTTCATGAGGGAAGCACAAATGGTGCAGGACTGGTTGAAAAACCATGTCTACCTATAGTTCCAGGACTCTGTCATTCAAGTTGATCTTGAGAATGGTCGTGCACATCCCTTAGGAAGCAAGGTTATCATCGATAATTGATCGGATACCACTATTCACTTTGCCCCATTAAGGTATTGCTATACATGCAAAAAAGAGACTGATGATGGGAAAGATTCTCCTTATATGGATGTCCTACAGGGTATGACTGAGTCGGATAACGTGGATTGGGTACACCTAGCGGCAACCATAGACACATGGGAAAATAGAGGCACAAGTTGGGTAACACCTGAGGGGCAAGATATGCCACCGCTAGTGCCAATAAATATGATAGGTGTTATGCACTTGACTCCTGATGGCGAGAAAGCGGCAAACTCCACTGACACTCAAAGTGGTAGAGACTCTGACCAATGCAACTCTGAGTATGAATATCAAGAAGAAACTGACTCTGAGCCTGATGGGAGGGATGAATCAAATATTCACCCAAATGTGAAAGCAAGGTGCTCAAGGCCTAGGACAGTGACCTCCTACAGTTCATCCGAAAGTGAGGGGGACACAAGTGAAGATCGACCAAGTGAGTTCGAATCTGACAAAAACAAAAATCAAAAACTTGGTAAGAAGAAAACGAGACATAAGCGACAACGCTATCTAGTGCTAATGTACGAACTACAATAAACAAGGAGAGATCCACTGCAGAATAGCTTAGTTATGTAGGAGCTATCGGAAGTAAGCGGATAATTGGGGGCAATACCTCCAAAGTGTCATGTGGTATATTCCGCAACCTCATGACGTCGCCCAATTAGAAATCGAAGAGAAGCCAAAACTAAGTCGTACTGCCAAAAGGCGGCAAAACCAAGAGTTAGCTCAGCAACAAAAAGATGCGGAATTAAAAGAAAAAAGCCTGGCACAACAAGAACCAGTAGACTTACACCCCACACCCGAGCATTTCAAATCATTCACCCCACAGGGGAATGTAAAGTGGTCTACACAAAAGCCCAACAAACGCCTACCAATGGGAGTAGCGGTGTCTACGATGGCCCTGCGGTCGTTAAGGAGATAGACTTAGCAGATCCGGGTGAGGAGTCTAAACCAGTTTTTATTGCTCAAGACCTCACCCAGTCAAGCTGCACTTAAGAAGCTTCTTAAAGAATTCAAGGACATATTTGCTTGGACATATCATGATATGAAGGGTGTTCCACCCTCGGTGGTGCAACACACGATTCCAATGATTAGCACTGCTAAACCAGTCCAGCAACGTCCCTACCCAATGAATCCTAAGTACGCAAAGATTGTACAAGAGAAAATTGAAAAGCTTGTAAAATGTGGATTCATATACCCTATTGAGCACTCAGAATGGGTTTCTCCGATAGTCATCATACCAAAGAAGAATGGGAAACTCAAAGTGTGCGTTGATCTCAAAAAGGTTAATACAGCCACCAGAAGGGATCATTACCCCTTGCCATATTCTGAACATGTGCTTGAAAGAGTGGCAGGCAAGGAGGCATATAGCTTTTTAGATGGGTACTCGGGTTACAATCAGATCACAATTGCAGTCGAGGACTAAGCTAAAACAGCATTTATCACAGTGTTTGGAGTGTTTGCCTTTTGCGTCATGGCTTTTGGCTTGACCAATGCACCTGCAACATTCCAACGATTGATAAACACAGCCTTTAAGGAATATCTAAGTGACTTCTGTGAAGCTTTCTTAGATGATCTTTGTGTTCATTCCTCTTGGGACGAGCACTTGATGTGTTTATGAAAAATATTTGAAAGGTGTAGATTATATCGCATCTCATTAAATCCTTTCAAATGCCAATTCTGGGTTAAACACGGAGTTATCTTAGGGCATATAGTGTCCAAAAATGGGATTTCCACTGACGAGAGTAAAATCAAGGTCATTCTAGAATTACCCCCACCCACCAACTATAAGGGAGTCCAACGCTTTATGGGCCGCGTTGGTTATTATCGAAGATTTATTCTATTCTTTGCCGAGATAGCTCGACCATTGTATAAGCTTCTCATCGAGTTTATTTGGACCGAAGAATGTGACCGTGCCTATGAGTTATTAAAGAAGGCCTTGGCGAGTGCTCCAATCTTGAGAATGCCTAACTGGGATTTACTCTTCCATCATGTGCATATTGATGCATCAAACTTTGCTATTGGGTGTGTGTTAACTCAACCTGGAGAACACAAGCTAGACTACCCCATTAGCTTTGCTAGTTGAATGATGCTGAGATGAACTACACCACTACGGAGCGAGAAGGGTTGGCAATGACATATGCAGTAAGGAAGTTTCGTTATTACCTCCTTGCCACCAAGTTTGTTTTCTATGTGGATCATCAAGCATTGTTGTATCTGATAAACAAACCATGCTCCACAGGAAGAATCACACGATGGCTATTGATTCTTCTTGAGTTTGATTTCACTGTTGTTGTGAGACCTGGCAAAAAACATGTTATGGCTGATCATTTGTCTCGCATACCTAATGGTGAGGCTCCTACGGGGGTTGATGATGATGACTTACCTGACACTTCCCTGTTCATGGTAGATATAATGCCTGAATGGAGTGAGAAGATTGTTAACTTTTTGGTTAATGGCTTTCCACCCAAGGAGCTTCGTAAAGATCTAGCTCGAAAGCTGATCAAAGAATGCGAACCCTATTGCTGCCTGATAGCCGGGACTATTTATAAAAGAGGAAAGGATGACGTTCTTAGGCGTTGTGCCCGAGAGGATGAGTATCTATACATTTTGCAAGAGGCACATATGGGTGTAGCCGGTGGTCACTTCTCAAGAGACTTAATTGCGCAAAAGATCTTACAATCGGGGTATTGGTGGCCCACTATGTTCCAAGATGCATCACTCTTTGTGAAGGGTTGCGATACGATACAAGAAACCCCAAAGGAAAGATCAAATGCCCCTACATCCAATCAAAGTAAACCAACCATTTGAAAAGTGGGGTTTAGACTTTGTAGGTCTAATTAGCCCAACGGCCCGAAACACACAATCTCGCTGTATTATTGTGGCCACTAACTATATAACCAAATGGGCTGAAGCGAGGCGACACGTAAGGCAGATGCAAGGACAACAGCCAAGTCTCTCTTTGAAAATATAATCACACGCTTCGGTTGTCCTTTTGAACTTGTGAGCGACAATGGTACGCATTTTATAAATGAAGTGATTAAGGAGCTCACAACAAATTTCATGATATCCCATCATAAATCTACTCCTTACTATCCGCAAGCGAATGGCCAAACCGAGAGTACCAACAAGACCTTAATCTCTATTTTGACAAAGACAGTTGAAGCTCATCGCACGGATTGGGATCTAAAGCTTACAACAGCTTTATGGGCCTATCGTACTGCGTACAAAGTGGCTATTGATTGCACACCATTCAAAATGGTGTACAGCTAAGAAGCAGTCATGTCGTCGGAATTCGTCATTCCTAGTCTTCGTGTTGCTACTCAAGAGAGTTGAGATGGTAATCCCTTAGTAGAGCATCTATACATCCTTGAGTGGCTAAACAAAGAAAGACAATTGGCTGTGTACAATGCCCTTGTGGAGAAGGATAGAAGGAAAAAATGGTTTGATCGCCACCTAAAGGACAAGGATATCAAGGTTGGAGATAAAGTCCTGATGTATGGAGTGCGTAACCTTTCTGTCAAAATTAGAGAAATCTCAGAGGTAGACCCTCTAACCAACCCTGGGTTTCAATCCAAAGTAATGCAAGACCTCCCCCTCAGAAAAGGGGAAGTCAAATAGAGATGTTTCCAAATCGGTCATCCACTTCCAAGGCAGTAACGCTGGAAGTGATTGAAGAAGAAGAAGATGAAAGAGATTATACTCTACCTGCTCTGTTGAGGACATCTCACATTTTTTAAGTGGGGTTGAATGTAAGATTCCTCCCTCTAGCTTTTGAGATGTAAAGCTGTAAGAACCTCCCCTTCTATTCTTGTAATTATTCCCCTCTCTGAAATAGAAGAAAGATCTTGTTTTACCCTATTTTGGCCTAGAGAGAGAAAATATCTAGATAGAGATAATCCAAAATTGAGATATCTTTGGATATAAAAATCCTGCTAGTGTCTAAAATGGATTCCCCTAAAACAAAAGTTCAAAATGAACTTTCCAATGTGCATTAGGAATTAATTGAAAATGGTATAAGGGACCTTAAACAACCTAAGGGTCTACATTTTCAGAAAATTTTAGATTATGGTCCAATTAAGGTTCCAATGGGCCAATTGGATTAATCCAAGTGTTGGGATGAGATAAATCCAAAGAATAAAAGAAAATACTCAAAAATGAGTAAATTCTCACATAAGATAAAGAGTTGACTGAGTACAAGGTTTATTAGTTAAAAATTATGAGATATTACTAAAAAAATAAGATATTTCAGAATAATGATGCATTTTTGACACCTTGGTAAGGAAAGGGGGACTCTTGAGGTAGGCACCTCTTTCACATGTGTGGAAGGGTTTTTAATTCAAAAAAATTGTGATATTTTTATCTCTCTTGGATCAAACCAAATAAAAAAGGGAGCCAAACTGGTCTAAATCTTGTCCAAATTGAGTCAAATTGAACCTGGAAAATTCTAGAACCCAATTGGACTTGGTTAGTGGCATCCCTCACCTATAAATAGACCCTCAGTCATTTGTAATTGAATATTGGAGCTATACTATGCAAGTATTATATTAAAATAATTATATTTTCTATTATCCTTTAAATTTTCCTCTCTTGGGAGCTTGGAGCTCTCTCTCTCTACAACAACTCTTGGAGTTTCTCTTCTCCTCTTGGTGGACCAATTGATTGGTCAGGGGCTCCACTGCAATTAGAGAATCAAGCCAAACTTGGAGAGGTAAAATCAAATTTTATGGTTTTTTTTTATTTTCTCAATAACTTTCTTCTTCTCAACCCCTCTCAAACTTGAGAAGCTTTCTAAATGATTGTTTTAATTCAAATCAAGCTTTCCCTTAAAGTCTTACTGCTTAATTAAGAGAAAGCTAATCTTTATGTTTATTTTGTAATGCTTTCTTTAAGTAAATCTCTCTAAAAGAATAGCCATCTTTATGGCTAAATCCCTTGAAAAAGGATGCTCTCAATGATAGTCTCTTAATTCAAAGCTAAACTCTAGGCTTGATAAGCTAGAGATTAAAAAAATGGTATTTTTATGATTTTGTGTTAACAAAATAATGGTTATTTCTTTTAGATTATTTATGAGTAGTTAAAAACTACTTTGATTGATTCTAAATGAGAAATAGATTATCTTATCAATTTGGAAAAAGAGAAATAATGGAATTAGCTTAATCTAGTAGGATAATCATAATTAAGTTTATGATTATAGTTAAAATTATGATTTAAATTCATAGTTTGATTTTAAGCATAAAAGAGGAACTACTATCATATTTTCATTACAAGCTTTTATTCTTTAGAAAAACATTGAGAATTATCAGTAATAACAGCGAAGCTATGGCAAAATTTTCAGAAAATAATACATCTTATTTTTATGCATAATGCTAAAAGAGGACTTCCTACCATATTCTAGCATTGGACATCCTATGCAAAAAGAATGATTTCATCATATTCATGAGAAATAATTTTTTTTGCAATTATGCATAATTAATTGATTATGAGAAAAGAGTAAATTTTGGTAAATTTATTTTTATACAAAAAGAGGAATTTCCATGATATTTGAGATCCAAGTAATTAAATGGTAAAAGAGGAATTTTTGGTAAATTTATTTTTATTCAAAAAGAGAAATTTTTGGTAAATTTATTTTTATGCAAAAAGAGGAATTTTTGGTAAATTTATTTTTATGCAAAAAGAGGAATTCCCATGATATTTGAGATCCAATTAATTAAATGGTAAAAGATGAATTTTTGGCATAATTCAAATTATGAGTATTTATCAAAAGTAAAATTTTGAGCATTATTAATTTTATTGGGAAATATGGGTAGAATTGATTTTTTTAAATCCTATGAGTCTTTTACTCAAAAAAGAAGAATATTGAATATATTTTGCTTGAAAATTTTGAGAAAGAATATAAAAATATCCATCGAGAAGAAAAAGTACCTTTAACTAGGCCAATCAGTTGGCAGAAACTTAGAAAAGTCCTATCCATATCGAAAGTAGAAAACGGTACTAAATGTGAATGCGGTGTGAATAAGATGTGAATGCAATGTGATAAGATGTGAATGTGATGTGATAAGATGTGAATGCAATGTGATAAGATGTGAATGTGATATGATAAGATGTGAGTGGATGTGATGAGATGTGGATGAGATGTGATGTAAATGGATCTGGATGTGGATGTGATGAGATGTGGATGAGATGTGATGTGAGTGGATGTGGTGAGATGTGAATGTGATGTAATGAGATGTGGATCTGGTTAGATATGAATGGATGAGATATGATGTGGATAGATGAGATGTGATGTGATGTAGATTTGGGTAGATGTGAATAGATGTGAAGTGATGTAAATAGATGTGAACGTGATGTGATGGTATGTGGATGTGATGTGGATCTGAGTGAATGTAGATGGACGTGATGTGATATGAATGGATGAGATGCAATGTGGATATGTTGTGATGTGATGTGATGTGGATAGATGTGATGAGATGTAATATGATGTGTTTGGATGAGAATGGATGAAGGACGATGGGAATACATATGACTGGATGCGGAATAAGCAATGTGAATTGATGTACAAGAATGTGGAATAACGAGAAATGATGTGGAACAATGTGGAAAGATGAGAGTTTGTTAGAAAGTGTATTTATGAAACCTGTTTTTAAATGACTGTTTTATGTCAAGAATGCTGGGGAAGCATTTTGACCATCTTGTGAATGAGATCATGGAGACCTAAGTGATAAAGTTGCAACAGCTCACGAAGAGTCAATGGAGGACGTCTCGCATAGCAAGGTCACTTGACCGAGGTCTTGACCAACCTCAGTTCGCTTTAAATAGTGAGCTTCCACCAGTACGGTGGATGAGGGACCAAGGAAGCGGCCTATGAGTGAAGTGCTAGGTGACGAAGGTGACTTGCAAAGGAGGTGACGAAGGTGACTTGCAAAGGAGCCTAGAGGTGTTGACCATACGGTGCTCGGGCTATGGGTCGCCGAAGATACCCATGCATGCATCGGGGAAGAAAATGGAATAAGGAGTTAGAGTTGTTTTCTGAAGTCGGGTATGGATCTAGTTGATTGGCCTTGCTCGTCCTCAAAAGGGATGAGTCCATGACTCTTTTATATGGATCTGTTGGTTGATCTTCCTGATCTTTAATGGAGAGTCCATTTGGATTTTTCTTATGTGATTATAATTCCGGGTACTATGAGCTAGGAACTATTGAAAAGGCCCTTGAGTGAACAGGTGGTGAGCGTTTTGGTTACCCATGATGCCATAGGTATACCAATGAAGGAATGATTGCAAATTGGAACTCAAGCTAGATATTTTGGAGGATTATGATCAGTGATACTATAGTTTCATTAAAAGATTGTTTAAGGATAGCTGAATCTATGAAACATGCAATTTCATATTGGGTGTGTAAGTGGTGTGACTATCTTGAAGTTTGCTTGAAGCGCCGGATAGGGGGCATGGGAACTCTTTTCCTTGGTACCCGGTAAAGCATAACCAAATTCCTAAATGGATCATGCTATCACTACAGTGGTTGGGTGGTTGGCTAACCCATGGGATTGGATGGGGTTAGGCTAGACTGATGGATCCCTAAAATGAGACTCAATTCTGTTATGTTACCATGGATGAAGTAAATCCCGGATAGTCCTTATTCTATGAAAAAGAATCAACGGCTATGTCTCTTGACGAGGGAAAAAACGTTGGTCTCTATGATCCAAGTGCAAGTCTCTTCCTTGATCTGACCATGAGATTTACAAGTTCGATCGGATCAGTTTGGTTAGTGAAGACCTTGACTACGTTAGAATAAAATATCCTGGAGAAATTGCCTATGTCTACTGGGCGAGGGAAGTTTTTATGGGTTCGATTTTGGAAGAACCGAGGGATTAGTCTCTTGTCTGGATATCCGTGGGCGAGGCCCCGAGTGAGAGGCTCTTCCATGCACAAGAAGTGCTACTTCTACTGCTAGCACCCTAGAATTTGTTGCGCGGAGGGGGCAGGGATCTTTCACTCCTGGCAACAATGATGATGAGATGGGCAGAGTGAAAGACTAAAGCTTCCGGACCAGAGGGATCAGGAATGTGCCGCCCAATCGTATCAGGGTTAGGATTCCTCAAAATAGCAATGTGGAGTACTTCCATGGAGGGCATGGTGATGTTTGACTGATTTGACTCTGCCTAATGATTAGCAGCGGAGTATCCTCACAAAACTAAAACATCAATGTGGACTAAGATGCCAACGAGGATCTGTACTCCTAGTATGTCATTTTTGCAGATGTTCGTGTCTCAATGGGTCCAGGAGTCTAGGCATTAAGGTTGCAGAGGAGGATTAAAAGGTATGTCTATCTATCGTCTGGAATCAGGAATGTCCCTAGACTGAGGAGGATGCTAAGGAGCATGTAACATGTTCCCTATCTTTGGGTGATTGACAACATCAAGGAAGACTAAGGGTTTGAGTCATCGGATTAGGAATCCGACCCACCGGTTGTGCCAGGTGTTGGGCTGTGAGTTCTGACCCACCGGGTGTGCTAGGTGTTGGGTCGAAACTGCCAGGCCGTCGGATAGCCACCAGACCGCACAACCACTGAGCTGAGATGCCCTTGAATGTCAGAGCCGGCATACTTAACACTATGGTATAGCTGGTTAATTAGGTTATTACTTCTATAAATTAGTCATGCTCGTATCTTTGTACCACACTGTAACTATGCATTAAGAAGTATAAAGATGTAATCAAAACTCTGTACAGAGGCTGGCTGTTTCTTCTTTGACCTAGGTGTTTTTTCATTGATCAAAGGATCATTCTGTATCATCTATGTATATTTATCGTGTTTGTTATCTTTTCTATATATTTGTCTTGTCTATCATTCTTGTGAATATGTCTTTCAAGTCTTGTATTTCATGTGGCAATCCGGATCATGTACACAAGTCAATCAGTATTAAGTAGTCATTTCCGTTTGCACAATCTCTTGTAACCGATAAGCTTTTTCTGCATTGTCATGTGCATGTTTTTATTATACTAGTGTATTACTACACACATAACCAGAGACACTCAGTAGGCTGATCGGGGTAGCGGTCATTCTTGACAACACCTCCAAAGTGACTCATAGTAGCGCTTTTGACTTTATCCACTCATTGTTGTGTCCACGTGTAGAGGGTGACATTTTTCATAGGATTTCTTGTGTGAAGGGCACATGTGCTTCATGTGGACCTTTACGCAAGGCTACAAAGAGTGCAGCAGGATGCATGTGAGTTGGACATGGTGTGATGGAGCCACTATCAATACCAGACTCAATCATCACTAGAGGATGGTGATGGACGATCTAGGTGATTTTATCTTGTGGAGAACACTAATCCATGCATGGCCTTCACCTGCACCTTCATGGAGTAGAATTCACCCTATGTATAGCACAGTCATGGTGCCCAGTGGTGGCAAGATCATCATCCGTTTTGAGCATGAATAACAATGTTCCCCATTGTAGTGATCTCTGTAGTAGTTGACTATGGAGAGTGCTACACATTCATGCCCTATTGGGAGACCCAGTTTAAGTACTACTGGTATTGCAAGATTAATATTTAAAATTTATGTTAGGTAACTACCATTAACGATCATTTACCTCATAGGTGGTAATCATGGTGCATATCAACTTACCGCCATCATGAAGAGCAAGAGATGGATGGTATTGTGAGTACCCCTAAGGAGCGTGTGCCATCATTAGGGAGTAGCATTTCTACATTAGTGAATGATCTCTCTCACTTTGCCCATTTTTTATAGCATTATTTCCAGCACCATGATAACTTCTTGAGACAATGCCATGTCACATGGAGAGAGAGGTGGGTATGGTTAGATGGATGTGGTGGCAAGTTTAAGAGTGCACAATTTTATTGGTTATACAAGTGGCATTGCCAGACTAGCATCCATGTCATATGGGACTTCTTTGAGATAGGGAAAAATAAGAGTGAGCATGATGGAGCAGTTGTGTGTGGGTGTGAAAGCACTTTTTGACATCACCAGCTTTGTTCAGATAGTGAGAGAAGTTCAAGGATCCATGTCTGCTAGTGGTGGTGGATTGGTGCTGCTCAAAGTATTTGTCTAGCAGTGCATTTTCTTCCTACACTTGTGGTGATGCTAGGATTGTCCAAATATATTTTTGATGTGTTAATTGCATACACGTTGATAGGAGAGACCTTGCTTATCCTAGAGTTGTAGGCATCCAACAAGTTACACTCTATTAGCATGATGAGTAGTGATCCCACAATCTTTGCACGAAAATTATCATGCTTTTGTGGGCTATGCCTTGATGGAGATTGGACACACTATGCCATAATAGAGTTCTTTGGTCCATGGCATGAGCATCGTGAGCCCTAGAGTACTCAACCACAGTTCAATGCATCCTCCAGTTCCTAAGGTCCAGTCTATATGACATACTATGATGAGCTCATTGATTTCTTAGAGGTGGGGGATGTATTTGCGGTCATTTTCATCATTTCCAAGTAGAGAAATGACGAAGAGGTGCATTACTTGCTGTTATAGTGCTCTATGTCAAAGTCCATCCTTGAGTTGGACACTGTGGATGGGTATAGATGAAGGTACAATGGGTATGGATTCCAAAGTCCATCCTTGAGTAGGACACTGTGGATGGGTATGGATCCTTAACCAAGATACTATGGTGGATGGGTATGGATGCAGGTACGATACCCATAGTATGATTGTCATTATCCTACTATGCATAAGTTAGATAACATGGTAAGTCTATTGAGTTCTAGGTAGTGGGAGTGGAAGGAGGCCATCCACTACTTTCACGTAGTCATATATAGCAGTGAAGCTTCCTCTTGTTTGAGTTGTGGCGGGCAGAAAGATGCAATTCATTCTCTTTTAGCACTTTAGCATAGATGATGATGAGAGCATATTAGACAATTTGAAAGCTAGAGAGGGTGCCAGTGAGTAGGTCCATTTCATTTCATCATTGTATTGTTGACTTCTCTTCTAGTGCATCATATCTTTGAGTTGTATTTGTGTCTACTACTTTTTGAGTTGTATTTTTGTCCACTCTGTGATACTTAATCATGACCACCATGACTACCATGTCACCAACAATCACACTGCTTAAATCATGACCCGTGATTGATGTCACCAATCATGATCACGCCGTGATTGCTTTGTCAATCCTCGGTCACTCAAAAATATGTAAGATTGCACATGAGTTCAATACAAGGAGTTTTTTTTTCTCTTATATGGAGTTATAGAAAATTTACATACATAAGGGGATCTTAAATGAAAATGGTGAAAATTTTAGTACAAAAGGGGTAATTTTATTGTAAAAAGTGTTAAAGAAAGGGTCTTTTTAAAATTTAAAAATCTGTACGTAGGGGTTTTTTTAAATACCCTTGAACACACATGCTACATATGGGTTAATAGAGTGACCCCCCCACCCCTCGAGTGTCAATCGCGGCGGTGACAAAACTTGACAATTTGAAAAGATAGACATTTGAAACAATTACTAGGGGTATCAGGGACCTCATTTGAATATTCATTGGATTTGTTTGGGTGAAAACCATCACCATGATTTTGTAGAGGATCATGCTTGCGAATCTTAACGTTGCAAAATCACGTCAACAACTAAAATCTTGAGAACCAACAAGGGGAGTGCTCACGGAAGTATCTAGAGATTTCTTAATATTATGGGAATCTGTGTGCAGCTGAGAATAAATAGAAAATTTGACAAGATTTCTGTCATGATCACCAAGAATCCTATGATATGGTCATGAACCCTAAAGAGTTTCTCTACAAGCTACCACGGCCTAGCCATCGATCTTGAACAGCGAAGTGACCACAAAAAGACTTGGAAGTACAGGGCAACAAGGAGCCATTGCCATGGGAGATCAATCCTTAACCCTCACTACATCATATGTCGAGAATACAAAGGAATCCAATAAGTTCCCAAAGAATGGGAGTATTGTATTTACCCACTTCTAGAGAGCTAGAGATTGAGGAAAGAATGAGAGAAGCACAAGCCCAACTTAGAAGGCTTGAACAAGAGAAGAATACCCTAGATCTCTGCAAAGAGTTAATCAAGAAACGTGCTTTCGATATGGCAATGCACGGAGAAAGTTCTTCCAACCTCAATGGGTTGAGGTATGAAGGATATTTGGTCGCATAAGGCAATGATAGGGAGATTGAACAGGTAATGGAGGAGGGTATCCCACCTCTAGAGCCTATTCTAGAGGAACCTTGAGAAGACCTAGCCACTCTCACAGTCACTTCTCTCAAGTAATGAGGATTTATCAAGATAAAACTCAAAGAAGACTTTCGCCAAGGCTAAAGTAGATGAATATTAAGAAGCCTTGAGTTCCAAGAGTACATGAGAGGTGTGTTGTTACAAGAAGGGAACTTGGGAGAAGTAGTCTTAGATGATGATGTAAATAGGAATGTGGGAGCTGTTCCAATACCATTTGACCCCCAAGGATACATGTAAATCGACATGCTGGGCCGGCTACCAAAGGTTGAAGCAAAGGTGGGACAACTATAGGAAGGATGGAGTATGAGGCTCCACCATGGGAGCCATTTAGGGTAACCCCTCGCAAACCGCTCACTCTATTAAGGACTACTAAAGAAATAGGAAGGGGGGTTGCTAGGGAGCTATGGCACCACAAAGAGAAACACCAGTTAAGACCAATCATGTGGCATGGAAAGGGGGATTGCTAGGGAGTTAGGTATCGCAATGTGGTACCACAAAGGGAAACAACAGTGAAGCCCAATCATGTGGCAAGATTAATGTCAAAATTCTCAGGTGATGGGCTCTAGGAGCCACACAATTCCTAGAGATATTTAAATCGATGTGCCAAACTTGTAGGGGTCAATCAATGATCAAACAAAAATATTTTCGTTCTTCCTTACACTAGTAGAAGGGAAAGAGCACCAATGGCATTGATCACATGACAAAATTAATTTTGCATGGCTTAAGAGCGTGTTTGTACCTAGTTTTGTACAAAGCAAAGATAAATGGATACATGTGGCTCAATTATACAACATCAAGCAAGAGGAGCATGATTACATGAGAGATTACACCTGAAAAAACAAAACTCAAGGTGTAAGCCTAGGGAGAGGTTGCTTCCATGCTTCCGTAGGGGAGTAAGGGATACTAAGATGCCTTTCTACTTGTTATTAGCCAATTCAACATTTCTTCATGATTGTTATTGCAAACTAGCCATTAAATTTGAGGATAACATGCTTGGCGTTTCCACAACTTGATGACACTAAATCTATCACTATAGTAGCTCTGTTGCATCGTCGAGCCAAATGAGCATGACAACCTTAGCAAGATGAGTGTAAAGGATATGACTCAAGATGAGCTAAGCACTACACTTCTAGATAAGATAAAGCTAAAAGAGGTAAGAGATGTTCCCAGCATTTATACCCCCCGGGAGTTAGCATGGTGCTCAATATGTCGTCAAAATCACACGAACACTAAGTGTTCTCATTTGAGGCCTTTCCCATTGATGTATTGTGTTCATTGTATGCAACTTGGGAACCATAAGATACAAGTATGTGTAGGTACCCACTTGAGGCAACATGCAATAACTACAAGTGCCTCAGTTGCCTTCGGCATAGCAACAATTAGCTTTACCTACACCATTTAGGAAAGGGCATGTACTACGGGACTAATTTGTCAAATGTATAAAACTAGACAAGGGGAATGTATAGAGTACCTAAAGTGCCTATACCGCCACATGTCCTACCACCACAACCACTAGCACCTCACATAACACCAATAAATTAAATGATCATTTTGATGAGGACTTCTAGAAGAAGGGGAATATGTGGGAACCTTGGCCAACCACATGGAGGAGTTAGATGAGAAATGGTAGGTAACCCCAGAGTATTTTCTAATGCAAGGGAACACAGTAGTGCTAGTGTTCCAAGGTTCACAATGCAATGGAAGGATAGAGAGATAATTCCATAATAAGAAGAGCCTAGTAATGTTATCACTGTCGAGGACCTCATTGATTGGGTGAGTGCCCTCACAAGGCTTGTGCTAACTCATAGAGCTTAATGGATTTGGATTGGTCTTACGCATAGAGCTAGATCTCTTTGATCTCTATACATAAGGTAGAGTCCTTATGCAAATGCATAGAGATCCATATATAAAAGGTATAGCCCTTATGAAAATGAATAGAGATCCACATATAAAAGGTAGTTCCCTTATGCAAATGCATATAGAGCTCAATTAATTTTCATAATGGCTCTACCTTATGAATTTTCATAAGGGCTCTACCTATGCAGGGCTCTATGCATTTTTATAAGGGTTGTACATTATGGGAAGCCTTCATGCCTTTAATCACAACACTTAAGCACCTTGTAGGAACAAAAAAAAAACATGAAAGAAGAGAGAGATAGATAAGTTTTCCAGGACTTCTGAAAAGGGCTACTAAATACTTATGACCAATCTCCAAAACAAAGAAAGATGAAATGATGAAAAAGAAGATACTTATATTATATATTCTTCTAGAATGCTGGTCCACTGATGATGTTGTCAGCCTATTTTGGATGTCCACAACTATCAACATGATGTTGTCGACATGATGCTTCATGCCCTAAATGCACCTAAAGCTGCCTAATGAGGGATTTAGATATAGGATTACTAGCCATGGCACTGCCTTGTACATGTCACATCCCCTCTTGCTAAGGTGGCTCAAGGAGGCTTAAGGCAGAGGCTTGGAAAGTCTTGCGAATACATAAGCTCAACGAAATGAGAATGATGGTGGAAAGGGAATTCAAAGGTTACTCAACACTACTAAACCAACCAAATCAAGGTAGATCTATCACTGTGCAAAACAAATTTAGTTCTCATGCCATGAGAGTAGATTGACATTCTCATGCCATGAGAATCCTCCCACTTTCCACCCTACTCATGCATCAATTGGTTTTCTAATTAATCCTACCACACTGTTTGACATAAATAAACATGTTCCTTAATTAAGGCCATTTTCACAAGGTTTGTTAAAACAGCCTTTTTACACAATACAATAATGCCAAGATAAGATTTATAAAAAAAAAAAGTTTACACATGAATCAATTTCATACAAGTTTCCTTTATACCGCCGATGATCTAGAATTCGGCCTTCTAGCCTCTACATGCTGGGCAAAACCCTACGGGACCATACACCTCATCGTCGGCCGACGAGGACTCAAGCCGGCCTGTCGTCCTCTCAGGCTCCATCGCTCGATCCTCCCGCCCCTCAGAGGGATGTCTGCGCACTAGGGTGGGCTAATTCACCGCACTAGCCTGGGCCCTCAGAACTAGGCAGCATCACAATCACTCGCCTCAATCAGCGAACCTCATTCTCCCAATGGTATGAGGGATACCATGGGCCAATTCCGAGCCTTACTAACGTCTCCGTCGTCCGGCCATACAGGCACAAGAACGGGACAGCGTCAAGGCAGGGAGAGTTGTACCTATACCTTAATTTAACCAAGATAATAATCCGTTTACTCACTAAACCATAGGACTAGAATCCATGTTACCTTCTTAAGAAAACAATCCTTTTTACAAAGATTTTTGCATTTCAATTTGAGATTGCGATAAGACATTCTTTATTGAAGGCATATGCTATTGTTTAAAAGAATACAAACTTTAACTAGTAAATCAATCAAATAAATCACTATTAACAATTAATAGAGAAGCTGGGGCCATACCTCAACCCCTAAGAATGATATATAATTGAAAAACAAAATATGTATATACCTTATAGAAATTTATCGTTTATCGTTACCTTTGCTCGTTAACAAGAGCTTTAGAACTTGACATATGAGAATAGAGTCTTCTAATACCTTGTCTTTTGATTGAAATCATCCAATAATCCCCAAGCTTTATCTCCTCTTACTCGTACTATGACTCTTCTCTCTTTCTAAGGTCTATGGCAAAATAGCCTTTTCTCTTACAGGGCTACGGCATACTATTCTTTCTCTAAAAGAAAAGCTATGGAGTTTTGGTCTCTTCCTTCAAAAGACCATAGCAATCTAAGGTTCTTTTCTAAGATATTAGATAAGAATGAAGGGATATATACATCTCAAGCTCTAGGATTACCTTGAGGCTACTTGCTGCCTTCTCACAGTTTTCTCTGTGTAGAGACCCTGACAGAAAGAGCAAATTGTTTCGACCATAGCTCTCCGATAAAAACTCAGAATATGATCATATAACCAGTCAAAAGAACGGAAAGGCATCTGGTCTACAAGCCAGCGTAGGTAGAATAGGCAAAAACGTCTATATATAGCCACAAACACACCATCTTTAGAAACGCGTTATTTTTCACATTTTTAGTATGCATGGACTCTAAATATGTAAAAGTACTCTAAATACGACCTCCTATCACCTAAATTCGAATTTTTGTTTTTGGAGATACTTATCTCTTAACATAACTATTCTTGTCTTCTTATTTCTTTTAGGACTTTTGGAGCTAATATTTTTATTCTAACACTTTTCTAATGTTTCTAGCCTTATTATCTCACTCTCTTCTAAGTGCACTCTCTTTCCTTATTGAAATCTATATTAAAAGAGACACATACATACATGGCTTGAGAGGGACTTTACACATATAAAAGAGCCATGGACATCCGTTTTTGAGGACCAGCAAGGTCAGTCAACCAGATCCATGCCCGGTTCCAGAAAACAACTCTTACTCCTTGTTCCAATATCTTCCACGATGCACGTGTGGGTATCTTCGGTGACCCAGAGCCCAAGCACCGTATGATCAGCACCCTCTAGGATCCTTCGCCGCTTCCTTGGTCCCTCATCCAGCATACCGGAAGCTTACCATTTAAATCGAACCGAGGCTGGTCAAGACCTTGGCCGACCTTGCTACGCGAGACATCCTCCTCTGACTCTCCGTCATCCGCAGTTACAACTTTATCAGATAGGTCTTCACGACCACATTCTCAAGATAGTCAAAATGCTTCCCCAACATTCTTGACATAAAACAGTCATTTACAAACAGTTCACAAATACAGTTTCTATAATGAACTCACATCTTTCTAGATTGTTCCACATCAATTCATATTACTTAATCCAAATCCAATTCATATTACTTAATCCAAATCCAATTCATATATGTATCCATTCTTGACCAGATACATCATTTTCCATCCCATCACATCAGTTTCATTCACTTCACATAACATCCATTCCTATCTTTCTTAATTTACATTAAATCTCATCACATCCATTTCTCATTATATCTCATTCGTTAAGATCTTATATTATTCATTCACATTCTGATTCACATGACATCTCATCTCATCCATTCGCTCATATCGACTTCATATCCATTCACATTCATATTTACATTCATTATTCCACATCCATTTCTCATCACATTCATTTCTCATTATATCTCATTCATTCAGATCTTATATTATTCATTCACATTCTGATTCACATGACATCTTGAGCATCTCATCCATTCGCTCATATCGATTTCATATCCATTCACATTCATATTTACATTCATTATTCCACATACACATCCACATTCATACATCCATATCCACATTCCACATTCACATTCATATTTACATTCATTATTCCACATTCACATCTACATCCATACATCCATTTTCACATCATATCCATACATCCATATCCACATTTCACATTCATACATCCGTATCCACATTCCACATTCATACATCCACATCCACATTCACATTCATATCCATACATCCATATCCACATTCCACATTCATACATCCATATCCACATTCCACATTCATACATCCACATCCACATCCACATTCATACATCCACATCCACATCTACATTCATACATCCACATTCACATTCACATCAATACATCCATATCCACATTCACATCAATACATCTATATCCACATTCCACATTCATACATCCACATCCACATTCACATTCACATCCATACATCCATATCCACATTCCACATCAATACATCCATATCCACATTCACATTCACATCCATACATCCATATCCACATTCCACATCCTCATTCACATTCACATACATCCACATCCACATTCCATATCTACGTCCATATCCACATTCACACATCCACATTCCATATCTACGTCCATATCCACATTCACATTCACATACATCCACATCCACATCCATATCTACATCCATACATCCATTTCCACATACATCTTTCCTTTCACATACATACATCTACATCATTTCTTTCACATACATATAACTACATCCATTCTTTCACATATATACATCTCCATCTATTCCTCATTCATTTTCATCTATCTATTTTGTTTCACATCCTCATATCTATTTATAGAATACAAGAGAATTCCTATTTTTGATATAAGATTTCTTTACGCATCTATTTATGCATAAAAAAATCAAAATTGATGAAAATAACTCTTTTGGATTAAAATAAATTCTTTATGCATCTTTCCATGCATAAATCCAATTTAGTAGGAATTACACTTTTAGAATAAAAGAATTTCTCTTATGCATCTAATTTATGCATAAAATCTATTTATGATGAAAATCACACTTTTAATTTAAAAAATATATCTTTTATGCATATGTTTATGCATACAAATCATTTATGATGAAAATCACACTTTTAATATAAAAATATATCTTTTATGCATAAAAATTATTTATGATGAAAATCACTCTTTTAATATAAAAGAATTTCTTTTATGCATAAAATCATTTATGATAAAAATCACACTTTTAATATAAAAATATATCTTTTATGCATATGTTTATGCATAAAAATCATTTATGAAAATCACTCTTTTAATATAAAAAAATTTCTTTTATGCATCTAATTTAGGCATAAAATCATTTATGATGAAAATCACACTTTTAATCTAAAAAATATATTCTTTTATGCATACTTTTATGCATAGAAATCAATCATGATAAAAATAACACTTTTATAATAAAAAAATATTCTTTTATGCATAAAAATCAATAATGGTAAAAGTAACACTTTTATAAATTAAAAAATATTCTTTTATGCATAAAAATCAATATGATGAAAGTAACTCTTTTTGTAATAAAAATTATACTTTTATGCATAAAAATCCATAATGAAGAAAGTAACACTTTCATTAAAAAAATTTATCAATAAGTATCTTTCATAGAATTTAATTCTATTGAAAATCATTCTTTTATAAAGATTAATCAATATTCATCTTAATATGTATGAATGAAAATGACATTTTTAGAATACTCTAACGATGGGGTTACTCTTTTTGATTAATAAAAGATGAAATTTATTTCACAAATTTTCAAAAAATTTTACCATAACCTCCTTTGTTTGGCTGACCATTTTTCAATTTTTAACTTACTAAAGTTAATTAGAAGTTCACCAAGATTATTTAAATCACTCTAATGTAAACATTTTCTACTTATTTAAGAGAAACATAATGAAAAACTTGATTTCATCCAATAATCAATTTCTAAGATAAAGAATGGTTGGATTTGCTAAAGAAGAGAGGGGAATGCCTTTTTGCAATGAGGCATAACATCATTTCTAATTTAGAGAAGACAAAAATCATAAAAAAAACCATAAAAACCATAAAAAGAATAGAAAAGAGAAGAATCTCCAACTTACATAGATAATTTGAGAGCTTTCCTTTGGCTTGATGGTTTGAGGGTTCAACTCTTGTTTGAAACAAGAGTGGCCACCAATCTTTTGGAAGAGGGAAGGTCAAAAACACACAATCTCCTTTAGGTCCTAGTTCCTAAGCTACTTGTGAACTATAACAAAAATCTCATAATTACCAAGATGCTGAAAAAGAGAAAAATTTTGGCCTTCCAAAGGTACTTCCATAAGACTAGGGTTATGTTAGTGCAAATTGGCAATCGAAAATGATTATATAGTGCAAAACCAAGTTAATACATATTTTTTGGGGTCCCAATCTCAAGTAAATCTTGCTACTTGAGTGCTATATTAGTTTTTCAATCGTGCTACATTTTTCAAAATTGCTAAATTCTCTCTCAACAACCATGAAACAAAGGTTTTAGGTGCCCAAATTATGTTTGTACAATGTCCCTTAGTGGAATTATTCTATACAGACAAAATGTTGCAAGTTTACTAAGGAATGTAATGCGTATGACCTAAGAATCTAAATCCAGAATTTTTGTTGTGTGCAGGTTTGACATTTTGAAACAATTAATATTTGTAGCTTACTAAGGGGCTTTTACATATAACTTTAAGATCTCAATGGATAGAGTAAGCATTGTATCACCTTAAAAAACTTGCAAACACATTAAAACCATGTATTGGTTTGGATACAAATGGATGCTAAAAAGTGGTGTATCAAACACACACAACTTCCTACTATTTTAGACACTCTCAATTGAATTTTATTTCATGTGAAACTTGGCAAAATCTTTGACACAGATATGAAATAATTACTTGGAATTTTTCACGAGGCTTAGTGATTTTTTTCTCTAAGCTTATAAGGCGGTTTTCTCAAACCCGAGTTGCAGTCTCATGTAAGTCCTATTTATGGGTGTAATTCCTTATTGTGTCAACATCCAAATTGCAAGGTTACACACTAGGTCACATATTCAAACTCCTCAGGAGGGATTTTGAATATGTCTTTCCTATTGCAAGTAGCATTTTATTTGCATCGTCCGCCAAAAATCCACCAAAAAAGGACACTTAAGTATCCTTTTTTGGTACCAAACTAGTGTTAACCTGGCGAGAGCCATCTTGCTTCTCTCATTGTAGCCAGTTACATCAAAATATTCCTCCATGGCTTCAATCCACTTTTCTACAATTTCACCTAACGGTTCTCCTTCACCCTTGAAGGGACCAGGCTGTGAACTATGAAGAGTTTTACGAACATCCAGGTCGAGCTCTTGTTCATCGAGTTGGGGGTTAACATTTCTACCACGACGACCTCGATCCATGTTCCTATCAATACAAAAATTCTTGTTAAGTCTCTTTATTTATGATTTAATCCGATTTTTGATTCAACTGATTCTGGGGTTCTCTAAATAGGTCGGCTCCCCACAAAATCAAGGGATAAAGATACTCATATAGAACGCATTATCAGTTAAGAATTCATTCAAAATATCTCATTCATATCTTTAACACAATAATGGTCTATTGGACTGAATTTTTTTTCCATCTGACAGTCCTTGGGGGTTTCAATTTTTTTTATTTTTAATTTATCAACCCTTAACTTGATCCACTGGACAAAAGTTAACAATAGCAATCTGCCAGCACAATCCACTAATCTCATAGTGATTGGCTGAAGTCATTAACGTCATTCTAGCTACGAACATTATCACAGGGACTCGTCCCATTCATCCTCATTGTTTTGCGGTTTCGCTCAGCTTATTATATTTCGCTCAACTTATTATATTTCAACCAAATTTCAGGGATCATCATTTTTCAATCAGAATCCAAATCAACTCATTAGTTCTCAACCAGAATTTAAAAATCATATCAATCACATTCGAATTCATCAATTGGATAGCATTAATGCTTATAATTTCAAGTCTTAGATTTACTCCTATATACTGCCAGTAAAGAGCTGCAGTTATACCCTCGGTATATACGCGTAGTCATGGTCCTTGGAATTATAAGGTAAAGACCATCATGTCTAGGCCTCAAGCAAGTCAGGGATTCCATATAGTTGTGGTACTTCCATCTGAAGACCTAATTACAAATTTATGAATTTCAGTTCAAATAACAATTTGTATGAATTTCATCACACAATTCTGATCTTATACTGCTACTTCATAAATTTTTGACATTTTTGGCTTTTTGGTTGATCCTCATTAGTCAATTTTCTCTGATATCCTTGACCCCACTGTGCAACGAATTCTGGGGTGCTAGAAGCGAAAGTAGCACTTCTTGTGCAGGGCAGGGTCCCACACTCGGGGCCTCGCCACCACGGATATCCAAACAAGAGACTAATCCATCGGTTTTTCTAAAACCTAACCCGGAAAAACTTCCTTTGCTCGGAAAGCACGGGCGATTCCACCAGAATAACTTTTCCCTAACGTAGTCAAAAGCCTTAACTAACTGAACTGGTCTGACCGAACTCGTAAGTTCCATAGTCAGATTCAGGGACAGATTGCACTTGGATCATAGAGACCAATGCTTTTTTCCTCATCGAGAGGCACAGCTGTTGATTCTTTTTCCATAGAATAATTTTTGTCCAGGATTTACTTCATCTATCAAACTAGACAGAAATTGAGTCTCGATTTACGGATCCATCAGTCCAGCCTAACCCCATCTAGTCCCATGGGTTAGCCAACCACCCAACCACTGTAGTGATGGGATCCAATTAGGAATTTGGTTAGGTTTTGTCCCGGGTACCAGGGAAAAGAGTTCCCAGGTCCCCTAGCCGGATGTTCATGCAAACATAAAACTAGTCACACCACTTACACACCCAATATGAAATTGCCTTTTTCTCTGCATCAGCTATCTTTAAAATAATCCTTTAATGAAACCATTGTATCACTGATCACAATCTTAAAATCTTTGGTTGAATCCTTATTTCCAATCATTCCTTCATCGGTGTACATATGGCATCATTGGCAACCAGAACGCTCACCACCTGTTCACTTCCTAACTCATAGTACCCAGCAATATAATCACTTAAAAAAAATCAAGATGGAATCTCCATTGAAGATCAGCAAGATCAACCAACAGATCCATATAAAAGAGCCATGGACTCATCCGTTGAGGACCAGCAAGTTCAGTCAACCAGATCCATGCCCGGTTCCAGAAAACAACTCTTACTCCTTGTTCCAATATCTTCCACGACGTATGTGTGGGTATCTTCGGCGACCCAGAGCCCGAGCACCATATGGTCAGTATCCTCTGGGATCCTTTCGCAGTTCACCTAGCGCTTCACTCATAGGCTGCTTCCTTGGTCCCTCATCTAGCGTACCGAAGGCTCACCATTTAACCGAGGCTGGTCAAGACCTCAGCCGACCTTGCTACGCGAGACGTCCTCCATTGACTCTCTGTCAACAGTTGCAACTTTATCAGATAGGTCTTCACGACCACATTCTCAAGATAGTCAAAATGCTTCCCCAGCATTCTTGACATAAAACAGTCATTTACAAACAGTTCACAAATACAGTTTCTATAATGAACTCACTTCTTTCCAGATTGTTCCACATCAATTCATATTACTCAATCCAAATCCACAATCCAAATCCAATTCATATATGTATCCATTCTTGACCAGATACATCATTTTCCATCCCATCACATCAGTTTCATTCACTTCACATAACATCCATTCCTATCTTTCTTAATTTACATTAAATCTCATCACATCCATTTCTCATTATATCTCATTCGTTCAGATCTTATATTATTCATTCACATTCTGATTCACATGACATCTCATCTCATCCATTCGCTCATATCGACTTCATATCCATTCACATTCATATTTACAGTCATTATTCCACATACACATCCACATTCACATCTACATCCATACATCCATTTTCACATCACATCCATACATCCATATCCACATTTCACATTCATACATCCATATCCACATTCCACATTCATACATCCACATCCACATTCACATTCATATCCATACATCCATATCCACATTCCACATTCATACATCCATATCCACATTCCACATTCATACATCCACATCCACATCCACATTCATACATCCACATCCACATCTACATTCATACATCCACATTCACATTCACATCCATACATCCATACATCCACATTCACATTCACATCCATACATCCATATCCACATTCCACATCCTCATTCACATTCACATACATCCACATCCACATTCCATATCTATGTCCATATCCACATTCGCACATCCACATTCACATTCACATTCACATACATCCACATCCATATCTACATCCATACATCCATTTCCACATACATCTTTCCTTTCACATACATCCTTCTTATACATATATCTACATCATTTCTTTCACATAAATATAACTACATCCATTCTTTCACATACATACATCTCCATCTATTCCTCGTTCATTTTCATCTATCTGATTCATTTCACATCCTCATATCTATTTATAGAATACAAGAGAATTCTTATTTTTGATATAAGATTTCTTTACGCATCTATTTATGCATAAATTCCATTTTAAGGAGAATAACACTTTCAAAATAAAAATCAATCTTTTATACATCTTCCTATGCATAAAGTCATTTTAAATGAGAATGACAGTTTTGAATTAAAATTCAATCTTTTATGCATCTTCCTATGCAAAAATCAAAATTGACAAAAATAACTCTTTTGAATTAAAATAAAATTCTTTATGCATCTTTCTAAGCATAAAATCAAAATTGATGAAAATAACTCTTTTGGATTAAAATAAATTCTTTATGCATCTTTCCATGCATAAATCCAATTTAGTAGGAATTACACTTTTAGAATAAAAGAATTTCTCTTATGCATAAAATCCATTTATGATGAAAATCACACTTTTAGTAAAATATATATATATATATCTTTTATGCATATGTTTATGCATATAAATCATTTATGATGAAAATCACACTTTTAATATAAAAATATATCTTTTATGCATAAAAATTATTTATGATGAAAATCACTCTTTTAATATAAAATAATTTCTTTTATGCATCTAATTTATGCATAAAATTATTTATGATGAAAATCACACTTTTAATATAAAAATATATCTTTTATGCATATGTTTATGCATAAAAATCATTTATGATCAAAATCACTCTTTTAATATAAAAGAATTTCTTTTATGCATCTAATTTATGCATAAATTTATGCATAAAAATCAATATGATGAAAGTAACTCTTTTTGTAATAAAAATTATACTTTTATGCATAAAAATCCATAATGAAGAAAGTAACACTTTCATTAAAAAAAATTTATCAATAAGTATCTTTTATAGAATTTAATTCTATTGAAAATCATTCTTTTATAAAAATTAATCAATATGCATCTTTCTATGTATGAATGAAAATGACATTTTTAGAATACTCTAACGATGGGGATTACTCTTTTTTATTAATAAAAGATGAAATTTATTTCACAAATTTTCAGAAAACTTTACCATAACCTCCTTTGTATGGCTGACCATTTTTCAATTTTTAACTTACTAAAATTAATTAGAAGTTCACCAAGATTATTTATATCACTCTAATGTAAACATTTTCTACTTATTTAAGAGAAACATTATGAAAAACTTGATTTCATCCAATAATCAATTTCTAAGATAAAGAATGGTTGGATTTGCTAAAGAAGAGAGGGGAATGCCTTTTTTCAATGAGGCATAACATCATTTTTAATTTAGAGAAGACAAAAATCATAAAAAAACCATAAAAACCATAAAAAGAATAGAAAAGAGAAGAATCTCCAACTTACATAGATAATTTGAGAGCTTTCCTTTGGCTTGATGGTTTGAGGGCTCAACTCTTGTTTGAAACAAGAGTGGCCACCAATCTTTTGGAAGAGGGAAGGTCAAAAACTAATGAATTATGAGTAAAATTCACTGTTTTTGGCACTTGGGAGAGGCAGGGTAACAGTGCAAAACACTATTGAGTTTCAACAAAGGGGAAGGATTCTATTTATAGGAAAAAGTGAGCTTCTAACCAATCAAACTGATTCTAGAATTTTTTGGATCAGTTTGGTCAATTTTTGACCATTTTTAGGTCAGTTTTGCTCACTTTTTGGATCTAGTTGAAACAGGAGAGAGGAGAGATAAAAATATCTCATTATTTGGGAGTTTAAAACTCATTCAAGCATGTGAAATAGGTGCCTCCTTCATGAGGGGATTTCCCCCATATTGAGGTGTCAAAAATGCATCATTTCATCTAAATATCTCTCTTTTTTAACTATTAACCTTGTCCTTAGTCAACTCTTCATCTTATGTGAGTATTTACTCATTTTTGGGAAATTTTTCTTTTATTCTTCTATTTATCTCCTCCCTACATTTGGATGAAAAATTTCAAAAAAATCTTCACCCCCAGGATAATGCCTCTTGAACAGATTATACTTAATTTCTAATGCACCTTCTGAAAATCTTTTTGAACTTCTGTTTTAGGAGAACTTATTTTAATAAGATGAGATATTTTTCTATCTAAAAATATTTAAAAATTAAATTACCACTCTCTAGAAGATTTTCTCTCTCTAGACCAAAACTGGTAGAAACAAGATCTTTTATATTTCTGAAGAGGGATTTGACTACAGGGGAAGATACTGGACATCCTGAGAGGTTGGGGAGGAATCTTACAACTTTCTTCCAGAAGGTTGTTCCCCTGGCTTACTTAATCACCCATGCTATTTCTTTTTTCATTTTTTCACCTGAGCCTTTACACTTGGCTGCCATGCCACTTTTGCCACATCATACACTATCATACGTACACTTCTTACATCTATGCACTATGTTTAGGATGGGAAACGATTCACTCACAATAAAGGGGGACATCCCTACGTGCATGAACCTCAAGAAAACCCCCTATACATTATGCTCATAAGATGATAACACCTCCCTATCCAAGATTATAAGGATACCTTTAAAAATGACTATGTCGCCCCCTTCCTTATAAGGATACCTTTAAAAATGATAACACCCCCCTAAAGGATACCTTTAAAAATGATTGTCACCCCCTTCCTTATATCAATGTTTTTTCTTTAGCATTTACACACCCCCTCTCCTTAGATTAAAGTATGTTACTTTTAACCTTATTGAGCGAACATAAGTACTTCATGCATGCTACCAAGAAATAGATGTTAAGTACTAGGAAATCATCACTATAAATCACCACAACCTACTTGAATCATTGTTGAAGCATGTTGTGATCATTTCATGATATCATTAGATCATTACCATATGTGCACCATGAAAGTAAGTACTACCAAGGCCCCCTCCCCCTAACTTAAATAGTAATTCACCTAAATACATGGTCTTACCCCTACCTTATAAGCTTATGCCTCATTTTTAAAAAAATCCTCTTGTACACTCACGTGATATCATAAATTTTCTAAGAGTAAATCCCCCAGGGTATAAAAGCTAGTTGGCCTGCTAAAGGTTATGCTCAGACCTACGACATTGATTATGAGGATACATTTAGCCCTATCGCCAAGATAGCAACCATGAAAGAATAATTGTAGTAGCTGCATTGAAAGGTTGGATCTCACATCAAATGGATTTAAATAATGCATTCTTGCATGGTGAGTTACAAGAAGAAGTGTATTTGGACTAGCCACCTAATTATGAGGATTTGAGTCACCCAAATTATATGTGTAGACTATGTAAAGCTTTGTATGGTCTGAAATCAACATTAAGAGCATGGCATGAAAAAATCATAGAGTATCTTGTCACCATTTTCTTTCATGTGATCATTGACTCTATATGTGAAAGAGTGATGGGATTGTCGTCATTACCATTTATGTGGAGGACTTGATTGTTGGGGGTGTGACAATGAGCAAGAAGTTGATCATGTCAAGGGTCTCCTCAAGAAGAAGTATACGTAAGGGATTTGAATGAGCTAAGATACTTTCTTGGCATTGAGGTCATTAGGACGCCTGAGGGCATATGGTTATCACATAATGACAATATGCATACTCAGTTACACAATGACAGTATGCATTGGACATGTCCAAATATGGTATGGTGGCTGGCTAAGTCCATTTCTATACCAATGGACAAGAATGGCAAGCTGAGTGCAAATACAGGTGCTACCACCATGAAGCACATTAAGGTACAATATCACTTTGTGCATGACTTAATCTTAGATGTGGAGAGATTGAGCTATGTGTACTATGTCAAAAAATGGAGAATTGTGCATGACCTAATCTTAGATGTGGAGAGGTTAAGCCAAATTGTTCAAATAGTGAGAGAGATCTACTCTCTTGCTATGTGGCATTTTCATCGACTCAAGATCATATCAAAGATGTAGTTCACCTACATGACATTAGGGGGTATTGAAAATCAATGCTCATCACTAACGTGTGGGTGATGAGTTGCTATATTGTTAAGCCCTCTTGTATGAGGAGTAATCGTTATATTCAACACCCTTGTCAACAACCAAGCACGTACCATCGATCCATCTTTTAGACACTCAGTGCATGTGCGGATGGGGGATGGTTAGGAGACAACTTATATAGACTTAGCCAAGTAGGATGCATGAAAATGTGGGTCAATGGGCTGCACTCTAGGGTAAAGTAATATCTTCCCAGGACATCAAGTCCTTGGGTTATAGAGTTGGTTCATGTACCCATGTACTCATGTATCCATGTCTTCATGTATCCATGTATCCATGTACTCATGTATCCATATCCCCATGTACCTAATTGAGGTATGGTCGATCAAGTATAGTGGCTGATTCATGTATCCATGAACCCATGTTGGGTTATGGTGGTTGGTTCATGTAGCCATGTAGCCAATTAGGGTATGGTGGTTGATCCCAATTTGTTGTTCTAATAGTAGTTGACTAGTACATTTTCACCACCATGAGACTCTATATAGTCTAATGGTTGCATATCTTATGTGCAATACATCCTGTGTCTAGAGTCTATGGTGGTTGATCCTAATTTTTTGTTCTAATAGTAGTTGACTAGTACATTTTCACCACACCAGGAGACTCTATATAGTCTAATGGTTGCATATCTTATGTGCAATACATCTTGTGTCTAGAGTCTATCTCTCGTCTATCTACATCACCATCAAAGCTCCTTACTAAAGCACACCCGTGTATCTGTATTTAAAAGATTAGGAGAGGAGAGAGAGATTGAGCTCTTGTGCAAGCACACACACACTAAGAAATGATCATCATGGCACTTCTCAAAATGAGAAGATTAAAGCAAGGATTATAGAGCTAGAGAAACAATTGGCCCGAAAGCAAGAGCTGTAAATCAGTGATGAGCAAGATGAGAGAGTGAAGTAGTTCATGGAGCACACTTCATAATTAGCCTCTCTAGGAGTAATTTTGAGGTTCCCTCCCCAAACTTTCACCTTTTTCTTTAATCTATTATAGTATGGTTACATATATATAAGTGATGATCTAACAAGGGGACATAGGAGTAATTCAACATCATTCAGATAGGAATGCAACCCTACAATAATTATGTCAATTTTTACATATATATAAGTGATGATCTAACAAGGGGACATAGTAATTCAACATCATTCAGATAGGAATGCAACCCTACAATAATTATGTCAATTTTTCATCACAATATTTATCTTAATGATAGCCATGTACATTATTCCTTACATTTTATTATAATTAACTTAGATTCTGGTGTAGAGTACTCATGAACTCCACCATATTAGTGAGAGGGAAGAAATGGTAGAATTATTTATGCCACTTACACCCATCATTTTTGAATTTTTTCTTAGTTTAGATATAATGTGGTTAGACTCCTATGATACTCATAAATAACTAATATTACATGAGAGCATTACAATAAGTATAGCTATTTTTCATAATAATATTTATCTTATTAAATATACAACCAACCCAATTTTACTTAACTCTTGGTGTCGAGTACTCATGAACTCCACCATATAAGATGAGAGGGAAGAAATGTTAAAAGTATTTATGATGCCACCTACACCCACCATTTTTTTTAATCACTAAAAAAAAAGGATTCACATATAAGGTTGGCTCAAAGCCTATGATAAATTTCTAGAGTCACTCCTTGTGTTTGCAGTGTATGATTTCACTATTGAACATATAGAATGTCACTCCAATAACACTTGCAAATATTACAAATATAGATATTTTCATCAAGAAAACAAAACCACCACCACCACCACCCACTCATTTAAAGGAAGATAGAGAGGGTGATAACCCTTATAATTATAATTATACTTGTCCACTTAATCATCACCCTCTCACCACTAATCATATCCCTTCCCATCAATCCCCCCTAAGTGAAGTCACATCTACTAATTTAACATCTTCTTCTTCTTTTTAATTTTATTTTCACATTGAGATTCTCACCCCTGAGGAATTATTCATGATGACGCCAACATGATGTAAATCTACCATCCCCTGCTACATTTGAAAGTGGATTATATACACAAAGATGTCTTGGAAGATCTTACTATTATAGATCATAAAGATATGATTAGAGTGGGAAATCCAATTTTGAGGCCAAAATTATTCTTTAAAGTACTGATTTTAATCATGCCTTTCGATCCCACATAACAAGGATCTACCTATAGGCATACAATGCAACACCCCAAAAAGTACCCTACATGATGCCATATCCTATCAGGGCACCATTGTTAGAGTGGAAAGAGCTTATGCTAGTGGGAAAGGGAAGGCACTTTATTGGAGAATGTAACAATACAAAGTTGGCCAACCTATAGTTGCATGACTTATTGGAAATCAAAATGGTTACATTTATGATAGCATAAAATCTACTGTCGCACGTTCATTCCCCGAATGAATCTGGCCATCAGTTGCTCTTCATCCAATTGTGTGGAATATTTAAGGAGAAGGGCAAAAGCCTGATGGTACTCTTCAATTGACCGGCTTTCCTGCTTTAGTTCCAAGAACTCATTCATCTTAATTTCAAGAAAGCCTAGGGGACAAAACCTCTTTCTGAGGTAAGCCTTGAGATCGGTCCAGGTTTGGGTATTTCGGTCGAGACGGTTTGTCTCGCAGTGGTTTCTCCATGCCACTCTGGCTGTCTCCACTATCTTCAGCCTTGCAAGAGCCATTTTGCTCTTCTCATTGTACCCGGTGACATCGAAGTATTCTTCCATTGATTCGATCCACTCCTCCACAGCCTCGCCCAAGTTTTCCCCTTCACCTTTGAAAGGTCCAGGCTACGAACTATGAAGAGTTTCCAGGTCGATCTCTTCTTCATCGAGTTGGGGGTTAACATTTCTACTACGACGACCTCGATCCATGTTCCTATCAATACGAAAATTCTTGTTAAGTCTCTTTATTTATGATTCAATCCGAATTTTGATTCAACTGATTCCGGGTTCTCTAAATAGGTCGGCTCCCCACAGAATCAAGAGATAAAGATACTCATATAGAATGCATTATCAGTTAATAATTCATTCAGAATATCTCATTCATATCTTTAACACAGTAATGGTCCATTAGACTAAATTTTTCCATCTGAACAGTCCTCCATGGGGATTTAAATTTTTTAGATTTTTATCATCCCTTAACTTGATCCACTCATCAAAAGATAACAGTAGTAATCTAGCAGCACAATCCACTAATCTAATAGTGATTGGCTGAAGTCATTAACTTCATTCTAGCTACGAACATTATCATAGGGACTCGTCCCATTCATCTTCATTGCGGTTTCGCTTAGCTTATTACATTTCAACCAATTTTCAGGGATCATCATTTTTCAATCAGAATCCAAATCAACTATTCAGTTCTCAACCAAAATTTAAAAATCATATCAACCACATTCGAATTCATCAACTTAGCATTAATGCTTATAATTTCAAGTCTTAGATTTACTCGTATATACAGCCAGTAAAGAGCTGCAGTTATACCCTCGGTATATACGGGTAGTCACGGTCCTTGGAATTATAAGGTAAATACTATCATGTCTAGGCCTCAAGCAAGTTAGGGATTCCATACAATTGCGGTACTTCCACTTGAAGACCGAATTACGAAATTATGAATTTCATTTTGAATATCAAATTGTATGAATTTTTTATCACACAATTACAACCTTTTTGTGCTTCTTGATAAATTTTTGACATATTTGGCTTCTTGGTTGATCCTCATTATCCCAATAGCTCTGATACCAACTGTAAGATCCTTGTCCCTACCGCGCAACGGATTCGGGGTGCTAGCAGCAGAAGTAGCACATCTTGCGTGGGGCAGGGTCCCACACTCGGGGTCTCACCCACGGATATCCGGATAGGTGACTAATTTCTCAATTCTTCCAAACCGAACTTGGAAAAACTTCTCTTGCCCGGAAAGCACGGGCGATTCCACCAGGATAGCTTTTCCCTAACGCAATCAAAAGCCTTACTTAACTGAACTGATCTGACCGAACTCCTAAGTTCCATAGTCAGATTCAAGGGACAGATTGCACTTGGATCATAGAGACCAACGCTTTTTTCCTCATCGAGAGGCACGGCCGTTGATCCTTTTTCCATAGAACAATTTTTGTCCGGGATTTACTTCATCTCTATCGAACTAAATAAAAATTGAGTCTCGATTTACGGATCCATCAATCTAGCCCAGTCCCATGGGTTAGCCAACCGCCCAACCACTGTAGTGATGGGATCCAATTAGGAATTTGGTTAGGTTTTGTCCCGGGTACCAAGGAAAAGAGTTCCTAGGCCCCCTAGCAGGAAGTTCATGCAAACATAAAACTAGTCACACCACTTACGCACCCAATACAAAATTTTCTTTTTCTCAGCATCAGCTAACTTTAAAACAATCCTTTAATGAAACCATTATATCATTGATCACTATCCTCAAAATCTCTAGTTGAATCCATATTTCTAATCATTCATTCATCGGTGTACTTATGGCATCATTGGCAACCAGAACGCTCACCACCTGTTCGCTCAGGGGCCTTTTCGATAGTTCCTAGCTCATAGTAACCCGTAATATATTCACATAACAAAATGGAATCTCCGTGGAAGATCACCAAGATCAACCAACAGATCCATATAAAAGAGCCATGGACTCATCCGTTGAGGACCAACAAGGTCAATCAACCAGATCCATGCCCGATTTCAGAAAACAACTCTTACTCCTTATTCCAATATCTTCCACGACACACGTGTGGGTATCTTCGACGACCCAGAGCCCGAGCACCATATGGTTAGCACTCTCTAGGATCCTTCGCAGGTCACCTAGCGCTTCACTCATAGGCCGCTTCCTTGGTCCCTCATCCACTGTACCGGAAGCTCACCATAAATTGAACCTTCGCAGGTCACCTAGCGCTTCACTCATAGGCCGCTTCCTTGGTCCCTCATCCACTGTACCGGAAGCTCACCATAAATTGAACCGAGGCTGGTCAAGACCTCGGCCGACCTTGCTACTACGGGAGACGTCCTCCATTGACTCTCCGTCAGCTGTTGCAACTTTATCAGGTAGGTCTCTACGACCACATACTCAAGATAGTCAAAATGCTTCCCCATTATCTTTGATATAAAACAGTCATTTGCAAACAGTTTACAAATACAGTTTCTATATTGAACTCTCGTCATTCCACATTATTCCATATCAATCCATATTACTTAATCGAATTCCAAATCATATGTGTATCCATTCTTGACCAGATACATCATTTTCCATCCCATCACATCGGATTCATTCACTTCACATAACATCCATTCCTATCTTTCTTAATTTACATTACGTCTCATCACATCCATTTCTCATTATATCTCATTCGTTCAGATCTTATATTATTCATTCACATTCTGATGATTCACATGACATCTCATCTCATCCATTCACTCATCTCAACTTCATATCCATTCACATTCATAATTGCGTTCATTATTCCACACACACATCCACATTCACATCTACATTTATACATCCATTTTCACATCCACATTCATACATCCACATCCAAATCCACATTCATACATCCACATCCACATCTACATTCATACATCCGCATTCACATTCACATCCATACATCCATATCCACATTCCACATCCTCATTCACATTCACATACATCCACATCCACATTCCATATCTACATCCATATTCCCATTCACACATCCACATTCATATTCCATATCTACATCCATATCCCCATTCACACATCCACATTCACATTCACATACATCCACATTCACATTCACATCCAGACATCCATATCCACATTCCACATCCATATCCACATTCCACATCCTTATTCACATTTACATACATCCACATCCACATTCCATATCTACATCCATATCTCCATTCACACATCCACATCATTTCTTTCACATACATATAACTACATCTATTCTTTCACATACATACATCTCCATCTATTCCTCGTTCATTTTCATCTAATTGATTCGTTTCACATCCTCATATCTTTTTATAGAATACAAGAGAATTCTTATTTTCGATATAAGATTTCTTTACGCATTTATTTATGCATAAATTCCATTTTAAGGAGACTAACACTTTCGAAATAAAAATCAATCTTTTATGTATCTTCTTATGCATAAATTCATTTTAAATGAGAATGACACTTTTGAATAGAAAATCAAATCTTTAATGCATCTTCCTTTATGCATAAAATCAAAATTGATGAAAATAACTCTTTTGAACTAAAAATAGATTTCTTTATGCATCTTTCCATGCATAAATCCAATTTAGTAGGAATTACACTTTAGAATAAAAGAATTTTTCTTATGCATCCTATTTATGCATAAAATCATTTATGATGAAAATCACTCTTTTAATATAAAAAAATATCTTTTATGCATATGATTATGCATACAATCATTTATGATGAAAAACATTCTTTTAATACAAAAGAATTTCTTTTATGCATCTAATTTATGCATAAAATCATTTATGATGAAGGTAACACTTTTATAAAAAATAAATCTTTTATGCATACCTCTTTGCATAAAAATCAAATATGATAAAAGTAACACTTTTATAATAAAATAATAATCTTTTATGCATTCCTCTATGCATGAAAATCAATTATGATAAAAGTAATACATTTATAATAAAATAATAATCTTTTATGCATACCTCTATGCATGAAAATCAAATATGATAAAAGTAACACTTTTACAATAAAATAATAATCTTTTATGCATACCTCTATGCATGAAAATCAAATATGATAAAAGTAACACTTTTACAATAAAATAATAATCTTTTATGCATACCTCTATGCATGAAAATCAAATATGATAAAAGTAACACTTTTATAATAAAATAATAATCTTTTATGCATACCTCTATGCATGAAAATCAAATATGATAAAAGTAACACTTTTACAATAAAATAATAATCTTTTATGCATACCTCTATGCATGAAAATCAAATATGATAAAAGTAACACTTTTATAATAAAATAATAATCTTTTATGCATTCCTCTATGCATGAAAATCAATTATGATAAAAGTAATACATTTATAATAAAACTAAATTTCTTTTATACAAATAATCAAAATGCATCTTCTATGCATGAAAATGACACTTTTAGAGTATAGAATTGATAGGAATTACTCTTTTAGCATAATAAAAGATAATTCTTATTTTCAAAAATTTCACCATAGCCTCCTTTGTATGGCTGATCATTTTTTAATTTTTTCTACTTAATTTTGTCTTAAAAATTAACTCTAATTGATTTAGAGTAATCTATACTAATCAAAATTCACTTATAAAAGAGAAAACGTTATAAAAAGTTTAATTCCAATAATTTTCACTTAACTAGGATGATAAAGAAGGGTTGATTCTAAGAAGAGAGAGGGGAAAAGCCTTTCGATCAAGGCATAACATCCATTTATCACTTTAAACAATCATAAACATTAGAAAAACATAAAATCAATAAAGAAAAATGGCCACCAATCTTTGGAAGAGAGAAATGTCAAAAACTAGTGAATTATTAATAAATTCACAGTTCTTGGCTTGGGAGGAGAAGAGTAACAGTGCATAAAACACTATTAAGTTTCAACAAAGGGGAGGGCTTCTATTTATAGGAAAAAGTGAGCCTCTAACCAAGCCAACTGATTTTAGAATTTTCCAGATCAGTTTGGTCAATTTTTGACCATTTTTGGGTCAATTTTGGTCACTTTTTGGATCTAGTTGAAACAGGAGAGAGGAGAGATGAAAATATCTCATTATTTGGGAGTTTAAAACTCATTAAAGCATGTGAAATAGGCGCCCTCTTCATGAGGGGAATTCCCCCATGTAGAGGTGTCAAAAATGCATCATTTCACCTAAATATCTCTCTTTTTTAACTGTTAACCTTGTCCTTAGTCAACTCTTCATCTTATGTGAGTATTTACTTATTTTTGGGAGATTTTTCTTTTATTTCTTCATTTATCTCCTCCCTACATTTGGATGAATCTTATTGGTCCATAGGAACCTTAATTTAAAATTTTAAAAAAATCTTCACCCCCAGGATAATGCCTCTTGAACAGATTATACTTAATTTCTAATGCACCTTCTGAAAATATTTTTGAGCTTCTATTTCAAGGAAACTTATTTTAATAAGATGAGGTATTTTTCTATCCCAAAATATTTAAAATCTGAATATTCTCTTTCTAAAATATTTTCTCTCTCTAGGCCAAAACAGGTAGAAACAAGATCTTTTATATTTTTGAAGAGGGGAATGAATTACAGGGGAAGATACTGGACATCATGAGGGCTGGGGGGAGGAATCTTACAGTGTGTGTGTGTGTGTGTGTGTGTGTGTGTGTGTGTGTGTGTGTATGTGTGTGTGTTCTCTCTCTCGTCCCCCGAATCTTTTCATCATGAGCCATGTAATAAATTTTTAGAGAAAATAAAAGAAATCTTTTCTTGTTAGGTAATCATTGCCAAAGTTTGAAATTTAAAAAAAACTATTGTTTCATAAAAAACATGAGGCACATGCATCAAGCTCATAATGTTGTACCCAAAATGGAGCCTTTAGATAACGATGTTAAAGAAGTGCTCCATAGACCTAAGCCAAGACCCATGAAAGGTCTTCAAAGGCATTAACCTTGAGGAGGTAGTGTTGACCTAGATAGACTCTATGGATGAGTATTTTGATATCATAGGGTATAATAATAGGAGTAGGATGGTTGCCAAAGGTTAAAGATTATTAGTGTAGCTAGAAGTAGTTGGAGGAAATATCTTGAATCCAGCCATCTTAATCAAGACTAGCTAGGTGGTAGGAAATGAAGAAGTAACTTTCATCATAGATTTTGTCCCCATGGGCTCTAAGAAGAAAATATTAATGAGTTCTTAGAGTTATCCCAAGGTGGTAAACCTATCAAGGCATATCATCACTAGTCTTATATTCAAGCCTTGTGAGATATGATTCAAAAATGGTGGATGATGAGACTCTTCTCTATTAGTTTGGGTAAATTGGTGAAAAATGAAAAAACCTTATCTATAGCTAAAGTAGTCACATAATGGTTGAGGATTTTTCACAAGCCTTTCCCAAAGAGACGGCCCAGAAAAAGTCCTTATTGCCTCCTCTCTTGAGGAGGACTCCTTCAAGTTTTGGTATGCCCAAGTGTCTGAAGCTAGTGGACCTAGAGGTCAGGACTCTTTCTCTTACTCTTTCGATTTAATGACAATAGATGTGTAGTTCCAACTTAGAAAAGAGCATAAGTGCTTTAAATGCCAAGCAACTAGGAAATTTCATGAATGATTACCCCAATGCTCTAGTTTCTTTCACATATCTAGTTCTCTATGCTCTGGGATTTTGTTTCCTGCGGTCTCAGCCCAAAGTAATCAGGGACATCTCTTATTTCTAGAGGCCTATAGTATCAACCCAGAGTAATCAAGGACCTCTCTCTTAGAATTGGAGAAATCAAAGAAGGCAGTCAGTCTCTTCCAATACCGTGAGACCAAAAAGGAGAAGAAGAGAGAGGCAAAATCCATGCCGGTTGAGCAGCACTAGGCTAGATTCAACACTTCTCATGTCCCTCCAATTTTTCCAAGGTAAATATTTTAAGCTTTTTGTTGATTCAAACACTCATTATTGTATTTTTCTAGCATAAGTTAGTAATCGACCAAAAGCAGTGTAAACCAATGTAAGTGGAATTGGCATGGAAAAGTCCTTTTCATGCACCATGAGACATATGTTATTCAGTTTTCCTTAGATGGGAACCCAAGCAATTAATGTAAGATTCACTCTCAAATACAAGGATAAGAAGGAAACCCACATCTTATGAGTCTAAAAAATTAATACTTGATGTCCATGATCTTGAGTTTCTTGTTTCATTACGACATGCTCTGCTGAAGCTTTGGCAACACTACCACAAAAGTTTACCTTGGTTACAAATTATAAGAGTTTAACGTGGATTTTCACCTAGAATGATTTTAACATGAGGAAAAAAAGGCACAGATGTAGATGTTTTAAGTGTTTGATTTTGATGTTAAATATAGATTAGACAAGTGAACACCTCCTGAGACACTGAACTCATCCACAAAGACCCTCATAAATTTTCTTTAGCCCAAAATTCTTTACATTGTAAATTTCTTTATCCACCACAAAGACCCTCATAAATTTTCTTTAGTCCAAAAGTCATTACATTGGAGGCAAACACCTCCCACTCTGTGACAAAGGTTGTCTTTTCTTTATCCTCCGGTCCATCCTTATTGATTGTATTCATTAAGTTTTTCCAAGAATGAATACATCTCATGGACACCGACGACTACATCCAGCAGAGCAGTGAGACTGTAAACGGAAGTGGAAAAGGATCTGTGGCCACATTCAATTTTGGATAATCCAAGCATACCCTCAATTTGCCATTCTTTTTGGAAACAATGACAATTGGAGACACCCAATTAGCTCTATCAAATTGAATAAATGAAACTAACTTTGAGAAATTTTTTAATTTCTCCTTTCACTTGGTGGGTATAATTCGGATTCATCCGGTACCTCTATTGTAGTTGGATAAGAACTGCACCTTCTTTGAGATAAATTATGCAGTTGTTGAAAGATCCCTGCCCCCACGCAACGAATTCCGGGTGCTAGCACAGTGGAAGAAGCACTTCTTGTGCAGGGCAGAACCTCTCACTCAGGGGCCTTGCCCACGGATATCTAGACAAGAGGTTAATCCCTCGATTCTTCCAAAACCGAACCCAGAAAAACTTTCCTCGCCCAACAGACATATGTGATTCCTCTAGGATATTTTAATTCTAACATAGTCAAGAGCCTTAACTAACCAAACTGATCCAACTGAACCCATAAGTCACATGGTTAGATCAAGGAAGAGACTTGCACTTGGATCATAGAGACCAATGCTTTTTTCCTCATCAAGAGGCACAACCGTTGATTCTTTTCCATAGAACAAAGACTATCCAGGATTTACTTCATCTATCGTAACATAACAGAATTGAGTCTCATTTTAGGGATCCATCAGTCCAGCCTAACCCCATCCAATCCCATGGGTTAGCCAAGGATCCATTTAGAAATTTGGTTATGTTTTTCCTTGGGTACCATGGAAAAGAGTTCCCAGGCCCCCTAGCCAGCGCTTCAAGCAAACTTCAAGATAGTCACACCAGTTACACACCCAATATGAAATTACCTGTTTCACAAATTCAGTTGTCTTTAAAACAATATTTTAGTGAAACCATAGTATCACTGATCATAATCCTCCAAAATATCCAATTTGAATTCTAATTTCCAATCATTCCTTCATCGGTGTACCTATGGCATCATTGGCAAAAGCAGAACGCTCACCACTTGTTCACTCAAGGGCCTTTTCAATAGTTCCTAGCTCACCACCTGTTCACTCAAGGGCCTTTTCAATAGTTCCTAGCTCACTACCTGCTCACTCAAGGGCCTTTTCAATAGTTCCTAGCTCATAGTACCCGAAAATATAATCACATAAGAAAATCTAGATGGACTCTCCATTGAAGATCACCAAGATCAACCAACAGATCCATATAAATTCCATTTTTCTTCCTCGATGCACGAGTGGGTATCTTCGGCGACCAAGAGCCCAAGCACCGTATGGTCAGCACCCTCTAGGATCCTTCGCATGTCACCTAGCACTTCACTCATAGGCTACTTCCTTGGTCCCTCATCCACCGTACCGGAAGCTCACCATTTAAATCGAACCGAGGCTGGTCAAGACCTCGGCCGACCTTGCTACGTGAAACGTCCTCCGTTGACTCTCCGTCTCAGCTATTGCAACTTTATCACTTAGGTCTCCACGACCTCATTCACAAGATGGTCAAAATGCTTCCCCAGCATTCTTGACAGAAAAAAGTCATTTAAAAACAGGCCATAAATATAGTTTCTAACAAACTCTCATCTTTCCACATTGTTCCACATCATTTCTTGTTATTCCACATTCTTCTAAATCAATTCACTTTGCTTATTCCACATCCAATCGTATCTATTCCCATCATCCTTCATCCATTCTCATCCAATCATATCATATTACATCTCATCACATCTATCCACATCACATTACATTCATCCTCATCACATCGCATCACATCTAATTACATCTATTCAGATCCTCATCACATCACATCACATCTATTCGCATCACATCTCATCCATTCACATCTACCCATATCCACATCTCATCCATTCCCATCTACCTATATCCACATTTATCCACCTTACATCTCATCCATCCATTCACATTACATCACATACATTCAGATATCATCATATCACATTCACATCCATTCACATCTCATTGCATCCATTCAGATATCATCACATCACATTTACATCTCATCGCATCCATTCACATTCATTGCATCACATCACATACATTCCATCCACATTACATCACGTCCACATCTATCCACATCACATCTCATTAATTCCATCCACATTACATCACATCCACATCTATCCATATCTCATCACATTCATTCCATCCACATTACATCACATCCACATCTATCCATATCTCATCACATCCATTCACATCTCAACTCATTCATCACATCCATCCATTCATTCACATGCACATCTATCCTCATCCATCCATTCATTCACATGCACATCTATCCACATCCTTCCATTCATTCACATGCACATCTCTCCACATCCATCCATTCATTCATTCACATGCACATCTCTCCACATTCTTCCATTCATTCACATTCATAGTTATCCACATCCTTCCATTCATTCACATTCATAGCTCTCCACATCCTTCCATTCATTCACATTCATAGTTATCCACATCCATCCATTCATTCACATTCACATCTATCCACATCCATCCATTCATTCACATGCACATCTATCCACATCCATCCATTCATTCACATGCACATCTCATCACCTCTGTTGCCTTCCCTCGTCCATGCATACCACCTTTGAGAACATGATTGACACCAATTTTTGGAGATCCTTGTACTTCCTAAGATGCACCTTACGTGTCTTCTAGATAAGGAAACTTTTCTATAAAGAATATCTAGGACAACAAGCCATGTGGTTACAGTAGATTTCAATAAGACAAAAGTTGGAACAAGTAGGGGGGATGTTAATCCCATTTTGGGTTAACTTAGCATCTCTCCATTACATGCGAGAGAGAGCACAATAAGGGTCATGAAATGGCACTCTAAGTGTTGTAATTATGAGAATAGGGTGCCACAAAAGCACCCAGTTCATCTTTCATTAAGTTTTTAGCACCTAACTGTGAATAAGGGCCATATTTATAAATAACATTATTCTCATAATACAAGGCACAATCCCCCTTTTTGCCAGTTAAGTCTAGTCTTATCTCCTTTCTCTCTTTCTTATCTATGTTGTGTGTGTGTGTGTGTGTGTGTGTGTGTGTGTGTGTGTGTGTGTGTGTGTGTGTGTGTGTGTGTGAGAGAGAGAGAGAGAGAGAGAGAGAGAGAGAGAGTTAAGAGAGGAGAGAGAGCTACATTCTTGGTGCATATTCCTTTCTTGCTTGTATTCTTGAGTGTGAGTAGAGAAGAATGTCCTTGTACCATGAATGGCAACCTCATAGAGACAACTTGAGGAGGAGGCAAGAGAGTGGTGCTAGCTACCACTAGCAAAGCTTGGAGTCTACCAAGATATGAGATTCGACACCCGTAAGTTCCCCACCACAAGTTAAGGTGAGAATTGTCCATTCCACTAGGAGAGGGATGGCGTAGCCTGTAAACAGGGAGTACACAAGCTCCAACCCTCCATCCATAATTAGGTAACGCATATAATGATATTGTATCTCAAATTGCTTTGTGCAAGCATGAAACATGGTGATAGCATACAACTCTGATTGTTGCTTCCTTTTGAGTAACACCCATGTCTCCTAAGATCCTCCTCAACCAGATTGCTTTACATAAGGCAAAGCATTCTACCATGCTTCCATGTCACTATAGACTACTTGTTTATCTAGGATGTAATTTTAGGCCAATAATAAAACAATAATAACCAAAAACAGATTTCTTGCTATCACAATCTCTTGCCTAATTTGAGTCACAAAATTCAGTCAAGGAATTGCTCAATTTGTAGGTGATGCCATACCCAATGGTACCTTTGATGTATTTTAACACTTGCATTCATGGCTTTCAATGACTCTCTTGGGACTGATTTAAGAATCTACTAAGGACACCACTGCTAAGGACACAACTGCTAAGTTGATATGTGAGGATGTGTATTGCATAGGAAGATCAAATCCCCATTGCTGCTAAGGACACAACTACTAAGTTGATATGTCAGGCCATGAATTGCATACGAAGATCAAACTCCCCACCAACTTCATATACTCCTTCATATCCACCAATGGAGAAGCATCTTCAACAAAAAGCTTTGCATCAACCTCCATGAGTGTAACCAATGACTTTCACTCAACCATGCCAAATAACTTTAGAGTTTCTCCTGCATACTTTTGATGAGAAATGAAGATTCTTTTTAACTCTTACCAGACCTCTATCCCCAAACACAAATGCATATGCTTAAGGTTTGTCATATCAAACTCTTAACTCAACATCTCTTGTGTCTGTTGAATCTTCTCTTCATGGTTTTCCCCATCATAATGAGGGTGTCCACAATGATCATGCACCTACCGTGCTTAGAGAAAATATACAAATTTGCATCTAATAAAAATTTAGAAAGACCAATACTTATAAAGAAATCACGTATCCATGGGTACCATGCCCGAGGAGCTTGTTTCATCCCCGTACAATGACTTATAACCAAAAATAATGGCTAAAAGAGAAGTAAAGAAAGGTTATGGGACTTAAGATAACTTTAGGGTGTGACCTTAGAAGGTCCTTAAGTATGACCGAAGGTCTAGATTGAAGATCATATAGAATAGAATTCTTTTATTCTTGAAAATTCTAGATTTATGACTATAAGATCCTTAGAGACCATAAGCATCAAAGTGGTGAATTTCAAATAAGAAAGACTGTGTAGATGACCTTAGAAAGACCCCATTGTACTTGAAAACTCTAGCTCAAAGTTGTGATGGATGCCCACATGGTTAAGGGGTTGTAATCTCTCCTAAGGAAAACTCATGAAATCCTAAGAACGATGAGTAAAGAAGTTATCTTGAGAAGACCATGCCATGAAATATGTGGTTGGAGGAATTCAACTTACTCGGATTAACTAGAGAGCTATAATGTCTGGTCAAAGTTGTGATGGTTTATAGTACTTCGGATGTGTACATATTACTTGAAATCATGTTTTACTACATGGACACACTATATTCTTATGATGTATATGTGTTGTTTATTTGTGGAAGCTTACGAAGATACCCCTATGAAGGTACGACACAAGTTCATGGATGGTCGTGTGGATGTCATCCACATGGTTCATACTAAGGGAGTTATATGATACCTTGACCCTTCTTGATCGAACGTGGGTCTACTCCTAGCACGATTGGTCTAATGAACAAGGAAGCAGCTCCAAATTGATTCAGGCAAGGTGGTTCCTATGGATAAGTATATGCATTAGTACTAGACACATGAGGGTGGGAGCTTATGGGACTCATGATAGAGCCAGTAGAAGTGCCTCCTTAGATAGTGCGATTTCATGACTATAGTGGATGTGAGACATAGGTGGGCTCCTCCATGCACACATTGAGGTCCCCAGGAGTGATTGGGCTCAGCAATGTGTGCCGCTTGTTTAAGGATTATGGTGATGGTGCGAGGATATATGTGATGATAACGTGAACTGATGTGCTACCCTATGACATGTGATTGTGATTATTTCTACTTATACCAAAATTCTATCAAATTATTTATTGGTCAATGCTTGATAAATAATTTGATAGATAATGTGAAAGAGATTTCTCCTTGTACCAAAATTCTATCAAATTATTTATTGGACAATGCTTGATTATCTCAAGTAATAGTTGAATAATAATTATGATCATATGGGTTTTGATTTTAGAGAAACTCATGAATCAACAATATAATATGTAAAGTTAGAATCACATAAAACCTTTAAATCTTCAAGAAGTATCTAAAAGTAAACATCATGATTGATATTATGGAGGCTACATATATGATTACATATACTTTTAATAGGTTTTAGAAATAAATATAGTGTTTGAGAAACACAAGACTCAATATAAAAAGTAAGTTAACTGATTCCATATTTTTTAAGTATGAAAAAAGTAGATCGTGCCCTTTATAAGTTAACTGATTCCATATTTTTTAAGTATGAAAAAAGTAGGTGGTTCCCTTTATAAGTCATATACCTAGTGTCTTTTTGTATTGAATTAGCAACATAGGGGTGTTGATGATGGCACAATAGTAAGGCAGAGAAATAGTCAAGTCATGTAATACTAAGTCACAATAGTAAGTCGAGAATCTCAGAATACACCAAACCAATAGTAATTCGAGAATCTCACAATGCACCAAACCTACAGAACTATACCCCAACCTTCTGGCTCTATCTCTCTCTCTCTCTCTCTCTCTCTCTCTCTCTCTCTCTCTCTCTCTCTCTCTCTCTCTCTCTATATATATATATATATATATATATATATATATATATATATATATATGTATGTATATATGTATATGTATATGTATATATGTATATGTATATGTATATATGTATATATATATATATATATATATATATGCATATATAAGTATAAAGCCCCTTACCTTATATAACTTACATCACCTTTAGGCTTTTCCCATCAGAATAACATAGCCACCCAAAGAATTGTTCAATGTTCTATGCTTGGCTTGCTACTATTTCTCATCAAAGAACTGAGGTTTACTTAAATCTACTTTAATTTTATATTGATATATGCATATTAATGAATGAAGGCCTTTGACTATAGTTAAGAGCCAAAAAGAACAAACTAATACATATATAAACTCGCATATTCCTACATAAGGAATCTAACTCTAAAAATTAATTATAGCCAGATCTACATAGGCACAATTAACATTATCAACAATGCTGAGCATGAAGAACATGAGAGATTTCTTGAAACATCTATAGAGCATCATATTATTAATGGCTTCTTTTAGTGGCTAATTTAATGCATATTTTCTAGCTCAAAGCATCATAAATACCACTTATAGACATGCATATTTGCAATGTAAGAGGTTGTGTGTTTGATCCCCACTTAAGAACAAAAAGAACAAACTAATAGCTATATAAAGTTGCATATGCCTACATAAAGATCATAGCGAGATTTTCATATTAAATTAACACTACAAATCATCGTTTTCTTAGTGGCTCATTTAATGAACATTTTCTAGCTTAAAGCATCACCTTTCACCACCATCATTTTCTTAGTGGCCCATTTAATGAGCATTTCCAAGAGGAAGATCCACACCAAGAAGAAGAGCTAAAGGAAGCATTGAAGGAAGACATGGATACGTGAAGAGAAGCTGCCCACAACAAGAAGACTGAAAGAAGAGGAAGAAACGGACGCGTGAAGAGAAGCTGCCCACGACAAGAAGACTTAAGACAAGAGAAGATGTGAGGCTCCAAAAAGTGAGGAGCCATGTGAAAATCTCAAAGAGAGAGAGAGAGACCCCACAACCCAATGTAACCTGCCCCAACAAAGTAAAACCACCTCTGAGCCACTGATGATGTAGGCCACGTGGTAGATGTATGTGTGAGCACTTTAGTCAAGGTTGCGGGCACTTATAGTAGCCTTGGACACATAGAGAGAGAGTGTGTGTCAAGGACTATGAGTTTAGGGACTTGAGGCACTGGTCCCGGACTATCAAGTAAGAGAGGAACTTGGTATAGGGTCGAGGTGTGCTAGGAGTATTCACTTGAGGGGAGGTGTTGAAATATGCAAGTGAATAGGGTGTGTGCGGGAACAAGCCCTTGGCTAGAGGCTGTAAAAGAGAATCTATAAATGTGAGAGAACCTGTGAAAAGGTGAGAAGAATCTACTGGGAGAGAATAAAGGGTAGCATGAGAAGATTTAGGAAGTGTGGAGATATTCTGGGAGAGGTGGAGAGAATCAAGCAAAAGAGGTGGAGTGAATCAAGGAGAAATCAGTGGGATTAGATGCTTGGATGTAAACTCTATAAATTGAGGCATTGGCCTAATGAGAATTTGCTGGTTTTTGATTATCCATGCCTACATTAAGCTATTAGTTAATTACTCACTAATCACATCTTAATTACTCACTAATCATGTCTTAATTACTCACTAATCATATCTTAATTATCCATGCCTACATTAAGCTATTAGTTAATTACTCATTAATCACTAATCATGTCTTAATTATCCATACCTACATTAAGCTATTAGTTAATTACTCACTAATCACATCTTAATTATCCATGCCTACATTAAGCTATTAGTTAATTACTCACTAATCACATCTTAATTATCATCTAATCACTTTGTTAATGATGTTGATTCTAGCATTTGATCCACCATAGCTCATCACATTGCTGTAATTTTAACAACTAACATGAATTTGGAAACACCCTAAGATAAGGGAACTCGAGGTAGGAAATGTGCACATATGTACCATCCACAACACTATGAATACGTTTGTGCAAATAAATGAGGGAGGGATGATTTCAAGAAAAGTATTTGATGGATTAAATGTAATTTATTAGATCAAAGAAGAAATTTACAAATATTTCAAGAGAAAGTATTAGGTGGATCATATGTAATTTATTTAAAGTGTAACAAGGCTTTAAATATATCTAATTAACAAATAAGCACACATAACATACTAGAATATAATAAGCTTTAAATACATCTAACTAATAACCAAGCACACATAACATACTATATATATATAGTATATATATATATATATATATATATATATATATATATATAAAAGCTAAGTTCTATAGTCAGCTAAATTCACTATGTAGCATGCTAATTTAAAAATATTTGATGTGTTTCAAAACTAAAACTAAAAAATTAGAGCTTTGGAACAAAAAAATTATTAAATCATGACCATGAAATTTACACTTTCAAAAAAAATTAGTAGTTGATTTCTTTTCTCAATTATAAACTTGTTAAATAGTATTTTCCAATATAAATCTTTCACCTATCTTTTGGTACTTGATTTTTTTTCTCAATTACAAACTTGTACCAAAAGAGTATTTTCCCATAGAAATCTTTCCGTAATCTTTTAGTGTGGGAGCAATTTTTTTTAACAACAAATTCTAGAAGATCTAAAAAATGAATAATATTGAGTATAATTTTTCATTGAATGCATTTGAAATTCACAAAATTAAGTTATTCTTTTGTGAGTTGATAAGTGATAATTCTTGTCTCTAATAAAATTTCTTTATAAAAAACTAAAAAATAATAATCGATTTTCTTTGATAATTCTTGTCCCAATTTCTAAATCTCAATAAAAATAATGTTATAAGTTGTTGATTAGAAGAAAAGTCACATTTCAAAGATGCAGTAGAGAACATTGTTCCCTAATAGATTCTTATAATGTTAACAATACATAACAAAGACATATACAAGATTGTTTCTTCATAGATTAAAGATGTGAAAATTTCTTACATAAAAAAGACATACACTAGAAAAGATCGTTTTTCGAAGGTTGAAACTTGAAAAGTATAATAACTACTTCTCTTCATTACAAAGCCTGTTTTTAGAAGGGTGTACATAACAAAGATATATATATGTAACTTGAAAAGTATAACTACTTCTCTTTATTGTACACTTTTTTAACTTTTTTGCAAATTGAAGTCTCTCTCTCTCTCTCTCTCTCTCTCTCTCTCTCTCTCTCTCTCTCTCTCTCTCCCATTTTTTTCTCATATTACATGAACTAAATAAACCAAGCCTTTTAAAATATATACATTCTTACTATAAAACTCAAGTCCTTTAAAGAAGTCTTTTTTATTGAATATTGTAACTTTTGGTATAATTTTTACTATAAATATATAATTTTCATCGCATAAAATTATGTAGATATTATATAAAGTATTGTTAAGTAAGAAATGTATTTTTAAAAATATCATTGGCCTCTTTCTTCAAGTTATTGGTATGTAAAGTATGCCTATTAAAAAATGATAATAACTACCAAATAGATTTTATTCCATATTTATACTACCTACCCTATGTGCATCCTTACCACTACAAAGATACTCCTACCAAATTTAAGCAAATTGAAATCATAGCCCCTATGTAGTCTTATTAAACAACTAATTCCTATTGCACATGCAAATTGAAATCGCAACCCCTCTGAAGTCCTATTAAACAATTTACTCCAATATTTACTAGCATTCACTCCCTTAACTTATCAAATTTTCTCCAAACTCATTCAAAATCACCAAACATGTTAATGTTAATTGTGACATCACCCAAAACACCAACCACTCACCTCTTGGCATGCTAGCATGTTGTTGCTACTCATAGAACAATAAAAAAAGAAATGTAGGTATACATGCACTACAATGTGGAATGGTCCATTTCCTAGGGTGTACATATAGTCTAAGGTGTCTTTCTCTCTTGTGAAATTCTAATTGCAAGACTTTCCATAATAGCAAATACTTTTTTATTGAATATTCTTTTTAATAAGTAGTATAGATACAGTCTAAGCTGTCTTTCTCTCTTGTGAAATGCTAATTGCAAGACTTTCTATGGTAGCATGTATTTTTTGATTGAATATCCGTATTATGATACTTATATTCTTGAATAATAATGGACTTAATCATAGAAATATTGTAATGTGTTTGGAAAAAACAATCGGGAAATTAGGGTTAAAAGATAATGTAAGCAATATCAAAGTTTCATGAGAAAATGGATATTTTTACTTAACATATGTCAAAGCTAAAGGAGTGTTAACTATACTTTTTCTAAGAAAGAAAAAATTGTAAGATTGAACTTTATTCATTTTTCATAAATTTTACTCTTTTCTTGCATGTAGCTACTTTATTCTTACAAGCTTTACATGCAACTAGGAATGGCTCTTCTTATATTCTTGCAAGATTTATGCTTTGTGCAAATATCTAACAAAAGGACTAGTTTACGAATAATGCTTGACTATCTCAAGTAATATTTGGAGAATATTCATGATGATATGCACAGGGAGCACAGCTATTTTATGAATTATAGAATCCACATGCCCGTTCAACCTTATTCTATGAGTTCTTTAAGACAATAATGCATGGGGAAAAGTACAAAGGTATAAAGGTGACTTTTGAGTTTCTCTTATTGACCTATTGGAGTAAGCATAGCTAATCATGCAATTCCATGAGTAGACCATTGATTGGCATGATAAAGAAATTCTAGTCTAGTTTAGCATAAGGCAAAGCAAAACTAAAGGAGGAGTGGCAAGGGCATTTTGGATCTTGAGAAAAGGCATTTGATGACATGGAGGATGGCTAGGTTAAAATGGTGACTTTATTCTTATGTGAGTCAATAAATAATAGCATTGAATGATAAGTTGGCTTAAATGGTATATCACTATGATTGTACCCAATACTTGTGTTGTGTTGATTTTCTTATGTTTTCCATGATTTACATATGCCATGCTAAGTTTTTCTTTATTTACAAGAGGTCGTTAAATTCAAATTTGATAGATAATGTGAAAGAGATTTCTACTTATACCAAAATTCTATCAAATTATTTATTGGGCAATGCTTGATAAATAATTTGATTAGATAATGTGAAAGATATTTCTAGTTGTACCAAAATTCTATCAAATTATTTATTGGACAATGCTTGATTGTCTCAAGTAATAGTTGAAGAATATTTATGATCATATGGATTTTAATTTTAGAGAAACTCATGAATCAACAATATAATATGTAAAGTTAGAATTACATAAAACCTTTAAATCTTCAAGAAGTATTCAAAAGTTAGAATCATGATTGATATTATGAAGGCTACATATATGGCTACATATATGATTACATATACTTTTAATAGCTTTTAGAAATAAATATAGTGTTTGAGAAACATAAGACTCAATATAATAAGTAAGTTAACTGATTCCATACTTTTAAGTATGAAAAAAGCAGGTGGTGCCCTTTATAAGTCATATACCTAGTGTCTTTTTGTATTGAACTAGCAACAATGTGTGTTGATGATGGCACAATAGTAAGGTGGAGCAATAGTTAAGTCATGTAATACTAAGTCACAATAGTAAGTCCAGAATGTGTGTTGATGATGGCACAATAGTAAGGTGGAGCAATAGTTAAGTCATGTAATACTAAGTCACAATAGTAAGTCCAGAATCTCAAAATACACCAAACCTATAGTAATTCTAGAATCTCACAATGTACCAAACCTATAGAACTATACCCCAATCCTCTCTCTCTCTCTCTCTCTCTCTCTCTCTCTCTCTCTCTCTCTCTCTCTCTCTCTCTCTCTCTCTCTCTCTCTCTCTCTCTCTCTCTCTCTTCATATGCATATATAAGTATAAAGCCCCTTACCTTATATAACTTACATCACCTTTTCTTTTCCCATTAGAAGAACAAAGCCACCCAAAGAATTGTTCAATGTTCTATGCTTGGTTTGCTACTATTTATCATCAAAAAATTGAGGTTTACTTAAATCTACTTTAATTTTATATTGATATATGCATATTAATGAATGAAGGCCTTTGACTATAGTTAAGATCCAAAAAGAACAAACCAATACATATATAAACTCGCATATGCAGGCCTACATAAGGAATCCACCTCTAAAAAATAATTATAGCTAGATCTACATATCACAATTAACATTATCAACAATGCTGAGCATGAAGAACATGAGAGATTTCTTGAAACATCTATAGACATCATATTATTAATGGCTTCTTTTAGTGGCTAATTTAATGCATATTTTCTAGCTCGAAGTATCACAAATGCCACCTTATAGACATGCATATTTGCAACGTAAGAGGTTGTCACATGTTTGATCCCCACTTAAGTACAAAAAGAACAAACTAATACCTATATAAAGTCTCATATGCCTGCACAAAGATCATAGCGAGATTTGCATATTAAAATTAACACTACAAATCATCGTTTTCTTAGTGGCTCATTTAATGAACATTTTCTAGCTTAAAGCATCACCTTTCACCATCATTTTCTTAGTGACTCATTTAATGAGCATTTTCTAACATAAAGTATCACATTTCACCTACTACTATAGATACAAATATTGGCAATGCAAGAGGTTTATTGCCTTGATTGCATTAGGGAATAAAGTCATTGGGGTGGTCCACAGGGGGGGCTGGAGGGATAATTAAGCCATGTTTAGAAACCCAAGTTGCAAAAAAAGGATATATTTATTATAAACCCTCTTACAAAAAAAGGCCATATTTAGAATAAACCCTCTTACAAAAAAGGACATATTCAAAATAAACCCTAGTCTAATGAATTCACCTTTAAAACTTGGGATAACTCAAGTTAGTCTTTATAAAGAATTGATGTCATCATGTTTGTTCATAAGACCTATGTGAGCAAGTGGTATAGGATTGATCAATGGTGAGAAACCTAAATTAATTTTTTCAACATTGCTATGCCTCCTTTCTACTTAGTCTGGCTATCTCTCAGTTGAAAAATTCTTGGGGGTAGTGTGTCATTTTTTGTTCTAACAAAATATTTACACATTATGTCCTCCCATTAACCACTCTACTAATGTAGCAAAACCTCAACTCATATACTAATATTACTAACATGAATTTGGAAACACCCCAAGATAAGGGAACTCGAGGTAGGAAATGTGCACATATGTACCATCCACAACACAATGAATACTTTTGTGCAAATAAATGAGGGAGGGATGATTCCACAAGCTCAAGAAATCCATGTTTCAAGAAAAGTATTTAGTGGATTAAATGTAATTTATAAGATCAAAGGAGAAATTTAGAAATGTTTCAAGAGAAAGTATTGGGTGGATCATATGTAATTTAATTAAAGTGTAACAAGGCTTTAAATATATCTAATTAACAAATAAGCACACATAACATACTAGAACATAATAACACTTTAAATACATCTAACGAATAAACAAGCACACAGAACATACTATATATATATATATGCTAAGTTCTATATTCAACTAAATTCACTATTTTTCCCATGTGTTAACCTATGATGGACATTCAGACGTACTATGTTTTACGTCATTAATTTAAATATTCTGAGTCATGGGCCGGGCTTGTCGGCACCATATGTTAAGGATGAAGGGATTGGGTGATCGCCGATGAGAGGCGCACCTTGAATATCAGTAGGATAAGGGTTAGGATCGGTCGGCCATGTATGGGCGCCCAAGTGTGAATGGCCAAGTCACCTATAAGAGCCAAATGTAACCCTAAAATCCTCATTCTCATGTGTTGTGAATACAAGAGTGCTCTTGCCTTATCTCCTTGGTTTCCTTCTCCTGCGTGTGTGAGAGAGAGAGAGTGAGTGAGTGAGTGAGAGAGCGATCGAGCACTGTGTAGCGGCACGGCGGCGAAGAGGCGGTAGAGCGGCGACGGCGGCTCCTTCTTCACGGCTGCGACGCGGGAATCCTTCAAGGCGGCAGTTAAGCGATGAGTGACACACCTTTTGCATTCTGTTTTAAGCTTGCCTTCCTAGTTGTATGCTTGTAGCCATTCGTGGCTCGCATACGGTGTTTGGCAAGTCCCCAGCTACGACCTGTGCGGTTAAAGCGCACATTTTTGGCGCCGCTGCCGGGGAGTTGCCAGGTGTTTCTGTGGTTTTCAATCTCTGTTTCTGCAATTTGTCTTCTGCATTTCTGTTTCTTTTGTTATTTTTCCGCTCCGCGTGTGGGCGTGCATTCTATTATCTGGTTATCTGAGCGCGGGGGGATTTTTGAATCCCCAGATCTGTGCTGTGTGCGAACTGCGCCGCGGCCAAGACTGAGCCCTAAAGAAACCCTAGAAAACTTATCTTTAAAAAAATTTAAAAAATATAAAAAATAAAAAATAAAAAATTAAATTTTATTTTTAAAGAAAGAACCAAACATGTGGAGAGGAAAGATTTTCTAATTGGAGAAAAAAAATTTGAAAAGAAAGAACCCCAATTGACCCACGACCCACGACCCCGGCCCCGGCCTTTTGATATATATATATAGGAGAGTGAGCCTCCATAGCTTTCTTTCAAGTGAGAGCTTATGGGAAGTCGTGCCCTATATGTAGCCCACTCCCCAAGGAGTAAAGTGAGCATGTGGGATAAAGCCCTCACCCTTTCCTCCACAAGCAAATAGGCTTTTGCCCCTTCCCCCCAAGGGAAACGGACTGTTTTGAGGACTACAGGAGCTCTAGATAGGCGAACACGGTGCTGTAAAGCACACTAGGACCCTTTGAATGATACGCTCGTTTCGAGCTATCACACGCCCTAGTCCAAGTTCGACCGTGAGTAAGGGGGTCAAAAACGAGTTAAAAACAACCTAAAAACAATCTAAAAACAAGTAAAAACGGGGTACGAAATACCCAAGAAACCACTTGTGTGAGTTTCAAGGGTAGTTACCAACGCACGTAGGGTACCCACGTCACATGCATCTACGTTCTGGTCGGGTGCTAGAGCCTGAATCACTAGAAAGCGTTTCAGTTTACGCAGGCTCACACCATCCCTCCACGTTGGCATCTTGGCCTTGGCTGGAACCCAAGGGAGTGCAACCCAAGATCCACGAATAGTGGATAGTGACTCGTCCTCTGACTCAGAAGCCATGGAAGGGCACCTTACCAAGAACCCTGAGGAGACAAGCCAAAACATGCCAGGTTGGGCCCCACAACCCGGATCTAGCATGTTTAGTCGTCTAATAGAGACCTTTAGTAGAGCTACACGCTTTGAGCATGCGACAAGCGAAGTAAATGAGGAAGGAGGGGTAGTAGATTCGCCATTCACATCTTATGTGGACCCTACCCTCCCAAAGAGTGTCCATGTGAATATTCTACCCACTTCGTTTGATGAGGGCCCTACTGAGCTACCACATTCTAATGCTCTTCCTAAAGTAGAGGTCCCTAGAAGCCAACCCTTAAGAAGTGACATTGCGTCCACTTCAAGAGAACCGTTTGGCACACCAAGTCTAGATGGGATATTTCTCAATGAAAATTGGGAATATGATCTACACACAGAGACTCTAACGGACCTATACACGGGTTACACATACCATGTGGGTTGGTTAGAAGTCCTACGATCTACATCTAACGATCTACATCTAGCGCCACTAATCTAGAAGAGCAATAGCAAATGATATGTGAGGTTGTTCATAGAATTATCCAAATTGAGAGGCAAAATAGGGGAGTGAACCTAGTTTCCACTGGCCCTATGAGGTTTTTGGATACGGGCAAGGCCAAACAACCAACCCTATCACAATTGGAGACTCCCTCTCGGTGAGTCCCATAGACCCTTCGTATGTTGTTTCGCCTGGAGTCTCAATGCAGGTTGAGCCCACAAGCAGTAACTTTAGCTTTCCAACCTTGGCTCAACTTTCCATTAGGGAATCCACAATGCCTACCACCCCAATGATGAGCATGACTGAAAGCGCACCTGTTACCACTGTAGTTAGTACGACACCACTACCTAGTGGAACAGTACCTACAACAGTGCATGGCAGTGCCTATCGGCCTTATGTACCTATTGCTACTCATGCTCATGTAGCTCCTACGCCTCCTAGTATGCCAATGGCATATGCTCCAAGACTGCCTTATCACAACCCTTATCCAAGAGGAGCTAGGCCTAGCTACATATCATATCCTACGTCATTTGCCAACATACTCAGACCAACGCCAACTCCTATCAGCCAGGCTATCCCAGAAGTGCCTCCACCAGCTATGCCTGCTCACCTAGGTGATCTCGTAGCATTTTCTCAGACGATCGGACGATCTATTGCGGAAAACATGCGGGGTATGCCTGAGAGAGAACCTAGAAGCAAGGCAGTACAAGTGGCTAAGCTCACTCAAAACTTCAGTGGTAACGAGGATGTTAGGAAGCACATTGAAGTCTTTGAACACGTGTGTGATTCCTTGGAAGAGCACAATGAGCTGCATAAGTGTAAAGCCTTAGGCTTAACCTTGAGTGGGAAGGCCGGAGATTGGTATCGAACCTTAAGGGTTGAAGAGCGCACTCACTACCCCACTCTCAAGTGATTGTTCCTGAAAGAATACATACGTGAGGGTGTGCTTTGGGGAGTAGCATCTCTTGAACGTTGTGTTATTCTTGTTAAAGGAGTCTCAAAGTATAGAGATTGATTTTGTTTGTCTATCAGTGTAAGGTGTGTTGGAGGCATACCTAATCCACATATCGTAGCATATGTATATATAGACTAGGTAAGCGATAAACAATTTCTCTTTTATTGCTTTATAGTAAATCATTTCCCATAATTGAAATGGTTTACAATAAATTTTCACATAGTAGAGGTATCCAGTGAGACCACACTTGTAAAGGTATCCAGTGAGACCACACTTGTAAAGGTGTGTCTGGATGGTGCTATTAGCTTTTGGATGTAACCATAGATAGCTCATAAACATGTCTGTAAAGACATAGATATGTATTGCCAAGCAACCAAAGTGGTTTGTAGGAGTAAACATGTGGATAGGTATGTATCTACTCGTGGGCTAAGAGTGGTACTCTCATTGGTACACGTTACTCTTGATTTTCTAGCAATGTGTAGACACTCTACATCACATAGATGTTGTACATGTGGAAATCATCTTCATTCCAAGATGTGTAAACTATTCTGAGAAAAGTGCAAGAACTTTTGGAGAGAGGAAAGTGTAGCTTTCCATAAACTATGTGTAAGGTCAATTGAACTTTACCACACTATAGAATAATTTACTAAAGCAGTTGTACAAATTTGTTGAATTAAACTCCATGTGGTTTCTAACCACAAGAGGAAAACATCTTTGATGTAGAACATTCAAGGAATTCCTTGAATGTTGGAGCACATTCATGAGGATTTGAAAACTTTTGGCATATACTAAAGGCATGATATTATTCGATGCCTTAGTAGCAATTTGTGTTTTATTGACATTTTCATAATTGCAAGTGGCAACTATGGTTTGGTGTTCCAGATCAAACACAAGTGTTGCATGTTTCCTTGGTTGTAGTACTTTAGGAAAATATGTGATGTGTGTTATGCTTTCCTTGTCGTAGTACTTAGGAAAGTTACAGATGTAGATGACCATATGGTCTACACACACATTTGTTGACAACTTTCTAAACCATTTTTGTGGATGAAAACTTTTCTTGAAGGGAAAAGTATAAAGGTCAACATTTGACCAACTAAAATATGTGAAAACAGATAAGCTCGCTAGGCTCTTTAATATTAAACATCTTTACAAACTATATGGCCTGCCCGTAGATATAGCATTAGGTAGAGATAGAAAGTTTGATAGTCGTTAAAGGTTAAATATCACTCTAAGTAAGAGTGAGGTTGATGGTGGTTAAAGGTTAAATATCACTCTAAGTAAGAGTGAGGTTGATGGTGGTTAAACTGAAAACCCAACGAGATTCTAGAGCATATGCTTGTGCATAGATGAATAATCTAGTGGAGAGGAGTACCTCTCACCTTTGGAATCTACTTTTTTGTTGTTCATGACTCGATTTGCTTCATTTATGTTGTTTTATAGACTCTAGTCTAGATCTCCTATGGACATAGAGTTATGTAAGGAGAAGAGTCAATAAATTGGTAGCATAGCATGGTAGCGTAGTCTATATTTAGTAGCGTAGTCTACAAATGGTTGGTAGCGTAGTCTACAAACTTAAGTTGCTAGAGAGCTCTCGAGTACACCTAGTTTTTCATGTCAGTGGCATGTGAAAACAATGTATCACCAAGACAACGTAGTTTGTCTTAAAGTTATAGTTGAGTCCTTAGAGTTACTGCACTTCCACATGAACCAAAGAGAATTCTTAGGTTCAAAGACCGGAACATGAGGTGTACTATGTACCGATGAGAAATTGTTAAGTGGAAGGATAGGTTAGAAAAGGTCTCAAGTGGAAGGATAGGTTAGAAAAGGTCTCAAGTGAAAACAACTATATATGATTACCAACAACTTTCCCCAGTTTGTTTTCATAGATAAAAACTCTTTAGAAGGGGGGGGGTAGTAATGTCATGTAACCTGTAACAACATGGGCGAGTCGCCCGTAGTGACGGCAGAGCTCGACCAGACATGGAGTCCAAATGCTAGAGCGCATGTGGCAAGAGTGTCCGGGGTTCAGGGGGGGTGAGTCACCTGGGTTGGAGGACCATGGTCAGCTGGCTAGTGTGGGCAGGCAGGCCACTATGTAAGCCAGTAATGTGGACACTCAACATTCCTCTATGGTTGGGTGGTGACTAGAGCTCCTTGCCCTCTTTGGCTATGGTGGTGGCTACAGTGATGTAATAGATGCCAAAGAGGAAAAATTGGTGCATTCAACCTAATTCATGTTGAAAAATAACACATCTAAACAAGTAGAGACCGAGGCAACTAGTTTTTACACATAGTTTAGACAACCAAATTGCCTAAAGAAATCAAAGCAATCTATAATGAAAAAGAAGTAGAGAGTGAGGCAACTAGTTTTTCACATAGTTTAGACAACCAAATTGACTAAAGAAATCAAAGTAATCTACGATGGAAAAGAGCACTTCTAAACAAGTGGAGGATGAGGCAAGTAGTTTACACATAGTTTAGACAATCAAATTGTGCTACTTTTTATTGTTTGCATGTAATATTTAGTTGAGCTTGTAAAATGTTTCCTTTGTGTCAAGCAAATGAGTCTTGTATAACCATTATGATAATTGACCATTTGAGGTTGTTTACCCATAACTTCTAATGGGAGTCTGCTAACATTATGGACATAATTGACCATTTGAGGTTGTTTACCCATAACTTCTAATGGGAGTCTGCTAACATTATGGACATAGCACAAAGTATGCAAGTAATTGGAGCACAAGGTTTGTTTTTTTAAATTTCCTTAACCTTACACACAATGGTGGATTCTAGTTTATAAGTCTTATCCTCTTCTTTGGAGATATTCTTTAGTAAGTAAGAAAGTTCTCAATCTGCATGTATGATGTATGGATTGTATGGTGGATCATGTCTTTGGGTGTGAAATGCATGGGCTTCTCGTTGGATGACGTAGTGGTCCCGAAGTGTTTAGGCTCAGTGGTGCATACCTTCTTGGTCTGAGGATCACGGTTATGCTATGGAGATATACCGGATATTATTGATATTGATGATGTTATGTATTTGGCATTTTAAGACATGTTATGTTATATTGTTAATTTAATAAAGGACTATTTTTCTATGGGGTGCATGTGTGAACTCTATTTTCATGCCTTCTTGAGTGAGTGTGTGATGAATAAGGGAATTTCAATTATGGGTGTGTGAGTTCACAGTGGCTTCACAAGTCCAGTGGAGGGTGGTAGGATTACCTGTGGGATCAGATGGGGTTAGGCTAAGCCTTTGGAGCTGATCGAAGTTGAAATGGATTAAACCACTAGAAAGTAAGAGGTAGGGTAGACAAGAGTTGCGGGTGATTTCTTAAATTGGAGACCAAATCTGTTTGTAAACTTAGAGAAATTAGGTGAAAATAGGGAATTTAGAATAAGATTATAGAAATCTTAATGGAATAAGGTAGAACCATCCTTCTTCATAATTGAGGTATAAGACGTCAGTGGAGCCTGTGAAAGCCCGACCTCGCCTCTTGTTTGTGAGAATTATAAAGTGGAAAATCTTATTTGGAGTACTCAATTCCTAGTGTGAGTTCTATTCTAGCCAACTAAGTGAGAAAGTATTGGGGTACTCAATTCCTAGTGTGAGGTCTATTCTAGCCAACTAAGTGAGAAAGTCTTGGGGTACTCAATTCCTAGTGTGAGGTCTATTCTAGCCAACTAGTGTGAGGTCTATTCTAGCCAACTAAGTGAGAAAGTTGTTGGGGTTGCCAAGTAATAGGAAATTAATAAATGGACGCCCCAAGTGAGTCTCTTTATTCTTAGCTTAGTCTTTTGCTATAGTTATTCTGATAGGATAGGGGGTAGGGGTCTCACATTAGGAAGGGAAAACACATGTATTAGCAAACCATATGTCAAGGATTCATAGTGGAGCCATAAGTGTTAGTGATGAACTACCATATGCAACTTCATTCAAGCTAGAGAGGTCCTGAATGGAGCAAAGAAGTTTCAGATTATCTCACTTATAGATCTTCAAACAATAAGGCCCTACAAGGATTTTACATGATGAATTATTACGTTGGTAGCACTCTATCAATCAATAGCATAATAATTGTATAAAGTGGGGAAGGATAATGTGCTAAGGCGTTGTGTAAGAGAGGACAAATTTATCTCTATTCTAGAGTAACCACATTGCGAAATTGTGGGAGGACACTTTGCTGGAGAAGTAACTCCTTGCAAGATCTTACAAGCTAGTTTATGGTGGTGGTGGTTGACTATGTTTGAAGACTCTATGGAATTTGTAAAGAGGTGTGATGAATGCCAGTGCTTCAATGTGCCTTAAGAGAGAGATAGAATGCCTCTAACCCTCGTAATTGTGCAACAACTATTTAAAAATTGGGGGATATATTTTGTCAGGCCCATTAGCCTGTGGGGGCGGTTCGAAAGAGCCAAGCTTGATATGTTATTATAGTCATGTTGGCGGGTGAACCACCCTTGAGGTTCACTACTATAATAAAGAGTGCCAAGTAAGCAGCCCATCATGGGAAGGACTAACTTCTTTGTAAACAACTGGATGAGTCGTCCGCTCTTGTAAGTGTCTTGATGCTAACAAATAGTACCCATGATGTGGAGAGTGGGAGAGTAGTGAAGAAGGATAGTGTGGGAGTCTTGTAATGTATGGTACTACAACACTTTTGGAATGAAAGGATGGAATGCTCTTACTACACTTATATTGTATTGTATTGTATTGTATTATGATGTCTTGTCTTGTCTATCATCCTCTGAGCATGCCTAGCACATTCTTGGACGGTGTGGTTAGCAGCCTTTACTTCTTACAAGCTTGATGCCTTTCCAAACTGGTAGGACGTGTTTTGTCACCTTATTACGTTGGGAATCACTCAAAAAAGTTTAGAAACTTATTTTATACAAGAATTTCCTTCCCAAGTTTCTTTAGAAATCCTTGAGATCTCATAATTTCCTAATCTTCTCAAGAATCATGGGTTCTAATCTCGAATATTTCTCTACAAAAGACATCGTTTTTGAGGTATTTTTCTCGTATGAAAAGCATGTTAGGTGCAAGGCCATTGGATATTATACATTGTGATGTATGGGGAGACCAACCAAGACTACAACAATTATAGGTTGCATGTATTATGTTACATTCATTGATAATGATCACACTAGGAAAGTGTGGGTTTATTTTATAAAGGAGAAAAGTGAGGTGTTTGCTCACTTTCAAAAATTTAGAGCCTTGGTCCACAAGGAAAAAGGCATGCGAATCAAATGCTTGAGATCAAATGGTAGGGAAGAGTATTTCTCCAATGATTTCAGTGACTTTTTGAGAAAGCAGGGAATTAATAGATAGTTCACATGTGCAGATACACTCTGAAATAGAATGGCGTTGCAGGAAGGAAAAATAGGCACATTGTAGAAGTGGCACGTGTCTTGATGTCTGAAAAGAATATTTTTTGGATAGAAGGCAGCAATAAATCTATTGTTTACATTATAAATAGGACCCCCACTATAGCTGTTCTTTCATGGTGGTTTGACACATGAGTAGAAGTTTACATGCATAAAATTAGATGTGTCTCACTTAAAAGTGTTTGGATGTATTGCATATGTACTTGTTCCTGATAAAGTGAGAACAAAGTTGGATCCAAATCTAAGGAAGTGCATCTTAATTGGTTATGCTTTGGACGAGAAAGGTTACAGATGTTATAATCCTACCACTTGTGAGATGTGAGTAAGCAAAGAAAATATCTTTGATGCGATGGAGTAGTTGGAATACACCAGTGAAGGCAACAAAAGATCCAAATGTAAGAAGTAATGATGTTACCCAAACTTAGAGCAGTAATCACATGTGCTTAGTGGACTTGGAGAGTCCTCTAACAGTTGATCCAGTGTTAGTCCATGGTTAGGCAGGTTGAGGTCAGATGTAGGTACACACGTATCACACAAAGGGAAGGAAAAGGTAGATCAACCTTTTGTGCTTGATCTGTCAGACGTTACTCATATGTGGATGGTGACTCTAGTGGCTTTGATCAGAGCCTTGATGAGGAGCTTGGCATTTCATCAGTGGTTACTCCTCTTGCAAGGAGAATCAAGGCTGTTTTGAGAACACATGGTTGCTATCAGTGATCTAGGTGTACGCATGTCTAGAAGGGTTAGATGCCCAATTGAAAGGTTGAGATATGATGGATATACAACCCATCATTATGCTTACATGGCTAAAGCAATACAATAGTTGGAGCTCACTTGTTTTGATCAGGCACTGGGAATTAAAAAATGGAAAGATTCTATGGATGAGGAGATGGAAGCAATGGATGTAAATACAACATGGGATTTAGTACCTTTGCCTAAGTAAAAGACGATAAATTGGATGTAAGTGGGTGCATAAGCCTAAGCATAATTGAGACAGAATTAACTTATAATGCATCTCATCATCATCAAAGCATAGGGATAAGTCCATTTAAGGCACTTTAACGGACAAGATTATGTATCATCAAATTAAATTAGTTTTCCACTCATGAGAATGGAAGTGTCAAATCAAATTATTGATGAAACAGATCATTAAATGTAGATTATAAAGAAGGATATCAAAGTTGCTTAGGATAGACAAAAGCAATAATATGCTAATCTGAAGTGGACTACTAAAGAATTTAATGAAGGCGATATAGTCTTTCTTTGTGTGCGACCTAAGAGAATTTTGCTTTCTATATGTTTTAAATTATAGATTTCTTAGTCTTCCAAATTTCCCATTAAAAATGCTTATCTCATCCAAATCTCATATTCTCTCACTAGAAATATACATCCAAAAATTTAAATATCTCAGCTACACTAGGATAAAGAAAGAGGGATCTTATATTCTTCCCCACTTAAAGATCTGATGACCCATACATACTCTATAGTTGTTGTAAAAGCTACCATGATATTGTACTCAGCGTCACAGCTGAAAGTGGCCACTGTCGGTTGCTTCTTGCTAAGCTATAATATATATAAACTCACTTTATATCAATGGCCTTTTTACAATAAGGCAAATATGCCAAATACCAACTGTCATTTTTTAGGATTGACTTGTACTCATCTTGCATGGTCTGCATCAGTGTGCATATTAGAAATGAAAGCATGATAAAAAGAATAAGTAGCATGATGATAACCTACACGTAGCATGATCTTGCTAGGTAAACAAGTAGCTAATTTACTATCCTGTAATGTTTGCACTAGCCATTTCGGCATTCTCTTGGATGCCTTTGTATGGCTGCCATTTCCTCATCCACTGCATCATCCATAATTGCCTCATCAATAGCCTGATATGTGGGTTAAAATTTGAGTTAATTTTTAGTCGTCGGTATGAGCTGATTTGTAGCACCTTGTTGAGCATTCATTTGCTCCATATATGACTGCCTGGGATTTTCTTTGTTTTCTCCACATATGGTTGCCCAACATTGTACAAAGATGTTCTGTGAGTATATATTTTGCTATTTTTTTCATAAATGTTAGAAACATGGCCAGGTCTAGGAGGGAGTGATTGAGAGCAGAAGGAGAGATGAAGACATGGCCCATGGTGTTTGGAAGCATAGACATGATATGAAAGAAAGACAGAGATGCAAAAGAACTCAAGTGAGAGAGATTGCACATGCACACAATGATTGTATTATGATAATGCTCACACCATGTAGAATGTATTTATAGGTACTAAGGACTTATCTTTTGACCCTTACTAAGAGGTGGTTCACAACTAGAGCGTTCACACCGAAAGACTCAATAACCCTTTGAAGTAACCAGCCTCCAACTCCATCACATCACTGTAGAGAGGTGACCTAGCCATGCGCACCTCCTGTGCCATGACTATTCCCTCTCCAACGCCATCACATCTCTATAGAGAGGCAACCTAGACATGTGCACCTCCAACTCCAGCACATCACATCACTCTCTATAGAGAGGCAACCTAGACATGTGCACCTCCCATGCCATGACTATCCCCTCAATCAGCTTATGATTGAAGATGAGATTATTACTTAGTCACCCCCCGAATCCTAACTAGGATAAGAAAAACATCTTTGCCTTTTATAGCATCAAGACATTATAAAAACTCCAAAAGATATTCAAAATCTTAAATTTTAGGGGACAAGTCGGGCAAAGAACCCTTGACTCAAAACAAAATAGAAAACAGATTAAAAGTTTGGGAAGAATCCCCCATCGAACATATGTCGGTGAAGACCCTTTTTTGACGACGTTTCCAAGCAATGGATGCTTGGATGATCCTGTTAGTCTTATGGGCTAGGGTAGAGGACTTGGAGTTAGATGTGTTCATTATTGAAGAAGAGTCGATGTTGAACACATATGCCTTCAGACATGTAGCAATGCTGAATCATCTAAAAGATCCCATGGCTTCATGAAATAAGCATAGAAGGTAGACCTTGTGGTGGTCTCAGCATCATACGCTGAAGTACCTATTTGTACTGCATGTACCTCCTCCTTGAAGGAAGCACACCACCTATTTGTGTTGCATGTGCCGCTTGTTGAGATATCGAGCTCATCTAGTGAGGCGGTGGACACTGATGACCCGCCTGGGGGATAGGCCCCACACTTACACCAGTGCCATGGTTGGTGAGATCATGGGTGATATGCGGCTAGTGGGATGACAGGCTGTGTGTGATAGCCATTCTAGAGACTGGCATAGTTATAGTGCCAGCTCATTTAGTTGGGTTCATACTATAGAGAACCCTAGTATGTATTTGGTTGACTACCTTTTCATATTGTGTGTACTCTTATCTTTGTATATGGTGTGTTGAGTGTTGTGTGAAGAAGAAGAAGATTTTGAGCCTCTCACCTTGTGTGTTCTCTTTTAGGGTTTTGTGAGTGTGTGTGTGCTTGCAAGAGCTGAAGCTCTCTTCTCCCCTGTATCTTTTCATGGTATCAGAGCCTGGTTCATTCTAAGGGCTGAGCTGCAAGCAAGAGAAGCACAAAAGCGGTATGAGGGTAAGAGCTTTATCTACTCTTCCTCCCTATTTGTGTTGGCGAGACTACACCCTTGTCGGGAGCTCTATGGGAGGCATCGGCAAATGATCTCTGATTGAGAAGCTTTCTTCGCGGGAGTAAAGCTATAGGGCAACTATTAAGTCCTATCAGATAGCATTTTTTGGGCTGAAAATGCGTTTCGGGCGCATTAGGACCTCCGTTTTTTAGAAAGCAGCAGGCGATTTTGAGCACTGCGGGTAAGTCATCGATTCTATGCAGAACTCTGTTTTAAGAACTGTAGGAAGACAGATTGGTTGTGCAGACATTGTGTGTGCTGCAAGGAGGTCAACAATTGCCATTGGGTGTATGTATGCACATTGAGGTCACTGGTTGTGACATTTGAGTGTAGTACAGTACCATTATAGAAAATATTTGTGCAGGACAAAACTAGAGTCCTCTTTCTGGTAAATTTGTGTGTCTGGCAAGATGTCAAATGATGGCATAAACCAGATTGTTGCTGAGAAGCTTGACAAGAACAACTTCCATACTTGAGGTTCAGGTTGACAAATTTTCTGATGGGAAAGGGTTACTGGGACTACATAGAAGGTAAGCATGAAGAGGCACCGGAGATACGGGAGCAATCCGACTACTGCAGATGTGAAAGAGTTCAAGGATTGGAACCAAGGAGCCAGAAAAGTTATGTATTGGCTCTCTATCAGTATACAGGACACCATTGTTGGATACATACAGGATGCCAAGTCCCCCAAGGAGGCGTGGGCTTAGTAAAACTCTATGAAACGAATACAAAGGCACGAAAGATATAGTTGAAGAATGAACTTCATATTGTGGAGAAAAAGAGTGTCTGTGAATGACTATGCATTGAAGATCAAGGGTATTGTGGAAGCATCTATTGTCGTTCAGTATAGATGATGATGATAAGGTGGGAGTCTGTCTACGTGGTCTCGGGCCACAATACAAGGTATTCAAGATGTCTATTCAGACTCGGGAAAACATTCCCAATTTCACAGATTTGGTGTCTATGTTGATTATAGAAGAGAAGAGCTTGGGTAAAGATTAACAGTCTTCACAAAACAAAAACAGTTCAGAGCAACATGCCTTCTACACAAGTTCAGAAAGAGGACGAGGTAGAGGAGGCCGTGGACGCGGCCAAGGAGGTGGCCAAACAGGTAATCAGAATTACGGCCAACAGCAGCAGCAAAACAACAACAGTCCCAGAATTCACACCAACAACAGGGGAGTGATTCAAGGAGATGAAAAACCTTGAAAGACCAGGTTTTGTGGAAACAAAGGATGACACTGCTCATCCAATTGCCCATGTTGGAGATGCGCCATTGTCTATGCAGGATGGCAAAGTGAAGTACCTTGTAGATGTACTTCATGTTCGGAACATAACAAAGAATCTGGTTTCAATTGGCAAATGATTGAGCAGGGTTTGTAGGTTCAGTTTAACCCCGATGGTTGTTGTGTTGAAGACTTCAAAGACAACTACAGGTTGGTTGCAAAAGACAAGTGCAGGTTGGTTGCAAAAGGCAAAACAGAGTGGGCAGAATGTTTACATTGAATGTAAAGATGCCTGAAGTGAGTGCTGCGATGTTTGCAAATGGTTCAGGAATTGTTGCAGACACAGACATTTGGCATAAAAGAATTGGGACATATAAATGTGCAGAGAATGAAGTCTGGTTCGAGTTGGCCAAATGATTGAGCAGGGTTTGTAGGTTCGGTTTAACCCTGATGGTTGTTGTGTTGAAGACTTCAAAGACAACTGCGGGTTGGTTGCAAAAGACAAGTGCAGGTTGGTTGCAAAAGACAACAGAGTGGGCAGAATGTTTACATTGAATGTAAACATGCCTAAAGTGAGTGCTGCGAGGTTTGGAAATGGTTCAGGAATTGTTGCAGACACAGACATTTGGCATAAAAGAATTGGGACATGTGAATGTGCAGAGAATGAAGTCTATGCAGACTAAAGGAAATGTGACAGGGCTGCCAAAGTTTAACGTTGAATGTATGCAAAAAATATGTGAAGCATGCCAATTTGGAAAGCAAACAAAGCATGTATTTCCACATGACAGAAATGTGAGCAGAAATGATGTAGGGTCCTACATAGACCATGTCTATGGGAGGCTGCAGGTATTATGTAACATTTATTGATGAACCACACAAGGAAAGTGTGGTAATACTTCATGAAGGAGAAGAGTGAGGTGTTCACTCATTTTCAAAATTTCAGAGTTATGGTTGAAAAGCAAACAGGGAAACATGTAAAGTGCCTAAGGTCAGATGGAGGGGGAGAGTACTTCTCCAATGAGTTCTCTGAATTTTTGAAGAAGAATGGTATTCAGAGACAGTTTACATGGAGATACACTCCGCAGCAAAATGGAGTTGCTTGAGCGGAAAAACAGGCACATTGTTGAGATTGCACAAGCATTGATGGGAGAGAAGAATATGCCGCATAGCTATTGGGCCGAGGCTATTTTTACAGCAGTTTACATCATGAACATGACTCCAACTGCAGCCATACATGATGTAACTCCAGAGGAGAGGTTTACTGCTGGCAGAAAACCTGATTTGTCTCATTTGAAAGTCTTTGGATACATTGCATATGTGCATGTGCTAGATGAGCTGAGAACTAAGCTGGATCTAAAAGCTGAAAAATGTGTGTTTATTGGGTATTCCCTTGAGCAAAAGGGATACAGGTGTTATAACCCTGCTACACGTGAGTTGAGGGTATGCAGGGATGTTTTTTTTTATGAGATGATCAGTTGGTATGCTGTTGAAAAAGAAGCTGTTGGGACTAATGTGAGTGGAAATGTGGTTGCACAGAATGCAAATCAACAATCACAGTCATTGAGTGGACCAGGAGAGTCCTCATCTAGTGGTTCAGTCGATAGACCATGGAGTGGCAGGCTGCGTCATAATACCAGTCCTGCAAATGTGATTAGTACATCACATAAAGGCAAAGAGAAAGTGGTTGAGCTCCTTAGTATGCCTGACATTTCTGCATGGCATTCTCATGTTGATGGAGAGTCTAGTGGCTCAGAGATGAGCCTTGATGAGGATCTTGGGATACCAACTATGAGAACACCTGGTGTAAAGAAGGCTATGGAAGCCATGAATGCAAAGCTGTGAAGATCTGGGAGAGTGAAGAATCCTATGCAGAGGTTTACCTATGATGGTTATGTGCCGCATCACTATGCATACATGGCAAAAGTTGTACAGGTTGTAGAGCCCACATGCATTGATGAGGCTATTGGAAATGTGTGTTGGGAGAAAGCTATGGATGCACTATATGGAAATGAGACTTGGGATTAAGTGCAATTGCCTGAAGGCAAGAAAGCCATTGGATGCAAGTGGGTGTACAAAGTAAAACATAACAGTGATGGAAGCATAAGTAGGTACAAGGCTAGATTGGTAGCCAAAGGATATGCGCAGACATATAGCATTGATTATGAGGAAACTTTCAGCCTAGTTGCCAAGATGGCAACAGTGAGAGTTGTGATAGCAATGGCTGCGTCAAAGCAATGGTCTTTACATCAGATGGATGTAAAGAATGCATTCTTGCATGGGGATTTGCAGGAAGAGGTGTATATGTTGCAGCCACCTGGTTATGAGAATGTTAGTCACCCCGAGCATGTTTGCAGGTTGAAGAAAGCCTTGTATGGCTTAAAACAAGCACCAAGAGCATGGTTTGACAAGATTTTTGAATATCTTGTCACTATTGGCTTTCATGTAGCCAATGCGGATTTCTCGCTGTATGTGAGACACAGTGATAGAGGGGTTGTTCTTGTTGTCATCTATGTAGATGACCTGATCATTACCAAAAAAAGGAATGAATAGAAGGACCTAGTCTTCCTCATAATAAAAACTATTAGAACTCATCAATTTGTCTCCTAGTCCCTTAGATTAAAACACGGTAAAGTAAGACGGTTATTTGATACCAAAAAAAGCAATGAATAGAAGGACTTAGTCATCCTCACAATTAGTCTATTCATCCATAAAGAGAAGGGTGTCTCGTATCCAATATGTAGTATCTCTTCCCAAGTGTTAAGAGAGGAACTCGGTGGACAACAATTTCAATACCTACTAATTGATTCCCCCATGCCTCCAAATTAATAAATTCGTGCATATTTAGTTGAGTAGAACTTTTGAGCATCCTTTTTCTATCCCATTGAATTCACACTCGCCTTTGATTCTCTACATCATGTTCACATTGTTGTTCCATACAAGTTAACTAATGGCACACTTCTCTAGGGTGCATGTGTTTGGAAAGATTCCTTATAATCTCTATATTATATAAAGGAATATTTTCACGAAACTACCACGTGGGAAGAATTTAGAGGTTCGGGAGGAGGCGATTTGGAGGTTCGAGGAGAGGTAGGCTCCTATTACTCTAGGGATTTAAAAAATTTCAAGCTGAGAATCATATACATGCAAAGCAGGGGTCAGCCCACTAGTACACCCTAAATTAAGGTGTATCTCCATTTACACATACACTTCCGTGTGTGCTGAATAAGATCTTTACATACATCTTGATAGTTAAGAACTTCTCTTACCATAATCCAAATAATTTTTGGTGTTTGATTTCACAAAGGTCAGAGGACATCTCATAGTGAACCCACCTTATTTTAATAAATCCAGAGAAGGTAATTTCGTTTACATTATGCTCCTTATGCATATTAAGGTCTTGCTTGCATAGCTAAAGAGGAAAAAGAGCTAAAATGGGCATAATGTCTAAGTCAAAGACTATTGAGTTACTGTGCATCCAAAGTGTATAACACTTAATGCATGCAATGGTCTCCTAGAGTTTGGGAAAGTTGGTTTCTCCCTCTCTAAAAGGAGGCAATATTCATTGACATGATGTGATGTTTCTTGGGCATATTATACCCCTACCACACCTTTGGATCCCCTTCCACCATTTCCTTGCAATTCTGCATGACCAAAACCAAAGAAGGTTGAAATTTTACTTATCTCAAACAAGTATTTTATTCAATCCATGTTTGATTCTTCCACTAATCATACAAGTACTCATGCACGTTCATTACTTGCAATAATTATTTACTTAATAAAAAAATCCATACCCTAAGTAAAAGCCAAACAAGCTCTACACTCTAAATCTTTGATTGGAAACCTCATTTGTTTACAAAATCTTTAGAGCCAAGTTGATGATTGTATGCCCTTAAGGTAATGCTCTGTCAAGTATGCCCGTAATTCCATAGACCAATCTTGACAACAAATTCTAAGATGTAATCGATCAATTTCTTAACTAATTATGATATGATAAATGAACCAAGTATTATGTAAGAATCCTTCGCCGACCGAGACCAAGATTAAAAAATGATTACTATGGTACATAATAACTAAATCCCTTAAGTAATTCTTGATCCTTGAAATTCTATCATTCCAACCACATGTTACAATCATACATAGTGTGTTTTCTGCACTTGTTTCCATTGATTACTTTGGAAAGTACAAAATTAAATTAAATGAATATAATGCGAGTCCATCGTGATCTTTGAGTATTTTTTGGGTCCTTTCGCTATACACCACATTGGATTCAACATACAGTACATCACATGTTTGATAAAAAAAACTTTCATGCTTACATAAAATTATCCTATAAATTGCAAGTTTTGTTCTTTAAAGAATAAACTTGACACTAGTTTTATTAATGAGAAAAATAAATCAAAACATTATGGCTAGCTCCATATCTATGTTACCCCCAAAGACAATCAGAATGAGGTGGTCAAAATCTAAACGTTAAAACTTTACAAGTGTTATTTAAAGCATGTCATGTGGAAAGAGAGAACAATAAAAGGGAGAACAAAAGGATATATAATAAGTTGGTAATACACTTGTGGGAATGGGCGGACAAGGTGTGAAAAGGGTTGGGGAACGTTTTAAGAATTCAAGCCTGGGCCTGCTGCTCGTGTTCGACGGCATGTGCGAGGATGCTGCCATTGTCGAGAAGCATTTGGAGGGGGCAGCCGCGGAGGCCGTGGGCAATGGCGAGGACGATATCACGCATCTGCGACTTGAAGTCAGAGGCGTCCACGACGCCATCGCCGTCGGCGTCGAACTGGTCAAAGAGGGCGTCGTAAAGGCGGTCCGCCGTCTTTACGTGCGGGGTGGCCACCAAGCCGGCGGCGTCCGTCGGCGGGTGTCGTCGGTGATGGTCATTGGATGCGAAGAGTGGGAGGCACTCCAACGCCCGCCGGAGCTCAACACGAGAGAGATGCCCATCCTTGTCGACGTCCAGCTCTTTGAACTGTGCTTCCACGGCAGCGTCGAAGTCCCCCGTTGCGCTCTCCACAAACTCACGTACCGTTGCGTCTGATATGATCACGGCTGCCATGATGCCCAACCCACACACACACACACACAAAAAAATGAGAGAGAGCGAGAGAGAGAGCAAGAAACGGTTGCCAATACCCTTGTTGTTGTTGAAAGGATTCAACCCCTTCATATATATATCTATTGAATTGTGCTTTCATGCCCCACCTATCCACCCCTTTCTCACATAGGGCTCTACCCCCATCACTTAAACATACTGATATACCATTTAAGCCAACAAGCCATCCTTCCATGCTATTACCTATTGACTCTCACACAAGAATAAAGTCACCATTTTAACCTAGCCATCCTCCATGTCATCAAATGGCTTTTCTCAAGGATCCAAAATGCCCTTGCCACTCCTCCTTTAGTTTTGTTTTGCCTTATGCTAAACTAGACTAGACTTTCTTTATCATGCCAATCAATGGTCTACTCATGATGGCATTGCATGATTAGCTATGCTTACTCCAATAGGTCGATATAAGAGAAACTCACAACTCACCTTTATACCTTTGTACCTTTCCCCATGCATTATTGTCTTAAAGAACTCATAGAATAAGGTTGAAAGGGCATGTGGATTCTATAATTCATAAAATAGACGTGCTCCCTATGCATATCATCATGAATATTCTCCAAATATTACTTGAGATAGTCAAGCATTATTCGTAAAAACTAGTTCTTTTGTTAGATATTTGCACAAAGCATAAATCTTGCAAGAATATCCTAGTTGCATGTAAAGCTTGTAAAGAATGAAGTAGCTACATGCAAGAAAAGAGTAAAATTTATGAAAAATAAAACAAAGTTTAATCCTACAATTTTTTCTTTCTTAGAAAAAGTATAGTTAACACTCCTTTAGCTTTGACATATGTTAAGTAAAATCCATTTTCTCATGAAACTTTGATATTGCTTACATTATCTTTTAACCCTAATTTCCTGATTGTTTTTTCCAAACACATTACAATATTTCTATGATTAAGTCCATTATTATTCAAGAATATAAGTATCATAATAAGGATATTCAATCAAAAAATACATGCTACCATAGAAAGTCTTGCAATTAGCATTTCACAAGAGAGAAAGACAGCTTAGACTGTATCTATACTACTTATTAAAAAGAATATTCAATAAAAAAGTATTTGCTATTATAGAAAGTCTTGCAATTAGTATTTCACAAGAGAGAAAGACACCTTAGACTATATCTACACCCTAGGAAATGGACCATTCCACATTGTAGTGCATGGTATACCTACATTTCTTTTAAGTTGTTGTTCTATGAGTAGCAACAACATGCTAGCATGCTAAGAGATGAGTGGTTGGTGTTTTGGGTGATGTCAAAATTAACATTAACATGTTTGGTGAATTTGAATGAGTTTGGAGAAAATTTGATAAGTTAAGGGAGTGAATGCTAGTAAATATTGGAGTTAGTTGTTTAATAGGACTTCATAGGGGCTGCGATTTCAATTTGCATGTGCAATAGGAATTAGTTATTTAATAAGACTACATAGGGGCTATGATTTCAATTTGCTTAAATTTAGTAGGAGTATCTTTGTAGTGGTAAGGATGCACGTAGGGTAGGTAGTATAAATAGGGAACAAAGGCTAAGGATGAAGGAAGGGTAGGTAGTATAAATATGGAATAAAATCTATTTGGTAGTTATTATCATTTTTTAATAGGCATATTTACATACCAAAAAATTTAAGAAAGAGGCCAATGATATTTTTTAAATATATATTTTTTACTTAACAATACTTTATATAATATCTACATAATTTTATGTGATGAAAAATTATATCAAAAGTTATAATATTCAATAAAAAGGACTTCTTAAAAGGACTTGAGTTTTATAGTAAGAATGTATATATTTTAAAAGGTTTGGTTTATTTAGTTCATGTAATATGAGAAAAAAAGGGAGGGAGAGAGAGAGAGAGAGAGAGAGAGAGAGAGAGAGAGAGAGAGAGAGAGAGAGAGAGAGATAAATTTGCAAAAAAGGGGAGAGAGAGAGAGAGAGATAAATTTGCAAAAAAGTTAAGAAAGTGTACAATAAAGAGAAGTAGTTATACTTTTCAAGTTTCAACCTTTGAAAAATGATCTTTGCTAGTATATGTCTTCGTTATGTACTCTCAACATTGTAAGAAATTTTCACATCTTTTATCTATGAAGGAACAATCTTGTATATGTCTTTGTTATGTATTGTTAACATTATAAGAATCTATTAGGGAACAATTTTCTGTACTGCATCTTTGAGATGTGACTTTTCTTTTAATTAACAACTTATTATATTATTTTTATTGAGATTTAGAAATTGGGATACTACCTTTTCCAAAGGAAAATCGATTATTATTTTTTAGTTTTTTATAAAGAAATTTTAATAGAGACAAGAATTATCACTTATCAACTCACAAAAGAATAACTTAATTTTGTGAATTTCAAATGCATTCAATGAAGAATTATACTTAATATTATTCATTCAATGAAGAATTATACTTAATATTATTCATTTTTTAGATCTTTTAGAATTTGTTGTTTTAAAAAAAATTGCTCTGACACTAAAAGATTACCGAAGATTTCTATGGGAAAATACTCTTTTGGTACAAGATTGTAATTAAGAAAAGAAATCAAGTACCAAAAGATAGGTGAAAGATTTATATTGGAAAATACTCTTTTAGTAACAAGTTTACAATTGAGAAATGAAATCAACTACTAAAAAAATTTTGAAAGTGTAAATTTCATGGTCATGATTTAATATTTTTTTTGTCCCAAAGCTCCAATTTTTTAGTTTTAGTTTTGAAACACATCAAATATTTTTAAATCAGCATGCTACAAATTTTACAACATAAAAAATCTTCTATATGTATATAAACATTGGAATTTGCCTTCCATACAAGTTTTCTTTATGGTTCTCTTTAAAAACTAAACAATATTATAGCATTTTAAAACCACTTTTGGAATTTTCAAAAACTATAAATTTGATAGATACATGATTTAAAAAAATAAAAAATTTGATGAGTACATGATTTAAAAAAACAATATCTCACCATGCTAACCAAGAACTCTCAAGTAATTTCATGTCTTTTTTTAATTCTTCTCATTTCTCAAAAATCTATAGACAAGCTTTGAGGCATTATTTGTCTCAATTAGAGAACTAGTGAACATGGAGAGAAGACATGTGGCTCTACATGGCCTCTCTTTGTGCCCATTCCATGGGAACATCTTTTGTTCTTGGTGAATATGGGTCAATAAGAGGTGGTTAATTGAGTGTTGTATCAAGAACTTGATGCATGGTGTGCGCTTTTGCCACACAAGTCGTATCTGGGGACTTGCCAAACACCGTATGCGAGCCACGAATGGCTGCAAGCATACAACCAGGAAGGCAAGCTCAAAACAGAATGCAAAAGGTGTGTCACTCACCGCTTAACTGCCGCCTTGAAGGATTCCCGCGTCGCAGCCGTGAAAAAGGAGCCGCCGTCGCCGCTCTACCGCCTCTCCGCCGCCGTGCCGCTACACAGTGCTCGATCGCTCTCTCACTCACTCTCTCTCTCTCTCACACACACACGCAGGAGAAGGAAACCAAGGAGATAAGGCAAGAGCACTCTTGTATTCACAACACATGAGAATGAGGATTTTAGGGTTACATTTGGCTCTTATAGGTGACTTGGCCATTCACACTTGGGCGCCCATACATGGCCGGCCGATCCTAACCCTTATCCTACTGATATTCAAGGTGTGCCTCTCATCGGCGATCACCCAATCCCTTCATCCTTAACATATGGTGCCGACAAGCCCGGCCCATGACTCAGAATATTTAAATTAATGACGTAAAACATAGTACGTCTGAATGTCCGTGCTCATAGGTTAACATGCCCCCCTTCCTGATGTAGATTCCGTCCTCCGGAAGCTATGGTATGGTAAGCTCGATAGGGTTGTTGTGGTGGACCGTCTGCAAAACAGGGAAGTAGAGTGAAAGTATGCTGGAATTCAAAAGATATAAAGTGTATAAATTCAAGCATGTTAGACCACAATGGATGTTGCTATGAGAACTTAGTTTAAGGGTCACATGAATGAGCTAGTGTAGCAAATTAACAGGAGTTTAAAATTATTGAAAGTAAATCAAGAGTTAGCAAGGTGTCAAAGGTTAATCATGGTTTATAACTGGCCGAAGTCAAGGAAAATAACCAAGCTTAATAAATAAACAGATGACCACACTGTGTCTACTCTAAGAACAAGTTAATACCACAAGTCTAGGGACACAAGAAACATTAGAGTTACACGAGCCTTTTGCCTTTTTTTATTTTATTTTAATGCACGTGATAATTTTACACACAATGGCGACCTTCCTAAGGCAAAACTAACATCGATCCTGGTACCATGTTTAACACAAGGCATTATCCAGGAATCTATTAGCTCACTTTAGGCAAGGTTACCCCCTACCAACCAAGGCATCGGTCTAGAGTAGAATACTCCTCGCCTACCAAGTATCAATAAGGCGATAGGCCAACATTAAAGCACATCATAGACTTGTATTGCCATTTATTGTAGGCTTCTTTTTTTTTTAAATTTATTTCTTTTGATCTTCGCTCCTGAACTATAATTTATCTTGCATCCTTTCGACAAAGGGGTAATAGCTATGTCCTAGAGGTCAACACACACATGGCCAGGTGTCAAACATTAAGATGGTTTGTGACCCTAGACCTAAGACAATTGTATTCCAAGGTTAACTAAAGACGTCATGCTTTCTCAGGAATATATCCAATAAGGTTAAGCTTATTAATGATTTACACTAGCACGTCAAGCAACTTTAAAAACTAAGTAGTACATTGACAATTTCCCTGTGGTCATGCATTATAGTTCATGCAATTAATTGAACAGAAAAAATTAAAGAGAGTGGGCATGGAAGAATTACACCTGAAATTGGAGATCTCCTTGATTTGACGAGATAGCTTGCAATTTGATGTAGATATATTTTGATGAACGTTGTGGCAGTCTCACGACTTGGAAGCGAACCCACCTCAAACTTTTTAACCTGTACAATCAACTAACAAGCACTATACCTCGAGAGGCACATCAGTGTGAAAATTTCAAGACTCGTTTAAGGAATCTAAACTAGAAAAAACTTGAAAACACTAACCTACCTACCAGTCACCACACTACTACTGAGGATACGGTAAGAGGATGTTGTAGAGTCCTGGCTCTAGCCCTAAAGCTAAGCCTCTATCCGCATCCTCCAAATAAATAAAGTCAACCTCAGTAGTGCCATGAGTTTCATCTGTCCATTCATCATTGTCAGATATTTCCGTTTCATTTTTCCATCCACATAAACTCATCAAGAATGTAACCATGCGAGGATAGTCATCTTGTGGAAAAGGAAAGCATTGGGCTATCGGGGATATGTCCTACGGAGTAGGGGTCAGTCATGGTCAATAGGCGAATTAGCCATTCTAATTCCTCAACATTTTCCTCTCTGGCTAGTACATCTATATGATCCCATTCAGTTTCAATTACAGGATAGCACATGTGGAATATCTGAGAAAGGTACAGATGATACCTCTCACCAAAAGTAGGAGTGGATGAAGTGTATGATGATCGTGCATCTGCCATATCTGCAAACACAGATATAGCATCAGTAGGTTTGTGACAGGTCAATCTAGTTCTTGATCGTATATACGGATATTTATCCTCTTTTTGTGCTCTTGCTCTTTTTACTATTTTTTTATTTTATTTTCTTTGTTTTGTTTTTTGTTTTTTTTAAAAATGTATCAAGCTATATATATACATCCCCTTGAATTTGACAATTACATGGTCAGGGGAGAAGGTTAAGGAGGAAGCATTAGAATGTCGAGCGTGAGTACATGCTCCCCCTTTCCTTGGGTAGATCATATTATTTGCAATGATGTTGCAGCCTCTTGGAACCAATTTGTCCAGCGGGTCATTGGTTGTGATGTGGGCAGATAGCTTTTTATGACCCTTGTGGCCACATCCAATTGCAGAGATGGTAGTGTACGCTCCCACGAATGGAGGAAATGGTTTCCGATGATACTATTACAAGGGGAGACGTAGACTCATCGGTTTTTTGTTGGGTGTTGACAAGAGGTGTTTGGCATGAAGAGCTAGAAGCTTCATGTGACTCCCCCCTTCATGAGCTAGGTGGTATTGATCGATATCGTTTGGGAATCCAAACTAGCTCTGGAAGAAGTGGTGCGGAGCACTCTGTTACCTTTTCCTTACCACGGTCTTGAATTGTCATTGGGGTGGCAACAATTGGTTTGCAAGGTTTTATAGGTGATGTAGAGGGATTCAGCTTATGTTTAGGGACCCAAATCTGGTCATTCCCCTCGTAGTACCCTTGGGCTACGTATAATTTTTTAGGGATCCATCGCGATGTTACATTGCCCTTTCTCGGGTAGGTAGCTGCTTTCCTTTTACGAGGCTTCTTGGTGGCTGAACGAGATTGAGCAGGGGAAGTAGCTATTAACGAAGCCTTTGGGACCCATTTGTATGTGTTTTTTGGCATAGTAAGCGGAGCTTTAGAGACCACCTTGCCTGTTTCCACTCTTGGCGTTGAAGCGTTAGAGGGGTGGAAAACAATCAAAGATGGTTTTGCCACTGGGCTTTGTGATTTTTCATTATCTAATATTTGAGTGGATGACTTAGGTGCGGGATTTTGAGCGGTCAGACCTAGTGTTGGTTCTTGCGTTGTGACTCGTCTAGTTGCCCAATCGATATTGCACTTGGTGGCCATCATCCATTTGCGCCCTAAGTTTACAGTCCCTTCCATGGTACCCGCAGGCATAACCAAAAAGCTTTGAATTATGGTTCCCTTGTCATAAGCAACCGGAGTGTGCAGAATTCCTGAGACAGGGGTTTTCTTCTTGTTGATTCCTTGAACTTGGATAGAACTCTTGGATAAATGTGGTTTTCCCAGTTGACACCACACGCCATATGATAGCAAATTGTGTTGAGCTCCTGTATCCAATAATGCATTATACAGCACCTCCCCGTAAAGGACTCTGTAACTCAATTGGGTATCTTAGAGGTGGGTCGGATTCCAGTGAATCCTCCTCTGCCTCCTCGAAAAATACTTGCGTAATTCCCAAGTTGGCTTCTCGTTGTCGCCTAGCACGCTGTTGACGTTCTTTGGCTTCGACTCTCGCTTGTATCTTTTTAAGCTCAGCTTGTTCTTTAGCTGCCTTCTTTTGATGGATTGCATGTAACTCCTCTTGGCTCAGGGGGTCATAGTATCTTTTGAATTTACTCCCATTAAGGAATCCAATGGTTTCAACTCCGTCGAGAATCTCCACTCTGATGGTACCTTGCGGGGTAATTTCACATACTCTATACGGTCCCTTACCAGCATATTTGAGCTTTTTCTTTTCGTTTCGCACTCCATACATCAGGACTTTATCCCCAACCTTGATGTCCTTGTCCTTTAGGTGGCGATCAAACCATTTTTTCCTTCTATCCTTCTCCACAAGGGCATTGTACACAGCCAATTGTCTTTCTTCATTTAGCCACTCAAGGATATACAGACGCTCTACTAAGGGATTACCATCCCAACCCTCTTGAGTTGCAACACGAAGACTAGGAATGACAAATTCCCACGGCATGACTGCTTCTTGGCCATATACCATTTTGAATGGTGTGCAATTAATAGCCACTTTGTACGCAGTACGATAGGCCCATAAAGCTGTCGTAAGCTTTAGATCCCAATCCGTGCGATGAGCTTCAACTGTCTTTGTCAAAACAGAGATTAATGTCTTGTTTGTACTCTCGGCTTGGCCATTTGCTTGCGGATAGTAAGGAGTAGATTTATGATGGGATATCATGAAATTTGTTGTGAGCTCCTTAATCACTTCATTTATAAAATGCGTACCATTGTCGCTCACAAGTTCAAAAGGACAACCGAATCGTGTGATTATATTTTCAAAGAGGAACTTGGCTGTTGTCCTTGCATCTGCCTTACGTGTCACTTTCGCTTCAGCCCATTTGGTCATATAGTCAGTGGCCACAATAATATAGCAAGATTGTGTGTTTCGGGCCGCTGGGCTAATCGGACCTACAAAGTCTAAACCCCACTTTTCAAATGGTTGGTTTACTTTGATTGGATGTAGGGGCATCTGATCTTTCCTCTGGGGTTTCTTGTATCGTTGGCATTCATCGCAACCCTTCACAAAGAGTGATGCATCTTGGAACATAGTGGGCCACCAATACCCTGATTGTAAGATCTTTCGCGCAGTTAAGTCTCCTGAGAAGTGACCACCGGCTACACCCATATGTGCCTCTTGCAAAATGTATAGATACTCATCCTCTCGGGCACAACGCCTAAGAACGTCATCCTTTCCTCTTTTATAAAGAGTCCCGGCTATCAGGCAATAGGGTTCGCATTCTTTGATTAGCTTTTGAGCTAGATCTTTACGAAGCTCCTTGGGTGGAAAGCCATTAACCAAAAAGTTAACAATCTTCTCACTCCATTCAGGCATTGTCTCCACCATGAACAGGGAAGTGTCAGGTAAGTCATCATTAACCCCCGTAGGAGCCTCACCATTAGGTATGCGAGACAAATGATCAGCCATAACATGTTTTTTGCCAGGTCTCACAACAATCGTGAAATCAAACTCAAGAAGAATCAATAGCCATCGTGTGATTCTTCCTGTGGAGCATGGTTTGTTTACCAGATACAACAATGCTTGATGATCCACATAGAAAACAAACTTGGTGGCAAGGAGGTAATAACGAAATTTCCTTACTGCATATATCATTGCCAACCCTTCTCGCTCCGTAGTGGTGTAGTTCATCTCAGCATCGTCGACTGGCAAAGCTAATGGGGTAGTCTAGCTTGTGTTCTCTAAGTTGAGTTAACACACACCCAATAGCAAAGTTTGATGCATCAATATGCACATGGAAGAGTAAATCCCAGTTAGGCATTCTCAAGATTGGAGCACTCGCCAAGGCTTTCTTTAATAGCTCATAGGCACGGTCACATTCTTTGGTCCAAATAAACTCGATGAGAAGCTTATACAATGGTCGAGCTATCTCGGCGAAGAAGAGAATAAACCTTCGATAATAACCAACGTGGCCCATAAAGCATTGGACTCCCTTGTAGTTGGTGGGTGGTGGCAATTCCAGAATGATCTTGATTTTACTCTCGTCCGTGGAAATCCCATTTTTGGACACTATATGCCCTAAGATAACTCCGTGTTTAACCCAGAATTGGCATTTGAAAGGATTCAATGAGATGCGATATAATCTACACCTTTCAAATATTTTTCGTAAACACATCAAGTGCTCATCCCAAGAGGAATGAACACAAAGATCATCTAAGAAAGCTTCACAGAAGTCCCTTAGATATTCCTTAAAGGCCGTGTTTATCAATCGTTGGAATGTTGCAGGTGCATTGGTCAAGCCAAAAGCCATGACGCGAAAGGCAAACACTCCAAACTCCGTGATAAATGCTGTTTTAGCTTGGTCCTCGACTGCAATTGTGATCTGATTTGTAACCCGAGTACCCATCTAAAAAGCTATATGCCTCCTTGCCTGCCACTCTTTCAAGCACATGTTCAGAATATGGCAAGGGGTAATGATCCCTTCTGGTGGCTGCATTAACCTTTTTGAGATCAACGCACACTCTGAGTTTCCCATTCTTCTTTGGCACGATGACTATCAGAGAAACCCATTCTGAGTGCTCAATTGGGTATATGAATCCACATTTTACCAGCTTTTCAATTTCCTCTTGTACAATCTTTGCATACTTAGGATTCATTGGGTAGGGACGTTGCTGGACTGGTTTAGCAGTGCTAATCATTGGAATCATGTGTTGCACCACCGAGGGTGGAACACCCTTCATATCATGATATGTCCAAGCAAATATGTCCTTGAATTCTTTAAGAAGCTTTGTAAGTGCAGCTTCTTCCGCCTTGGTGAGGTCTTGAGCAATTAAAACTGGTTTAGACTCCTCACCCGGATCTGCTAAGTCTATCTCCTTAACTACCGCCGCCGTAGGGCCATCGTAGACACCGCTACTTCCATTGGTAGGCGTTCGTTGGGCTTTTGTGTAGACTACTTTACGTTCCCCTGTGGTGAATGATTTGAAATGCTCGGGTGCGGGGTGTAAGTCTACTGGTTCTTGTTGTGCCAGGCTTTTTTCTTTCAATTCCGCTTCCTTTTTTGTTGTTGAGCCAACTCTTGGTTTTGTCGCCTTCTTGCAATACGACTTAGTTTCGGCTTCTCTTCGATTTCTAATTGGGCGACGTCATGAGGTTGCGGAATACACCACATGACACTTTGGAGGTATTGTCCCCAACTATCCGCTAACTTCCGATGAGCATCAATGGCTCCTACATAACTAAGCCATTCTGCAGTGGATCTCTCCTTATTTATTGCAGTTCGTACATTAGCTCGATAGCGTTGGCGCTTATGTCTCGTTTTCTTCTTACCAAGTTTTTGATTTTTGTTTCTATCAGATTCGGACTCACTTGGTCGATCTTCACTTTCGGATGAACTGCAGGAGGCCACTGTCCTAGGCCTTGAGCACCTTGCTTCCACATTTGGGTGAATATTTGATTCATTTTCCCCATCAGGCTCAGGGTCAGTTTCTTCTTGAGATTCATACTCAGAGTTGCATTGGTCAGAGTCTTCGCTACTTTCAGTGTTAGTGGAGTTTGCCACGTTCTCGCCATCAGGAGTCAAGTGCATAACACCTATCATGTTTATTGGCACTAACGATGGCATATCTTGCCCCTCAGGTGTTACCCAACTTGTGCCTCTATTTCCCCATGTGTCTATGGTTGCCGCTAGGTGTACCCAATCCACGTTATCCGACTCAGTCATACCCGGTAGGACATCCATATAAGGAGAATCTTTCCCATCATCAGTCTCTTTTTTGCATGTATAGCAATACCTTAATGGGGCAGAATGAACTGTGGTATCCGATCGATTATCAATGATAACCTTGCTTCCTAAAGGATGTGCACGACCATTCTCAAGGTCAACTCGAATGACAGAGTCCTGGAATTGTAGGTAGACATGGTTTTTCGACCAGTCATGCACCATTTGTGCTTCCCTCATGAAAGGACGTCCTAAGATCATTTGATATGACATAGGATGCTTGGAGAAATCCATTACAATGAAGGTATGTCTTACCTTGTATCCCAGAACCTTGATCTTAAGGTCCCTTAACATTCCAATAGGTTTAGCTATGGTTCCGTTTGCCATCTTAACCACTATGTTTGTGACTTCAAGGTGAGGTCTCCCCATAGATTCCCAATAGTTTTTAGTCACAATGCTCACGCCAGCACCACCATCAAGGATTCCCTTTAGAGTTAATCCCTTGGTAGTAATGGGGAGGGTTGCATTAGATTCGTCACCTTCAAAGTACTGTCCCAACTTGTTCACAGGTATTTCAACGACCGAGTCTTCATCTAGGTTGGGTTATAGATCCCAATGCTCCCCTTCATCTTGAAGCGTGTCGGGTCTATCCATATTTGCAAATTGTGGTAGCCCCGCCTTTAATTCTCCATTGAGAAATGCCCGAAGAGCTAAGAATAGCTCAGGATCTCCGTATAATTTGGATATGATCGTGGTTTTGATCTCAGAGGACATGAAATCCATTAGCTTGGACACATTCAACGGTACTTTTCGAGACATCGCCCCTTGACTAGGGACTGGTGAAGATGGAATCGCTTCCTCTTTGATGGGGTCAGGCATTCCCTCACTAAACATTCTTTCCAGCAAGAAGGGTGTTTGCCCACTTCCGGATGTCCTATCCTCACTTTCTTCCCGAATGATACTCGGTATAGCTAACGGTTTATGGTTCCGGTGAGGCTGAACTTGCGTAGGAAACACTGTGTCTGGAATTTTGATTTTTCTCGGGTTTGGCTCTAGTTCTCTTTGTGTTTCTTCCACCAAACCCCTTAAGTGTTGCACTTGTTCAATCTCCTCAACTGGGTTTGGGTAAGTACCAATCTTTTTCTTGAGGGTTTTTGGCCCACGTGGCTTGTCTTGGGGAGTCTCAGTCAGTTTGGGTGGTCGAGAGGGCATTAACTGACTTGGTTGTGGGGGCGAGGAAGTTTCCTTCTGTTTCCCCTTATTTATGTACTCCCTTGATTCTCCTTCATTGAGCTCCCGAGTGGGTTCCTCCCTTAAGGTAGTGGCTTTGGTCCTCATGGTTTCTATTGAATCAGAATCATCTTCAGGATCATTCATATACACGGGGTCGTCTCCTGTCCCTATGTTAGTCTTTGAACTGGGCTTGGAGCTCGTGGCATTAAGCGATCTCTTTCGTCGTGTTTTCTTTTTCTTTGCCTGAGCGATTGATGCAGTATCCCTCTCTTCAAGAATGTAGTTTTGGTTTTGAAGCATTGACCGTGTAGCTACATTCACGGGTACAACGGGTGTGGTTCCTCGTGCTTGGTTGGCGACCTCAACCAAATTCAATGGCGTAATCTTGGGTGCATTAGGATTATGTGGACATTGAGCGATCAAATGATCTATACCACAACGATTACATGTAAGTACCGGCATTCCCGATGTGCTCCCTTGATTTGGTTGCATATGAGTAGCGATCTTCTGTAGCCTATTAGGGCACTCCGCTACACGATGCGGTCCACCACACTCGTAGCATTAAAGAGGTGGTCTCCTTGCCATGGTATTAAGGTTTTGCCCTCTTGTGGCAAGAGCAGCCACTTGATATACAGGCTTAACTTGCCCGAAATGATCCTCCATGTAGTACTGGGGAATCATTTCAAATGTATCAATCCCGTATGGAGCAGTGGGGTTTATCTCCTCTTCATAATCCCCACATGCACTATGTGACTCACAACCCATCTGGTTTACAGGGGTAATCCTTGGATGTGGAGGTTGTGGTCCTAGCACTGGCGGTGGTAACGGCATAGAGTGGACTACATTCGGATTCCTTGGAACTATGTGCTGTGACGGTTGCTCGACAGGTTGTGCAGGCATTAGCGCGGGTACTTGAGGTGTGTTTGACCAGGCTAGTGGTGCTTGATTTGCCATCATTCGCTTAAGTACTAGGCAATCCTTAGATTGATGGCCGTACTTACCACATGCATTGCAATTCCCATTGAATTTGACCCTGAATGTGGGACATTCACTCGTGCTATGTGGTCCTAAGCACACCGAACACCATTGTTGCTCTCTCCTTGGGTACATATGGCTATTCTGAGGAGCTCGATTACCCCTAAAGTATTCTTGGAGAGCCTTAGTAAGGTCGGTCACACAGACATTTCAGATATCTTGGGCTCCTTGGCAATAGGTTTCACTGTCATTGGCTCGTGCCCAGATACTTGCGAACTAACGGATTTTGTTTCCGAAGACACCTTTTTACCTGCAATTATCAAGTTGTCTTCTAACTAGATTGCATTGGGAGTGACTGCTTCCCATGTTGTAAGACCTCTAATGATTAGGCCATTGTATATATTACCCAACTGTAACCGATGATAACAAAAATTAATGGGTCCTTGTATGCACTTCATAAACATGTGTATGATTATTCTGTATTTGAGAAAGAACAAAAACTAGTTTGCACATCCAAGAATGAGCTCATAAATAGAAAATTTATTTTGGCCATCCAAGAACAAGCTCATGAATAGAGCTTAAACTATAAAACCCAACTTTCTTTTCTCTTTTTTTTTGTGCATTACATTCCTTTCTCAAAGATGATATATCCTTTGTATGAGCTTTGTTTAATCTTAGAATTCACAAACAAGCAAACAAAACACCATGTTTTCAATAACTATGCATAAGAGAGCCCCATTCAAATTCTTTATCTTTTTACTCATCTTTAGACACCCATTTTCTTCTACTTAAGATTTTCAACAATTACAATGAATAGACTTGTAAAATGATAATGAATCATGGGCTAGAAACCTGTGGATATTAGCAATATGAATAGTCTTATTCTTACTAACTACAATGAAATATGGGCTAGAAACCTGTGGATATTAGCAATATGAATAGTCTTATTCTTACTAACTACAATGAAATATGGGCTAAAAATTTGTGAATATTAGTAGTAGCATGAGAAATTTTTGTTTTGCAAACTTCTTGTGATTGTTGGAAAAATAGTTATTCACAATGTTACACAATAACTTTGATACATATGCCACTATTGTTCAATTCAAGGGCCTTTGCAATATGGTATACTTGTATCAAGACTTTTTGGCACTAAAAGTTACAATAATCTATGATCTCCCTCCATCTATATCTTTTAAAATCATTCTTCTCATCCAAGGGCAACCCTATATCAAATCTAGCTACAATCAACTTTCTTGCTTCTTTGTTTACCTTACCAAACTCTAGGAACTTGTCTTAATATATTTTCAATTCTCCATATGTAACATGAATTTGTTGTTCCTCTTAAACATGATCTCTATAAAAATCATAATTGTTTTCTCCATTGTAACAAAGACGCTCCACTAAATTATTTGATGAAATTGTACATGTTTCCCATCCATGCTGTGTCATACACTTCATTATGGATAGTCTTCCTCCTATAGTAGGCGTTGTTTTAGTTAGACATGTGGTTTCTTGTCTCCACAAGTGTAACCATAATTTTGGTCCATGGGCACAATTGTTTTTCTTTCCATCATCTTCTGTTGTCTCATGGGCACAAATTTTCTTGCTCAGTTATATACAATCCCTCTGAGAATGCAATTTACATGGTGGCACTAGATAGATTAGAGAATGCAAAACAATATGGTTTTTTGTTCGACCCCCTGATCGGCTAACCATCTTCCATGCTTGGACTTGGTTAAGTTTGTTTTTGGGATCCATGCTTCCAATGTACCACAAACTTGCAAAATTAAATCAAGAATAATAAAAAATTTCCACAAATATATCAACTCATGTTGCTATTCTTAATGGCTTAAATTCTTACTAGTTTCATCATATCTCCCCAATGGCTGATTATGTAGTTCCATAAGCTCAACCAACCATATTTACACAAAATGTTCTAATCATCCACCTTTCTATTTGACCACCATCCATGAATATGTAAAAAATGACTCAAATCATTCTCTATATCCTCTTCTATGGTTGCTAACCACAAAGCTAAATGCTTCTCTTTAAAGCTTGTAATCTCTTTAAAGCTTGTAATCACATACTTGTTTATTTATATACAAAGAAGACTAGTATCATGAGGAAATGTTAATGGTAAACACATACTTGTTTACATGCAAAGAAGACTAGTGTCATGAGGAAATGTTAATGATAAACATTTTAAAAATGAAGTGGTTTTAACCTCATTGCCTTGAAAAGCCTTGTAAGAATTCATAATGGCATCATTTCTTTGGATCCATACCTATAGCCTTCTTTGTATTGCAACACCATAAAAATACTTATAACAGTCAAGGTTTCCTAAAATTGAGTTTTAGAGACATTACAAAAGAAGGAGAATATATTATCTTGTTTGTTCAAGGAGTTATATATGTGTAACCACCCATCCATCTATTGCATGAACATGATCCAAGAAGATCCATGGTCTTCTTAGATTTCCATCCTCTTTAGCCCTCATTCTTGTCACTAGATCAATGGCAAAGTTGAGACATGGTATAGGAACGTGCAAGACGTAGCATTAAACACATTGGATGAAGGACTTCTTAAAGAAGACTAGTGTCATGAGGAAATGTTAATGGTAAACATTTTAAAATATGAAATGACTTTAACCTTATTGCCTTGAAAAGCCTTGAAAGAATTCTTAATGGGGCATCATTCCTTTAAAATATGAAAGGACTTTAACCTTATTGCCTTGAAAAGCCTTAAAAGAATTCTTAATGGCATCATTCCTATAGATCTAAAGTACAACCATAATTGCTCATATGCCTATAGCCTTCTTTGTATTCATAACCATCAACTCACCCTAAACAACAAAAAATAACCATCAACTCACCCTAAAATATAACCATTAGCTCACCCTAAACAACAAACAAATACAAGGTGTGGAACATGTGCAGATGATAAGAGATCCCTTATAACATTTAATGGAACCTTTACAATGATTTCATATCTTCATATAATCACTTATTCAACTTCAAAATTGCTTACAATTTATGAAATAACTCATATAGTCCTTTCTTATGTTGAATAACAAATCTTTCTTGGTTAGTAAATGCATTAAATATGATTCCCCTTCTTCTTGTAAGTGGCATGCACACTCTCTTTGAAGAATCATTCATGGGATAGCTCATATAAAAATGCGGTGACCAAGAAATCTTTATTGGTAAGTAAATTCATTCATTAGGATTTCCCTTGTAAGTAGCATGTGTACTCTCTTTGAGCCATTCATTATGATTTCCCTTGTAAGTAGCATGTGTACTCTCTTTGAGCCATTCATTATGATTTCCTTTAAATTAGCATATGCACTCTCTTTTGGACATCATTTCTATAAGCACTCACAATCTAGACCCAACATGATTTTGCACATGTTCTTATTGACTAGGTCAAAGAGCTGTCAACTTTAGCATGTGAGAGATGCTTCAAGAGAGGATCACTACTCCTTTCTAGTATGTCATTCTTTCAAGTAATAAAGCTCAATATTATTACTGGTGTATGTAGCCTAGTGTGTCTCAATCTAACCTCTTTCTTCACAACTCTTAGTCACCTTTTTTTAAAAACAAAACCAGTGCGTGCCAAATGCTTAAAAGATTGTGATTAACTTGTCATCCTATGTAGGGCACAGTATATTGGATTTGTTAGACTCCACCCCTCCAAATTTGTTAGACTCCACCCCTCCAAATTTGTGGCAAAATTTTCTTCACAAAAAGAAGTTATTTCCCCTTCTTGTGGATAGTTGTGAAGCCCTCCTATCTTTGTAGTAGCTTGATGGACCAGCACGAATGAAAACAAGAATACTTGCTTGATAATATAGTTTTATCTACCCACAAGTTGGCTACCTTTATACACAATTACTTTAATGTTGAATTTGCATCTAAAGCTAAGTAGCACCATGTTTTAGTTAGAGACTTAACCACAAGTGGGATACTGGGCACTCAAAAACAATGTGACTAAAGAGGTTCCTATAGGCTTGGCAAAGTGAAGAGGTTCCTATAGGCTTGCTAAAGTGAAGAGGTTTCTATAGGCTTGGCAAAGTGAATTAAGCCCTATAGGCCTGGCAAAGTGAATTAAGCCCTATAGGCTTAGCAAAGTGAAGAGGTTCCTATAGTCTTGGCAAAGTGAATTAAACCATAAGTTAAAAGCCTTCCACTAGGTTGATGTTACATTATGGATTACACTGTGTTAGGTTTTTGGATAAATGAACAGCTTGTTTGTGTCTTTTGCAAATTGCACAAGAGACTAGTATGGATTATGGGTTAAACATTGTATTAAATTTTTGGATAAACGATCAGCTTGTTTGTGTCTTTTGCAAATTGCACACGAGACCATATTTTTCACCTAGTTTAAGGGTGTAAAAGGTCCCACTCGTGGGTGGACATGGATAGCCAAGGTTGTGCACGGTAGTCTAAATATTAAATGTACTTTTGTTTAATTTTGCCTTTGGAGAAGGAGAACTTGAGCACTCCCAAAGCTTTGTATCATCAGTCTAGTGAAATGCTACACAATTTGATCACATTGTCATTGAAGGAGAAGAGGAAGGACATGCACACACTGCATGTATTGAGCTGTTAAGGATAGAAGCTTGTGCATTTAAAGAACTGGATACATGCAAAATTTATCTATAGATCATTAGTGAAGCACCTAGATTTAATTGTCATGCTAGCTGATCAATTACTTGATGTAGGGTTTGAGTTTCAGACGCCTTACTTCCTTAATGGAAATCCCACTTCTTTAATTATCTATAGATCATTAGTGAAGCACCTAGATTTAATTGTCATGCTAGCTGATCAATTACTTGATGTAGAGTTTGAGTTTGAGATGCCTTACTTCCTTAATGGAAATCCCACTTCTTTAATTATGGTGCTCATAGGACCCATTGGTAGTTGGGATGCTACATGGGAGCACAGAGGAAACTTTGCATGGTTATATCAAAATAATTACTGTGTGCAAAAGAACTTTATCAAAGGCTCATCAAGCACAAGACCTTTGTAAAAAGGTCACCAAGCACACTTGGAGCCACGATTGAGGAACAACCAAAGATTGTTATAGTCTTATCTTAGTTATGGGTGACGCTTTGACAATGGAACCAAGTTTTGATGTGGTGCAACCCATTTTGGGGCAATGAAATACAAGCCCTTTGTCAAGAATTTTAAGTTTAAAGTTTTGTGAACATGTACTGTTTTTTGGCCATGCACATACAGTTTTTTTGGGCCAATAAAGGTCGTGGGACCTTGTAAATGTTATTAAGACTTAATAGGTTTTATTTTTATGAAAAAACAACAACCACACATTGGTCCCTATATCTGGGGGTTTAATGGATGTTTGTCTTCATGAGTGAAGAGATGCAAGGTGGTGGTCAGATAGATTGAACCAAAAACTGTATGTCATTTATAGTTATCCGAGCATCCTAGTAAGACACGGAACACCCGATCCCATTTTGACGTCGATATGTGAAAAGCATTTTCTGCCATATATATTGATAAATTTTGGGAGATGTGGTTCGACATCCCAAACCCCTTCAAATCGTATATGCGATTACCTTTGGATGCGAATTTGGTATCGGCGACTAGAAACTTTTTCCTTCCTTACCTATTGGCCCCCATCGATGAAATCGATGGGAGTTTCGCTTTGGTGGTAGAAGCTAGGCAATTGTTAGCAGCGGATTGACGTGGCCACACGCAATCATTTGACCTCCCCATGCTATACTTATGGCTTGTTGATTTAAGTTGGGTATGACTTTCCATTTTTAATAAAGTTTGGGCCATACTTGTCAAAACTTGAAGTGGCAAGGTTCTGAGCATGTTTTTATTTTTGTGATGTTTGCATCTCAACTTTCTAGCCAACCCTTTCCAACGCCATTGACAACATTCTAGAAAAGCGTTGGTTAGCAAGTGTGGTGACCTAGAACTTAGAATGCCACGCTGTGTCTCCATTGGCTGTTTTTAAGGTGTTGAAGTCCCAAGCATGAGGTGCTGTGTCTCCATTGGCTGTTTTTAAGGTGTTGAAGTCCCAAGCATGAGGTGCTCGGTTCAAAACCTGCTGGCTGTTTGACGGCGGCATGAAAGCACACACGTACACGAGCACAAAAGATAAAAAAAAAAACTTAGAATACCTCTTAGAGAGCATAATGCCACCTTAGATGCAGCCGACGTGGCACCATGACATGGCGTTGATGAACTTTTATCGCTTTTGGTATTGCAAAGGGCTTCAATTTACGTCCACTGATTAATTAAGATGCCCTCTCGGGGGCACATATTAACATTGTGAAGCGATTGAAATCGCCTTTTTTTCTTGTTCTCGTTACACATTTGATTTCCCGGCTGCTGACTGTTGCATGTATTATGTTGTTGGGACAGAAAGCAGTCCTTAGGACTGCAGCAGGAGGAGTGGTCACAAACCTTGCCTCAATGCCCCTTCCAATAGCAGTGTCTGATGTTTACAAGCGTTCTTTCATGGTTTCAAAGCCTTCTGCGTGCCTCTTCAAAGGTATGTAAATGCCCATCTTTCATCCCCCAACAATGGAGTTTGCTGCACTACTTTTGATATGGTCTTTATCATGGAAATAGATTAGATAGGTAGTGTCATGCAGAGCTGGCCGAAGGTCCACACGTGTGTGTGTGTGTGTAACTAATGGAAAGAGAGAGAGACAGACAAAGAGCCATGACACGGTATTGTATTAAAGAGAGAGAGAGGAAAGAAAGAAGGATTGTATTAAACGTCTACGAAAGACCCAAAGGGTCTATGAGACTGAAAATGAGTACATATTATCCATGAATAACTAGAGAGAGAGAGAGAGAGAGAGAGAGAGAGAGAGAGAGAGAGAGAGAGAACAATTAAGGAATATAACATCATAAAGAGAAAATGGGGCATTGTCCAAAATTCATGATCGCATGCAAGTCATAGATTGTGGGAGCATCCAATTTGTATTGATGCTGTCATCGTCCATGCTGATGGCATTATCCCTATAACCCTTAAACATAGCAGTGAAACTGGCTATCGGACCGATCCTGGATTATTAACATCCAACTACCTTACTTGGGTACTGCAAGTCCAAAGGGTGGCAAAGGGGTTCACGATTTCCCAACTACCTTGGTAACTACATAGATGGAACTAGGTTAAACTACTTATAATCCCTAACATCAGAATGGTTACCTCACTCCAAATATCAATCGGAGTGGTCTGAATATACCTTTGTTAATAATTGAATGGGTTCACGAACTCTTTTGTCGTGAATTTGGGCCAGTAGGTCCAGTAACCCTTTTGCCTTGATTTTAGGCTGCAGCATCATTGACTTTGATCTTGGTATGTTGATGGTACACATCAGCAGTTTGGAATCTGGTTCTTCCCTACGCTACGAGCTTGGTGACAGCTCAACTATCTGGCACATTTCATGTCCCATTCCATACAGTGCGCTTAGAGCCTTCATTTATGGAGTAATATTCATATGGATGTCTCTGGTTGTTTCATGGTTTGCATATTAGCCATTTACAGCACTTCAAGACCTCAAAAGACCTTGAATATACTCAATTTGGTGTAAATAGTGGAAACTCTCAGAGTCTTGTATAGTTACAGCTTAGCTTAGCTGGTCTCTTATTATGTTGTATGTGCTTACTTGAACCTAGGAAACCATGTAATGGTGATAAATTCTTGTACGAGCTGCCCTCGAGGTGCATTGAGGACATGTAAAAGTGTTACTTAGTAAGGACATTGCTTGTGCAGGTTCGAGCTCATTGGGAGCAAGCTCCTTTTTTGTGGGTTTTCGAAGCTCTTGCACGAAAGCATCCTTTGATTCTCATAAAAGGTCAAAAGCTTGGATACGAAATCTATCAGGTATCTAGGATATGCAATAACACATCAAAAATCTTCTGAATTGTATCGGTTGAGAGAACTGGACTGGGTCTTGTGTGTGCTTTTCTTGCTGGAGTTGATGAGAGCTTTGCTTTTCTTCAATCATATGATGTTTCCATAGTCATACAGCTGTTGTCGAAACCACCAAGGAAGAGCAAACAGAGCAGAAGACGCTGACGGATCTGTCTTTGACTGGTGATGCCATACGGCAGCGGTTTTTAGAGTTTTATGCTGCTCGCCAGCATAAAGTCCTGCCTAGCTCATCCCTTGTTCCAGATGATCCTACTGTCCTCCTTACCATAGCTGGCATGCTGCAGTTCAAGCCCGTATTCCTTGGCCAGGTATTGGACTTACGAAGCTATTCTTGAGCAAGGGAAAAAGTGATGAAGTTTGAAGTGCTCGAGTGAGGTCTTTTAATTTACAGCATAAATTTACAAACTCGCCATTTACACCTTCAGTTGGCAAGGCTGGATACCAAACTGTTCTGGCACATAATTGGGCAGGGAGTTGGGATGGGCAAAATTGTCTGTCCACCACCATCTCTGAGGTTGGGTGGTCATGATGGCCCCTGTCGATGGGCAGGGATGGTTCTGTATCCAGCCCAAGTTTTTACCTTTGATTGGTGTGGATAGAAATGAAACCTATCTGATGTAAGAATCTTGTTTTTTTCCATTATGAAAGGCTCCGCGGCAAGTCCCACGAGCCACTACCTCACAAAAATGCATAAGGACAAACGACATTGAAAATGTGGGCCGGACTGCACGGCATCACACATTCTTTGAGATGCTTGGCAACTTCAGCTTTGGTGACTACTTCAAACGTGATGCAATCAAGTGGGCATGGGAGCTGGCAACTCAGGAGTAAGTGCATTGCTATGCGCTTGATTTTCTGTTTTTCTTCTTGAGGAGCCAGCAGAAATGCAAGCAGAAGTATGGGCCTTAATGGCATCAGGCTCTCTCTTTTCTTTGCAGATTCAAATTGCCAATCGAACGTTTATGGGTGAGCGTTTTCAATGACGATGATGAGGCTTTGGCAATGTGGCGCGATGAGGCAAGCCTTCATTTCTAGCATGCTTTTTCTTTGTGCAGCTTTTGGCTTAACATAATCTAGCTGTAATGAAAAAAATGCAAAGGATTTGTAACATGTGTGCCAAAGCTAATGATGATTAACCCTAAGCAAAGCTGATTACAAAGATTAATGCTAATCACACATTGATTGGCAAGACACAATAGAGACCTAAACTACTATATATTGCAATGAATATATGCAATGATGTTTACAGATCTCAACTACCATCTGCCTGAGCATAATCGTGCACAGTGCACATGACTACTGGTGCATATGTAAGCTTTGATGTGAAGTCCTACGAGAGAACGTTCACAAGAACTCCCTTTTGCTCTGATCCAGATGTCGGGTTAGGATGTGCCTTAGAACAGTGCCTTTGAATGAATCCTACTATGATCCTTGATTGCCCTTATATAGTAGCAAAAAGTTGGTTGGTTGCAACTGTGCATTACTAGATACAATGTATCTAAAAGCTGTCCACACTGATTGGTCCTTGGGTGCTTGGTTGTCTAGCATCCGATTACTCAAGATCCTTATCAATGAGCACAAACACGGTCCCTAATCTTTCTTAAAAGGTGGGTGATGTTGAGATTAATGTCCATGTGGCATTCACAAATATGATGCACATGACATCCCCTCGTGGTAAACTTGGAACACTGGGGCTTATTGTGAGGGCAAAAAGACGAAAGGACTAGATGGACGAGAGATCAGAGCAAAACCACACAGCATGAAATATGTGAGTGAATATATATATAAGGGTGTGTGCAAATATGTACAAGAGCCCTGAGGTGTGAGGTGACTTTGAGTAGAAAGACCATTGCAGAAGCAGAGATGATGTCGGAGTTGAAGCACGGTTGGTGACGAAGGCTCGCGTCGATGTGAGGCAAAACACTCCAAGTGGTGGTCGGTGTCGAAGGCTCGCGTTGGTGGAAGCAGAGGCACTCCGAGGTGATAGTGGCAGCGAAAGATAAGGTGATGCAGGCTCTGATGACAAGGGTGCTGCTGGACCTGAGGTGGTAGCTGAAGAGCAGAGAGGGCTGCCGTCTCGAGTGGTGGTGGTGAGGGTGCGAGCTCTGATGACAAGGGTGCTGCAAGACCTGAAGGGAGCAAGCTCTGATGACACGGGTGCTGCGTAGCTGAAGTGGTGAGGAGCAGAGAGGGCTGCCGTCCGGAGTGGTGCAAGCTCTGGTGACACGGGTGCTGCGTACTTGAAGCAGAGATGGCTGCCATCCCGAGTGGTGCAAGCTTTGGTGACACACCTGAAGCAGAGAGTGGGCTGCCATCCCGATGTAGCAGAGTGGGGGCTGATGTCCCGATGGTGAGAGCCGAGGCAAAAACGCTGATATGCTCTACGTATAGCAAAGGGAAATGCAGAAGATATGCTGATGTAAGCACTGATGTGAGCCCTGATGTATGCGCTGAAGTAAGGCTGATATAAACGCTGATATAAGCCCTGATGAAAACGCTGATGTCTGCTGATGTAAAACGCAAATGAAGTGCTGATGTAGGCACGGATCTATGCTGATGTAAAATGCAGATAACAGCGCAGAAGTAAGCCTGATGTAAGCGCCGATAAAAGCCTGATGTAAGGCTGACGTGAGGCTGCTGTAAAATGCTGATGTCAGCCTGAGGTAAACGCTGAAGACAGCAGAAGAAAAACGCTGATGAAAAGGATGTAAAGCTCAGATGATAAACGCTGAGGTAAGCCTGATGGTGTGCTGAAGTAAACGTTGGTGTACACCTGATGATAAAAGATAGGCAAGGCTATATATACTGAGGGGGGGTGTTGGTCGGTCACCCTAAAAGGTGTAGGCCAGCAGCCAAGACAAAAAACCCCAAATAAAACATAAAATACCTAGAAAAATCCCTTTTTAGGGCTGGGAAAAATATTGTTTTCTTCACATATAATGCACCCTTGCTCCATGCTCCTTTGCTGGTCTTCGGGTCTCGTCCAATGGTAGGCTTTGGCTTTGTGTAAACACACGGGCTTGGTCACCAATAGAAATGATACTGGACTTACTGCCTCGGGAATGAACCACCATCAGTGATAGCCGCCTCCTCCTGCTGCTCAGTGGACTTGGAGAGACTCTCCTGAAGGTCTTCGGGAACTGACAGAGGAACTGTCGCCATGCTGATCTCATCCTCCTCCGTATATTTTTGGGAAAAATCCTTGAAAGGTTCAGCCTAGGTGAACTTTCTGCTTTCGTGTTTAGGCTTTGCGGTTGTCAAGGCTGTATCTGGTGCTTGGATGTTGCCTACTGGTTCTCCTGACTCTTCAAATCGCTATCATTGTACTTCCTTGCCTGCATAGAGGAGATGAAAGTCTTGTATAGCTGCTCCCAAAACACCATGTCTTGTATAGCTGCTCCCAAAATACCAAGTGTTCCAGGAGCACAACCTGAAGTGGACTTCTTTCATGAAGAAAAAATGCAAATTTGTCTTCTTGGAGAAGAAGCAAATTTGCTTGCCTACCTAGGCTTTGACCTAATCCAATTCTAATGCACATGCACAAAAATGCAAACCTAAATGCAAACCCTAATTTGTTGCATGCACTTCTAGCAAAACCCTTAACTAAAATGCACATGTGAAAGCAAGCTTGGCTGCAAACACACATGCAACAGACTATGCAAACGCTAGCTAGGCTGTCTTGATGCTTTGATACGAATGTAACATGCGTGGGGAAGCTATTAATGCCAATTAAAGCTGAAAAATGCATATGTGAAAGCAAGCTTGGCTGCAAACACACATGCAACAGACTGCAAACGGTAGCTAGGCTGTCTTGATGCTCTGATACGAATGTAACATGTGTGCGGAAGCTATTAACGCCAATTAAAGCTGATTACAAAAGATTAACGGTAATCACGTATCAACCAACAAGACACAATAGAGAAGACCATAGTCCTAAATTACTGTATATTGGAATTAATTTGTATAATGATGCTCACAAATTTCAACTGAGATCTGCTCGTGCTTAATTGTGCATGACTACTGATGCATATGCAAGCTGAAAACGCTCACGAGAGCTCCCTTCTTCTCTGAGCCAAATGTTGGGTTACTCCTTGAAGGATGCACCTTAGAACAATTGCTCTGTTTGAATTCTACTATGACCCTTGATTGCCCTTATATAGTGGCTAAAGGCTGATCGGTTGTTAGGCTTGGCTGGCTGGCCAACTATGCAAACTGTGCATGATTAGATACAGTGTATTTAAAAGCTGTCCACATTGATTGGTTCTTAGGCACCTAGCTGTTGCCTAGGTTCCTTCTCCATGAACCCAAATGGGCACCTGGCTGTTGCCCAAGCTCCTTCTCCATGAACTTAAATGTGACCCATGATCTTGCCCAAATGGCGGCTGATGCCAAGATTAATGTCCATGTGGCACTCACTGATGTGATGCACGTGACATGATCTGGCTCTAAATCTTTTAGTGCATTGGCATGACATTGTAGTAGACATGCCATTTTATTATGGATGTATGTGCATTCTGAAAGAATGTGCACAAGCGGAAGCAAATAAACATGAGAGAGAGAAAGATTGCAAGCAAGAACAAGAGCTTTATTAGCTTGAGGTTACAGAGTACAAGAGCCAGCAAATAGGGCAATGTAAGATGATTGAATGAATAAAAGAGAGCAACTCTTATATACTTGTGCATGAAGCAAGTCGGCTGTAGAAAACAGGCCGACATGACCTCCACGACAGCATTTAAGGAAGATGCAATATTTTAACACCCCCTCTACATCTTGAAGTGTGCAAAAAAGTCAAAAGAAAATTGATGACGAAGGTGCGACCATGGACACTTCAGCATGGCCAATACTGAGTACACCTCGGAAAATGCACATGTCAGCTTGTTGTCTTCAGAAAACATAATGCCACTATAAAGAGCAAAAGAAAATCTGCTTGGCTCCAAACTCAAAGTAGAACTGGGAACACATCACATCTAATAACCTCGAACAAATGAACATGGAACACATCCTGTCCATAGTCTCTGTTGACCAATAGTTCTGGAACTCATCCGAACCATGAAGGAAACTTGGTTGATCATGGAACTCATCCGGACCTTCAAGTGAACTTGCCTGTCTTTATACTTGGAACTCCGACACACGGGTCCCATGCTCCAGATTTAATATAAGAGAGCTTTTGAAAGCCCCCTCTCCTGCCCACAAGCCGTTTCTGGAAGACAGCACGCGGGGGGATGCCCTTAGGATCAGAGCAGGACACCAGTCATGTTCTCTCCAGTCTGTAAGGCCTTGGGAGAGGTGGGGTTATCACTAGATGAGTCTGTGTCACTGTCATGTGACTTGTTTTTGCCCTTCTTTGAAGACTTGCCCTTGTCCTTGGCTTTGCCTTTGTCCTTTGACTGACAATCCTTTGACAGGTGGCCTTTCTTCCCACACTTGTAACACCGACTCCGAACTTTCTTCTGCACCGTCGAGGGTGCCTGATCAGGTCCAATAGACGATGAAACTTTCAATTTCTCCTGTGAAACTAGGATGGATTCCTCTTCCAAGAGGAGAGTACATAGATCATCAAACTCGAGGGAACGTGTTGTGATCTGAACCCACAAAGCTCGGGAAACCATGTCATAATCTGCAGGAAGCCTGATGAGGAGGAGAGCAGATAACTGAGAAGAGGTCAGGGCAGTACCCATTGCCACTAATTGGTCATGAATTACCTCAACCTTTATCACAAACGACTGCATGGAAGTCCCTGCTGTAAACTCCAGGGAAAGAGTTGACCCAATAGGTTGACAAACTGCATTGTAGAGTCCCGTGCATATAGATCTGTTAGCTTTCTCCAAACAGAAGCAGCACAATCCAATGTTTGCACGGCAGGGGAGACCTCTGGTGAGATGGTTCATACAAGTGCAGAGTGAGCTTTTGAGTCTTGATTCTCCCAAGCTGAAAGTTCTGCGAGAAAGGCATCCTCTTGGTCCTGAGTCCACTTCCTAGAGCTGGTAGGGCATTCGGGGCCCGGGCTTTTGTTCGTGGCCTTGAACAATCTCCCAAAGTCCCTTGTGTGTGAACTAGACCTTCATCTGTAGCTTCCAGTGATCATAGTTTGAACCACTGAGCTTGTCCTCCTTGTTCGTGCAGGGGGGACCCATGTCTGCTTCAAAGAAGCTATGTCTCAAACAACCTCTATGCTAAGCAATCCACGTGCTCTCTCAAGCACCTTTTCACAGGATCCAACTAGGGACTAGTAGCCCCCTCTGAAGATGCAGGCTGGACTGCAGCAAAAGAAACCCAAAAACACACCCCCGGGAACCTCCTACCGGAAGGGGGAGGGGATCTTGGAGGGAGAAGAGCTGATGTGCCACTTGTTAGGCAAAAAATATCCTTCAAGAACTTGCCACAAAATTGATGCCCTTAGTGAATTTGTAGCGAGAACTCCTCCACTTGCCTCTCTAGAAGAAAACGCAGCCTGGGGGCTGGCCGACAGCAGTAGGAGGGCTTGTAGATCAAAAAACGCAGCTAATGAAGAAAACGCAGCCACTGTTGAAGTATCTACAGCCAGGAGAATCTAGGGAAGCAGAAAACGCAAGGCATAGTTGAAGGAGAGAGACAGAGAGCAGATTTTTGTGCAACAGCCGGAGCCTAAGCGTATGATACCATTTTTGTCCACTTGCTTTCTTGGTTGTGACGATTGTAGTCACCAAAAGCCAGTAAGTAACATGAAAATTGTGAGCTCTAAAAAACGTGTGGGTTGGAACTTGGCAATTGCTCTTAGAACATCATTTTTGTGGGGCTCATTTGTTAGCGTTTGACCAGTCTTTGATTGTGTTGACGAGATTGGAGCAATTTTGGTCAGATTTGAGGTGTTTTGCACAGGTTTGACTAGAGTCAACCAAAGTTGACTAGTCTGCTCAGCTTTGACCAGCATTGTCTAGGGTTTGACCAGTGTTGACTAGGGTTTTACCAATACTTGTGACCATACTTCAGCAGTTTTATATTATGTTTTCTACATCTTTGAAGTGTTTTGACCTGAGTTGACTAATGCGGCTAGTGTCAAACCTTTATTTATTTATTGGCAAGAAGAGACTTTTATTAATTATGAAAGTATCAATACAAAATCATTGCTAGAAGTTGGAAATCCTTATCACAGAGTGTTAAGGTAATTGCAGCTAGTTAGGGGAACGGTGATGCCAAGAGACTCCAGTGGCAATTGAAGAGAAGATCCCATGATCCCACTCCCTCATGAAGAAAATGGGCTTTGCTTGGGTTGATCTAGAAGGTCCTTGAATCATAATCTCTCTCTGAATGTACAAATGCACTGAGTATCATAAATTTGGGTGCCCTTCGCCTCGGTACATCTATCCTTCCATGCTAGGCAGTGATGTTGGCAATAATTGTCACGTGCATCCCGCACTTTGATGCCACGTGGCCACATCTGTACAATAGGTCCAGGACTTAGAGTGGTAATTGGCCCCTTGTGAGCCCTAGCCTAGGACGAGTCAGCCAGGGATCCACTTTAGAGTCCATGGTCAGGTGTACAAGTTTGGTACATGGTCATGGTTAGGTGTGCATGTCCCACACATGGAAGTAGTGCATGTCCTACAGTCAAGGTCACCCTGTGGAATGATGTAGAGGTGTACCGGGCTTGCTTGGGACACCAGTTCTAGGAATCAGAGACTTGTTGCATATATGAGGGCAGCTAGGCAAAGGTGCAGCCCTATGGCTATGGGCCACCCCATAAGGCTTCAAGGCCTTGCCTCCAAGGTGGGCAGCCCTTAGGGGCTACCCTAGGGGCCATGGAGGTTCCCATGCCCAAGCAACCAGCTCTTAGGAGGGCTGGGCAGCAAGTTGGCAGCCTGTAGGACACACACACCCCGTTGGCCAGCAGCAGGGGCCTGTCAACGGCCAGCCCATGAGCCACATGTGAAAAGGCGCCTGTTTCATTGGTGGTTATTTAAGTTATGGAGCAGCAATTACAGGCCAACAGCCTCTTCTACAAACCGACCAGCAGTGTGGAGTCCTTAATAAACAATAGGCAGCCTAAGGCTTTCTCATCTCATTCTTTTGCAAGTGCTAGAGTCTCCAGGTCAAAACAGCCAAGGGATTTCTCTTTGCAAGGTGGTTGAAGCAGCCAAGATATTTCAGTAGAAGGTCTATTCGGTCTGGGTATTTCCAGCCCAAGTTAGTCCTTTCTACTCATTCAATAAAGCAAATATGCGCAACGTTGTGGGGGCCCTTCAGAGGGTATTTGGGACCCAATCCTGTGTATTTGTCAGTCTCTCTCTCTCTCTCTCTCTCTCTCTCTCTCTCTCTCTGTGTGCAATGTCTCTCTTTGCACTCTCATTATCATTACATTGTGCTATCGTCAAGAACCAAGGGCTGAAAGGTATTTATCAAAGTATAATCCTCGTATGTAAGCTTCCGCATGCTACATTGTTATCAGAAATTCAAGCAAGACATAAAGAAAGAAAGAAAAAATTTCCCTTGTGGTTTATCAGCCCACACCTCGAGATTTTAGGGTCATTTGTTATATTTTCAGGCTTCTCAGCCGTTTTATCCCGAGGAGTGGGATTGTAGCACCAATGGCGGTGAGGGCACACATGCATCGTGGCATGTCCACATCGTAGTATCGCCACTTCATGCGTATGCAATTGAGGTATTGACTTTTCTACAAAAGTTGACTCTGTGTCTTGAAGTAGTTTCAAGCAACAATTCTCCATGACTCCCATGACGCCATTACTGGTGTCCATAGGGGCATGAACTCAATGTTGGAGAAAATCGAGAGGCAATTTTACTAGCTCAGAATGAGGTGGGACGTGTTCATGTATGTGCAACATTGTCCTATTGGTCAAAAGGTGAAAGCGTTGCATGGGAAGAAAGCAGGTTTGTTACAACCATTGCACATTCCTGATGCCCCTTCCAAGATATTTCTATGGATTTTGTGACAAATTCACCTCCCAGTCCAGGTTGTGACAAAAATTTAACTTAGTACAAAAATTATCAAACAGTGCCCTCCAAAAATGACTGGTAAACTTGGCATCACGATCTAATACAATGCTCCTAGGTATGCGACCTATAGGGTACCAATGCTGGATAAACAGATTTGCAACATCTTCCGTGGTTACATTAGCCCTCCATGGAATAAGCATAATGAATTTGCTAAAATGATCAACAACCGTCACACACTGTGTGTTGCGCATGATTCTATGTTATCTAGTTGTTTTGGGAGTTTGCACCCATCTCTAATTGGGGGCAGGACATCTTCACTATTGTTGATGGTTTCCCTGAGCGTTGCATAATTTGCTGGGATAGGAGCATTCCTAGAATTCCACTCATTTCGCATGTCCAAGCCCAATGAGCAATTAGAAAAGGAGCTAAGTGTGCGTTGATCTAGGCCCGCAATCAACAGTCTGCTGTTCAGACAACACCTATAGAGCAACCGTTGGCAGTCTATCTTGGGTGGCTTTGATCTCCTTCTGGACAGCTTTCATTTGTTGATCCATGTCATCCAACATTTGTTTAAAGACTTCTACTCTATTCATTAAATCAGACCAATTTAATGGTGTTATACAATCTTGACCATAGAAAGCCTTGAAAGGGGGCATACCTATACTCTTGATGATAAGCTGAGTTATAGGCAAATTCTACTAATGGTAGATAATGAAGCCACAGCATTGGCTTGCGATTGCAATAAGTCATCAGTATGTCATCAATGACTTAATTTACCCTTTCAACATTAGTGTGTAGAACTTGCCAACAAAATTGATCACCACACCAATGTCCACACTAACCATAGTGCCTAATTTGTTACAAAGGCATGCATGAGATCAATCACCTACCACTTTACCAATATAACAAGTTATAGTAGAAAGCAAGGCAACTCTCTCTCAAAATCATGAGAGAAATGAAATCACCTTGGGAGAGGAAGATACACTCCTGCCAAAGTGGCAACACTTAGAGAACATAGAGGAGTATGATAACGAGCTAGCACTGCTTGTTAGATTACTATTATGGAAAGGAACCAGTATCTTCATGCTGTCAAAATAAAGAAACTCCATAGAACTATCAAGTAGTAGAAGCAGGAATGGCCAGATGCCCACGACTAGAAGGCTAAGGAAGAAAAACAAGTGGAGTTGAAGAACAAGCTACAAAATCTCTAGGATAGCTATGGTAAACTTTGCACAACAAAATGAACAATCTGACTAAGGAGTTGGAAGTTTCAAGACTTCATGTTGGGGAATGACCTTCCTTCCAAGGTCCCACTTATTCGTCCTGGAGAGCATCGGATTGAGTTGGTCCCAGGGATAGAGCCTCCTAGTAAGTTTCCCTATCACCTGTCCAAGGCATTGGAGGGCGAGCTAGAATAGTTGTCCCAGTTTCTCTAGTTGCGAGAATAAGTTCCCAATGCCCTTGATTGAGTACACTTTGGAGCATCTCGATGATGCTAAGTATTTTTCCAAGATAGATCTCAAGATTGGCTACCATCAAGTTTGAATCTTTGAGGCTGATATGCTAAAGACGGCTTTTCGGATTGAGCGTGGCCATTATGAGTTTGTGGTGATGCCGTTTGGACTCACCCCACCAATGCACTAGTGATGTTCAATAAGATGATTTCACGGGTGTTCATGGTGCTCATTGTTGGATGACATTCTTATCTTTTTTGTCACTGTTGAACAACATGAGCGGAATGTGGACATTCGAGAAGGTCTTGCAGCTTTTGTGAGACAGTGAGCTCTACATGAATGAGAAGAAGAGCGTTGTAGCATGCAATAGGTTGACCATTGTAATACGCAACAAAGCCTTTGGGATTAAGGCTGTTCATGTAGAAGATTAGCCAATGTACGAGCGTGCACGTGACATTCCCTACTGCTAAACTTGATGACGAGGTGGACACTCTGTTATCCTTCCTCCCTTGACTGCTACTGACTTTGACCTTCTACTAACTTTGACTTTAACTGATTGATATTTTTGTCGGCTTGTTGCATGGACAAAACCCTGAATAAATACTGATAAATGTTGCACTGATTCTTATGGTCCTGCCCACACCTGCTGCCTGTTGTCTAGCTCCTAGCTTGCTGTACAGGGTCCATTGTCAGTCGAGAGAGTATTGGTTGCTAGCCGACAGGCCCCTGTGCCTTCCCATGCTGTAGCTAATGATGCTGATGCTGGTTCTGATGATGATAATGATGTTGATGATGATGTGACGCTATTGATGAAGATGCTGATGCTACGGGGTGGACACTTTGTCATCCTTCCGCACTGACTTTGACTTTAACTGATTGATATTTTTATCGGCTTGTTGCATGGACAAAACCGTGAATAAATACTGATAAATGCTGCATTGATTCTTATGGTCCTGCCCGCACTTGTTGCCTGTTGTCTAGCTCCTAGCCGCCTGCTGTACAGGGTCCTGCTTTCAGTCAATAGAGTACTGGTTGCAAGCCGAGAGGCCCCTGTGCCTTCCCATGTTGTAGCTAATGATGTTGATGCTGGTTCTGATGATGATAATGATGTTGATGATGATGTGATGCTATTGATGAAGATGATGATCTGATGCTGATGCTATTGATGATGTGAGGCTACCAATGAGGATGATGATTTTGATGCTGACTTAATTGCTGATGAATCAGGGATTAAGACTGTTCATGCAGAAGATTAGCCATAGCACAGGCGTGCACGTGACATTCCCTTCTATTAAACTTGATGACAGGGTGGTCACTCTGTCATCCTTCCTCCTTGGACTGCTATTGACTTGACCTTCTACTGACTTTGACTTTAACTGACTAATATTTTTGTATGAACACCTTCACCCCTGATCTCCACTTCCAAGTCTTGCAGAAGAATTGAGCATCTATTTAATTGCTGTCCCCATGCTTGCTTTTCCTTAACCTTGGTCACCTGTTGGAATTGATCATGCTTGTTGCTAGGTCTTTTTTTTTTTCCGGGAAAAATTATTTGTTGAAAAAGAACAGCCACAAAAGGCTAAAAATAACCACGAAGGGCGAGATACAAACTCGCCTCATGTATAGGGCGGGGATCAAGTAATCAAAGGAGGGGAAAGAGACACTTCTCCTCCGGCTGACCGCTGTATGAGGAGAAGGCTATCTCATATTCTCATATGTGGGGGGGGGGGTGGAAGGGGAAGAAGAAGCACATAGGTGGTTTGTAATGCCAAGTGGGGTCACCACCTCTATCAATGAGGAAAGGGTCAGACCGCCAGAGTCTCAAGAAAGCTTCCCGCCGCTTCCGCATCATGCGGTCAGATCCACCCTGCAACTTCCCCCAATGACCGCGGAGGGTATGTATGATATCAAGCCAAATGCTCCTGATAGACTCTGCTGGCAGAGTGTGGGTACCCTCAATCGCTTCGTTGCATCAAGCTCGCCATATGTGCTAGGTTGTAATGCTACTGCAAATCTCCCATCTCTGGCATGAGCTTGGTTGCCACTGGTCTATATGTGGGGTTGTGACTGGTACTGCCGAAATGCGGTGGTGAGAGACTTGAAGGGCTAGCTCTCCACCATCCTCTTCGTAAGCCCTGACCACCTCAGTCTCTCTGGCCCAAACGACAATGCCCCATGTAATGATCCAGGTCGAGGCCTTGTCCATAGTGAAGATGCAGAGAATCTACCGCCAAACCCGCTGAGCCTTTGGGCAATTCCAAAGACAATGTCGCTGCTGAGACTCATGAGGGTGGCCGCACCTTGGGCGAGCTGCTGGCCAACCTCCAACTGCTAGCCAAGTGCCGACCGCCAAGCTCCTGTGTGCCATCAGCCAAAGAAAGAGGGTGATCTTTCTAGGCCGAAAATTGTCCCAAAGCCTCTTCCAAAAATTTGAGAGGAAGCGCTTTGAGAGGCCTTGTGAGTGCCAATGTGCTGCTGCTGTTGGGGTGCCATCAATCTCTGGCATCTGGATCCTATAGCCTAGCTGCACTGTATTTGTAAAGAAGGGGGTTTAGAGTCTCCTCCCAATCACCAGGGTCAATCCAAGTGCACTCACGTGGGTCCCACTGTAGGCGCGTGAGAGGTCGGCACTCCCATAAACATAGCCACTAGAATCTCTCCCTGGCCAAGTTGGCCAGTGGTGGGTCTATGTGTCACTTCCGTGCCTGAAATCCAATCACCCTCACCCTGTGTAAGGTGCAGCCACTGAAATCCTCCAAGGGGAGCTCGGATCTCTCTAATCTGCCATGGGATCCAATAGAAAAAGTGAGCAGACCAGTGCCCTCATCCGCTTCGTGAATTGCCACAAGAATATTATGCCTGGTAAACATGCCTAGCCACACTGGGGGAGTCGGGCCTGGGATAGGAATCAGCCACTTCTGAGGAATAGCTGAGTTGATGTCGATGCTGAGCCTGTCTCTACCCCGGATCCCTATCAAGCCTCTCTCCTGCACCTCTGGGGGTAAATGCTTGTGTGCGATCCAATCTCCAAGGGACCTGGCAGGTCATATGCTCAACGCGCCTCATGATACATGAGGTCGGGTCCCGAACATGTGGCCACTGGGTAAACGGATCAAGGGGTTCCAGACCAATGGTTGTCGAAGGCGCTCCTTTGAGGCTACCAGAACTATCTGCCTAAGGGCCGGCCTGAGGTGATATCGAGCTCGAAGTATATTGGCTGCAAATCTGTCCTCAAAAGCTGGACTGAAACTGCGGGCCAACATCTTTGTGAAGATCCATTTGGTACTTTGCGGCCAAGGGCCCCCTAGACTTGGGGTGCGGGCTGAAATCCGGGCCAAGAGGAAGTCCTTCCAAGGCTCACCACCACGAAGGAGTCTTCTAACAATCAGCTTGCCCAACAAGGCACGGCTGCTGAATAGCAGGGCCGATGATGCCTAGCCCTCTTCTATGTCGTGGGGCTGAATGATCACTCTCTATACCATCTGTTAGCAATCATCTCTTGTCTGTACATTACACACTAGGGCCTCTGTTGTGGGTGTGCCTGCCCATTAGGTGTTTCTCCATTTTTCCCTATTTTTCCTTGTATTTTTCCCTTTTATTTTTGGTCGTGGGGTAGTAGTATGCTGTCGGCTGTTTATAGATCTGGCCGACTGATATGTGTGCTGGCCGACTGTGTTTTTTTTGGCCGACTACTATTTTCCTGGTCGTGAGCAGTTGGGGCTGCTGTCGGCCTGTTTTGGGCTGGCCGACCAGCAGCCTAGGGCCATATATATAGATGGCCCTGCCTCCCACGCCTTTTGTATTGTGTATCAGATCTACTGTATATAGCAGAGTTTATACAGCTTCTCTCTCTCTCTCTCTCTCTCTCTCTCTCTCTCTCTCTCTCTCTCTATTTTGCGTTTGCTCTCTATAGTAGTTGTCTTTCATGTCCGCTGTGCATTCTGACATGGTATCAAAGCCCCAGGTGGCTTGAAGCTTGGAGACAGCGGGAGCTTGAGGGTTTGTTGATTTGTGGTGTTGATTGGAGATTGCTTGGGCTGTTCAGGACCTGGAGATCGGGTAGAAGGCGGCCATCAGTGTTGGACAGCCACCTTGCATACTATTTGCAGTGTCTTCTTCATTTTTTTTCCTACCCACCCTCCCTTCACAAGACCTTGTGAACCTTTGAGATGGCAGACTTGCTTGAGATGGTTGAGAAGCACGTGAAGATCACTACTCTACCCACATTCCTGATGGATCGACATTTGGACGGGAACTACGGCATATGGAAGGTAATGATGGAGTCTGTCTTGGAGTCTTATGACTTGGCTGATTTCATTGTGGTTGGTGTTCCACGGCCGGAGTTGGAAGACGGGGAGCTTTTGCCCTCTACTCAGAAAGAACGGGAAGCTCAGGCACAGTTGTGGGATCGTCTCAATGCCTATGTGCGTTCTTTCATCTTCCTTAATTGCACACCACAGGTGATTAATCATATAAAACATATGATGCTGGCCAGAGGGATTTGGTAGCATTTGGCTTCTTTGTATAACAGGGTATCACCCATGAAGCGGATCTCCTTGGAAGTGCAGATGTGGGTGATGAATCTTGCAAAGTCTTCGACGATGCGGGAGCACATCAACAAGTTGCAAGCTCTTCGGCAGGAGGTTCTTTAGGTTGGGAAGGAGATATCTTCAGAGAACATGGCCATCACTTTGTTGTCTCATTTGCCCTCTCAATACTCAGCATTTTACTTTTCTTTGATCACCAGTGGCAGGCTCAGCACCATCACATGGGAGGAGCTTGGTCCTATGGTCTTGGACTAGGAAGAGCGTTTTATGAACCCTCCATAGGGTGGAGGTTCTGAGGCCTTGACTGGCCGGCGGTCAAAAGGCCGTTACAACAACAACAATAAGGGCAAAGGGAAGTCTTCATCGGAGAAGTCTTCTGAGAAGAAGCGCGACTCAGACCGTGATAAACTGAAGGCCGAGCGGACCTGTAATGATTGTGGTGAGAAAGGCTACTATTGGCGAAAATGTCCTAAGCCTTTGTGCACTCGGAGATTTTGGACACAGATGCTTCATCTTCTTCGAGCGGGGAGGCAGTTGGTTTCACCGCCAGGGATACTCGGGAGTGGATTCTCAATAGTGGTGCTTCCAGGCACATGACTCCTTCCCAAGAGTTTTTACAGGATCTTAAACGGCAATCATGTTGCATTTTCATTGGTGACAATTCCACTATATTGATTCACAATGAGAGTAGGATGGAGATCATTCCCGATAGCGTGGGGGGGGGGGGGGGGGGGGGGGGGGGGGGGGGAAGCATTCCTCTCGTGTTCTTCACGTCCCCACACATGGTTTTTATCTATTGTCAGTGCATGAGGTTTGAAAGACTAGCTTCCGGGTGGAGTTTGAGGAGCATTCTGTTGCTTTACGGGACAGAGAAACAGGCCAGGTTGTATGGGAAGGCGGAGTGGAGAATGGTATCTACAAACTCTCAGCACTCTCTTCTCTGATAGGCACTCAGATCGGTGGCTTGTGGCACTTCTGTTTTGGCCACTTTAATGTGGATGCACTGCGGCGGGCTTTCCGGGACCAGTTGGTGGATGGCTTGCTAGATGTTGGCAGCAGGTAGGGACGCTGTAATTCTTGCATTCGTGGTAAGCAGCACATGGAGTCTTTTTCGAAGCAGGCTTCTAGGTGGGCTTCGAAACCTTTGGAGTTGGTATACACTGACTTATGTGGACCTATGCATCCTTTGGAGGTTCTTTGTACTTTATGCTGCTGCTTGATGATTGTAGCAGATTCACATGGGTTTATTTCCTTTCTCTGAAGGTCCAAGCTTTTGCTCAGTTCAAGGAGTGGCATGTTATGGTGGAGTCTGGATTGCAGATAAAGACTCTTTGGGTTGACAAAGGAGGCGAGTTCTCTTCTAATGTGTTTGTGCGGAACATGGCATCAAGCGGGAGCTAGCCAATACAGGTTCTACATTCAGAGAATGGAGTGGTTGAGTGAAAGAACCGGAGTGTGGTGGAGATGGCGAGAACGATGCTGGAGCATCGTGATCTTCCTCGTCCACTTTGGGGAGAGGCTGTGGCTATGGTTGTCCATATCCTCAACCGATCTCCGACGACTTCAGCACCAAAGATGACTGCATTTGAGGCTTATTTTGGCAGGAAACCAGATGTCTCCCATTTCCGTGTGTTTGGAAGTGATGCCTATGTTCACATTCCAAAGAAGCAGAGGGGGAAGCTTGACTCAAAGTCCCAGAAGCTTGTATTTGTGGGTTATAACTCTCTTTCCAAAGGCTACAAGTTGTATGACCCGGAGCGGAACAAGGTTGTTGTTAGCAGAGATGTTGTTTTTGATGAGCATGTTCTAGCTTCCATTGTTGATGAGCTGCCACTTCTTGGAGACCCAGACGAGTGTGAGGATGATTCCCAATCTATTGTTCTAGCTAGATAGCCTCAGTCAGTTGTAGAGGTTGAGCCCGAGGCTCTGGAGATGAGCCCGAGCAGCAGTAGGAGGCTTCGTGTTCTATTCGAGTACCAAGGTGGTTGTTAGACACCCTTCGGGAGTCTGGTGTTACGAAGCTTCCCTCCGAGTGGACCACAGAGGACGGACCTCGAAGATCGCATAGAGTTCGTAACAAAAGCCAATCAATGGAGCTTTTACAAGTAAACCATGCTTTGATGTCTCAGGACAAAGAGCCCACTTCCATAAGGAAGCTCTTTCTCAGGAGACTTGGAGGAAAGCCATGCAAGTAGAACTGGATGCCATAGAGAAGAATAAAACTGTTAGAAGTCATCTCCTTTCTAGTTTTATACACCAGGGCCTTTGTTGTGGGTATGCCCGCCCTTATCAGGTGTTTTATCATTTTTCCTCACTCCCCGCATTTTTTCCCTATTTTTTCCCATTTTTCTGTGGCTTGGGAGGCAGCCCTGAGTTGGCAGGAGGATCCATTTGCTGGCCGACTACATCAGATGTGTGTATTGGAGCTGGCCAACTGTATCTGATGCAGTCGTGGACCCTCAGAGCTGGTCGACTGGCTGCATGCTGCTGGCCGACTGCAGATGCAGTCGTGGAGCCTTTTTCAGCAGGCCGACTGCACTTGTGGGGGCATATAAATAGGCCCCCACCCCCATACCACTCAGTGTATCATATTCGGGATCTTCTTGTGTATATCAGAGTAGAGTTACACGCCGACATCTCTCTTGTGCTGTTTTTTTTCTGCATGCGTTTTGCTCTTGTGTTCCCAGATCTGGTCATCATCTCCGCTGCGTATTCTGACATGGTATCGGAGTCCTAGGCTCTAGATAGGTCTTGGGATTTGTGTGAGCAACTGTTTTGAAGCTGATTGGTGGACTGTTTTGGACTGTTCGGGAAGAGGAGAAGCAAGAGGACGGCGGGCTGATTTGCTGGACAGCCGCTTGCAGGTTTTAGTTCTTCTTTGTTCCCACCCACCCACCCTTTTCAGAGTACATCCCCGCAATGGCAGATCTGTTTGAGATGGCCGAGAGACATGTGAAGATCCTGACACTCCCACGTTCCCGGTGGACCGTCAGTTGGACGGGAGCAACTACGGCATATGGAAGGTTATGATGGAATCTGTTCTGGAGTCTTACGACCTCGCTGATTTCGTCGTTGTTGGTGTTCCACGGCCGGAAGTAGAGGAAGGGGAGTTACCGTCAACCCGAAAGGACCGGGAGGCCCAGACATAGATGTGGGATCGTGTCAACGCCAGGGTCCGTTTGTTTATTTTCCTCAACTGCACACCGCAGGTAATCAATCATGTAAAGCACATGATGCTGGCCAGAGGTATATGGCAGCATTTGGCCTCTCTTTACAACAGGGTATCGCCCATGAAGAGGATTTCCTTGGAAGTACAGATGCGGGTTATGAACCCTGCAAAGTCGTCGACGATGCGGGAGCATATTAACAAGCTGCAGGCTCTTCAGGAGGAAGTTCTTCAGGCTGGGAAAGAGATATCGTCAGAGGACATGGCCATCACGTTGCTGTCACACTTGCCCTCTTCGTACTCAGCATTTTACTCGTCTTTGATTACCAGTGGCAGGCTCAGCACCATCACGTGGGAGGAGCATGTGCCCATGCTCCTGGACCAGGAGGAACGATTCACGAACCCTCCTCAGGGTGGAGGTTCAGAGGCCTTAACTGGCCAACGGTCGAAAGGCCGTAACTCGGGCAAAGGGAAGGCTTCATCGGAGAAGTCTTCTGAGAAGAAGTCCGACGCTGACCGCGATAAACTGAAGGCAGAGAGGACCTGTAATGATTGTGGCGAGAAGGGCCACTATTGGAGGCAGTGTCCCAAGCGGAAGACCAAGAAGGGTGAAGACTCCTCAGCAGCAATCATGAAGACTCCGGCTTTTGTGCACCTGGAGGTGATGGACACTGATGTTTCATTTTCTTCAGGCAGGGAGGAGATTGGAGGACTCTCCGCAACGGATACTCGGGAGTGGATTCTCGATAGTGGTGCTTCCAGGCACATGACTCCTTCCCTTTCCGGTTTACAGGATCTCTGCAGGCTTTCTGGTCACATTCTTACTGGTGATACATCCACTATCCCAGTTCACAGTGAGGGCAGGATGGAGATAGTTCCCGATGGCAGAGGGGGGAAGCATTCCTCCCAGGTGTTGTATGTTCCGGCACTTGGTTTTCATCTGTTGTCAGTGCATCAGGTGTGCAAGACTGGCGTACGGGTGGAGTTTGATGAGCATTTTGTTGCTCTCTGGGACAAAGCAACAGGCCAAGTGGTTTGGGAAGGCGGAGTGGAGAATGGAGTTTACAGGCTTTCAGCACTCTCTCTCCCAGGTCCTCAGGTTTGTGATGAGTGGCAGTCTGGTAATGGCCACTTAAGTGTGGATACGCTGCAGGTGCGGGCTTTCCGGGACTAGATGGTGGATAGCTTGCCAGTAGATGGCAGCAGTTGGCAGGAACTTTCTAGTACTGATGTTGGTAGTTCTTGTGTTCGTCAGTCAGAGGAAGCTGAACAGGTCACTTATGCTCTGATGTCTCGTAGTATTCGGGACAAAGAACCTCCAGTAGATGAGGATGTTCTTTCCACGGGGACCTTTCGGAAAGCCAGGCAGGTGGCAGGTGCTTACTTGCAGAAGGAGGTGGTTTCTCCAGGCTTTGTGGTTCCGGATTCAGAGGGGGTGGTTGACAAGTTTCAGAAGGCCTTTCGTGGTCTTCATCAGGTTTCCAGGACTTGTTTGTGTTGGGGTAAAGGCACTATGCCCACCCTTATAGTGTGTACAAGCCCATAAGTTATAGTACATAGTACACTTAGTACTTTTAATGTACTAAGTGCACTATGTGTACTAGTGCAATATACATGTGTGATAGGGGAGTCACACACTCATATCATCATGAGTTGACTTATCCCCACAACTCTCTCTCTCCCTTGCTTGTCTGTGTATGTCTCCCACACGGATTACTCTAACCCTAATCTAAATCTCTCCCATTCAACTGGTATCAGAGCTAGTTATTTTTCTAGGGTTTCGTTGCTGCAGAGAACCTGCGTGTGCTGTATGGATCTGCGTGTTACATCATAGCAGGGAGTTGGTCGCCTGTGAGTGCTGGTTCTTCTCCTGTTGGGCGCAGCCTGTGTGTGAAGAGGCCAGAAGCGACCAGCAGGCAGTCTACGCTGCCCAACAGGCAGCAGCCACGCTGCATAGCTATCCGGCGCAGCCAGGCACCTACAGCAACCAGGTGTCGAGCGTGGAGCGAACACAAGCGAAGGCGAGCGTTGGGCGTTCAAAAACTACCGGGCGGAGGCGGCGTCAACAAAACACGACTCGTCCCGTGTAGCGCTGGCCACCGGTCGGAGGCAGCGTCAACAAGCATAAAGTCATCGTTGTCCACGTCTCCGGTAGCTGGAAATCGTGTGTGCGCTTACAAGTTGACTCCAACGCAACCTGGTGCGCAGCCAATCAAGTCCTGCAATCTACGACTTCCAGCCCAATACGCAGCAGTAGAGAAGAGCCAACACCCTGGCGCATGGATCCACAATCTGTAGCAGTGTAACCACCCATTCGTTCGAACTGGCAGCAGGAGCATCAACATCAACATCAGCCAGAAGCGCCCCCCCCCCCCCCCCCCTTTTCTGCATCAGATTTGTGCAACAACATCAACAGAAATTCAGCCTACAAATCTCAGAAAAATTCAAAATTAAGAGGTATTTGCCTTCAATTTTGGGAATTTCTTATCAATTCAATCAATTGAGCAGGTACAGGTGCGGAATTGCTCAATTTCTGAGCAAAATTGGCAAAATTGGGTGACATTGGTCACAATCAGGATCAATTTGCAGGAAATTGGATGTCGAAATTTGAGGCTTTTGATGTAATTGTGCAATTAAGCAGTCATACATGCTGTATGATGTAAGAAATCGCACATTCGGGCAAAATTGCAGCAAATTGCAGTGCAAATCAAGGGGCTTTTGTGCCGATTGGGTTGATTTGCATGCAGGCACTCGCAGTTGATGCTGTGGATAATGTGTTGATGCCTTACAAGCACTCAATGTGCCTATAAATCAAGGGGCTTTCATTATTTGGATGTATATGTGGCCAAGGGGAAGCATCGTGAACACTCTGGATGCCTTCATGTGCGTCAATGTACCATGTATGATCAGAAATTGATCTTAAATCAAGGGGCTTTTCAAGTTCGTATGCTTGTTGAGCTTGGCAAAGCAGCATGCAAGACATTTATGCCTTGAATCCTCAAAAATCAGCTTGCAGTCAAGGGGCTTTTGCCCAATTTCTGTTCGGGACTGTTGTATGCAGTGTTCGGGACTGTAAAAGTCTGATTTTCACTCATTTATACAGCCAGGAGAGCATTTATTGCTATTGTACCCGCTGGTACAGATTTGGTACAGCTTTGTACAAGTTTTGCCATGGCTGCACATTGATTTGAGTGGGAAAAAGGTTCATTTACAGCTGCTGTACTTGCCGGTACAGGTTTGGTACATCATTGGTGAGCACTTAGTACTGCTGTACAGTACTTTAGAAGGGGAACAGAGCACATTTAAGGTGCTGTCCTAAATCTGTAGCAACCAGATTTTGGTGATTTCATCACATAAAGTGGGAGAAAAGTTGCATTTGTGCTTCCGCAGTGGGAGATAAAGCTTGGGAGAACAATTTTTTTTTTTTTCGAGAAAAGATCCTTTCATTAGTTATGTAAAAAACGCCCGGAGGGCTACAAAAGAGATCTCTCCTGCTCCTACCAGAGAGAAGAGCAGTGAATACATCATGGCAGCCCGGGAGACTCTCCCTAGGTGCTGCAAAATACAAGCATCAGCCTAAAGGACTGAGCGGCTAAATCATACAATGGGGGGGGGAAAGAGCCAAACAGGTGGCCTGTAGTGCCAACGGGGGGATCCCGTGTGTAGGGTATAGAACGGGCCGCAGCGCCAAGTGGTATGAAAGGCCTGGCGCCGTAAGATCGCCTCATCCGAGTCTCCCCGGATGCGGTCGTACTGTCCTCGCAGGGTGTGGATCAACTCCTGCCAAATCCCCCGAACAGTCTCTGCTGGTGGCTCCAATCTCCCCTCAAAGGCCGTGAAGCACCGGGCCCTCCAGGTGAACCAGATGGTGAGGCTGCTGAGGAGCTCCCATCGTAAATCCCTCTCCTGTGTCCAGCTGGCGGACGAGAAATCCGGTGCCGGAACCAGGCGAGGCTGGCCCCTAATAAATCTGATGGCCTGACTGCCCTGCTCCATCTCATAGCCCATAGCAGGCCCTGACGAAGTCGACCAAGCAGCGGCACCCCACGTAAACATACCCTCTGGAGAGAGGGGGGCCAGAATACGCAGCATCCGCAGCCAAATCTGCTGTGCCTGAGGGCAGTCCCACAGGCAATGTCTCTGTGTCTCCATAGGGTGGCCGCATCGGACGCAGGCCGCCGGAAGACCGCTGTAAACAAGCCAAGTGCCAACTGCTGAGCCCCTGTGGGCGACCAGCCACTGAAAAGCCGAGATCCTGCGGGCCTGTCGACTAGCCCAGAGCCGAGCCCAGAAATCCTCCAGGAACTCCTGTGATAGTCCCTGCAATCGCCAATGCCCCGCTGCCGCTGGAGACACCGTCCTCCTCGCCGTCAAGATATGCCGTCCCAGCCTAACAGTATACTGGAAAAATGTGATCTCTGTGGCCTCAAGGGATGCATAAGGATCATGCCACTCGTACTCTCCGGGGTCCCACTGCAGCCGGGCCAAGGGGCGCGCTGCATATGCCCAGATGCGCCAATCCGGGAGCACGTCCGCAGGGTCGGGGTCAATATGCCACTTCCGAGAAGCGGCAGCCACTACCCGAATCCTCTGAAAGGTGCACTCTGCAACCAAAGGCGACTCCACCTCCACTCTCTGGAGTCTGCCCTCATCCTGAATCTCATAATAGAGGCATCTGCCATCCTCAGTGCTAGCTCTGACAGCAATCAGGATCTCCAACTGTGTAAAGGCTCCCATCCACCGTGGGGCCACTGGCTCGAGAGGTGTGAACCACTCCTCTGAAAGTGCCTCCTGAATATCATCCCTCATAATCAATCCCCCTCTGAAGTGACTCAGCCTCTCCACCTGGGTCTCCTCTGGTAGACTGCAGAAAGCCTGCCAGTCTCCAAAACTACGAGCCGGGCCTGCCGCTAAAGGTCCCCAGGCTAGACGAGGCCGAGAGAACCCAGCATATGACCCTGCTCTGTACGAACCGCTGGGCTCCAGATGAGCGGCTGCCTGGCCCGCTCCTCAACACAAGAAGGAGGCCGCTGAGAGAGCCCCGGTCTCAACAGCTCCCAAGCTCGCAGGATACTCAAAGCAAATCTGTCCTCCCCATCCTCTACTGAGGCCTGTCCTCCTCATCTCTATGAAGATCCAGCGAATCTCTGGTGCCCAAGTACCCCCTGCAGGAGGCGCCCGGGCCTGCAGTCGCTGCAAGAGGAGCTCTTTCCAAGGCTCAGCGCCTGGAAGCAACCCCCGAACAATAAGCTTCCCCAATAAGGCTCTACTCTGATCGACTGGATCTATAATGCCCAAACCGCCCTGAGCCAGCGGAAGTGTAATAACTGCCCATGCAACCTTTGCCCGAGCTGGCTGACCGTCCCGCCCAGACCACAGAAAGTTCCTGATCAGCCTCTGTACCTGGCTGATGCAAGAGCTCGAGAAAATCCAGCAAGACGTAATGTACCACATAGTCGCTAACAGCACCTGATTTGCCACCACCACCCTACCAGCCAAGGATAGTCGAGCTGTACTCCAATACAATAGCTTCTTCCGAATGCTCAGAAGAAGCGGGGCAATCTGCTGCTCAGGTGACAAATCGAGGCCGATCTGGCATCCCAAATACCGCACTGCTGTGCCGGGAGGAATCCATCTAAAACCGGGGTCCGGACTCCATGCCGGAGTGGGAGCACTACTGATCCAAAAGGCCACTGTCTTGCGCCAATTGATCAATGGTCCCGAAGCTGCACTAAAAACCTGGAGCGACTGCTCTGCCCGAATAAGATTGGCCTCCTGGCCATGCAAAAATAAGCCCGTGTCGTCTGCAAACTCAGCATCAAGCAAATCCTCCCCCGGACTGGGAGCTGAAGTCCTCTCAAACCAACCTCCTCTGCCGACAAATACATACTCATAGCCTCCGCAAAGAAGAGAAAAAGGAAAGGAGCGAGAGGACACCCCTGACGGACTGATCTGGTCAGCTCAAAACTCGGCCCCCGACCTCCTGCAATCAGCACCTGGCTGCGAGCTGTGGAATACAAAGCTGCCACCCCTCTGATCCATCCTGGCTCAAAGCCCAGGCGTAGCATAGTGCCCTCTAAGAATCCCCAATCGACTCTATCGTATGCCTTCTCAAAATCGAGAAGCATCACGACCAAGTCCTCACCAAGAAACCTGGCTCGGGCCGTCGCCTCCCAGAAAGTAAAGATGTTGTCAAGGATACTGCGCTCCTTGACAAATCCGGTCTGAGTAGCATGAATCAACTCCCCCAGGAAGGGCTGGATCCTCAAACTCAAGGCCTTTGCCAAGACCTTGTAGACAGTATTGAGGATCGTAATAGGCCTCCAATGCCGAATATCATCTGATACTCCCTCCCCCTTGGGGATAAGATAGATCAAGCCCTCTGAAAAGCTCTGCGGCATCATCCCAGTGTCCAAAACATGCTGAAAGCCCCTGCGGAGGCCTGGCCCCAAAAGGTCCCAGTAGCGCATAAAGAAGGCCGGCGTCAGTCCGTCCTCCCCTGGGCAACTATGTCGCGGCAGGACCCTCAAGGCCTCGGCAAGCTCAGTCTCTGACAGAGGCGCACCTAAAACTGTGCGCATATGGTCTGTGACCCTCCTCTGCACATGGGCCCACACAGTCTGTCTGCATACATCCCGATCCTCAGTGGCTGGCTCCGCTGAAAGCAAGTCACTATAAAAAGCTGTGGCAATGTCTCTGATCTCCCCGAGCTCAGTAGCTATCGATCCATCCGGTCTACCAAGCTGGCGAACCCCTGCTCGCGCATGACGGGGTCCAGTGATCTCAAAAAACTCCCCAGTCACTCTATCACCAAGCTGCGTCCACTGAGAGGCCTGACGACGATAGTAAAACTCATGTCGCTGCTCCTCTGCCTCTCTAACCTCCTGGCGGGCCTGGCTCAGCTGGGACGCCACCCACTCACATGCTGGCTGCTGCTCCTGAAGTCGCTGTAGCGAAGCAAGGCTACGTCTCAGCCGTTGCTCCCGCTCTCGAATCTCTCCCAGTCGTGTCAAAGCTGCAGCGTGCAGAAAAGAGCTAAGATCAATGAGTCCCTGGGCACACTGGCCCGCTGCATCCTGGTCAGAGCACTGACTATCCTGCCAGATCCTCTCAATGTCCTCAGCGAGACTGGGGTCTGCAAGTACCCGCTCTGGGATCCTCAACTGCAAGCTGGGCTCCCGAGTCCCCTCCTCCAAAGTCAATATAACTGGCGCATGATCTGAAAATGAGGTGCCAGCAAGAATGCCGACGGAGCCCCCTCGCTCCCCCAACCAATCGCCCACATAAAAGCGATCAATCCGAGATAGATTAGTCCCTCCCTGTCGGCGATCCGACCGAGAGAAACTAAGACTGTCCTGAGACCGGGAGAAAGCCCCATGCTGCCATGCATCAGTGATCCTCAGTGACATGCAAAACCGGTCCCAAGCTGCAAGCTCCGTGCCGTGCACTGTAACATGACTGCCTCCCACCCTATCTGCCGGGTCCTCAAGCATGTTGAAGTCTCCCCCAACACACCAATGTGCGGCCTCTGGCAATGCATCTGTAACCTGAGTCCAAAACTCTGCTCTGGCACTAGCATGATTGGGCGCATAGATGTTGAGCACACCCAATAGCTCATCATGCATCCTCAAAATGACATACTGTGCTCTGCCAGGCACAATGATCCCTCGATCCACAATGGCCTGCCGCCATGCATCTGCAATAACCATGCATACTCCTCCGTGTCCACCCAAAGGACCAAACCCTGCAGACCAGAAAGTGTCCCATCTACCAGGCATCACCGAACCATATCTCCGGATCCTGCTCTCACCCAAGTGGTGCTCCTGCATCATCAGAATGTCTATGCTGCCACCAACCAGGCATCTCTGTAGCTCCTGCCTCAAGCAGCCTCGATAACGTATAAAGTGTGCTCCGCCAAGGCCCTGAACATTCCATGAGATGATCCTCATGGATGTCCTACTGAGGTGGATGCTGTCTCAGCCGTGCGGCGAGCCTTCGCAAGCGGCTTGGATGGAGAGTAGTCCCCATCCGAACGGCTGCGAGTCTGCCCACCCGGTGTACTGCAAGAATCCCGGATCAGGCGCCAATGGCTGTGACCCATGGCGACTGCCTCCTGCTCTGACATAGTAACCTCGTGTATACTCACATATCCTGGGTCGCGTGCCAAATCTGCAACTATGCGCACGACCAAATGCCGAATCCCGGATGTATCCACACTCCCGGGATCCAAGAAAAAATGAGCCAACTCCCAAAGTCGGCCTATCACATCTGTAACCTCCAAATCGCTCATGTGATGAGAAAACTCAACTGCCTGAGTCTTCAATGTGCTGAGAGCGAGCTCTAGAGTCCACTCCCGGTCACAAGGTCCACAAAGAGGGAATGAGAAGGCCACCGCTGAGTCTAGTGCCTCCTCCCCGCGGGCCGGAGGTATCACTACATGCACTCGGATGGGTGCTGGCTCATGGGGGCCCTCGGCTCCAAAAAGCCGTGTAAAGGTATAATCAAACGCCTCCGAGCGCTGACGAATGCCGAGGCGACTCAGCCGACTGCGGATAGATGAAATCCGTGAAGCCCTAATCGGCATAGGTCTCCTCTGTGATGCTCGAGCGAGGTCAGTGCTCAGCGCCCTCCGGACTGCAGGTGAGCGCCAGGGAACTGCCAGGACCTCCCGGGAAGGCGAGGCGGGCGGAGGGGGAGGAGGGGGAGGCGAGGGAGGAGGAGAGGGAGCCGCTGCCGAGACCGGAGCGGGGGCGGGAGGAGGCGATGGTGGACGCGAGGCGGTGGGAGGGGGTGGGTGTGGGGGAGGTGAAGGAGGGGGAGCTGACATCTCCTGGTCCTCGGTCGCTGCAGGGGTCTCCTCCTGAAGGGGAGCAAATCTGTTCCTCACGGGAACCCAGTGAGGCTGAGGCTGTGGCTGCTGCTGCAGCGGTACCTGGGCGCGCTGCTGAGGCTGTCTCCCTCGACGGCGCCCCTGTCCTGGCTGCCACTCCGAGGTCTCTGTGGCCTGAGCAGGTGTCCCTGAGGCAGCCTGCCGGGCCGAATCTGCGGGCGGGCCATCCGTGGCCTGCTGCTGTGGTGAGGGCCGAGGTCTCCTGCGAGGGCAGGCCTTGGCCAAATGGCCGACCTGCCTACAAATGAAGCACTGGTTCGGGAGCCCCGAGAACTCCACTCTCTGATCTATCCACCCCCCCCCTATCCTAGGTAGCTGAATGACCTTAGGAAGGGAGGAGATGTCAGATACCAACACTCTGACCGAAGGTAACCCAGCTGCTCTGGCCACCACTGAAGCTGCTGAGGGGCCCGTCTCAAGAACCGAGCCCACCAAAGCTCCGAGCCTGGGGAGGAGCGGAAGATACTCCCGGCGGAGACCAGGGAAACAAACTGTAATATGGAAGAGGCGCTCTCCCTGCTCCGCCGCTGCTGGGTCAAATCCATGCTGCCAAGGCCTGAAGAAAGCCCGAGCACCCCTGATATCCAGAGGACTCATGGCAAGGACCTTGGCAACGCTCTGGGCGGCCTCGAACTCGATCTGATAATGTCCCCGGCCCAAGAGCTGTACATCCAGGATCTTGCCCACATCTGCAAGAAGGCGGGCCTGAAGAAGATCCCTGATCTCCCCTCTGCTGGGGCGAGTGCCGACTATACGGCAGATGGTGGAGTGAGCCTGAAGGCGCTCCACCTCTGTGGTGAGGCTCGCTTCCTCTTCCGGCGAAAGAGAAAGCCTGATGGGGATGACCTCGGGGGCGGGCGAGGGGGCTGCAGAAGAGTCCCTCTGAGGCGAGGCGGGAGGAGTCTCCATCAGAGTCTGAAGCTCAAGCGAAGGCGAGGCGAAAGCGGAAAACCCCTGCAAGAAGCGGGCTACACACCAAGAGGCGGAAGGACGGGAGACGATAAGGAAAGAAAACAAAAAACCCCTAAGGGAAGAAGCAGCACGACAGAGGAGGGAAGGGGGGGCGGAAATCGGAGGAGAGGCCCAGAGGGGGGGAAGGCGGCGACAACGCGAGAGGGAAGGGGGGGGGGCGCTGCTGAAAGGCGGCGAGAATGAAGAAGCGAAGAGGCGGGGGGGGGGGGGGGGGGGGGGGGGGGGGCGGAATGGCGGCAGCAGGGAGGGAGGGCGAAAGGCGGCAGCGGGGAGGGGGGCGACCTGGCGAAGAGGGGGGGTGGAGGCGCAGAAGCGCTGAAGGAGGGGGGGGCGGCGCAGCAGCGAGGAAGGGGGGGGGGCGCAGTGGCGAGCAGAGGGGACAAACGGGGGGCAGAGGAGAGAAGGGGCGCGAGGAGGGGGGGGGGTCGAAGGTGCGCAGAGCAGGGGGGGGGGCGGGAGCTTCAGCGAGCGAGCGCTTTATATGTGTGTGTGTGTGTTTTGTGCTTGGGAGAACAATTGTGAGCACTTTGTGTGCTTTTGGTGCAGTGTTTGCACACTTGCAGGGAGTCGGGCATTGACAGGTTGCATATTGCTATGGCAACCACAGGTGAGAGCTCTTCATTGCTTCACATCAAGAAGCTTGAAGGCTCACATAACTATGATATTTGGCAAACCCAGTGCTATAATGTGTTGCTCCAGAAAAAGCAGCACAAGCCTATTAAAGAAAGGGGTGTAATGCCCGCTTCTCTTACTGCTGAAGAGTGGGAAGATATGGATGAGCCGGCAAGATCTACTATCATGTTTTCTGTGTCAGACTCATTACTTTTTAGCATTCGTGAAGAGAAGACAGCTTGGGGAATGTGGCAGAGATTGCAGGACTTGTATGCCCAACAAAGTGCCTCAAGCAAAGTGTATTGGTTGAAGAAACTCATAGGTCTTCAGATGAAGGAAGGGGCGTCTATGACAGCCCATCTAAATGAGTTTAATGGTATTGTCAGCCAGGTCATTAATCAAAAGTTGGCAATGGACGATGAGTTCAAAGCCACTTTTCTGTTATGCACTTTGCCAGAGAGTTGGGACACATTCAGGACAACCACTAGCAATTCGCATGCTATGCTATCATATGCAGATGTTGAGGGTGCTCTTCTTCAAGAAGAGATGAACAGGAAAAACAACTCTGTTGGAAAGTCCAATGCAATGAATGCACGTGGGAGATCCCAGCAAAGGGGAAAAAGCCAAGAACGGGGAAGGAGCAAGTCTCGCTCCAAAAAGGATTTGGAATGCCATTATTGTGGCAAGAAGGGACACATTAAAAAGCAATGCTACAAATGGAAAAATGATCAAAAGGAAAAGGGAAAAGGCAAAGACAAAGAGAAAGATGAAGCCACAGGGCAAAAGTGGAGTCAAGATTGAAGAAATCAATGTGTCACATGCAGGTGGCAGTGAGGATGAGGTCCTATTTACGTCTTCACTTGATGCCCATTCACTTCTTACAGGTGGTCATGGTATGCACTCATGGATCATTGATTCAGGTGCCTCCTTTCATGTCACAGGTTGCAGAGACTTGTTTGTCAGGTATACTGCTGGCAATGAAGGAGTGGTTTATTTGGGTGATAACCATGCATGCAAGATTCTTGGCAGAGGTGATGTGAGGCTTGTGTTTTCAGATGGCTCACAGCTTATGCTCCATGATGTCAGAGGCATGTGCCTGAGATTAAGAAGAATCTGCTTTCTACTGGACAGCTTGATGATGCTGATTATGTTACCACATTTGGTCGTGGAAAGTGGAAAATTAGTAAGGGCTCACTGGTTGTTGCCAGAGGCTCTAAGGTGGACACTCTTTATTTCATGCATGCAGGTGTTTGTCACCATGCTACTGTAAATGCAACCGAGCTGCCGGAAATCTCTATGTGGCATAGCCGGTTGGGACACATGAGTGTCAAAGGAATGGAGCAATTGTCTCGTTTGGGTTACTTGCCTTCTCTAAAGTTTTCAAGTTTTCAGTTTTGTGAGCATTGTATATATGGTAGGCAACTACAGTGCCCCCACAAGAAAGCTCTTGGACAGAAAGATGCTCAGTTAGAGCTTGTGCATACAGATGTATGTGAGATGCCTCAGCTTTCTTTGGGAGGGGCAAAATATTTTGTGTCTTTTATTGATAATGCCACACGCAAGGTGTGGGTTTATCCTCTTCGTTTGAAGAGTGATACATTCTCAGTGTTTCAGAAGTTTGTTGCTCATGTTGAGAATCAAACTGGCAAAACACTGAAGGCTTTGCGTTCCGACAATGGTGGAGAGTATATGTCCAAATAGTTTCAGGACTTTTGTGATGCTAAAGGCATCAAGAGGGAGCTCTCTACTCCTTATGATCCTCCACAAAACGGGACAGCAGAGAGGATGAACAGGACCATACAGGAGAAGGTCCGTTCTATGTTGTCACATGCTGCGTTACCTCATGGTTTTTGGGCTGAAGCTGTTATGACAGCTGTTCACCTTATAAACAGGTCACCTAACACGAGGCTTGGTGGGAAAGTGCCAGAAGAAGTATGGACAGGGAAGCCTCCGTCATACAAAGTGTTTGGTTGCGTTGCGTACGTGCACATACGCAGGGAAATGCGCACCAAACTTGATCCTAAGTCTCATAAATGCATATTCCTAGGATATGGTGACAGAGGTGAAATGGGGTATAGACTTTGGGATCCCGTGAATAGAAAGATTATACGCAGCAATGATGTCATTTTTGATGAAACATGCATGTATAAGGAGCCTGCAAGGCAACAGGAGCCTAGGAGAGTCATCTTTGATGATGATGGACATCATGGACAACAACCAAGGGCTGTAAATCAGCCATTACAGCAGGAAAACCAGCCCTTAAATGGTGCTGAAAATGGTCCAAATGGACAGCCAGAGATGGCAGAAAATATCCCTATGGATATACCACAGTTGGAGGAGATACCGGGCATGATATTTCAGTCTTATGGCATGGAACAGGAGCCACCAATGGGTGATATGCAGGCTGGACATCAACCTGCAAATGATGGTCATTGGGTACGGAGGTCCACTAGACCCTCCAGAGCCCCTGATAGGTTTGTTCCAGGGGTTGACTACTTGATGCTCACTAACTGTGGGGAGCCCTCATGTTATAAGGAGGCTTTACAGAGGGCAGACAAGGCTCTTTGGGAGCGTGCCATGAAGTCAGAGATGGATTCTCTGCACAAAAATGGAACATGGAAATTGGTGCATTTGCCTGCAGGCAAGAAGGTTTTGCCATGCAAGTGGGTATACAGGCTCAAAGTTGCACCAGATGCAAAGCCAAGATACAAAGCCAGGTTAGTGGCTAAGGGCTTCAAGCAGGAATATGGTGTGGACTTTGAGGAGATCTTCTCTCCAGTGGTCAAAATGACCACACTTAGAGCTGTGTTAGCTTTGGTTGCGCATGATGATCTGGACTTGATTCAGATGGATGTGAAGACTGCTTTTCTTCACGGTGATCTCCATGAGGAGATATATATGCAATAGCCAGAGGGTTATGCAGTAAGTGGAAAGGAGAAGCTTGTATGCAAGCTGAAAAAGAGTCTTTATGGGGCTCAAACAGGCACCAAGGGAATGGTATCATAAATTTGATACATTCATGAAATCTCAGAAATTCAGGAGAAGTGACATAGATCACTGCTTGTACACCAAGAAAGCTTTGGATGGCAGTCTATTGATCCTCATCTTGTATGTTGATGATATGTTGATTGCCGGGAAATCTCGTAAAGAGATGGATGCCTTGAAGAAGAGGCTGCATGAAACCTTTGATATGAAGGATTTGGGTGATGCAAATCACATTTCGGGTATGCGGATACTTCGGGACAGAAATCAGCATGTGTTGTATTTGTCTCAGAAGGAATACATTGGCAAAGTTTTGCAGAGGTTCAATATGGACGGGGGGAAGAAGACTAGTACTCCTTTGCCTCCATATGTGAAACTCAGTGCTATGGACAGCTCACAGTCAGATAGTGGCAGGGCTGATATGGCCAAGATTCTGTATGCTTCAGCTTGTGGCAGTCTCATGTATGCCATGGTTGCTACTAGGCCGGACATTGCTTTTGCAGTGGGAGTGGTTTCTAGATACATGGCCAACCCTGGCAAGAAGCATTGGGAAGCAGTGAAAGGTGTCATGAGATACCTGAAGGGCACACAAGATATGTGCATTTGTTTTGGCAAACAGGATGCATTAGTGCATGGTTACACGGATTCGGATTATGCCGGTCATCCAAATAACCGGAAGTCTACTACCGGTTATGTGTTTACATTCACAGGAGGTGCTGTGTCATGGATATCCAGGATGCAGAAGTGCACTGCCTTATCTACTACAGAGGCCGAGTATATTGCAGCTACAGAGGCTTGCAAGGAGGCATTATGGCTATCTCCGTTAGTGGTTGATTTGGGATATACAGGGGATATTCCATTGTTGCATTGTGACAGTCAGAGTGCCATCCAGTTGGCAAAGAACCCTGTCTTTCATGCAAAGACGAAGCATGTGGATGTGAAGTATCACTTCATCAGAGAGGTGATAGAGAACAAGCAAATTCAGCTTGTTAAGATTCATACGGATGACAACCCGGCTGATCTGTTGACAAAGAGTTTGCCTCCGGAGCGGTTTGCTCATTGCAGACACTTGATGGGCATTGGATGAGGCCAGTTTCAGCCTTGATATAGCCTTGTATATTATCATGTACATGCTGATTTTTTTTTCTTTTCCTTTACTTAAGGGCACTTTGCCTTTAAGTGGGAGGTTGTTGGGGTAAAGGCACTATGCCCACCCTTATAGTGTGTACAAGCCCATAAGTTATAGTACATAGTACACTTAGTACTTTTAATGTACTAAGTGCACTATGTGTACTAGTGCAATATACATGTGTGATAGGGGAGTCACACACTCATATCATCATGAGTTGACTTATCCCCACAACTCTCTCTCTCTCCCTTGCTTCTCTGTGTATGTCTCCCACACGAATTACTCTAACCCTAATCTTCTTCTCCCATCATTCAGTTTGTGCACCGTAACAGGTGTTGATCCTTGTGAGCAGTGTGATGTCTCTGTGACTCAGAAGCTGTATGGTTCATTGATCTGATTGATGGACACCAGATTGGACGGGAGCTTCTTGATGAGGCGGTTGAGCTCATGGTTGCGGATGACTCTTTGGGAGGCAGGATTGCGTTTCCTGTGGTTTCTGCGGCATGCGAAGGATCAGGGACTCTTGTACACAGGAGGGGGATTGTTGGATGGAGTCCGACTCCACGGTTGGAGTGACTCGGTTTGGGGAGGAGATCCGGACACGAGGAGATCTACTTCAGGCCCAGGCTACTGGTCGACTGCAGATGCAGTCGTGGAGCCTTTTTCAGCAGGCCGACTGCACTTGTGGGGGCATATAAATAGGCCCCCACCCCCATACCACTCAGTGTATCATATTCGGGATCTTCTTGTGTATATCAGAGTAGAGTTACATGCCTACATCTCTCTCTCTTGTGCTGTTTTTTTGGTGCATGCATTTTGCTCTCGTGTTCCCAGATCTGGTCATCATCTCGGCTGTGTATTCTGACAAAAACTTGGGAGTTGGTTCCGAGGCCGTCAAAATGGTCAGTCATTGGTGTCAAGTGGGTCTTTAAGACCAAGTATACGTTTGATGGGTTAGTGGACAAGCACAAGGCCAGACTTGTGGCTAAGGGTTATGCTTAGCGGCCTAGCATCAACTATGAGGATACCTTTGCACCGACAGCGAGGATGACCACAATTCAGACCGTTTTTGCCCTTGCCTCTTCTCAGCGGTGGCTTGTATATCAGATGGATGTAAAATCCGCGTTCCTTAATGGTGAATTGCAGGAGGAGGTGTATGTTGAGTAGCCTCCAAGCTTTGAGGTTCCAGGATCAAAGGGGATGGTTTACAGGTTGCGGAAGGCGTTGTATGGTCTTAAGCAGGCTCCCAGGGCTTGGAATCAAAAGATTGATTCCTTCTTTCCACGGAGATTTTAGAGATTAGTTGCAGATCCTCTCTTTAGGAACGCGGTTTGGTCACGTTGATTATCCTTTATGTGGATGATCTCATTCTCACTGGCGGTCATGTGGAGCGCATAGCAGTGACGAAGGCTGCCTTGTCAAGGGAGTTTGAGATGACCGACTTAGGCTTACTCCATTTCTTTTTGGGATTGGAGATTTGGCAGACCCAGAGGGGGTTCTTTGTCTCTCAGCAGCGGTATGTTCATGAGTTGCTTGAGGCCTTTGGGATGGCGAATTGCAAGCCTGTTACTTTACCGATGGACCCGAACACGAAGCTTGCATTGAATGATCCTTGTGAATAGGTTGATGCCTCTCTGTATCGGAAGCTTGTTGGTTCATTGATTTGGTTGTTGAACACCAGATTGGACTTGAGCTTTCCTGTGGGGCTGTTGAGCTCATTCATGCAGACGCCTTTGAAGACTCATTGGGACGTAGGATTGCAGATCTTGCGGTATCTACAGGGTAAGAAGGATCTTGGACTCTTCTATGACACTAGAGGGGGAACGACGGATGGAGTCCGACTCGAAGGCTCGAGTGACTTAGATTGGGGAGGAGATCCAGACACGAGGAGATCTACATCAGGCTATGGTTTTACCCTCGGCTCAGGAGCTATTTCATGGAGCAGCAAGAGGCAGCCAACTATTGCCTTGTCGTCTACAGAGGCAGAGTACATGGCTGCTTATGGTGCTGCTTGCGAGGTTGCGTGGCTGCGGAGGTTGCTTGGCGCGAGATTGGGTTTCCAGAGAAGGAGCCCATGGTCATCCAATGCGATAACCAGAGCTGTATCGCTATTGCTTGGAACCCGGTCTTTCATGCCTGGACCAAGCACATAGAGATACAATATCACTTTGTTCGTGATAAGATTTTGGCTGGTGACGTCTTGCTTGTTTATTGTTTGATGGAGGACAATGCGGCGGACGTCTTCACGAAGTCTCTACCTCAGGCTATGCTCCGGTAGCACTCCAACTCACTAGGGTTGGTTCCACATCCAGGAGCTGAGAGGGGGTGTTAGCAGTCATCGCATGTCTGTACATTACACACTAGGGCCTCTGTTGTGGGTGTGCTTGCCCATTAGGTGTATCTCCATTTTTCCCCTATTTTTCCTCGTATTTTCCTCTTTTATTTTTGGTCGTGGAGCAATAGTACGTTGTTGGCTGTTTACAGATCTGGCCGACTAATATGTGTGCTGGCCGACTATGTTCTTTCTGGCCGACTACTGTTTTCCTAGTTGTGAGCAGTTGGGGCTACTGTCGGCTTGTTTTGGGCCGGCCGACCAGCAGCCTAGGGCCGACCAGCAGCCTAGGGCCATATATATAGATGGCCCTACCCCACACCTTTTGTATTGTGTATCGGATCTACTGTATATAGCAGAGTTTATACAGCTTCTCTCTCTTTCTCTCTATTATGTGTTTTGCTCTCTACAGCAGTTGTCTTTCATTTCCGCTGTGCATTCTGAAACCACCTTAGCCCTGGCCAATACATGCTCAAGAGAAGGTCCAGCACAAAGTGATTACCACATGGTGGCAAGAAGAACTTGGTTCGCCACCACCACTCTACCTTTGCTAGGGAGAGCCTTGCAGAACTCTAGCATAAAAGCTTCTTCCGAATACTGAGAAGAAGAGGGGCGAGCTGTTGCTTAGGAGAGATATCAATGCCCACTTGGCATCCAAGATAGCGAAGTGGAGTGCCCCTCGGGATCCATTGGAAAGCCTCAACTAGGCGCCGAGTCGGGGTGGGTGAAGAGCCTGCCCAAAAACCACACAACTTGTGCTAGTTGATCTGTGCTCCTGATGCGCGACAAAAGATCTCGATCGCCTCCCAGAATCTCTCGAGATTCCCCACATCTGCTGTAAGGTAAGTTGCTGTGTTATTTGCAAACTCCGAGTCAAGTAGCTCCTCCTAAGTGCAGAGGGGGAGATGCAATCCTTGAAGCCCGGTCTCCTGGGTTGAGAGAAAATTGCTGATGGCCTCGGCGACGAATAGGAAGAGGTAAGGTGCTAGAGGAAAGCCCTATCGTGCTGAGTGGGAAAGGGGGAATCTGTCGCCCACGGGCTCCTTGAAAGACTGAATGAGAACCTGGCTGTGCGAGGCCGAGTAAAGTCCTAAAACCCCACGAATTGACTCCATGGGGAAAATCCCATCTGGCTCATCGTGCCCTCCAGAAAGCTCCAATCCACCCTATCATAAGCTTTCTCAAAGTCTAGGAGTAGCACTTTGAGGTCCTGCTGCCGCATCCTAGCTGAAGATGTCGCCTCCCAAAAGGTGAAGATGTTGTCCAGAATGCTCCGATCGTGAACAAAGCCCGTCTGAGTGTCATGAATCAAGTAAGGGAGGAAAGGCTGAAGTCTCGTGCTGATGGCCTTGGCCAAGATCTTATAGGCGGTTCCTATAAGAGTGTCGGATCTCCAATTTGTCACCACCCTCCTCAGGAATCAAGTGTATCAAACGCTCTAAGAGCCTCTCTGGCATGACACTTGTAAGCATAATCTCATTGAAGGCAGCTCAAAGAGCGCTTTCCATGAGGTCCCAGTGACGAAGAAAGAAAAAGACTGGAAGCCCATCCACCCCGAGGCATTTTCCCCTGGGAAGTGCCGTCAATGCCTCCGCCAGCTCCTCAATAGTAAATGGAGTTAATAAGAAGGACTGAAGAGAAGGGGGAACTGGTGTGCCGCCAAACCCTCTCGTGCGCGTCCATCACCTCTGGGGATAATGGGGCACCAGTGAGGAGATTGGAAAAAATCCGTTGTGATGGCTCTCACATGGGGGAGATCAGAAACAATAGCGCCATCTTGGCCACGCAACCTCCGAATGCCGTCTCGCCTTATGTGGGGGCCGGCTATATCAAAGAAATCCCCCGACTCTGTCGCTAGTTTGGGTCTAGAAGGAAGCTCTAGCATGGTACATGTACTCCACCCTCCTCTCCTCTATGGATCTAATATCCGTGCGGGCGTCAGCTAGCTAACTCTCAATGCACGGGCTATGTGGGGAACTCTCCTGAAGCCGTTGGTTTCTTGCTCCTGAAATCCCTCCAATCTGCTCTAGGCTGCCTCCTGTAAGAAACTGCTGATCTCGCCCAGGCCCACATCCAATGTACTCCACCCTCCTCTCCTCTCCTCTATGGATCTAATCTCTGTGTGGGCGGCAGCTAGTTGACTCTCAATCCATGGGCTATGTGGGGAACTCTCCTGAAGCCACTGGTTTCCTTCTCCCGAAATCCCTCCAATTTGCTATGGGCTGCCTCCTGTAAGAAATTGCTGATCTCCCCCCAAGCCCACATCCAATGTTCACGCAGCAGAGCCTGAGATAACGTCCAATCCCGCCATATTTGTTCTATCTTGCTACAGATCTTGGGGTCCTAAATGAGGTTGTCCGAAATCCTAGAGCTTGCATGCTTGTCTTACCTCCAGGGGTCCCGTAAGGACAGAATAACCGGAGTGTGATCTGAAAAAGTAGTGGCTGCCATGATATCCCTCCACGGCCGCAAGCCCACTCATAACATAAAACCTGTCTAGTCTAGAGAGGTTGGGGCCGGTGCTGCTCCTATCCGATCGCGAGAAGCTAAGGCTCCCAGGGGTGCGCCCAAACTTTGGAGAATGCCAAAGGTCGTGTCCCCTAAGTGCCAGTATCGTCTCCTCCTAGGCAGAGTACTACTCTCGAGACTGTGGCTGTGTCTCATCCAAGTCTGTCCTTTGCTGCCTCTATCATGTTAAATTCTCCAGCCATGCACCAAAAGTTAGCTTGGGGAAGGGCTTGCCGGACTGTGCTTCAGAAGATGGCTCTACTTGCAGCGGCGTTCGGGGCATAAACATTGAGGAAGCCAACGTAATCCTCTCCAATCAAAATGGTAACCCAATGTGCTCGCCCAAGAACTATGACTCTTGAGCCTGCCGGCAAAAGCTACTCACTGAGATAAATACAAACTCCTCCCTGTGTCCCTGACGGGCCGAAGGATGGAAACCAGAAAGTGACTCCTCCTTGGTAAAATCTTCGTGCATCGGCGGATGTGCCACTCGGAAAGGTGACGCTCTTGGAGGAAAAGAATGTCGATAGGTCCCCCAACTGTAGCTCTTTGAAGCTCTCCTCTGAAGACGCCTCGTCTCTGAAAGCACTGAGGCCCTCCTAAACCCTGAATGTTCCATGAGACTATCTGCATATTAATCTCTGTGGGAGGTGGAACTGCCCTCCACTCGAAGAGTCTTGGGTGAGTGTTTAGACGGGGAATAATCACAATCCGTCTTTGGACGAAGGCGTGCCAAGTGGGCGTGGATCTTGTCCTCCATGTGACGTCACTCTGTCTGAGCGCGACGAGAGTATGCATACTCTGAACTCCATTGATCACAATGGAGGTACCTGTAAGAAGGGGGGAGAGGAATTGTGACTGAAATATGCATGAACACAGAAAGCAGCACCTCCAGGTTGGAGGCCACCATCTCCCCGTCCTGGTCTCTATGGCTCGAGCCTCCAAGCTCCATGCTAGCCAATGGCCATAGATGGGTGAGTATGTCGGTGATGCGAAGGTCGTGAAGATGGTGGGAGAGCTCATCTGCCTATCCCTGGATGGCGGCAGCCACCGACTCCGAGTCCCACTCCATCCAAGGGCTGCACTCAAAGGGAAAGAGAAGATCATTGCACCGTTCTGTGGCGTAGAGGGTCTGGAGTGGTGAAAAACCACACATATCCGAAAAGGCGCTATTGTCTCCTCAAACATATATGTCCCTTCCATCGGAAGACATCAGAAGATACTATAATCCACAGTATAATCCACAGGCTGCCCCAAGATCCTGGGGGGCCCACTTGGGGACTCAAGCGGGAGAGCCCTCACCAGGGAAGTAGCATGGTCATCTCTACCTGCTCAGAAAAATGGTGAATCAAGTGACGAACAGAACTTGCCGGCTGTCTCCGTTTCGGGTCAGGGGTTGCTAGGGGTCAACAGGAGTGGTTTGGAGAGGCGGAGGGAGGGGGGAGGGCGGGTTTTGATGAGGTGGACGAGGCAGAAGAAATTGCTGCGGGAAGAGTTGGGGGCGAGGATGGAGGAGGAGACGGAGGGGGTGGGGGGGATGGGGGGCAGAGAGGCCGAAGAGGGGCGTGGCTAGGAGTGATCCACCGGAGGGAAGGCTGCTAGGAGAGGCTCGCTGGGGGCTACTAGCCTCACTGGGCACTGAGAGCTGGGGGAGGAATCACAACGGGGAATCGGCCACCAAACCGGAGGGGCCGAAGGGACCCACTCCGTGACTGGAGGGGGCTCGTCGCCAATGGGTGGGTGCTATGATAAACGCTCGAAAGGGTTCTCTGATAGAACCGAATCATCAATGCTTTTATAGCCTTAGGGGCCTCATTTGTATGGCATCATTGCTTATGTCAGACATGTATAGTATCTAGATATTTATTTAATCCCTCTAACAGTGGGTTCACACACACACAAACACAACACTGTTCACACCTTAAGAGGGTGTTCATACATGCCTACACATTAGCTCCAATTCCCAACATAAGGTGGCCTCAAAATCTTGCTGGCATCATGGCATAACCCGTTTGAGGTTATTACTTATGCTAATAATCTTGCCATTGGAGCTGTTTTATCGCAAGATCGCAAATTAGTGGCCTATTACAGCCGGAAGTTGAATGTTGCCGAAAAGAACTATTCGGTAGATGACAAGGAGCTATTAAGGGTGACACATGAGCGTTGGAAACCTTTCCTTTATGGGACGGAATTCACAGTGAAGACTGATCACTAGGCACTTAAATGGCTACATGCCTAGTGCCCAATTGAGTGACAAGCAAGCCAGGTGCAGTCAACTTTTCTAACAGTTTGGAGGCATGATATAGTATGTCCCGGGCAAAAATAACCCCGTTGATGCTGATGCTCTTATGGAAAGACTACCATTCAGACCTTGCATGAGTCCATTGTGCTGGGGATTCAAGGCAAAGATTGGATAGTATGCAGGCACAATGGGCAGATTCTTCGGAATTCGGGACTTAGTATAATTTGCCCCTAAGTTCAAAACCGGGCCGCTTTACAGTTCAAGGTGGTTGGTTGTTCTACAAAAACCAGCTATGTACTAAGGGAGAAAAGACAAACACCTCTTCATGATGCTCATGATTGTCTTGTTGGGGGTCATCATGGTATCAACAGTTACTTGGAGAAGTTAGAGCGATCATTCTATTGGCAAAAAATGAGAAGGGATATCTACCAGTATGACCAGACATGCCAGATCCACCAGAAAGTGATGGTTCAGCACTCGAAGTGCTTCAGTCTTTGCCTATTCCCGAGGGAGCTTTTCAAGATATCAGCATGGACTTGTAGGTCGGCCCTCTTCGAGCAGCTATGGGAACTAGGAATACATAGTTTATGACCATTGTTGACCAGCTCGGTAAGTTTTGCATGCTCATTTCTTGTGAGCAGATGACCGCAACATAAGATATTGCTCGCCTCTTTATCTTACTTTGGTACCCTGTTTGTGGTTTACCACACGGACAATCATATTAGACAAAGATCCCAAGTTCACTTCACATTTCAGGAGAGCATTATTTGATAACTTTAGGACTAAGCTATAGTTGTCTAGTGCATTCATCCACAGACAGATGGTCAGACATAAATTTAGAATCAGTTGGCCTTTGATGTTCTCAAAGCATATTGCCATGACAATTAGTCAAAATGTAAACAATATCTTCCATTGGTGCATGCTATCCTGAACGACACTCATTCATCCAGTATTTGCCGGACTCCATATGAGGCAGCACTTGGTTGTTTGTTTCTCTTCTTACGAGGATGGTGTCACCTCCATTGGAGGTCAACGAGACTACATAAACATTCTCAAAGATTATTGAGTTTTTGAAGGGGCACCTAGCCAAAGCACAAGACGCCTACACCAGGCAAGCCAACAAGTCTAGATGAGATGTCAACTACGAGGAGGGAGATCGGGTATTTCTCCGAATCATGAAGCAACGATTGAAGCAAGTGGGCAAGCATTGTCCCAAGCTTTCTTTCCAAAGCTTTGGTCCATTTTCTATTGTGAAGAAGCTCAATGATGTCTCCATGAAGTTGCAACTACATGACAGTTGGACTATGCATGATGTCTTCCACGTCTCATGGTTGAAGCCTTATGTTGGACCATCTTTGCAAGAGGTTTGGGATGAGCAGCCACTTGAAGTGGTCTACGAGGCAAAACTAATCAAGCTTGAGCAGGTTATTCTCCACAAGTGGAAGCATGTTTTTGGTCGAAGACTTAGACAGTTCTACACCAAGTTCAAGGACCGAGGCACTTACGAAACCTTTGGCTCGATGAGGAGTTTTTCCAAGAGTACCCATAGATATTGGCGGACTACTTGGAAGCCATGCAACTGCCGCCAAGCTAAGTAGGAGGGAATGCCCATGCACTGAGGTGCTATGTGGCACATTGGCTTATCATTAGTGCTACGTTTGTATAGAATTAGAACCTTTTTTTAGGGATTATTTGTCGTATGCTGTGACCCCATTGTGAGCCCTAGCCCGGGGACACGTTAGGCATGAGCTACGCATGTCTTTCCAAGCCTTAGGTGACAGTTTCTGTCCCTTAACCACTTGGAGAACAGTGCATCTAGGTTATCCTAGCATTTAGATGCATTTAGTAAGCATGTAAGGCATAGACATAGGCTAGCCTTATGGCCATCCTAAGTGCCTTGCACATGGGCAGCCCAAGGGCCACCAAAGGGGGCCAACCAAGGGCCACCAAGTGCCGACGCATGGCCAAGCGTCGGCCAGCGTAAGGCCTATTGGCCAGCATCATATCCAGCCCAGCACGCACGTGTGTGTGAAGCGATTGCCGATGACATAGAAGGCTATTTTCAGCAATTGTGAGCAGTACAAACAGGCCGACAGCATGATCTGAAAACCAACCAGCATCAAGGTTCTCATATGTAAGACGCCTTTAGTCCCTTGTATAAATCATGTCATTCTCTCATATTTTCAGCAGTGACAAGAGAAGAAACATGTGTGCTTGAGTCCTAAGACTTGTGCATACATATTTCCAGCAAAGCACTCCATTGTGCTTCAGTCCAAGTTTTCTTCAGCATTCAGCCTTGAGTCGTGCATCTCCCTCAGCAGATCTGGGTGTGCATAGTGGCTTCTGAAGTATGCTTTTTGCCCAAAAAAATCTGGCTGCCCCTGATATCAACACATGCAGTCTATTTCTGGTGGGTTCACACATTCATGCGCCCCCTTTCTGTTGGTTTATACACGTGATTTAGTCCACGTTTTCTAGCGTGTGCTCTCAGCCTTTTCTGGCTGGCTTTCTGGTGTGCTTTTTCTTGCACACCAAGCCTTGTCTGGCTGACCATCTGCGTCCCATAGCTGATAGCTCTCACCATGCTTCTGGTCGTCTTCTGGCCGCCCATACACCCCTTTCTTGGTCGCCGATAAAGATCAACTGGCTGCCCCACTTCTGGCCGCCTTCTGCAGATATGGACCAGCTTGTGGGCACCTTACTTCAGGGCTTCCATGGGATGACATAAAAGTCTATTCTCAGCAATCGTGAGCAGTATAAACAGGCCAACAGCATGATCTGAAAACTGACCAGCATCAAGGTTCTCATATGTAAGATGCCTTTAGTCCCTTGTATAAATCATGTCATTCTCTCATATTTTTGTCAGTGACAAGAGAAGAAACACGTGTACTTGAGTCCTAAGACTTGTGCATACATATTTCCAGCAAAGCACTCTATTGTGCTTCAGTCCAAGTTTTCTTCAGCATTCAGCCTTGAGTCTTGCATCTCCCTCAGCAGATCTGGGTGTGCATAGTGGCTTCTGAAGTACGCTTTTTGCCCAAAAAAATCTGGCTGCCCCTGATATCAACACATGCAGTCTATTTCTGGTGGGTTCACACATTCATGCGCCCCCTTTCTGTTGGTTTATACACGTGATTTAGTCCACGTTTTCTAGTGTGTGCTCTCAGCCTTTTCTGGCCGGCTTTCTGGTGTGCTTTTTCTTGCACACCAAGCCTTGTCTGACTGACCATCTGTGTCCCATAGCTGATAGCTCTCACCATGCTTCTGGTCGTCTTCTGGCCGCTCCTGTGAGTCTTCTGGCCACCCATACGCCCCTTTCTTGGTTGCCAATAAAGATAACCGGCTGCCCCACTTCTGGCCGCCTTCTGCAGATATGGACCAGCTTGCGGGCACCTTACTTCAGGGCTGCCACAGGATGACATAAAAGGCTATTTTCAGCAATCGTGAGCAGTATAAACAGGCCGACAGCATGATCTGAAAACCGACCAGCATCAAGGTTCTCATATGTAAGACGCCTTTAGTCCCTTGTATAAATCATGTCATTCTCTCATATTTTCAGCAGTGACAAGAGAAGAAACATGTGTGCTTGAGTCCTAAGACTTGTGCATCCATATTTCCAGCAAAGCACTCCATTGTGCTTCAGTCCAAGTCCTCTTCAGCATTCAGCCTTGAGTCTTATATCTCCCTCAGGTGTGCGTAGTGGCTTCTGAAGTACGCTTTTTGCCCAAAAAAATCTGGCTGCCCCTGATATCAACACACGCACTCTATTTCTGGCAGGTTCACACATTCATGCGCCCCCTTTCTGTTGGTTTATACATGTGATTTAGTCCACGTTTTCTAGCGTGCACTCAGCCTTTTCTGGCTAGCTTTCTGGTGTGCTTTTTCTTGTGCATCAAGCCTTGTCTGACTGACCATCTGTGTCCCATAGCTGATCGCTCTCACCATGCTTCTGGTCGTCTTCTGGCTGCCCATACACCCCTTTCTTGGTCACCGATAAAGATCAACCAGCTGCCCCACTTCTGGCCGCCTCCTGCAGATATGGATCAGCTTGTGGGCACCTTACTTCAGGGCTGCCACAGGACTGTACATAGCCAGCCTAAGGGCTGTACCCTCACCCTTTGGCTTGTACGACCATAAACGGGGATTGCCTAGAGCCTTGCCTAGAGCCAAATGGCCACAACGACCTGCTGTCCAGCTTGCACATCTCGTGCTTTTTCTCACTTAACCAGTTCCTTGCACATCTCACCCACGAGCTGGAGGCCACAGCCACATCTTGGGCCCTGCTCTAGACTAGGCATCCTACACCACCTAGCCACACCCTGAGGGTGTCCTCGTGCCGAACAGTACCGATGGGCCAGCGCTATGAGTCAGACTTGAGGATGGTATCTCGCAACTCAGCCTAGGGCTTTGCTTATATAGACCTCTGGCCAATAGCTTTATCTTGGGTCTAATAATAGCTAGTAACCCTATTATTGACTATAACTATAGCCTCCCCATGTGGGGTTATCTCTTGATCCTGGGTTAACCTAACCCTGATTAGCCTGTGGACGTAACAGGGGTCACACATCCTTGATCCTCATTCAATGTCTTGGTGGAGAGGATCACGTCTCTAAGAGAATAAGCAAATCTCCATGGTTTCTCGTAGTATACTGGGGGTGGTCCTGCATCTCTCTCGTGCATGTCACATATTAGGCATATCCATAACTTGCAGTCTCATCTACCTCTCTTCATGTATGGGATACTTCATTACAGTCTAGTGTTGGCAGTTCATCGAGAGAGAGCTCAGGTGAAACTGTCCACCTTGCATATTAACAATACTTCACTCCCTGTGAGGCCAGGTCTATAGATGATTTGAAAGTAAGCTATGGTAGCAGGTGTTTTCTGCTCTCTGCTCTTTTGGATGTCTTCCAAGCGTTTGACCCTCAAAATGTGTATGACCAATGAAATGAGAGCTGTGTGTGTGTCACGCAAAGTGTGCCTGAATGATGTGAGGGTTTATTGAGTAGATTTTTGAGAGTGTCGAGACTTGTAATCTCTCTTCCTGGCTCCATACTAAAGGTGTGAGGTCTTACTGCCCAAAAAGTTTCCCCATACATTGCTGTTGGCCTAAACTAATGAGTCAAAGAGAGAGAGTTTGGTCTGCAGTTGCTGAAATTCTGACTGGAAGTCATACTAATTAAGATTATTGATTTTATATTTTCCTTTCCACAATCTTTTGCCATCTACAACATAGAGGATGCTCTGAAGCAAGGTTTCCTATATGGCAGGTAGGTGTGCAAGAGGACAGGATCAAACGCATGGGCGAGGAAGACAACTTTTGGTCTAGTGGTCCCACTGGCCCATGTGGGCCTTGCTCTGAGATCTACTACGATTTTCAGCCCGAGAAGGGAGCTGCTAATGCGGTATTTTAAGATCTTATCTGAAAAAACATGGATTGTTGGTGTGTGTTGAGTAGGTGTCATTTGGTGCTCAATTAAGATTATTGATCCAAATAATTAATCACAACAGTGTTGTGGTTCTACATTTTGGTGTATTCCTTTTTGATTGCAGGACTTAGGAGATGATTCAAGGTTCATAGAGTTCTATAACCTGGTTTTCATGCAATACAACCGAAAAGAGGATGGGAGTTTAGAACCATTAAAAAATAAGAATATTGATACAGGACTAGGTCTGGAGCGCTTAGCACAAATCCTTCAGAAGGTGAAACTTTTTTGCTGTACAATTCGTTTTGAGGGGGCAGTTCTATCCCAGCAGCTTTGCTGCTCCGGGGCAATGTGGGCCGCCTCTGTATTACACTGCTGTTGTAATTAGGGAAATTGACATTTACCGGTGGGATGGGTTGGGATGCCCAGCAGTGTAAATAAATACCCACGAGACTTCATTGTGTGTTGCATTTAACTTATTGGACTGATATTGCAATGCAGGTCCCCAATAACTATGAAACGGATTTAATCTATCCCATCATGGAATGTGCAGCAAATCTGGCGGGTTTGAAATACACAGATGGATCAGAGAAAACTAAAACATTTTTGAAGGTGATTCAGCTCCCATTTTTTCACCCAGTAACATAAATATTCCAGTATTCACCTTCTGTTATCTCATAAATGGTTTAAAAGTCTGTGGCAGGTGATAGGAGATCACACTCGGGCAGTAGTTTACCTTATCTCGGATGGAGTTACCCCATCTAATATAGGCAGAGGGTATGTAGTCCGACGCCTTATTAGAAGAGTGGTGCGCATGGGGAGGCTTCTTGGAATTAAGGGAGATGGGCAAGGTGACATTGAAGGGGCTTTCCTGCCCACGGTTGCAGAAATAGTAGTGAAAATGAGTGGGAGTGTGGATGCAGACGTGCAGCAGAATGCCGGCCGTATTTACGAGGAGCTGCGCAGAGAGGAGATACGTTTTGTGCAAACTCTGGAGAGAGGTGAGAAGCTTCTGGAACAGCTGCTACAAGAAGCGTTAACACAAGCTGATGGCAACGCTGATACCAAACGGATGCTTTCGGGGAAAGATGTTTTTACACTGTATGATACGTATGGGTTTCCAGTTGAGATCACAGAAGAAGTGGCCATGGAGCGGGGGATTTTGGTAGACTTGGAAGGGTTTGAAGCTGAGATGGAAGTCCAGAGGCGGCAGTCTCAGGCTGCCCACAATACTGTGAGGCTCTATGCAGATGGTGCTATGGCGGACATTTCTGCCAAGGTGCCACCGACCAATTTTTTGGGCTATGGTGGCCTTCAAAGCTTGGCTTCTGTAGTTGCACTTCTGTGTAAGGGGTTGCCTGTTACGCAGGCATTTGAAGGAGATGAAGTCGAGATTATCTTGGATAAGACACCTTTTTATGCAGAATCTGGTGGCCAAATTGGTGATCATGGACTACTGATTGTCCAAGGGGCGGGCACAATCGATGTATCAGATGTACAAAAGATTGGTGGAGGTTTGTTTCTCCACAAGGGCATTGTGCAAGAAGGGAACATCCAGGTCGGGGCAAGTGTGGATGCAAAAGTCAACATGAGACTGAGACGCCGTGTCCAGGTCCTCTCTCTCTCTCTCTCTCTCTTTGTGCACACTATTCGCATATCTTTGAGCACAGAGATGAAATTCTTCCCTTTTTCTCACAAGAGGGAAAGACTCTTGCCATCGCTGGCTTCATCAAGGAGGTGCTCTGTTGTGGAGAAACCTGCAAGGCATCATTACCTAGCCATCTCACTTTGATTTTTACTTTTAGTGCTTGTCATCACCTTTCTCGCTCTGAAAAACATTTGTATCACTTTTGATTGGGTCCCAATAGGCTGTATGCAGCCTCAAAAACAATCTCTCTCTCTCTCTCTCTCTCTCTCTTCTCCCCCCCCCCCCCCCCCCCCGCGGCCCCCCCGGCCTGCTATAGAGGTCAAGATGGAGGAACATTACCTCTCCAGATGCCTTGTGTACGAGATATGAGGGATTTGACTTTCAAAACGGTCCTGATGCAGGCACACCACACTGCCACACATCTGCTGCAGTCAGCTTTAAAGAAGATTGTCGGAAGTGATACCTCTCAAGCAGGCTCCTTAGTAGCGTTTGATAGGTTGCGCTTTGATTTCAACCTTTCCAGGCCTATGAGTGATGATGAAATCATCAGGGTAGAGGGCTTCATCAATGACTGGATTGGTATGGCAGTGCCTCTGGAAACCAGGGTCATGGCCCTAGCTGACGCGAAAAAAGCTGGAGCCATTGCAATGTTTGGGGAGAAATATGGAGAAGAGGTGTGCAAATTTGTATGAAGTAACTGGCATTATGACACACACATACTTTGATTTTCTTTTAATTGCACAGATTTCAGTGTATTTTTACATGGTGGCATTGACAGGTTGTTGCATTCTTGTACAGGTCAGAGTTGTTGAGGTACCTGGCATTTCATTAGAACTGTGTGGGGGGACCCATGTCACTAACACCTCGGAAATTCAGGGTTTTAAGGTAATCTCTGAGCAGGGAATAGCGTCAGGTATTCGACGCATTGAAGCGGTTGCAGGTCCTGCTTTTGTGGAGTATGCTATTGCAAGAGATGGTGTTGTCAAGCAGTTATCTTCCTTTCTAAAGGTAGGGGTCCTGTCAGCCCTATGTCATGCCACATCATGCATGGTCTGGTTGGAAGGTACTTTCTTCTTTATAAGCACTTGTAAACATTTAGACTGATACTTGAATCTTAGAGTACTGAAGGATTCTTAAGCAACACATTAGGAACCTGTCGTGGTTATATAGAGGGCCTCACAAGAGGCTGAGAAGACAATTGGTGGCAGTTTTATGAATATGTCATAGTGCTTTGGGAGCACCTTTTCCCAGAAAAGGGTAACCACGAGTCTTTTTTTGATGGAGGTCCTGGGGACCTGGGGCAATAGTAAAGCCTGGGATTCTGAACAGTAGGGCCCGTGAAAATTGATTGGTTCTGTAAACATCAGGTGCACAAATTCCAAGGTTGAAAAGAACATCTGATTAATGATTGGAGAATGCAACACCTTCTGATTTATGATTGGAGAATGCAATGGCATCTGATTAATGATTGGAGAATGCAGTGACATGTCAGTGGGTCTGCCTGGTCATTCTGCAGGTTTTGCTAGTCAACAGCTCGAATACACTTTCCTCAGGACCTTGACAGATTCAAGTTACTCATTGTGTCATACAAATTGTTTGAAATTTAGCTTTCATGAGGGGTATGAACTGGTTTCTAAAGAGGTGTTCTTTACATTTCATGGGGGTGACTGGAGTTCATGTTGGTTAAGTTACACTGAAGACATGGACATCCTTCTTGGAATTTCCTATCATAGGGCTGAGAGCTCGGATGTATGTGTTGATGTAGGCATGTGTATGTAAAGGCCACTCACACGCACACCTGCCCACCAAAAGCTTTATTTTTTATCAAGAAAAGATCCTTCATAGTTATAAAAGAGAAACATCTGCTCAAAGAACAACCCTGTCTGATGTGTATATCCTTCAAAAGGGTAAGACGTAAAGTAAAGAGGGAAAGTCCTCTCTGGATGGATGCTCTTGGAGGGAGGCTACATTAGGTGAGGGCGAGGGAAAAGCCACATTGGGGCCTATAATACCATATCGATTTGTCGACCCCTCGAGTGAGGAAGCAGTCCAGACTCCAAATGTGTAGGAAGGCAGTGCAGTGATGCTGCAATTGCCAGTAAGGCTCTCCAGCATCCCTGCAAGGTGTGGATGATGTCTAATCAAATAAAGCAGATTGTCTCTGCTGGGGGAGTGAGTGGCGGTGCCATCAATGGCCCCTCTGCATCTAGCCTGCCAGATATGCCAAGAGGTGATGCTGTTGATGATCTCCCATCTCTGGCATGTCCTAGACCAGGCGGTCCACTGGATAGCAGGGACTGCCGATGCTGACGCAGGAATGGTAGAGATACGAAAGTGTGTGAGCTGTAGGGCAAGGCCAGTGCCGTCCTCCTTGTGCTGTAGAGCTGTGTCCTCCTCTGGAGCCAAAGCAATCCCGCCCCAAGTGATAAAATTGAGGGTGATGGCCTGTGAAGAGCCTAAGGATCCTCCACCAGACCTGCTGAGCCTTTGGGCAGTCCCAAAGGCAATGTCACTGCATCTCCACAGGGGTGTTGCATTGGCTACATAGGGTAGGTCGTCCCGCGATGGGAGCCAACACAACGAGGTTGGCGAAACCTTTGGTTTCGTCCAAAATTTAAGAAGTCAAATTTTTAAGCTTGTTTAGTTCGCTCTCTTCTTGCCTATTTTCGAGCTCTTTCGCAGCCCGCTGCTCATCCTTTGCTCCCTCCCTGCTCTTTCCTTGCACCTTACTTGCTCCCCCTTTGGCTCTCTTCAAAACATATGCTTGATTGGTTTCCTCATGTATTATACAGCTGCCACGAGTGACCATATTCTTAAGCTTTAATATATTTTTGGGATTTGAAGTTTGAAGATCAAACTTTGAAGTATTATGTTTTTGGGATCTGGATTATTAGAAATTAGTTTTTAGTGTATGTTTGTCAAACTTCACTATTGACTTTTGAGACTTTGCATCAGTTTCTATGTTTCAAGCTTTCAAATTCATGAATCATTATGTTTTGTGGTAATCTATGTGTATAATGGTCTCTACATGCTCAAGTATAAAAATAATAAATATTTTGATTTTATTGGTTTTAGCTCTTGCAAGAGAATGTGCTGACCTGCTGATGAGGTGGGTGAAGTGTTTGTCTTAGACCAGGAGCTCGTAGGTTCAAACCCCACACGGTGCTCCCTCGGCGGCATCGCCTACGGGTGGAAAAAAGCCTCTACGGGTGGTGAAATGCGTGGGGACGTGAGGGGTAGTGCTCTGTGAGCTTTGTGCAAGGTACCTTGGTTTCCCACCACGAAGGCAGGTGGTGTTTGGGGGGGGGGATGGGGGAGGGGCTTGTGAATCCTCCTGAACGTAGAAGATTGCCAAGGAATGTTGTTCCGGGAGAAGGAAGCTACCTATACAAAGTCACGAAGATTATCCATGGGAGTGCACCAATTAGGGGGAATGGCAGCGTCGACGTTGAGGCTGAGATGGGTCCCTCTTCTGAGGCCAGCAAGCCTCTAGGAGAAAAAGGGGGGGTTGGGGGAGGAGTTGGGAATCGGAGCCAAGAATCCACAGTTTGAGCTGGGCTGGAACTGATGCGGCCCTAGGCAAGGTGGAGCCTAGATCCAAGAGGGTGACTGTGTGTGTTCCACATGAGAGGTTGTCGAAGGCGTTCCTCTCACCGCATTCCGAGGCAGACTAGAAGAGGGCACGGTGAAGTGTCTCCAGGCTCGAAAGAGGCTAGCTGCATATTTATCCTCAAAGGAGGTGCTAAGCTTGTAGGTAGAGGCTGTGAAGATCCATTGGATGCTTGGAGGCCATGGACCACCACAAGATGGGGTGCGTGGAGAGAACAAAATCCTTCCTTGGTTGGGACCACGGATAATCAGCTTGCCTAGGAGGGTTCTGCTCTGTGCTGGATTTGTGGAGGGGTTGTGTAGGACATATACACATTTTGTAGTTGACAGGTATGTAAAAGTTAGGAGTTTATTAGTGCTAGGCACTAGGCACTTAATTTATTTGGGTTTTTTAATACCTTAGTGTCACATGTATACTTTATGGTGACCATGGCACTTTTTACTTGGATCCCTTGGTCATTAGATGTAGGGGGGCACCTTTTACTTTTGTTGTTATCAGATTCTCACACACTATTACGTTAGAGCTTCCACCACCATCTTTTCTCTCTTGTTGTTGTACTACTTTGTGCATATGCGATAGCTGTTGCTGCAGCTGAAGGTTTCCATTGCTTCCATAATCTATTGTTCCAACACTTCAACACTTGGTATCAGAGCTGGTTGGCGACCCTGACTATTGTGAAGCTTTCTTTCACCTGGTCGACCTGGTGCTGTTGTAGCAAGTTGACACTTTGTAGCGTGTGGCTATTGAGCACCTGACTGTGCTGTTGAGGTATCACAAAGCTCACAAAGCAGGCGCTGAGTTGGGCCTGCAAAAAGGGTCACACGTGGCCCTGCAAACCGTTGCAGAGCAGGTGCTGAATCGACATGCAGCAGGTAGCACAACAGGTGCAGCAAAGTGGTGAAGCAAGCAGGCACAGGTGCTGCAAAGCGCTGCACAGGCAGTAGGCGTTGTTTACGCAGTATGTGGTGCTGTTTTTGGTGCTGCAAGGCAGCGAAGCAAACACAATAGGCAACAGGTGCTGCAGGTGTAGGTGCAGCAAAGCATGAGCAAAGGTGGCAGCAGCGCAAAACGTCAGCACATCAGATAACGGGTGCTACAAACGCGGTGGCAATGGGTGGCAGGTGGTGCTGCACGAGCTGCTGGTGGTGGAATTGAGCGCTGCACGGGCTGAGCTGAGCGTTGCAGTGGCGGAAAAGGGTGCTGCTACAGTGACTGGTGGTGGGTGGTGAAGCAGAGGCTAGGGGCAGGAACCAACACTTCAGCTAGCTAGACCTCCTAGAAATGTTGCACAAAGGGTTGCAGGTGTTGATGTATATGTTGCAGACCCTCCTCCTACTACGCAGGAACAAAGGAGGTGGGACTCTCGTGATGCGAAAGCAAGGTCATTGATTCCCTTGTCAATATAAAGGTCAGTGATTCCACATATACCGTCATGTAAGACAACTAAGAATGCTTGGGATAACTGGACCGTATGTATCAAACTCGAAATGAGGCTAGGTTTGCCTATCTCAAGAGGCAAGTGGATATTCTAGAGATGCAAGAGGGGGACTCTATGATAGAGCACCTCACAAAAGTCAAAGATTTGCGGGAATAGCTGTTAATCATAGATGAGGTCATCCTTGACAAGCAGCTGGTTCAAAGCACACTCAATTCATTGCCTCCATCGTATCTTGGGTTCATTACTTCTCTCATTCTCATGATGAGGGGTGGTGCAAACCCAATTCTTTTTTTTTCCGGGAAAAAGATCCTTCAATTAGTTAATGAAAAACAGCCATGAAGGGCTAAGTACAACCATGAAGGGCTAGATACAAACTCGTAGGCGGGGATCAAATAATCAAAAGGGTGGAGAAAGATGCACTTCCCCTCTGGCTGGCGGCACTATGAGGAGAAGGCTATGTCATACAAGGGGAGGGGGGGGAATAGCCACATAGGTGGTCTGCAATGCCAAGTGGGATCACCACCTCTATCGATGAGGAAAGGGCCATGCCGCCAAAGCCTTAAGAAAGCTTCCCGCCGCTTCCACATGTGATTAGAGCCATCCTGCAACTTCCCCCACTGACTGCGGAGGGTATGGATGATGTCGAGCCAAATTCTCTTGATGGACTCCGCAGGCGGAGTATGGGTACCCTCGATGGCTTTGGCTTTGCTGCATCTAGCTCTCCATATGTGCTAGGTTGCAATGCTATTGCAACCTGGCATGAGCCCGGTCTCCACTGACGGCTTTGCCGGACTCCGTAGGCGGAGTATGGGTACCCTCGATGGCTTTGCTACATCTAGCTCTCCATATGTGCCAGGTTGCAATGCTATTGCAAATCTCCCGTCTCTCTGGCATGAGCCCGGTCTTCCACTGACGAGTAGATGGGACTGGGACTGGTATTGTCGAAATACGAAGGTGTGAGACCTGAAGGGCTAGCCTTCCACCTGTTAGAAGTCATCTCCTATCTACATTTATACACCAGGGCCTCTGTTGTGGGTGTACCCGCCCTGTATAAGGTGTTTTATCATTTTTCCTCGCTCCCCGTATTTTTTCCTATTTTTCCCATTTTTTCCAGTGGTGTGGAGGGATGCCAGAGGTTGGCAGGAGCACTTAGTGGCTGGCTGACTGTCCCATCTGCAGTCCTGTGGCTGGCTGACTACCCAAACATCAGTCGTGGGCTTCTGTATTGCTGGCTGACTGGATGTATGGAGTCGTGGACCTTTTCATTTGCTGGCCGACTGCTCATGCAGTCGTGGAGGCCCTTCAGTGCTGGCCGACTGCTCACATGGGCAAAGGGAAGGCTTTACCGGAGAAGTCTTCTGAGAAGAAGCCTGATTTAGAACGAGAGAAGCTGAAGGCCGAAAGATCCTGTAATGATTGTGGCGAGAAAGGCCACTATTGGAGGAAGTGCCCTAAGCGGACAGGGAAGAGTGCTGATTCCTCAGCCTCAGCTGCAAAGAATCCGGCATTTGTGCACTTAGAGATGGTGGACTCCGATGCTTCATCATCTTCGAGCGAGGAGGCAGTTGGCTTCACCGCGAAGGATACCCGGGAATGGCTTCTTGACAGTGGTGCTTCCAGGCACATGACTCCATCCCGTGACTTCTTTCTGGATCTGAAACGGCAGTCAGGTCGCATCTTTATTGGCGATAACTCCACTTACATAGTGAGGGCCGGATGGAGATTATTCCCGACGGCAAGGGGGGCAAGCATGCTTCCCGTGTTCTTTATGTCCCTGCTCTGGGTTTTCATCTTCTGTCAGTGCATGAAGTATGCAAGACTGGCTTTCGGGTGGAATTTGAGGAGCATTCAGTTGCTCTACGGGACCGTGAGACTGGCCAGGTTGTTTGGGAAGGCGGTGTGGAGAATGGTATCTACAAGCTCTCTGCACTCTCCTCGTTGACAGGTTCTCAGGTCGGTGATTTGTGGCACTTTCGTTTTGGCCACTTAAATGTGGATGCATTGAGGCGAGCTTTCCGAGACCAGATGGTGGTTGGCTTGCCAGATGTTGGTAGTAGGCAAGGGCGTTGCAGTTCTTGCATACGTGGTAAGCAGCACAGGGAATCCTTTCCGAAGCAGGCTTCCAGACGGGCTTCGAAACCATTGGAGTTGATTCACACTGACTTGTGTGGACCTCAGCAGACACCATCTCTGGGAGGATCTCTCTACTTTATGCTGCTTGTTGATGATTGTACCAGATTCACGTGGGTCTACTTTCTTTCCCAGAAGGACCAGGCTTTTGCTCGGTTCAAGGATTGGCACGTGATGGTGGAGAAAGAGTCTGGATTTCAGGTCAAGACTCTTAGGGCTGATAAAGGAGGTGAATTCTCCTCGACTGTATTTCTCAGATTTTGTGCAGACCATGGCATCAAAAGGGAACTGGCCAATACAGGATCGCCTTCGGAGAATGGAGTTCTTAAACGCAAGAACAGGACTGTGGTGGAGATGGCGAGGACCATGCTGGAGCATCGTGATCTTCCTCGTCCACTTTGGGGAGAGGCTGTGGCAACGGCTGTCCATACCCTCAACCGATCTCCGACGACTTTAGTACCCCATATGACTCCATTTGAGGCATACTTCGGCAGGAAACTTGATGTCTCGCACTTCCGTGTCTTTGGGAGTGACGCGTATGTACATATTCCGAAGAAGCAGAGGGGGAAGCTTGACTCCAAGTCCCGCAAGCTTGTATTTGTGGGGTATAACTCTCTTTCCAAGGGATACGGGTTGTATGATTCAGATAGGAACGAGATTGTTGTCAGCCGGGATGTGGTCTTTGACGAGCATGTTCCTGTATCCACTGTCGAGGAGCCGCTACTTCTTGGAGATCCAGAGAAGTCTGATGATGATTCCCAGACCATCATTCCAGTTGATCATCCTCAGTCACTACAGGAGGTTGAGCCCGCAGCTGGAGTAGAGCCCCCGCGACCTCAGGAGGCTCCACGATCTGTTCGAGTACCTAGGTGGTTGTTAGACACCCTTCGGGAGTCAGGTGTCACGGAGCTACCCTCCGAGTGGACCACAGAGGACGGCCCTCGAAGATCACATAGAGTCCGAGATAAAAGCAACACAGCGGAGCTTCTTCAGGTGAACTATGCTTTGATGTCTCCTATCATGCGGGACAAAGAGCCCACTTCCGTAAAGGAAGCCCTTTCACAGGATACTTGGAGGAAAGCCATGCAGGTGGAACTTGATGCCATCGAGAAGAACCACACTTGGGAGTTGGTACCGAGGCCGTCGAAACGGTCAGTCACTCATTGGTGTCAAATGGGTCTTTAAGACCAAATATGCGTCTGATGGGTCGGTGGACAAACACAAAGCCAGACTTGTGGCCAAATGTTATGCTCAGCGGCCAGGCATCGACTAACCTTTGCACCGACAGTGCGGATGTCCACGATTCGAACCGTTCTTTCCCTTGCTTCTTCTCAGAGGTGGCCCGTGTATCAAATGGATGTAAAATCTGCGTTCCTTAATGGTGACCTGCAAGAGGAGGTGTATGTTGAGCAGCCTCCAGGCTTTATTGTTCCAGGATCTGAAGGGATGGTTTACAGGTTACGTAAGGCCTTGTATGGTCTTAAGCAGGCTCCCAGGGCTTGGAATCAGAAGATTGATTCCTTCTTTATTCGGACTGGATTTCAGAGATCGGTTGCAGATCCGAACCTGTATCTCTTTCGGGAATGCGGCATGGTCATGCTTATCATCCTTTATGTGGATGATCTCATCCTCACCGGCGGTCATGTGGAACACATTAGAGTGACGAAGGCTGCCTTGTCAAAGGAGTTTGAGATGACCGATTTAGGCTTACTCCACTTCTTTTTGGGATTGGAGATCTGGCAGACCCAGAGGGGGTTTTTCGTCTCTCAGCAGCGGTATGTTCATGAGCTGCTTGAGGCCTTTGGGATGGAGAACTGCAAGCCTATTACTTCGCCGATAGACCCGAACACAAAGTTAACAGTTACTGATCCTTGTGAGCCAGTTGATGCCTCGCAGCACCGGAAGTTGGTTGGTTCATTGATCTGGTTGCTGAACACTAGATTGGACTTGAGCTTCTCCATAGGGCTGTTGAGCTCTTTTATGCAGACGCCATTGAAGACTCATTGGGACGCAGGATTGCGGATCTTGCGGTATCGACAGAGTACGAAGGATCTGGGACTCTTTTACACAGGAGGGGATGGAGTCAGGCTCCAAGGTTGGATTGACTCAGATTGGGGAGGAGATCCAGACACGAGGAGATCTACTTTAGGATACAGTTTTACCCTCGTCTCAAGAGCAATTTCTTGGAGCAACAAGAGGCAGCCAACTATTGCCCTTTCTTTGACAGAGGCAGAGTACCGGGCTGCTTGTGCTGCTGCTTGTGAGGTTGTGTGGCTACGGAGGCTGCTAGGCGAGATTGGGTTTCCACAGAAGGAGCCCACGGTCATCCAGTGCGATAACCAGAGTTGTATAGCTATTGCTCGGAACCCGGTCTTCCATGCCCGGACCAAGCATATAGAGATACAGTATCACTTTGTACGTGAGAAGATCTTGGCTGGTGACATCTTGCTACTTTATTGTTCGACGGAGGACAATGCGGCGGACCTCTTCACGAAGTCTCTACCTCAGGCTACGCTCAGGCGGCACTCCAGCTCCCTTGGGTTGGTTTCACAGCCAGGAGCTGAGAGGGGGTGTTAGAAGTCATCTCCTGTCTACATTTATACACCAGGGCCTCTGTTGTGGGTGTGCCCGCCCTGTATAAGGTGTTTTATCATTTTTCCTCACTCCCCGCATTTTTCCCTATTTTTCCCATTTTTTCCAGTGGTGTGGAGGGATGCCAGAGGTTGGCAGGAGCACTTAGTGGCTGGCCGACTATCCCATTTGCAGTCCTGTGGCTGGCCGACATGGTGTGTTGAGTGTTGAGTAGAGAAGAAGAAGATTTTCAGCCTCTCACCTTGTGTGTTCTCTATTAGGGTTTTGTGAGTGTGTGTGTGTGCTTGCAAGAGCTCAAGCTCTCTTCCCCCCTGCATCTTTTCATGGTATCAGAGCCTGGTTCGTGCTAAGGGCTGAGCTGCAAGCAAGAGAACCACAGGAAGCGGTACGAGGGTAAGAGCTTCAAGTACTCTTCCCTATTGTGTTGGTGACTACACCCTTGTCGGGAGCTCTACGGGAGGCACCGGCAAACGGTCTCTGATTGAGGAGCTTTCTTCGCGGGAGTAAAGCTATAGGGCAACTATATAGTCCTATCGGACTGATATTTTCGGGCCGAAAACGCGTTTCGGGCGCGTCTGGACCTCCGTTTTTCAGAAAGCAGGTGATTTCGAGCACTGCGGGTAAGTCATCGATTCTCTGCAGAATCCTGTTTTAAGAACTGCAGGAAGACAGATTGACTGTGCAGACACTGTGGGTGCTGCAAAGAGGTCTATAAATGCCATTGGGTGTATGCATGCACATTGAAGTCACTGGTTGTGACATTTGAGAGTACTACAGTACCGCTGTGCAGAAAATACAGCAGGTTGTGCAGAAAAACCAGAGTGCAGTTTCTGGTAAAATTGTGTGTTTGGCAAGATGTCAAATGATGGGATAACTCAGATTGTGGCTGAGAAGCTTGATAAGAATAACTTCCATGCTTGGAGGTTCAGGTTGACGAATTTCCTGATGGGAAAAGGCTATTGGGACTACATAGAGGGTGAGCATGAAGAGGCACCGGAGATACCGGATATAAATCCGACTGCTGCAGATGTGAAAGAGTTTAAAGACTGGAACCAAGGAGCCAGGAAGGTTATGTATTGGCTATCCATTAGTATACAGGACACCATGATTGGACACATTCAGGATGCCAAGTCCCCTAAGGAGGCGTGGGACACCTTGGTAAAGCTCTATGAAAAAAATACCAAGGCACGTAAGATACAGTTGAAGAATGCCTGTGGAGAAAAAGAGCATGTCTGTGAATGACTATGCGCTGAAGATAAAGGGTATTGTGGAATCCCTTGCATCTATTGGTGTGTCAGTAGATGATGATGACAAGGTGGAAGTGTGTCTACGTGGTCTCGGGCCACAATACAAGGCGTTCAAGATGTCCATTTAGACTCGGGAAAACATTCCCAACTTTACAGATTTGGTGTCTATGCTGATTATCGAAGAGAAGAGCTTGGGTGAAGACCAACAGTCCTCACAAAGCAAAAACAGTTCAGAGCAATAGGCCTTCTACATGAGTTCAGGAAGAGGACGAGGTAGAGGAGGCCGTGGACGCGGTCAAGGAGGTGGCCGAACAGGTAATCAGAATTATGGCCAGCAACAGCAGCAACAACAACAGTCCCAGAATCAACAACAACAACCACACGCAGGTGGAAGAGGCAAATTCAGAGGCAGGGGGAGTCAAAGAGGCCGTGGACATTGGCAAAGGCAATATAATGATGCACGTGAATGCTATTATTGTGGTAAGCCTGGACATGTGCAGGCAAAATGTTATAAGAAGCAGGCTGACATGCAAAATGGGAAAGTGCAGCAAAACAACTATGCATCCTCAAGCAGAAATAATGAGGATAATGAAAGGTTGTTTGTTATGCAGCATGTCGTGAATGCCATGTCTGAAAATGTTGATGCAGCACAAAAAGATAATGTATGGTATGTGGATTCAGGCGCTTCGAACCACATGACGAGTCATGGGGAGTGGTTCAAGGAGATGAAAAACCCGGAAAGACCAGGTTTTGTGGAAACAGGGGATGACACTGCTCATCCAATTGCCCACGTTGGAGATGTGCCATTGTCTATGCAGGATGGCAAAGTGAAGTACCTTGCAGATGTACTTCATGTACCGAACATAACAAAGAATCTGGTTTCAGTTGGCGAGATGATTGAGCAGGGTTTGCAGGTTAGGTTTAACCCTGATGGGTGTTATGTTGAAGATTTCAAAGACAAGTGTAGGTTGGTTGCAAAAGGCAACAGAATGGGCAGAATGTTTACGTTGAATGTAGACATGCCTGAAATGAGTGCTGCGATGTTTGCAAATGGTTCAGGAATTGTTGCAGACACAGACATTTGGCATAAAAGAATGGGACATGTAAATGTGCAGAGATTGAAGTCTATGCAGACAAAAGGAATTGTGACAGGGCTGCCAAAATTTAAAGTGGAAGGTATGCAGAAAATATGTGAAGCATGCCAATTTGGGAAGCAAACAAAGCATGTGTTTCCACGTAACAGATATGTGAGCAGAAATGCACTAGACGTTGTGCATTCAGATGTATGGGGTCCTACGAAGACCATATCTATGGGAGGCTGCAGGTATTATGTGACTTTCATTGATGACCACACAAGGAAAGTGTGGGTATATTTCATGAAGGAGAAGAGTGAGGTGTTCACTCACTTTCAGAATTTCAGAGTTTTGGTTGAAAAGCAAACAAGGAAATATGTAAAGTGCCTAAGGTCAGATGGAGGGGGAGAGTACTTCTCCAATGAGTTCTCTGAATTTTTGAAGAAGAATGGTATTCGGAGACAGTTCACATGCAGATACACTCCGCAGCAAAATGGAGTTGCTGAGCGGAAAAACAGGCACATTGCTGAGATTGCGCGAGCATTGATGGAAGAGAAGAATATGCCGCATTGCTATTGGGCTGAGGCTGTTTCTACAGCAGTATACATCATGAACAGGACTCCAACTGCAGCCATACATGATGTAACTCCAGAGGAGAGGTTTACTGGCAGAAAACCAGATTTGTCTCATCTGAAAGTCTTTGGATGCATTGCATATGTGCATGTGCCAGATGAGCTGAGAACTAAGCTGGATCCGAAAGCTGAAAAATGCGTGTTTATTGGATATTCCCTTGAGCAAAAGGGATACAGGTGTTATAACCCTGCTACATGTGAGTTGAGGGTAAGCAGGGATGTTGTTTTTGATGAGATGAGCAGCTGGTATGTTGCTGAAAAAGAAGCTGTCGGGGCTGATGTGAGTGGAAGTGTGGTTGCACAGAATGCAGGTCAGCAATCACAGTCTTTGAGTGGACCAGGAGAGTCCTCATCTAGTGGGTCTGTTGATAGACCATGGAGTGGCAGGCTGCGTCATAATACCAGCCCTGCAAATGTGAGTACTACATCACGTAAAGGAAAAGAGAAAGTGGTTGAGCCCCTTGGTATGCCTGACATTTCTGCAAGGCATTCTCATGTTCATGGAGAGTCTAGTGGCTCAGATATGAGCCTTGATGAGGAGCTTGGGATCCCAGCTATGAGAACACCTGGTGTAAAGAAGGCTATGGAAGCCATGAATGAAAAGCTGCGAAGATCAGGGAGAGTGAAGAACCCTGTGCAGAGATTTACTTATGATGGTTATGTGGCACATCACTATGTATATATGGCAAAGGTTGTGCAGGTTGTTGAGCCCGCATGCATTGATGAGGCTGTTGGAAATGTGTGTTGGGAGAAAGCTATGGATGAGGAGATGGATGCACTAAATGGAAATGAGACTTGGGATTTAGTGCGATTACCTGAAGGCAAGAAAGCCATTGGATGCAAGTGGGTGTACAAAGTTAAACACAACAGTGATGGAAGCATAAACAGGTACAAGGCTAACTGCCAGAGTCTCTCCCTAGCCACCTTGGCCGATGGGGTGTCTATGTGCCACTCATGTGCCTGAATTCCGATCACCCTCACCCTCTGTAAGGTGCAGCAATTGAAATCCTCCAAAGAGGGCTCTGCTCTCTCTAATTTGCCATGCGGACCAATAGAAAAAGTGGGCAAACCACAACCCTCATCCGTGCCATGGACTGTCAAGAGAATATCATGCCTAGTAAACACGCCTAGCCACTATGGGGGGGCCGGGTCTGGGATAGGTGTCAGCCACTCTTGAGGAATAGCAGAGTTGACGTCGAGGCTGAACTTGTCTTTACCCACGATCGTTGCCAGGCCTCTCTCCTCAGCGTCCGGGGGCAGCTTCTTGTGTGCAAGCCAATCGCCAAGGGACCTGGCGGCTCCTATGCTCAATGCTCCCCATGATATATGAGGTCGGGCCCCCAACATATGGCCACTGGGTAAATGGATCAGGGGGTTCTAGGGGTTGCCGAAGACTCTGTGGCCACCGGAGCTAACTGCCTAAGGGCTTGCTTGAGGTGATCCCAAGCTCGGAGCTGCTGCCGCCGTAGCCTGGCCGAAGCTGTCGCCTCCCAAAAAGTGAAGATGCTGTCGAGAATGCTCCGATCCTTAACAAATCCTATCTGAGTGTCATGGATCAAGTCAGGGAGGAAAGGCTAAAGTCTCCGGCTGATGGCCTTGGCCAAGATCTTGTAGGCGGTCCCAAGAAGGGTGATGGGTCTCCACTGCCGGATCTCCAATCTGTCACCACTCTCCTTAGGAATCAAGTGTATCAAACCCTCTAAAAGCCTCTCTAGCATGGCACCTGTGATCATAAGGCTACTCAAAGGCTGCCTTCCATGAGGTCCCAGTCCTGACTCCTTGTGGTGAAGAAAGAAAGAAACTGGAAGCCCGTTTGCCCCTGAGCATTTTCCCCTAGGGAGAGCCGTCAATACCTCCGCCACTCCTATGTTGTGAAGAGAGTCAATAAGGACCGTAGAGCGGGATGAACCACCTCTCTTGTGTGCCACCAGACCCTCTCGCGTGCGTCCATCACCTATTGGGGATAATGGGGCTCTTGTGTGAGGAGGGATCAGAAAAAATCTGTGTGGATGGCTCTAATTGGGGGGGAGGGGGGGGTGTTCAAAAACAATAACTCCATCTGGGCCTCGCAGCTTGCGAATACGATCTCTCTGGCTATGGGGGCCTGTAATCTCAAAGAAGTCCCCCGTGACTCTATCTCCGGCCTGGGTCCAAAAGGAAGCTCTGGCGTGGTACCTGTTCTCCATCCTCCTCTCCTCCATGGATTTGATCTCTGTACGGGCGGTAGCAAGCTGACTCTCAAACCACGGACTATCGGGGGAACTCTCATGAAGCCGTTGAAGAGTGGCAAGACCCCTCCTCAGGCTTCTCTCTTGCTCTTGAAATCCCTCCAATCTGCTCAGTTCTGCCTCCTGCAAAAATTTGCTAATCCCACCAAGGCCCACATCCAAGGTGCTCGTTGGCAGAGCTTGAGATAAAATCAAATCCTTACTGTAGATCTTGGGGTCCTGTATGAGGCTGTCCAGAATCCTAGTGCTCGCATGCTTGTCCTGCCTCTAGGGGTCCTCTAAGGCTAGAACAGCCGGAGTGTGATTTGAAAAAGTGGTGCCCGCTAAGATGTCAATCATGCCCCCGTGCGACTGTAAGCCCACTCATCCACATAGAACTTGTCAAGTGGAGAGAGGTGGGGGCCGTTGCTTCTATCGGACCGCAAGAAGCACATGCTCGCGGGACTACGCCCAAACTCTGGATGATGCCAAGGGTCTTGTCCCCTAAGTGCCTCCCTGCAGAGTACTTTGCGCTTGAGACTGTAGCCGTGCCTCCTCCAAGCCTGTCCTCTCTTGTCTCTTGACTCGATCATGTTAAAGTCTCCCCCCATGCACCAAAAGTTAGCCTGAGGAAGGGCCCGACAGACTGTGCTCCAGAAGATGGCTCTACCTGCTGCGGTGTTTGGGGCATAAACATTGAGGAAGCCCACGCAGTCCTCTCCAATCATAATGGTAACCCATTGTGCTCGCCCATGGACTATGACATCTGAGCTTGTCATCACTGTCAGCAATAGCTGCTTTTGCTGAGAGAAATACAAACTCCTCCCTGCGCCCTCGAGGGACTGAAAAAAGGAGATCAAAAAGTGTGGTGCCTGACTGGTAAAATCTTCCCGCAGCGACGGGTACGCCTCACAGAAAGGTGGTGCTTCTGGAGGAAAAGAATGTTGATGGGTCCCCCAAGTGTAGCTCTATGAAGCTCTCCTCTGAGGACACCTCGCCTCTAAAAGCACTGAGGTCCCCCCTAAACCCTAAATGTTCCATGAGACTATCTCGTGTCCGCATATCAACCTCTTTGGGAGGCAGGACTATCGGAACTGCCGTCCACTCGAAGAGTCTTGGGTGTGGGTTTGGATGGGGAATAATTGCAATCAGTCTTGGGGTGAAGATGTGCCAAGTGGGCGTGGATCCTGTCCTCCATGTGTCGCCACTCTATCCGAGCGCGAGAGTAGGCATACTTTGAACTCCATTGATCTCAATGGAGGTATCTTAAGAGGGGGGGAGGCGTACTGCAACTGAGATATGAACACAAAAAGCAGCACCTCTAGGCTGGAGGATACCACCTCCCTGTCCTGATCTCTATGGCCTGAGCCTCCCAGCCCCATCCTAGCCAGGGGCCAGAGGTGGTGAGAACGCGGTGATGCGAAGATCATGAAGATGGTGAGAGCTTTACTGCCTGCCCCTGAATGGCGGTAGCCACCGGCTAAGAATCCCACTCTGTCCCCGGGGCCGCACTCAAGGGGAAGGAGAAGATCATTGCTCCACTTTCTGGCGTAGAAGGTCTAGAGTGATGAAACACCACACATATTCGAATAGGAGTCACTGTCTCCTCAAAAAGAGCATCTCCTTCCACCGGAAGACATTGGAAGAAACCACAGGTAGACATAAGATCCTGGGGGGCCTACTCGGGGACTCTGGCGGGAGAGCCCTCACCGGGGAAGCGGCGATGGTCATCTCTACCGGTTCCGAGAATCGATGAATCATCCGGGTCGGGTGACTCAAGGGGGCAGCGTGAGTGCTCTGGAGAGGTTGAGGGAGGGGGGCTTAGAGGAAGAGGGCAGGGCTGGGGGGACTGTTGCGGGAATAGTCGGAGGCGAGGATGGATGATGGGGAGGAGGAGGGAGGGGGGGGTGGCGGTGGGGGTAGGGAGGCAGAGAAGAGGGGGATGGGAGCGGCTGGGAGAGATCCATCGGAGAGTTGGGAGGGGCTCGTCGGGGGTTCAGTGGGGCCAGCTCGCCTCATTGAAAACTGAGAACCAGAGAAGTCTTGGTGGGGTAACATCCGCCAAACAGAGGGGGCCGGAGGGACCCTCGCAGTGACTGGAGGGGGCCCTTCGCCAACGGGTTGGGGGGGGGGGGATGGAGGTGGTCTCCTAGACTGGCGCCCAGGGCAAGCTCTGGCAAGGTGGCCTATTTGCTTGCAAATGAAACACTGGCCAGGAAGGCGTGAGTACTCCACTCGCTAGATGATGGGGTCGCTCCGAAGGCATGGAATAGATATGACATGAGGCACTGTCTTTGGGGAGGCAATATAGATGTGAAGGGATGGAATCTCGGCCGCCCGTGTGAGGGATTAGGTGGCAGTGGGGGGGGATTCCATCACTCTCCCAATGGCTCCACCAATCACCGGGAGAAGAGGAAGGTATTCCTTCTTGAGACTTGGGAAGTAGACTGTAACTAGGAAGCCTGACACGCTAGCCAGTGGGTCGGACGCAGGGTCGAAGCCGTGCTGCCACTATGCAAAGAAGGCTTGGGCCGTACGTAGTGCAACGGGGCTCAGTTGCATGACTCGATTTGACGCGATTGGCGAGTCGAACTCAACCTAGTAGTAGCCACGCCTGAGAGGATGAATGTCTATGATCTTTGCCGGCCCACCAAGGAGACTAGCTTGCAGAAGATCTCTGAGTTGTTCGTGCGCAGGGCGGCTACCGACAATCTTGCATACCAGAGTGGAGGCCTCTACTGATGCAATAGCCATAGTGAGGAGCTGAATGTCCGCTTTAGAGAAAGATAAGCAAGCAACGGCGGCTTCGGTCAGGGATGACGGAGCGGCTGCCATGGAGTCTTCTTGAGGGTGAAGACCAGAATAGGCTGAGACTTGCCGAATGGAGAATGCCCAAGAATTGAGAACGCTATCGGAAGGAGGCAGTGGTGAAGAAGCCGGAGGTCAGTGGAGAGGCTACGGAGGAGGGAAGCAAGAAAGGGAGACATGGGAGGGGCAGAAGGAGGGGAGAGAGAGCGGGTGGGTGGCACAGGTGGGGATCAGGGCGATGAAGTGGTGGGGCCAGAGTATGTTAGGAAGCGAGTAGGGCGGAGGGCGCAGATGGAGCAGACATCAGGGGGGAGAGGGGGACACTACGGGGGATGGAGGGCCTCTCAAGTGGAAACTGAAAGAGAGGGGAGAGGGCTGTGTGGGGGGGGGGGGGGGGGGGGGGTGGGGGGCTCACAGATCCACACACGAACCAATGCTAATGTTTGGTTTTATCTTTTTGCGAACCCATTTCTTTTTGATGAACTCGTGCGATTACTCCTATGAAGAGAAAACGAGAGCAAATCTCTCTAGTTCTTGTGGCGGAGAACATGCATTTGTTGCGAGAGATATAGGCAAAGCTAAGTGGACTCCGGGCACAGTCACCAATGGTGATAACACTTCCAAAGGTGATGCATCCAAGAGCGAGAAGAAGGGTAAATGCCATTTTTGCCATAAGCAAGGGCACTACATCAATGAGTGCAAGAAGGGGATTGTTCATGAAAAGGACAAGAAGAAGGATGCAAGTAATGATTTGGGCAATGTGGTGGATTCTTCTAGTGATAAAAAGGAGAATTCAGCCAACCTTGTGGAAAATGATTGGGTGTTCTTGACCTTGGAAGTGGTCAGTGATGAGATGTCTCTTATTGCATGTGATAAGAGCCAACCAATTTGGTACATTGACAACGGAGCTACTAGACATCACGCGTCTAGGCATGATGTATTCAGCTCTTTGCAGGATGCGGATGATGGGAGGACTGTCTTGTGTGCAGACCACTCTTCATACCACGTTAAAGGCATAGGCAAGGTGCCTTTGGTACTTGCTAATGGCAAACAAAGTCAAAATGAAGGATGTTCTTTATGTACCAGGCATAAAGAAGAACTTGGTGTTAGTGTCTTCTATTGCTATGCAGGGCTTGCATGCGGAATTCAAAGGTGAGAAGTGTCTCATCGAAGACCCTTCTAATGGGTTTCAGATTGTCTTGATTGGCACATTATGCAATGGACTATACAGGTTGGATACCTATGAATTGCAGGCACACAATGCATATTCAGCTGCACATGATACTCCCTCTTTGCAGGCAGCTGGATTGTGGCATGTAAACTTTGGGAGTTTGATACTTCTACAGAAGCATAACATGGTAGAATGTATGCCTCATGTTGAGATACCAACAGATCATGTATGTGAGGCTTGCAAGATGGGAAAAATGCATCGAAAGCCCTTCCCTCCAGATGATGTGGTGAGAGGTGAATGAAAATTACAGCTCATTCATAGTGATGTTTGTGGTCCAATGAGGACACCATCCATGGGAGGACACATGTATTTTGTCACATTCATAGATGACTACTCAAGATTCACATGGGTATATCTGATGAAAGAAAAGTCTGAGGTGTTCATGCATTTTCAGCACTTCCAGGTAATGGCTGAAAATGTTGCAGGGTGTGAAATTCACACTCTACATACAGATAGAGGAGGTGAATACATGTCAATTGCTTTCAAGGCATATTTGTAGAGGAAGGGAATTAAGCATCAATGCACAATGCCATATATACCACAACAAAATGGTGTAGCAGAGAGAAAGAATAGATCTTTGATGGAAATGGCAAGATACATGATAAAGGCTAAAGTGTTGCCATACAAGTTTTGGTGTTGCATGCACCGAAGCTTTTTCCTGTACTGATCCACAACCCTAAGCTTGATTAAGAACAAGATAATGATTTAAACATGATTAAGACAGAGGAGAGAGAAGAAGAAGAGAGAGATAGTTGGTGTTAGGGTTTTTGTATTTAATATGGTACAAAAAGGTTATTGAATGCTTGTACATGAGAGTTGATTGATTGAATAATGACTTCATGCTTATATATATGCTTGGAAGTGCTGGTTGGCCAGTTGTAGTGTTGTCGGCTTGTTGCTTGGACAAATATTCATTCAAATGCTATATTAAAGGCTGTGCTTGCTTAATTGTCTTGCCTACACGTGCTAGCCATTGTCTAGTGCCTGGCTGCCTGCTACATAGGGTTATGTTGGCTCAACTGGGATCTACTGGCTGTCGACAGGGTTCCCATGCCTTCCCATGATGCTTATGGTGATGGTGATGGTGATGGTGATGCTCTAAATGCTATCCTAACTCCTATATTAATAAGGGATTATGATGTTCATGCTGGAGATTAGCCATGGCACGAGCGTGCACGTGACATCCCTTCCTGCTAAAATTGATGACAGGGTGGACACTCTCATCCTTTCTACTTGGACTATTGACTTTTGACTTTCTACTTTGAACACCTTCCACTTGTGATCTCCACTTCCAAGTCTTGCTGAAGAACTGAGCAACTGTTCCACTGATGTTTCCATGCCCACTATCCCTTTTCCTTAACATAGTGGCGGGTCACCTGTCGGAATTTGTCATGCCTGTTGCTAGGCCTTTGAATGTACTGGTTCTGAGTACATACCCTCGGGGAATGCTTTCCTCTAGCTTCGCCTATTGTTGCAGACCACTCCATCTGTTACCCTGCTGCATTCTTCTGATGGATTTGTGCACCTCCTTGGGACTTATGCTTAGTGGCTGAGCTTGAATGCTCTAATACCAATGTTGCATGTGCGGAGGCCTTGATGTACTGATCCACAACCCTAAGCCTAACAAGATGTTGATTTAAACATGATTAAGACAGAGGAGAGAGAAGAAGAGAGAGAGAGTTGGTGTCAGGGTTTCTGTATTTAATATGGTACAAGAAGGTTACTGAATGCTTGTACATGATGTAGGCCCTTGGTCAGCCCCTAGGGGTGACCTTTGGCCCGTTCTACATGCTTGATGATTGCTTTCACTTTGAATATGCTGAATGACTGAATTGATTGACTGAATAACGACTTCATGCTTATATATATGCTCAGAAGTGCTGGTCGGCCAGCTGTAGGTACTGTTGGCCTGCTGCTTGGACAAATATTCATTAAAATGCTGTGCTTGCTTAATTGTCTTGCCCACTCGTGCTGGCCATTGTCTAGCACCTGGCTGCGTGCTACATAGGGTTCTGCTGGCCCAACTGGATCTGCTGGCTGCCGACAAGGTTCCCTTCCCTTCCCTTCCCTTGATGCTTATGCTGATGGTGATGATGATGATGATGATAATGATGCTGATGCTGATGTTGATACTGATGATGCTACTGCTAATGCTCTAAATGCTGTCCTAACTGGGATTTGATGTTCATGCTGGAGATTAGCCATGGCACGTGACATCTGGCTTGAAGCCATTCTATGCACAACTCATGTAATTACCAGAGGCCCCATGAAGTCTTTGAAGACCATCACACCGGTCGAGGCTTGGCATGAGTGCAAGCCCAAAGTTGATTACTTCCGTGCGTTTGGTAGCTTGGTATATGCTCATGTACTCCAGGGGAAAAGGACCAAGCTGAATGATAAAGCTTTGAAATGTATTTTTGTGGGTTACAGTCATGAGAGTAAAGGTTATGGACTTTAGGACCTCTCTACTTACAAAATTATTACCAGCAGGGATGCCATATTTGCTGAAAATCTGGCTCAGCCAGTTGCCTCTACACATAATCAAGTTTTTGATGACCTGGATGACTTGTTTCATCATCAAGTGACATTCCCACATTCTGAAATTTCAGAATAGCAGGGTTTGGGACAGCACACTCCTCGGGATGAGCTTGGAAATCAGTCCGCAAATGAGCGCTATGATCATATAGATGTTGATGAAGCTGTAAGGGTTGAATGGACAGCCATAGAAGAGGCTAGAATAGAACAGTCCCAAGATGGCTGATCCATACCCTTGAAGAGACTCGAGAACAAGCTTGGTGCTCCATTTCGGAGCAGGACAAGGGCAGCAAGAGGGTGAGTCTAGCAGGCATGACGTGGATTATGCTTGCATGGGTAGCATGTTTGATTTAGAGGAATCGTCCTCATATGAGCAGGCTCATGACAATGAGCAATGTGTGATGAGTATAGTTCCATACAAAGAAACAACACATGGGAATTAGTTGACTTGCCTTCTGGCAATAATGTGATTGCTACGAAGTGGGTGTACAAGGTTAAACGCCAACCGGATGGATCCATCGACAGGTACAAAGCAAGTTGCAAGAGGCTATTCCCAAGTGAAATGGATAGAGACTATGATGAAGCCTTTGCCCCAACTTCAAAGATGACCATTAGGACAGTCACTGCATTGGCAGCTCACCATGGGTTGAGTATGCATCAATTGGACATAAAGCCTACATTTCTGAATGGGGATCTTATGGAAGAGGTGTATGCACAGCAACCTCTTGGCTTTGTGATTGCAGGGCATGAAATCAAAGTATGCCTTTTGAGAAGAAGGCACTCTATGGTCACAAACAAGCTTCTGGAGCCTGGTGTGAGAAGATTTTCGTACACTTGGCCAGTTAGGGATTCCAAAATACTGAGAGTACTCTATAGGTGCAGTGAGATGGTTTAGATATTGTGATAGTCTTCCTATATGTGGATGACATGATCTTGGTAGGGAATAGTGAGCTGAAAATTACATCTTTTAAAGCTGAATTACATTAGACATTCGAGATCTCAGATCTTGGCCATTTACATTTCTATTTGGGCATATAGTTTTACAGCAGGATGGTGGCTTAGTTATGTCTCAATCAAAGTATGTTCGTGGGCTTTTGAAAAGGTGTTGCATGAAGGATTGCCACACCAGTTGAGACAGGTATAAAGCTTAGTAACTTGATGCAGGTGAGCCTTTTGATGCTACCTTGTATAGACAGGTTGTGGGATGCCTCATCTACTTGTGTATGACACGGCCAGACATTGCTTATGGTGTTTTCTCGTTACGCAAATTTATGCACAGCTCAGGGACAACATTGGCAAGCTGTCAAGCGTATCTTTCGATGCCCCCAGGGCACACAAACTTAAGGATTGTTCTATGCCAAGGGGGTGACTTTCAGCTATGCGGTTACAGTGATTCAGACTAGGCTGGCGACTAGGATACATGACAGTCGACCAGTGGCTTTTGCTTTTTGTCGGGAAATTCTTCCATACCATGGCTTAGCAAAAAGCAACCTACAGAGGCGACTTCTTCATGTGAAGCTGAGTAGAGAGCAGTCTTCATAGCCACGGTTGAGTGCATATGGCTGAGGAGGTTACTTGATGACTTGTATGCATGCCATCAACAACAAAGAGGTAGGCAACTGTAACAGGCCTTCGTAAGGGCTGTGGCACGTGTACTTAGCTTATCTTCAAGAAAACAACAAATTTACCAGTAAAACCTTGAGAAAATCTGAAAATAAACAAGAGAGAGAGAGAGAGAGTAGATAGAGAAGACACCACACTAGGAGTTGGAATAACATTGGGCCGAGCCCCTTCCCTTTCGAGTTATATTAGATAAAACCCCTTGGAGGACTGACTACAACTTCCTAGAGCTAGAGAGCTCTCTTGTCTTTTACATGTCTCAACAATGAGAGAGTAGCTGAATTTATAGTTCTTGCCCAAAAGCACTTATAGCCCAAAAAGCATCTTTTTGATAGTAAAAGCTCTTCTTTTTTTAGTTTTTAGAAAGCTTTTACTCTTTTGCTTTCCAAAAGCTAGTTGCATCATTCCAAGCCTATAAGGTGACCCTTCATTGCTATCTCTCCACATGGCAGTGCCACATCAGCATCACCATGTCATCAATGCCAATGGTTCTTGAGACACGATTCTTCATGTGAAATTTCCTCCTCTTCTCTTGTGCTTGGTTTCGGGGAGCATCTTTCCCTCACGGTTTTCACCCTTCACATAAAGTGACCTTGGGTTTGATCTCTTTGGTAGATACTCCTACCCCTTGCACCTCTAGAGTTGCCCTTTGGCAGGAGTTTCCTAGTATGATTCTCTTCCTGTCAAGATCAACACGGACCCGTTACATGCCAAAAGCCACAAACACATGCACACATGCTCGTTCTTGAGTTTAACCAGGCGTCCTTGATCCTTGGTACACATACACAAATATGCTCACAAGCATAAATAAAATGACCAAATGAATGCACAAACAATTCTTTGGTTTTGACACCAATTTCTTTGTTTTTACACCAGTTCTTGCTGTAGTCCAACTACCCATGTCAGTGTCTGACTATGATAGACTAACAATATTCATATCCATGTACTCAGCTTTGATTTCCTTCACTATAAACAATGCCTCTATGAGATGGCTAGTCCCATGACTCTTATACAAAAGATTTAGTGTTGTTCAATCTCAGTTTTGGATACAACAACCATCGAGATCTAGAATACTCAATTCCCTGCAATGGAATATAAACCTTGATCATTCTCCTTTGTTCCTAGTTCCTTGGATGTCAAAATACAAAGACCGGTGAAAAGTAGTATCATTTGCAAACTCTACGTCCAAGAGCTAGATAGGAAGGTTGAGGTCCTAGAGGTCGGTATCCTGTGCTCACAAGAAGTTGCTCACCGCCTTTTTCCTTCCTCTTCATCGAAGAGGAAGGGAAAAGGAGCCGGGGTTGCAGCCCTGGTGCATTGAGAGGGAAATGGAAAAGCGCTTGCCATGAGCGCCTTTAATGAGGACCTAGCTGTGTGCGCCGATGAGTAAAGGGCTGAAACTCTTGAAAGCTAGGAGGCCAAGAAGCCCATTGGCAGCATAGTGCCCTCCATGAAAGTCTAATCAACGTGGTCATAGGCCTTCTTGAAGTCAAGGAGGACCTCTATGTTTGCGTGCCTCATTTGGATTGAGGCAGTTGCCTCTTAAAAGGTGAAGATGCTATCCAGGATGCTTCTATCTTGGAGAAACCAAGTTGATTGTGACGCTTTTTGCCCTAATCTTAGAGATTCTTCGCTTGGCTGACAGGTAGGGAGCAACAATGGGGCTAATTTATGAGTTCACAGATCGCATGGTAGAGAAGATACAAAATATGGATGATGTTGATGTTGCCAAGCTTGGAGAAATAAAGGATTTGTGTGTTGAACGGTGGGACATGATGCACTTTCCCTTGCATGGTGCAGGTTTTGTATTGCATCCTACTTGGAGAGGAAGCGGGCAAGAGTTAGATGGAGAGGTTCATAATGGATGGATGATCCTCATAGGGCACTATTGTGGATATAATGTGGATGAGCAAGGAGTGCTAACAGATGAGTTGGATGTGTATAGATCAGAGGGGGGTTCCTCCTCTCGTGCACTTGCAAAAGATGAGAAGAGAATGCATCAGACAGTCAAGTGGTGGGAGGCATTTGGTGCAAGTACTCCCAAATTGCACCAGATTGCAATTCGTGTGCTTTCTCAAGGGAGTATAGCTTCTCAAGGGAGTAACTTCTTCATGTGAGAGAAATTGGAGCACTTTCTGTCTCAAGAGAATTGCACCAGATTGCAATTCGTGTGCTTTCTCAAGGGAGTATAGCTTCTCAAGGGAGTAACTTCTTCATGTGAGAGAAATTGGAGCACTTTCTGTCTCAAGAGAATGCATCAGACAGTCAAGTGGTGGGAGGCATTTGGTGCAAGTACTCCCAAATTGCACCAGATTGCAATTCGTGTGCTTTCTCGAGGGAGTATAGCTTCTCAAGGGAGTAATTTCTTCATGTGAGAGAAATTGGAGCACTTTCTGTCTCATTCATACAAAAAGAAGGAACAGGTTGAAGGCCACCAACACCGAGACAATGGTCGATATACACACAAATCTTCGACTCATATCTAAAATCAAGGCTAGAGGGTATGAGAAGATGGAGGTGACTTTGGACATGATCAATAAAGAGAAAGATGAAAGGCTGATTGCCTTGCAAGAAATTCAAGAGCCCGAGGAGGATGAGGGATTGGGAGGCAGAAATGGGAGTTGCCACTGTAGAGCAAGGTAGATGATGATGAGGATGCTTAATATCTCTCTTATGTGGAGGAAGAAGATGATAATGAGGAAGCAGAGGAGTCATGGCATGATGCATCTTTAGTCATTGAATTTTCTGCTTGAGGCTTGAGTCTTTCAACCTTTGAAGTTTGAAGTTATGTGAATTTTGTCTTTTGGTTTTCCTCTCGTGTTAGTATCAACTTTCAAAGTTCGAAGTTTTTTATCTTCAACGTTTAGGACCAAGTTACCAACCTCCAGGGCCAGCCACCAAGGGCCCAGGCTTCTACTTTCAAGTTTCAAGTTTTCAGCCTTAATTTATCTACAAATGTCAAAGTCCATTGTCTAGACTACTATCAAGTGTCAATTTTGAAATTGTCCAAGACTCCAATGTGAATGGCTAAGTGTCATTAAGTCCAAACTCCCACAGGCATATATGGCCCCAAATTTAAGGCCACGTATGAAACTCCACCAGGGGCTGAATCATACCTTTTCATACCTATCATTCTCCTTGAAGAATGGCAGTATGAAACGTATGATATGAACTATGGTGGCAAGTGCCTACGCTTCCTATTCCCTCAATACAAAGAGCAGCTCCTCCCCAGGTGTTGCCCTCAATCCTTGATACAGTAATGTCGGTGCTGCCACCGCAATGATCCTCCAAAGCCTCTATCATGTTGAAGTCCCAATAAACCCTCCTTCCCATGTAAAAAAAAATGCATTAGCGATCTCCGTGGGGAAAGTCTTGTCGTACCTATATCCTAAATTCATCCATGTCTCGCGCCTCATTAATGGCATAAATGTTCAAGAGACCCGCATTGTCCTCTCCAAGAGAGAAAAACCTACTGCATGTGGCCAGGGATGATAGTGCCGTAGAATCAACCCCCGCTCCCGCCACACTCTGGTGAGTCCTTGAGGAGGGGGGTTGAGGCCGAATACAAATGGCCCAACGAGACAACTGACGTTCCAAGAGATGCTCACATGGTTATGGGAAGAGGTTGCAGGCTCTCAAAGACCTTTCCTTGGCACATGAGGATTTTGGAGGTGGTTTGGATGTTCCTCGGCGCTTACTAAGGTGATTAGACCCCCCCTCTCAATGGCAAAGCTGAAGTGAAAGGTGTACAGGTTGACCTCGTGGAATGATGCCATAGAGAGCTAAAGCCCCATCCGGGATGTCGACCAAGCCATCTGTTACCATTTGGTCCATCTCCATTTCTGGAGCCACTTCTATGGGATTGTCACTCCATAGAGCGGCCAACTTTATACCATGTTCACATGTGGCCAGGCTAGTGCCCCATGTGAAAGGGTCAATCATTTGGTGTCACATGGACGGGAACCAGTTTTGTGCCACCCGTGTGTGACCAGTATTGTGCCATATGGACGGGAGCCTGTTTGCTGCCACTCGTGTATGACTAGGATTGCGTCTTATCCATGGGACTGTCACTCCATGGTAGGACTGATATTTGTGCCGACCTTGTCTATGGGATTGTCACTCCATAGGAAGGCTCATGTGAGGACTTGTGTTTTGCCTATGGGAGTGTCACTCCATAGGAAAACCAGGACTTCACATTTCTGTCGCGCCAGTTTGTGTCTGACAAGAAATCTTTGTACAAGTTTCATGAAAGGGAGATTTCGTCCATTACGTGTGCACATGCATTTATGTTTGCATGCATAAACTTGCTTTCGTGTGTTTGCTTGCTATGTTGTGTCAGTACACTGGATGGGGACGTACCCAGTGTACCGTGGGTGTGCTGTCTGTTGACGAGTTGGTGTGGCGTGTTAACAGGTGGTAAGTATTTACCTTTTTTGGCCTTTTCAAATGTGAAATCCCTTAAGTAATGTCAACCTTAATGTTTATAAGGTTGGGTGTTCACACACATTTAAACATTGACTGGACATTTGCTCTAATGTGGGCGCCCAACATTATTAATAATATTTATAATTAGTATTGCATGAAGAAATTCTTCTTCTGATGGTTGGTGGTCGGGTGGTAGATGGAAAGTACCCGCCTTTGTCTTGCAACCCGTATCCGCCTCTGTCTAGCAACCTTCACCCGTCTCTGACCTGCAGCTAGTACCCACCTTTGTACGTGCAGCCAGTACCCACCTTGGAACTTGCAATTGTACTTGCCTTTGTTCTTGCTGTCTTGTACCCGATTGCATCTGCTGTACCAGCCTGAATTGACTGTACCCCATTGTACTTGTTGTCCTGCACCCGACTGTACCTACTGCTGGAGTACCTGATTGTACTTGCAGTTGTACCAGCTGCTGTCCAGCATATACTATTGCCAGAACCCACTTACAGAGTTGTGCCAGCTGCTGCCCTGTACCCAGATGTACCTGCAACCCTTGGACCCACCTACAGTTTGGAAGTGCATTAAAAAGGGGACGAGCTTCTCTCCTGAGGATTGAATTGGAATATTTGTTAGTAAGGCCATCGGGACGGTGACTTTTTTCCATGATTACCCTGACCGCGCTCTCATAGTTTGAGGAGCCAGTGAAGCTCATTTGGGGTATGAGGAAAGCTAGGAGCAAAGGTGATTCGGGAGTACCAGGTATTACTCCCTCGGCGGTGTTTCACCTTGCCAGGAGTTAGTACGGGCATGCCTGTTGGTGCATGGTCGCGGAAGACCAGTGAGGGAAGGTGTTCACCCAAGGTGTTCACCCAGTGAAGGTGGGAGATTACCTGTGACTTGGTCTACTCCGACAACTGATTCTTTAGCGACAAAATCTTATTGTTTACTAGTTATACTCACTTCTTGATATGGAGGCCCTTTTTGGCCCTAGTGATGGTGTCAAGTGTTCGTTATCATTTTCAATTTTAATGTTGCAAGTATTGTCCATTGTTTGAATTAGTTAAGTGATCTAAAATATGTGCATTTTATCTTCCGATTTGTAGGCCTCCTGTAGGGAGCGGTCACATTGGTATCAGAGCCCGGTCGTCTCTCTTTCTCAAGAGGAGACAGTGTGTTTTGAGATAGGAAGCAAACACAGACACTTGACTCAATGGACAGCCAAGGCAACCCTTTGGAAGTGCCAAATTCGAGAGGTCAATCAAGTGCCTCTCGCGATTACGATGCATTGCATGGAAGGCACAAGCCTCTTGAGAGAGTTTATGACAGCGCTTTGATGGGACAGCCATCCCGTGGGAAAGAGCCTATGCATGAGGATGAGGCCAATGCAATGAGAGCTGAATTGAAGTTACTCTCTATCTCAAACAAAGCTCTCGGAGAAGCAAATGAGAATGGCAAACTTTCTTTCCATTTTCCATTTTCAGATTGTACATATTCTTGGAAAGAATGTCACATTGGTATCAGAGCCCGGTCGTCTCTCTTTCTCAAGAGGAGACACGGTGTTTTGAGATAGGAAGCAAACACAGACACTGGACTCAATGGACAGCCAAGGCAACCCTTTGGAAGTGCCAAATTCGAGAGGTCAATCAAGTGCCTCTCGCGATTCCGATGCATTGTATGGAAGGCACAAGCCTCTTGAGAGAGTTTATGACAGTGCTTTGATGGGACAGCCATCTCGTGGGAAAGAGCCTATGCATGAGGATGAGCCCAATGCAATGAGGGCTGAATTGAAGTTACTTTCTATCTCAAACAAAGCTCTCGGAGAAGCAAATGAGAATGGCAAACTTTCTTTCCATTTTCCATTTTCAGATTGTACATATTCTAGGAAAGAATAATGTAGTGGCAGATGCCTTGTCCAGGTGCAACTACTCCCTAATTTCTCGGGATTCATATTGTAAATTCTCTATTATCCATGGACATGGGTGTTGGACACTACATGTAGCCATGGAATGTTTATGGTTAAGTTTCCCACGTATGTGTATGCTAGCTGTATCTACGAGATCCTGGCTGCATAGAAGCATGTTAAGCATTTGATGGATCTTGGAGAACCAAATGCAATATATAATGCCATGGATATTTGATGGATCTTGGAGAGCCAAATACCATAGCCCTTGTAAATATCAAGTACATATAAATAGATGAGGTTTCTTCCAAAATATATGTTTAAATGCTCACATTTGTGTGCATGGCTTATTTTTATTTGTGTGTATTGTTTTGTTTGCCTGGACAATGCTTGTATTTTATTGCATGAGAAGCTCATGGATCTGGGGACGCCTTGATTGCACCCATGGGTTAGCATGTTGCATAACCTGTCTTCAATTAACTTATATTGATGGATTTGTACAGGAATAATTGACATTTTGAAGGCAGCCCACTCTTATGCGGGTTTTCTATCTCTATGCATGCATGACAGTCTAGCTAAGTGTTGTTGATAAACTTTTTCTCCATGATGAGAAACCTCCATGCATGCGACATGCATAGTTAGAAACCCCCATGCATGCGACATGCATGGCCAGAAATCCCCATACATGCGACATGCATGGCCAGCAACCCCCATGCATGCGACATGCAAGCTTTTTCAGCTACATGCATGCATTATGCAATGCTTTTACTTATCTTAAAAGTAAAGCATGCAAGCTCACTTTTCTCCAAAAGAGTCATGCAAGCTAGTTAACTCAAAACAAAAAGATAAAAAGTAAACTTTCTCCTCTATTAGCTACACGAGTTGCTACTTTGCTAATAGCCATTCTTTTTTTTTTTTTCCGAGAAAAGATCCTTTCATTAGTTATATAAAAACGCCCGTAGGGCTACAAAAGATCTCGCCTGCTCATAAGAGAGACAGAGCAGTGAATATAGCATGGCAGCCCGGGAGACTCTCCCTAGGTGCTGCAAAATACAAGCATCAGTACAAAGAACTGAGAGGCTAAATCATACAATAGGGGGGGGGAAAGAGCCAAACAGGTGGCCTGTAGTGCCAACGGGGGGATCCCGTGGGTAAGGTGTAGAAAGGGCCACAGCGCCAAGTGGTGTGAAAGGCCTGGCGCCGTAAGATCGCCTCATCCGAGTCTCCCCGGGATGCGGTCGTACTGTCCTCGCAGGGTGTGGATCAACTCCTGCCAAATCCCCCGTACAGTCTCTGCTGGTGGCTCTAATCTCCCCTCAAAGGCCGTAAAGCACCGGGCCCTCCAGGTCAACCAGATGGTAAGACTGCTGAGGAGCTCCCATCGTAAATCCCTCTCCTGTGTCCAGCTGGTGGACGAGAAATCCGGTGCCGGAACCAGGCGAGGCTGGCCCCTAATAAATCTGATGGCCTGACTGCCCTGCTCCATCTCATAGCCCATAGCAGGCCCTGACAAAGTCGACCAAGCAGCGGCACCCCACGTAAACATACCCTCTGGAGAGAGGGGGGCCAGAATACGCAGCATTTGCAACCAAATCTGCTGCGCTTGAGGGCAATCCCAAAGGCAATGTCTGTGTGTCTCCATAGGGTGGCCGCATCGGACGCAGGCCGCCGGAAGACCGCTGTAAACAAGCCAAGTACCAACTGCTGAGCCCCTGTGGGGCGACCAGCCACCCACTGAAAAGTCGAGATCCTGCGGGCCTGTCGACTAGCCCAGTGCCTAGCCCAAAAATCCTCCAGGAACTCCTGTGAGAGTCCCTGTTGTCGCCAATGCCCCGCTGCCGCTGGAGAGACCGTCCTCCTCGCCGTCAAAATATGTCGCCCCAGCCGAACAATATACTGAAAAAAGGTGATCTCTGTGGCCTCAAGGGATGCATAAGGATCATGCCAGTCGTACTCCCCGGGGTCCCACTGTAGCCGAGCCAAGGGGCGCGCTGCATATGCCCATATGTGCCAATCCGGGAGCACATCTGCAGGGTCGGGATCAATATGCCACTTCCGAGAAGCGGCGGCCACTACCCGAATCCTCTGCAAGGTGCACTCTGCAACCAAAGGCGACTCCACCTCCACTCTCTGGAGTCTGCCCTCATCCTGAATCTCATAGTAAAGGCAACTGCCATCCTCAGTGCAAGCTCTGACAGCAATCAGGATCTCCAACTGTGTAAAGGCTCCCATCCACCGTGGGGCCACTGGCTCGAGAGGCGTGAACCACTCCTCTGTGAGTGCCTCCTGAATATCATCCCTCATAATCAACCCCCCTCTAAAGTGACTCAGCCTCTCCACCTGGATCTCCTCTGGTAGACTGCAGAAGGCCTGCCAGTCTCCAAAACTACGAGCTGGGCCTGCCGCTAAAGGCCCCCAGGCTAGCCGAGGCCGAGAACCCAGCATATGACCTTGCTCTGTGCGAACCGCTGGGCTCCAGATGAGCGGCTGTCTGGCCCGCTCCTCAACACAAGAAGGAGGTCGCTGAGAGCGCCCCGGTCTCAGCAGCTCCCAAGCTCTCAGGATACTCAAAGCAAATCTGTCCTCCCATCCTCTACTGAGGCCTGTCCTCCTCATCTCTATAAAGATCCAGCGAATCTCTGGTGCCCAAGTGCCCCCTGCTGGGGGCGCCCGAGCCTGCAGCCGCTCTGAAAGAGGAGCTCTTTCCAAGGCTTAGCGCCTGGAAGCAACCCCCGAACGATAAGCTTCCCGAATAAAGCTCTACTCTGATCGACTGGATCTATAATGCCCAAACCTCCCTGAGCCAGCGGAAGTGTAATAACTGCCCATGCAACCTTTGCCCGAGCTGGCTGACCGTCCCGCACAGACCACAGAAAGTTCCTGATTAGCCTCTGTACCTGGCTGATGCAAGAGCTCGAGAAGATCCAGCAAGACGTAATGTGCCACATGGTCGCTAACAGCACCTGATTTGCCACCACCACCCTCCCAGCCAAGGATAGTCGAGCTATACTCCAATACAAAAGCTTCTTCCGAAGCGGGGCAATCTGCTGCTCAGGTGACAAATCTAGGCCAATCTGACATCCCAAATACCGCACTGCTGTGCCTGGAGGAATCCATCTAAAACCGGGGTCCGGGCTCCATGCCGGAGTGGGAGCACTACTGATCCAAAAGGCCAATGTCTTGGGCCAATTGATCAATGCTCCCGAAGCTGCACTAGAAACCTGGAGCGACTGCTCTGCCCGAAGAAGATTGGCCTCTTGGCCATGCAAAAATAAGCCCGTGTCGTCTGCAAACTCAGCATCAAGCAGGTCCTCCCCCCGGACTGGGAGCTGAAGTCCTCTCAAACCGACCTCCTCTGCTGTCAAATACATGCTCATAGCCTTTGCAAAGAAGAGAAAAAGAAAAGGGGCGAGGGGACACCCCTGACGGACTGATCTGGTCAGCTCAAAACTCGGCCTCTGTCCTCATGCAATCAACACCTGGCTGCGAGCTGTGGAATACAGAGCCGCCACCCCTCTGATCCATCCTGGCTCAAAGCCCAGGCGAAGCATAGTGCCCTCTAAGAAACCCCAATCAACTCTATCGTATGCCTTCTCAAAATCGAGAAGCATCACGACCAAGTCCTCGCCAAGAAATCTAGCTCGGGCCGTCGCCTCCCAGAAAGTAAAGATGTTGTCAAGGATACTGCGCTCCTTGACAAATCCTGTATGAGTAGCGTGAATCAACTCCCCCAGTAACGGCTGGATCCTCAAACTCAAGGCCTTTGCTAAGACCTTGTAGACAGTGTTGAGGATCGTAATAGGCCTCCAATGCCTAATATCATCTGATACTCCCTCCCCCTTGGGGATAAGATAGATCAAGCCCTCTGAAAAGCTCTGCGGCATCACCCCAGTGTCCAAAACATGCTGAAAGCCCCTGCGGAGGCCTGGCCCCAAAAGGTCCCAATAGCGCATAAAAAAGGCCGGCGTCAGTCCGTCCTCCCCTGGGCAACTATGTCGCGGCAGGACCCTCAAGGCCTCGGCAAGCTCAATCTCTGACAGAGGCGCACCTAGAACTGTACGCATACGGTCTGTGACCCTCCTCTGCACATGGGCCCACACAGTCTGTCTGCAAACATCTCGATCCTCAGTGGCAGGTTCCGCCGAAAGCAGGTCTCTATAGAATGCAGTGGCAATGGCTCTGATCTCCCCGAGCTCAGTAGCTACCGATCCATCCGGTTTACTAAGCTGGCGGACTCCTGCTCGCGCATGACGGGGCCCAGTGATCTCAAAAAACTCTCCAGTCACTCTATCGCCAAGCTGCGTCCATTGAGAGGCCTGACGACGATAGTAAAACTCATGTCTCTGCTCCTCTATCTCTCGAACCTCCTGGCGTGCCTGGCTCAGCTGGGACGCCACCCACTCACATGCTGGCTGTTGCTCCTGAAGGCGCTGTAGCGAAGCAAGGCTGCGTCTCAGCCGATGCTTCCGCTCGCGAATCTCTCCTAACCGTGTCAAAGCTGCAGCATGCAAAAAAGAGCTAAGATCGATGAGTCCCTGGGCACACTGGCCCGCTGCATCCTGGTCAAAGCACTGACTATCATGCCAGATCCTCTCAATGTCCTCAGCGAGACTGGGATCTGTAAGTACCCTCTCTGGGATCCTCAACTGCAAGCTGGGCTCCCGTGTCCTCTCCTCCAATGTCAAGATAACTGGCGCATGATCTGAAAATGATGTGCCAGCGAGAATGCCGACGGAGCCCCCTCGCTCCCCTAACCAGTCGCCCACATAAAAGCGATCAATCCGTGATAGATTAGTCCCTCCCTGCTGGCGATCCGACCGGGAGAAACTAAGACTGTCCTGAGACCGGGAGAAAGCCCCATGCTGCCATGCATCAGTGATCCTCAGTGACATGCACAACCGGTCCCAAGCTGCAAGCTCCGTGCCGTGCACTGTAACATGACTGCCTCCCACCCTATCTGCCGGGTCCTCAAGCATGTTGAAGTCTCCCCCGACACACCAATGTGCGGCCTCTGGCAATGCATCCGTAACCTGGGTCCAGAACTCTGCTCTGGCACTAGCATGATTGGGCGCATAGACGTTGAGCACGCCCAATAGCTCATCATGCATCCTCAGAATGACATACTGTGCTCTACCAGGCAGAATGATCCCTCGATCCACAATGGCCTGCCGCCATACATCTGCAATGACCATGCATACTCCTCCCTGTCCACCCAAAGGACCAAACCCTGCAGACCAAAAAGTGTCCCATCTACCAGGCATCACCGAACCATATCTCCGGATCCTGCTCTCACCCAAGTGGTGCTCCTGCATCATCAAAATATCAATGCTGCCACCAACCAGGCATCTCTGAAGCTCCTGCCTCAAGCAACCACGATAGCGTATAAAATGTGCTCCGCCAAGGCCCTGTACATTCCATGAGATGATCCTCATGGATGCCCTGCTGAGGTGGATGCTGTCTCAGCCGTACGGCGGGCCTTCGCAAGCGGCTTGGATGGAAAGTAGTCCCCATCCGAGCGGCTGCGAATCTGCCCACCCGGTGTGCTGCAAGAATCCCGGATCAGGCGCCAGTGGCTGTGGCCCATGGCGACTGCCTCCTGCTCTGACAAAGTAACCTCGTGTATACACACATATCCAGGGTCGCGTGCTAAGTCTGCCACTATGCGAACGACCAAATGCCGGATCCCTGAGGTATCCACACTCCCGGGATCCAAGAAAAAATGAGCCAACTCCCAAAGTCGGCCTATCACATCTGTCACCTCCAGATCGCTCATGTGATGAGAAAACTCAACTGCCTGAGTCTTCAAAGTGCTGAGAGCGAGCTCTAGAGTCCACTCCCGGTCGCAAGGGCCACATAGAGGGAACGAGAAGGCCACTGCTGAGTCTAGTGCCTCCTCCCCGCGGGCCGGAGGTATCACTACATGAACTCGGATGGGTGCTGGCTCATGGGGGCCCTCTGCTCCAAAAAGCCGTGTGAAGGTATAATCAAAAGCCTCCGAGCGCTGTCTAATGCCAAGGCGACTCAGCCGACTGCGGATAGATGAAATCCGTGAAGCCCTAATCGGCATAGGTCTCCTCTGTGATGCTCGAGCGAGGTCAGTGCTCAGCCCTCTCCGGACTGCAGGTGAACGCCAGGGAACTGCCAGGGCCTCCCGGGAAGGTGAGGCGGGCGGAGGGGGAGGAGGGGGAGGCGAGGGGGGTGGAGAGGGAGCCGCTGCCGAAACCGGAGCGGAGGCGGGAGGAGGCGATGGTGGAAGCGAGGCGGTGGGGGGGGACGGGGGTGGGGGGGGTGAAGGAGGGGGTGCTGGCATCTCCTGGTCCTCAGTCGTCGCCGCGGGGGTCTCCTCCTGGAGGGGAGAAAAGCTGTTCCTCACGGGAACCCAGTGAGGCTGAGACTGTGGCTGCTGCTGCAGCGGTCTCTGGACGTGCTGCTGTGGCTGTCTCCCTCTCGGCGGCGCCCCTGTCCAGGCTGCCACTCCGAGGCCTCTGTGGCCTGAGCAGGTGTCCCGGAGGCAGCCTGCCGAGCCGAATCTGTGGGCGGGCCATCAGTAGCCTGCTGTGGTGAGGGTCGGGGTCTCCTGCGAGAGGGCAGGCCTTGGCCAGATGGCCGACCTGTCTGCAAATGAAGCACTGATTCGGGTGCCCCGAGAACTCCACTCTCTGATCTATCCATCCCCCCCCTATCCTAGGTAGCTGAATGACCTTAGGAAGGGAGGAGATGTCAGACACCAACACTCTGACCGAAGGTAGCCCAGCTGCTCTGGCCACCACTGAAGCAGCTGAGGGGCCAGCCTCTAGTACCGAGCCCACCAATGCTCCGAGCCTGGGGAGGAGTGGAAGATACTCCCGGCGGAGTCCAGGGAAGCAAACTGTAACATGAAAAAGGCGCTTTCCCTGTTCCGCCCCGCTGCTGGGTCAAATCCATGCTGCCAAGGTCTGAAGAAAGCCCGAGCACCCCTGATGTCAAGGGGACTCATGGCAAGGACCTTGGCAACACTCTGGGCGGCCTCGAACTCGATCTGGTAATGTCCACGGCCCAATAGCTGTACATCCAGGATCTTGCCCACATTTGCAAGAAGGCGGGCCTGAAGAAGATCCCGGATCTCCCCTCTGCTGGGGCGAGTGCCGACTATACGGCAGATGGTGGAATGTGCCTGGAGGCGTTCCACCTCTGCGGCGAGGCTCGCTTCCTCTTCTGGCGAAAGAGAAAGCCTGATGGGGGTATCCTCAGGGGCGGTCGAGGGGGCTGCAGAAGAGTCCCTCTGAGGTGGGGCGGGAGGAGCCTCCATCAGAGTCTGAAGCTGTGGCGAAGGCGGAGCGAATGCGATACCTGCAAGAACCGAGCTGCACGCGAAGGGCGGAGAGGGAAAGCGGGAGGATTTTTTTTAAAAAAAAAGGAAAAAAGAAAAAAAAAAGAAAGAAAGAAAAAAAAAAGAAGAGCGGGGGGGGGGGGATAAGGCGACGAAGAAACGGGGGGGGGGGGGGGGGGTGGGGGCAACGCGAAAGGAGAGGCGGTGGGGGGGGAGAGAGGGCTGGCGGAGGGGGGGGGGACGGGGCGTTGACGAGGGGAGGGGGCGTGAAGGCGAACTGAAGGGGGGGGAGCGTAGGCGCAATGAAGTGGGGGGGAGCGAAGGCGAACTGAAGGGGGGGGAGCGTAGGCGCAATGAAGCGGGAGCGAAGGCGAACTGAAGGGAGGGAAGGCGAAATGAAGTGGGGGGGGGGAGCGCAGGCGAAGTGAAGTGGGGGGGAGCGAAGGCGAACAGAAGGGGGGGGAGCGAAGGCGAACTGAAGGGGGGGGGGGGAGGGGGGCGCTTCAGCGCGAGAGAGGGAGAGAAAGTGAGGAGAAGGGGGGGGCGCGATGGCGAGAAGAGGGGGGGGGGGGGCGCAAATGCGCTGGTAGGCGGGGGACAAGGCACGAGTAAGGGGAGGCGAGGGGCGAGCAGCGCGAGCAGGGGGGTGACGGCGAGAGCTTCAGCGAGCCGATCTCCGTGAGCATCTATATTTCATTTTCTCTGCTAATAGCCATTCTTTGATCCAAAAGTCTTACACAAACCCCTCCCTACCACATCGTTTCATGAGCAATAACCTCCACTCCTTCTCTTCGTCTAGGCGCCTCCTTCTAGGCTGAATATAACTCTATAAATTCAGATTTCCAGCCTCATTCAAGGATACTTCTTGGTCTTTGTTTATTGCTCTATCTAATGCACTTATTCTAGGGTATTTTTCCAGTCATACCATAGTGTTTTTATTTCCCCAAAACACTTAGAAGCTAGCTGAATGCTAATTTTTAGAATTGAAACTCTCCATTCAAGCTAGAAGAAGAAGTAGAAGACTATTCCCAAGATTGAAGCTGTGGAAGAATCATCTTGGATCCGGTTGCTACAAGTTCTATGCGGGAGAACCCTTGGGAAGTGTTGGGCACTCTCCTAAGGCTGATTTTCAGCCATTAGGTGGTTGATTTTATTGAAGTTAAGCTACATTTGAAGAAACCGGGATTGCTGGGCAATCTCGGTGAAGGGTGCTGGGCACCATATTTCTAACTTGTTGTTGGGCTACTTGTCGGCAAGTATAGCGTTTGTAAGTTGTTTTCATATTCAATCATTTTGGAAGAAACGGTGGTGTATAGCTGGGCTAATCCACCCGTTTTATGTACTTGTAAAATTCTTACATCCTTAAGGCAATACATATCCTTCGAGGAGGGGGGGTGGGGGCGTGAGGACCAGCCCATCTTCTGGTCCCTAGTGTAGTATCATTTCTTTTTAGTACTTCCACATTGTATAATCAATTGTTGTTTTCATATTCAATCATTTTGGAAGAAACGGTGGTGTATGGCTGGGCCAATCCACCCGTTTTATGTACTTGTAAAATTCTTACTCCCTTAAGGCAATACGTATCCTAAGAGGGGGGGGGGGGGGGGGGGGGGGGGGGGGGGGCAACTAGCCCATCTTCTGTTCCCTAGTGCAGTAACATTTCTTTTCAGTACTTCCACATTGTATAATCAATTGTTATGGCTATGTATGTGGGATATGGCAGTGATCAAAGGAGGATAAATCTTGTGATTTCAGTATTAAATTTTGTATAACCACGCCCTCGTTTTGTGACACCAGGAGGCCATACGTGGGTACAGTTTCAGTGGGCTCTCGTGGGGACTTATCTGCCATGCGTGATTTGTATCATTTGGATGCTGATTTTTTCCATATATGGACTGATTTGATGGCTGGTCACTCACATGCCTCTTATGTGATCAAAGAAGGTTACATGCCTCTTATGTGATCAAAGGTTTTGGAGGAATGTCATGCTCCACCTTATGCTGGTCATAGAGGTATTTTACCTACGACACACATGATAGAAAGATATTTCTTTTGGCCCATCATGCGTAAAGACTTGAGGCTTATGTACGCACATGTATTACCTTTCAAAAGGTGAAATTTGATAGGCAAAAGCCTCCAAGTTTACTTCAGCCGTTGTCTATTCTCTCGCACTCATGGGAAAGCATTACTATGGACTTCATTATGGATTTGCCTAGATCCCAACAAGGAAATGATGCTATTTGGACCATAGTTGACAGGTTTAGCAAGCAAGCTCACTTCTTGCCCGTCAAGAAAAACATTAAAGTTAATCATATGTGAAGCTTTTCCTTACTCATATATTCAAGCATCATGGTATGCCTAAGTCCATTGTTGGGGATAGAGATCCCAGGACTACGAGCCTCTTTTGGAGAGATTTCTTTGATAACATGGACACTAAGCTTGAGTTCTCATCTGCTTATCACCCCCAAACCAATGGTCAAAGTGAGGCTGCAAATTCTGCTGTGTTGGATTTGTTGAAGTGTTATGTGGCAGATCAAAAGAGTGCCTGGGAGAAGTATCTTCCACTTGTAGAATTTGCCTACAATAACACAGTACATGCCTCCACGGGAAAGGCCTCGTTTGAGATTATTTATGGCAGAGTGATCTTGCCACCCATCCTTCGTACAAAGGGTGAGATTTTCGTAGCCGATGAGTATGTGCGTGACTTGGATGTAGCCTTTGCTCAGGTGCGGACAACCATTGCAAGATCACAAGACAAGCATAAGAGGGTTGCCGATAAGCATAGAAGGGACATGCAAGTCAAGGAGGGTGATTGGGTATTGTTGAAATTCGAGAAAGCTAGGCTTTGGAAGAGGTCAGGACGAGAGGGATCATATCCAAAGCTTTCTACTCGATTTTAGGGACCCTTGAAGTGATTGAAAGGATACCAGCCATTGAAAGATTCACAATGCTTTTCACGTGAGTCTTTTGCAAAAGTGTGTGGGGCCAGATTAGGAAGAGCTTGTCACAGAAGATCCGCCCGAGATTGACGAGCTTGAGGAGATTCTCCAGCCAGAGCAGATTGTATTTTGGGTAGATGAGGATTACTTCGTTGACTACCCGCAGCTTTTGCAGGCATATCTTGAGGCTTTTCAGTTGAGGTTAACTGTTTAGAAGCCGGTGGGGATGTCACCATTTGGTCCATCTCCATTTGTGGAGCTAGTTCTATGGGACTGTCACTCCATAGAGTGGCCAGATTTGTACCATGTTCACATGTGGCCAGGCCAGTGCTCCATGTGAAAGGGTTAGTCATTTGGTGTCAATGGACGAGAACTAGTTTTGTGCCACCTGTGTGTGACCAATATTGTGCCATATGGACGGGAGCCTGTCTGCTGCCACCCATGTATGACCAGGATTACGTCCTATCCATGGGACTGTCACTTCATGGTAGGACTGATATTTGTGCCGACCTTGTATATGGGATTGTCACTCCATAGGAAGGCTCATGCGAGGAATTGTGTTTTGCCTATGGGACTGTCACTCCATAGGAAAACCAGGACTTCACATTTCTGCCGCGCTAGTTTTGTGTCCGACAAGAAATCTTTGTATAAGTTTTATGAAAGGGAGATTTCGTCCATTACGTGTGCACATGCATTTATGTTTGCATGCATAAACTTGTTTTCGCATGACCTGCTTTCGTGTGTTTGCATGCTATGTCGTGCTTGTACATTGGACCGTGACGCTCCCAGTGTACCGTGGGTGTGCTGTCTGCTGACAAGTTGGTGGTAAGTATTACCCTTTTTGGCCTTTTCAAATGTAAATCCCTTAAGTAATGTCAACCTTAATGTTTATAAGCTTGGGTGTTCACACACATTTAAACATTGGTTGGACATTTGCTCTAATGTGGGTGTCCAACATTATTAATAATATTTATAATTAGTATTGCATGAAGAAATTCTTCTTCCCCCACACGTGGATAGTTGGTGGGAGGGTGGTAGATGGAAAGTATCCGCTTCTGTCCTGCAGCATGAACCCGCCTCTGTCCAGTAGCCAGTACCCGCCTTTGTACCTGCAGCCAGTACCTGCCTTGGAACTTGCAATTGTCCTTGCCTCTGTTCTTGCTATCTTGTACCCAAGTGCATCTGCTGTACCAGCCTGAAGTGTTTGTATTTGATTGTACTTGTTGTCTTGCACCCAATTGTACCTGCTGTTGGAGTACTCGATTGTACATGCAATTGTACCAGCTGTTGTCCAGCATCTACTATTACCAGAACCCGCCTACAGAGTTGTGCTAGCTGTTGCCCTGTACCCAGCTGTACCTACAACCCTTGGACCTACCTATAGTTTGGGAAAGCATAAAAAAGGGGATGAGCTTCTCTCCTGAGGATTGAATTGGAATATTCGTCAGTAAGGCCACGGGGATGGTAACGTTTTCCCATCATTACCCTGACCGCGTCCTCACAGTTTGAGGAGCCAATAAAGGTCATTTGGGGTATGAGGAAAACTGGCAGCAAAGCTGATTTGGGAGCACCAGGTATTACTCCCTCCGCGGTGTTTCACCTTGCCAGGCATTAGTACGGGCATGCATGTTGGTGCACGGTCTTGGAAGACGAGTGAGGGCAAGTGTTCACCAAGTGAAGGTGGGAGATTACTTGTGACTTGGTCTACTTCAACAACTGATTCTTCACCGACAAAATCTTATTGTTTACTAGTTGTACTCGCTCCTTGATATGGAGAAATGTGGCCTAGGGCCCATGAACACTTGTACATATAAATACTCCACGAAATACAAACCGTATTGGAGGGGGGGGGGGGGGGCGGCGGCAGCCGCCCGAGTGATGGTGTCAAGTGTTCGTTATTATTTTCAGTTTTAATGTTGCAAGTATTGTCCTTTGTTTGAATTAGTTAAGTGATCTAAAATATGCGCCGCCCGAGTGATGGTGTCAAGTGTTCGTTATTATTTTCAGTTTTAATGTTGCAAGTATTGTCCTTTGTTTGAATTAGTTAAGTGATCTAAAATATGCATATTTTATGTTCCGATTTGTAGGCCTCTTGTAGGCTGGCGGCGGAAGAGGACACTGGGGAGTGGAGGAGAGGCAAAGGAGGTGTTGGGAGGAGGGTAGAGCAGAGCGAAGGAGGGCAGACAAGGAAGTGGGTAGCACCTATAGGCAGGCACAACAGAGAAGGGTGGGGGGCGACCTGAAACGCGGAACATAATATTATTAACATTATTTGCAGAATAATTATTTTTTTAATAAGATTCATTGTTTTATAGGTTATTATCATTAATTATTATTATATTGAGTATTTAAACGATTCACTAATAAAACAAACTTAAAACTTAATGCCTCTACTCTTTGAAAAATATGATTACTCTTAACTCAAGAAGACAAACACAAAACTAAAACCATAGGTATTTTTTAAAATTAATGACTTAAATTGTAAGCCCAACGGGGCGTGCCGTGACAGATTCAACGACGTGTTCAAGAGGAAAAGATAGAGAGAGAGAGAGAGGGGGGAGAGAAAGAAGCGTATAGGGATCTTGTACAGTACACCACATTGAGTGGGGAACAGGTCCTGCTCCCTCTTAGGAATTTATTCATGAACAATCCATGAGCACGTTGGCTAGGATCAATACAATCAATGAATACATAACAAACAGATATGCCGATGTAGGATATCCAAGTTGATGTCGATGTCAAGGCACAAGATTTCTGATGCCGAGCACACCACAGGGATGACCCACAAGTATCTCTCACCGGGCTAGTACTAGATCCAAAATCCAAATCCAAGTCTAGATCCAAATCCCAAGTCCAAGTTCCAAGTCCAAGTTCCAAGTCCAAATCCCAAGTCCAAGTCCAAACTCTAAATCTCGAATCCCAAAGGTGGGCGGCAGCGGTGGAGGCAGAACTAGGCGGTGGAGGCGGCAGATCCAGGCGGTGGCATATCTGGGGCGGCGGCGACCGATTGAGCTAGGTGGTGGCGGATGGCTGAGCTGGGAGAGGACGGAGTAGATGAAGATGAGGGTCTCCTTGCTCTCCACAAGCTTGATGATGATGTTGATGAAGGTGAGGATAATCTCCAAGCTTCAATGAATGAGGAGAGGAGAGTTTCATGCTTCTTTTATACTTGAGGGAGGTCCGCTTTTTGCCAAAAAGCTCTAACCAAGCTTTGCTTTTGTCTTTTTGTTTTTATATTTTAATAATAATATTTAGTACTCATCTTTTGCCAAAGTTCTTGATTTATGCTTTTCTAGCTTTAGGGCCTTGCTTTTTGGAAAAGTGGCCTTTAGCTTTTTGGTTTGGCTCAGTCTCCTCTTTCCAATGGTGCCCTTGGCTCGCGGTCAACTCAGTTTGACTTTTTTGCTTTTCCTTTCTTCTGACCAAACCTGGTGCTTTTTACTGTGCTAACTTCATGAACCTTGTTTCCATGCTTTCATCAATTTGTCCATGTGTCCAGGCATAAGTTCCATTATGTGAAAAAGAGCTAGGAGGGTCGAATAGTTACATCCCTCCCTCTTATATCGCAACTGTCCTCAACTGCGGACTGCAAGTGTTCCAAGCACATCCATATGTTCCATCATGCAAGTGTTCCAAGTGTATCAAGTACATCCATGTTTCAAATGTTTCCCAGTACTAGCCCTGTCGGATGAGCTTGTGCATCTGGTCTTTCCCCATATCTGTGGTGTTATTTGCTCATCTGGCTATGCCTTATCTGACCAATGTCTTTATTCTGGATGGTACTTCTTCAGGGCTTGTCACATGTGTTAGATATAATAAATGCATACTTATCCTCTGCAAAAAAACTATTCAACAAACAAGTATGCATCATTCACGTCTATCGGGTAGTCCAGGTATTGGCTAGGTAGTCTGAAGTCCAATGGACTATCACATGCCATAAATCCAAGCATTGTCTACACATGAAAAACAACACACAAAGTCAAAGAAATTCAAACATACATCCATATGCAATGCACAAGCAATGATGCTCTTGCTCATGGATTGTCGTGTCTGGTTTAATCTTGAAACAGTGCTGAGCTATCTGGATCCCAAGGGACACCGTACAGACTATCTCTCAAGGCCATCTGGTCATTAAGACCGCTCGAGAGTTCGCTCAAGGCCATTTGGTCAAGATTGCCCAAGAGTTCATCAATAGTCGTCTGGGCCATCTAGTCGCATTGACTGCCTGACTATGAAATCCAATACAGTCATCTAGGCCATCAGGTGGCAATGACCGCCCGACTATGAAGTCTAAGATATTTGGCATCGTTGCCGTCCAATGGGTCATTTGGCATTGTTGCCTTCTATATACAAATCTCGTTCTGGCATTGTTGCCGTCCAATGGGTCATCTGGCATCGTTGCCTCCCCCATATACAAATCTCGCTCCTTGGACTATCGGGCATTGTTGCCAAGCATGTCCAAATAATCATTATATAAGCATAATAATGATCAATTCTAGTCCAATATATATACAATGAAGGGGGCTAGAGGCACCTTCCCTCCCTCTTGATTCTGTCTTGATCGCAAGACGTCCATATCCGTACTTCGAATATATCTGGACCAACCACTTCCTCATAAGCTCGTAGTATATCTGGATAGTCCTTGAAGTACTTCTCTGGCATTCATTTCACATCCATTTCCAAGAGGATTTTCTGACCACTGTCTTTCCTCTTCATAGGATAGAACACAATCTGTTCTGTCTCTTCCACCCGTGGTGGATTCTCCAAAACAGGCTCCTTTGGGGGTAACCTATACATGGTTTCATATAGACTGTCATGGAAGGCATCATGAGTCCTCCAATGAATATGCAAGGTCCAACCGATGACATACATGGTTGATCTTCTTGTTATCCTGAAAAAGGTCCAAATATCATCATTCTCTGACTTTGGCAATCCAAAGATAAAATCCATAACAATACTCTCCCATAGAACATTCAATGAGTGCAATAATCCTGTTGGTGTTTGTTGATCAAACTTGACTTTCTGACAAACCAAACATTCTCGAACATGTAACTCAATGTTCTTTCTCATACAAGGCCAATAAAAGTAGCTTTCCAAAGCTTAAGTTGTCAGTATGCTTCTTTGCCCTATGTAAGGTGGAGCATGGATTTTCTTTGTCCACTTTTGGTCTCAAATCATTTATTTCACATGAACGGGTTTACTTCATAAAAGAATCTTTCTTGATGATAAGAAAAGTCACAAAATTTCTATTCTAAAATCTGTTCCAATACAATCCTAGAAATCTTCATCTAAGACTTTCATAGGCCACAACATGGTCCTCATGGTACAAGATTGCTCCAATGCAATCTCCTCTTGATAAACTTCTTGGCAGAATGTCAATCTGATGATCTTCCGATCTGTCTGGCTTCTTGCTTTAGCTTGTTTAGGACAATTTGCAGCTATATGTCCCTTGTTTCCACATTGGAAACACTTCCCTTCGTTGGCGTATTCCTCATGTTGCTTGAGGGACAATCTTCTTCAAATGAGTGGAGGTTTGCCCTCACTCCGCTTCTCTTGAGACTTGGCTCTTGATGGGGATTAGTCTTTAAACTCCTTCCTTTGAGGTGGATCTTGGTTTTCATTCTTTGTCTTGCCGTCCATCCAAGGCATGTACAAGGCCTCGGCTTGTAAAGCCTTGTGTTGGGCTTCTTCCAACGTTTTCGGTCTAGCCACATAAATTGCTTGCATAAGCTTAGGTTGCAATCCATTCACAAACTTATGCATCTCCATTAGTGTTGGAATGGGAGTACATGAAGTAAACTTGAAAGAAATTGCTGAAAAATTGTTAAGGTAAGATGCCACATTCTCACCAACTTTTTGTTTTACCTCATCCCATTCCTTATGCACATTTGCTTCGAGGTTTGCGGGTAGGAACTTCTTGTTGAACATAGTCTTGAAGTTGGGCCATGTCTTCGGCTCGGTCCCTTCTTGTACCACTTTAAGCCACCAATTCAAGGCGGTATCCTTCAAATGCATATGAACCATTTGAAGCTTTGACGTTTCGGAATAGTTGTCTCCTCCAAAAGCGGCATCAAACTGTTTAACAAAAGATAATGCTTTTTGTGTATCCCGCTTTCCATGAAAAGCATCAAACTTGACGTTCTTCTCTCCCGGTTTGAAGTCCATCTTGCCGGTTGATGAAGGCTCCTTTGCCTTCCATTCCTTTATTTGTCCCGAAGAAGTTGCATCTGAGAGCATGGCCTAGGGATAGCCTCCCTGTTTCCTCCACGAGAAATAGATTGGGTAGCTCTAGATTCTTTTGCAATGGTGACTCCTTTGGCTCGAAGATAGGCTTTAGCAGCTTCAACTCCTTCGGCTTCGGTGGCTCAATCCTTGATGAAATCTTCAAACATTCGAGCCCTTCTTTGGTCTTGTTCCTTCTTGGCTCTCCAAGCTAGGAATTCTTCATCTTGGAGAAACTCTCTAAGCTGTTGAAAATCTAGGTATTCTATCGATGTCATGGTTGCTGTCTCATGAGAAAGACTATGGGCCTTGGTTCCCATCTTGTTGAAGTCTTGGATTGGCCTCATAGTTGCTCCCTTCATTAGGCCCTTGGTCCCCCTTTGCTCTCGACATGGCATTGTCACCCGAAGAAAGTTTCTTCAAGAGAAATCTTGCTCTGATACCATTGCAAGCCCAATGGAGCGTGCCGTGACAGATTCAACCACGTGTCCAAGAGGTAGAGAAAATGAAATAAAATGAAATGATATATTAACGTCTTCAAAAGGCCAAAATGACCTATGAGACCAAAAAGGTTACAACAATTGGTGGATCTGATACAATGTCTGTGTAAGGAAAGCTAAAAACAACTAAACAACTAACTGAAACTGAAACAACTATGAGGAAAAGTACGGTACCAGGAACTCCTAATGGATAACATCTAGAGAGAGAGAGAGAGAGAGAGAGAGAGAGAGAGAGAGAGAAGGGTATAGGGATCTTGCACAGTACACCACACTGAGTGGGGAACAGGTCCCGCCCCCTTTTAGGAATTTATTCAAGAACAATCCACGGGCACGTTGGCCAAGATCAAGACAATCAATGAAAACAAAACAAACAGATATGCCGATGTAGGACATCCAAGTCGACGTCGATGTTGAGACACAAGATCTCTGATGCTGAGCACACTACAGGGATGACCCACAAGTATCTCTCATCGGGCTGGTACCAGATCCAAAATCCAAATCCAAGTCTAGATCCAAATCCAAATCCAAGTCCAAATCCCAAGTCCAAGTTCCAAGTCCAAACTCCAAATCTTGAATCCTGAAGATGGGCGGCTCTGGGGTGGCGGTGGAACCAGTTAGCGGTGGCAAAGCCGTGTCCAACAACTCCTCCAAATCCACCTCTAATGATATTTTTCTAGGCTCTTCTCGTACTCTGTTACATACTTCTCTCTACGCGTTGATAAGTGGTTAAAGAAGCAAGGAGAAACATAAACACCAGTGAGGTTGAATTGGGGGGGGGGGGGGGGGGGGGGGGGGGGGGGGGTATTCTTGGCTGATAATGTTGCCACCGTGGGCGATGACGCCAAATGCATGGTGAGGCAGACCAACGTAATCAGGTTGATTAGTAGAAGTGGCACTAGAGTCATCGATGGCGGGGGTTGGATTTTAGGAGGTTGTTGATTGTCTGCATCGTAAGGGCCAAGGTTAGGAGGACGTTGTTGATTGTTTGCATCACTAGGGTTAAGGTTAGGGGTCGCATAGGGGTCGCAGATGAATTATTTCCCTGCGTAACTGCATTAAATTATCCAAGAATCTAATTATAAGGTCTTCCTGACCATCGTCATCATGATCGTCATCATTATCATCATCATTTATGCTTTGATGATCCTTATTTCTCTTTCTTTTTGGCCCGACTCTGCGCCAGTTTGCGCTGGTAGACCTGATCATGCTGCCGCCTGAACCAAAAAGCCTGCACCTTTTTGAGGTGCTCAGAGTTGGGACGGAGATTCATTTTCATTGTGTTGTTTGAACCTGTATCACCGGTTGGTTTGTGGCAATGAGGGCCACGCTCATTCGGACTTCATACTCGAGCGGCCTGACTGCTGTCCTCAAGGGGTCGATGTTGTCGCCACCCGGGAAGTGGTGCAGCTTGGCCTTGGGACCTGCCACGAATCCCTCGCCGTAGTTGTATGCCCGCTTGGCCCCCTCAACAACCCGCTGAAGGAGAGCCAAACCCCATGTTCCTTCCCGGTCTCACCCCTTTCAGCTTCGCTCCACATGGTACGGCGCACTGTTCTTCTTTAGTTGCAGTCCGATGAATGCCCCTCGCGTATTGTATATTTGGTCCTGATGATTGGGTGGCGGGTTTGACGGATCCTTCGGCTTCTTTTCTTTCTTCCCCATCCTCTATATTACCACCTTGTCGTTGAATGCTACGCCACTTCAATGTGCTCCAATTCAATTGATTGACCCGCTACATATTAATTCTTCCACCTTCCAAGGGGTGCGTCCTATCATCTCACCATCCTTTAAAATGACAACTTTTTGGTTTTATTTCCAGATGTTAAATAAGTTTAATATAAGGTTTAGAGTATTAGAGTTTTGCATAAAAAGCCAACGCTTCCAACCTTAGGAAATAACTCTTTAAGACCTTTTCTCAAATTTAATTAATGATTTTGCATTTTCACTCATTGTAGAGCCCTATTAACATCATGCATAATATTATTAGTAATAACATCACTTATGTCAATACCTCTTAAGAGAGTGTGTCCACATGCACACACAAACGCCCAAGGAGGGAGGCGGAAACATGCAGCCAAAGTGAGGGGGGATGCGAAGGCGAAGGTGAAGGTGGGGAGCAGGGCTGCGTGGGAGAGGAGGGTAAGTTTTAAAAATCTGTTATGAATCCATGTGTTTGGCAGGTTAAAGCAGAAGATCTACCAACAAGGGTGTCAATCCTACTTGACGAGATAAAGGTTGCACGAAATGAAGCCGCTGACTTGCAAGCTAAAGTCGCAATGATGAAGGCGGAGGTGCTTGCAAGCTCACCTGTGCTTGTTGGACCATACAGGTGATTCAGCAGATGCTTGCTTGATATAGAAGCCCATTTGGTCATCCAGATGGTAGTAAACGTGTGCTGATTTGCAGGTTGGTAGCGGGAGCCCTGGACACGGCTGACGCGGACTCTTTAAAAACTGCTGCAGAGCACATAAGTAAAATGCTGGGTGATACGAGTGCTGTTGTTCTCGGCTGTTCTCTGGGTGATGGGAAAGTAAGCTTAGTGGCAGCCTTTAGTCCTGAAGTAGTTCAACATGGGCTCAATGCGGGAAAGTTCATTGGCATGATTGCTCGCATCTGTGGGGGTGGCGGTGGTGGAAGGCCAAATTTCGCTCAGGCTGGTGGAAAGCTACCAGAAAAGCTCACAGAGGCGTTGCAGAAGGCCAGGGAAGAGCTGGAAGTGGCCTTGTCCAAGACAAGCTAGTACTCAATTTGGTGTTGGCTGTAATGTGTGCATAATGTGCTGCCAATGTTTTTTTTTAAAATAAAAAGAATCTGTTGATTATTTTTTGTAAACTGGATGCTGACATATCACTGGCTCCCACATTCAAGCAGGATCCTACTCCTGCTTCTGGGTCCAAATTATAGGTAAACTAAATCCTTGTAATTGTATATAATTTTGGCTTGTGTGGTTTCTTAGATATATAAGGTGCTCTTGGTAGAAGATGCTTTGAAACGTCATTTTGGCAAGGCAGTGGGCAATGTTTGCAATTTGTTAAGTCTAAGTGGAAAGAATTACAGGCTACCAAGCTCAGTAGTTAAAGAATCAAAGTATTTTATTTCAGATGCAAAACTATCGAGAGATTATTGAGGAGGGGCTAATTTTCAACAAAACTAGCCATAAAAGCCTTCACTGACATTACCGTTGAAACCACTTATCGTCGAAACCACGCCATGTTTTGTTCTAGATAAACCTCAACACCCAGTCATATGTGACTGGTTATTGTGCAATATAGTCAATGTAGGGTTAATAAAACACCAATGTTGAAAACGTGTAAAAAATCCCACAAGCATAGACAATGGCAATGTAACATAAAAGCTAGAAGCTCCTCTCTTTTATATAGGTAACAAAAAATATCTTCAATGGTAAGAATGGAGCAAATTCACCAAGGGTATTACAAGATCAAGTGAATGGTGTGCATGTAAAGTTTCAAGGTAGACATGAGTGCACTGATAGCTTGTGTGGGAGCTTTTAAGCGACAAACTTAATCAAACAAGCCTTGTCGGAAAACAAGTAACCAAGAAGAGTTAAGTGTCGACATATACTATTATTACATGATCGTAGATTAATTGTTAAGAATCTAGTAGTCGTGTTTATCTATTCATGAACAAGAGAGCCTCCATAGAAGGTTCCTACTGTAGGTCTTTCAACAAGCCATGGCATTTTGCGACAATGTCTACTACTCCATGTGAAGTGATGTACAAAAATCGAGACTCATGATTCACCATGGGGTCCACAAACATGAAGTGTGACTAGGCTCTTCACTATTCTATTCATCAAGTTTAGGCCCATGCAAATTCCAAATATGCTTACACTTACCTAAACTCATAGGTAAGTAAGGTGTTAAGTATTTCTTTGTATGTCTAGCTTCAAGAAAATGGTGAGAAACCTATTACTCTTGGTTTGTGTAAGGCACAGAATCAAGTATACTTGACCTTAACATAAAATGAGCTATAACTTCCTCAATGTTTACCAATTTGTAGGGCAAGGAATTGATGACATATATCGGTACTGTGTGTTCAACATCTCAACAATAGGGCCATCATCTAGTGACTAGAATGTACTACTAAGGGGTTGGCAATTTGAAACATGTGGGAGTGTTTTGTTGGTGTTTTTTTAATCATGTGAGAAGAGTCCAAGGGTGGACTACAATGACAACCCATGTGTATAATACAATGTATATGTATAGGAAACAATAAAATAAAGCATGTAGAAGTGAAACAGTAACTATTATGCTTTTTTTTTCTCCCCTTGATGTGGAGGAGCTAATGACCTTAGCAACATGTGGTGATGGAGGAGAACACATATGCTCAGGTCCTTTTTTGGTTGATCTAGAGCTAGTGATTGAGATGGAGACTACATGCTAGTAAAATCTAGGGTGTTAACTTGCAATGCTAAATTATGAACTTTATGAAGAAGGGCTTGGTAGTGTCATCTCTATAAACTGTTAGCCTAGGATACAACCCTTAGCATGCATTTTAGTTTTTACCTTAGTCTCAATATTCAATTGTAGTTCTAGATATCACAATCATTATAGTTGAATAAACAATGTTGCTTTGTATCACATGGTTATATTCTTATAAGTACAAAATGTAAAAGGGGATCAATATAGAGATATGAAGATATTCATTCATGCATAGAATGATTTATTCTTGATTATTATCTGTTGATTGATTTATCTTTGTTTGATGTTTGTGATGTTTGATTAGTATGTTAATCATCTCGTGTTGGTTTTTTGCCACAAAACTTTACAATCGATATTGTGTTGTTCTTTGGGTTTTATTTTTAGAATGTCCGGGTTTTGTCATGGATTTGTTGTTGGTTGAGGGATTGCCTCTCCTTGACACCAAACAAAGGTTTGATTGTGTTAGAGGGTTGAGTTCAAGGATATCATATTATACCAACGTAATGTCAAGGCATTTTTGGATAAATAAAATATCAATGTAGCTACTACAAAAACTTCAAAACAATATGTAGAACAAGTCGGAGACTATTGAGGAATGTATTACATAACTTAGAAAAATTAGTAATTTTTAAGAGATTAATTTTAGGCGAGATGATTACATGTTAGCGGAATGGTTTGTTGGGGTCTACAAATAATTCAAAGTTTTCGCGTCTAGAGATTTACATGCAAAACCTTGGTTGGGAAGGATGGATATAGATGAGGTGGAAGAAAAGAAAAATCTAAATGTAGTTTCTTTATTTGAGAGGTGGATGTAGATCAGATTATTTCTCAATATGCTCAACCACCAAGTGACTTGCATATATCACCAGCTAGCACCATTTGAGATTATTTATGTAAAAGGCCTTGCCCATTCCTACTACACATGCCTCCCAGTGCTCATCTTCAAGATCCTTTCGGGCTCTTTAAATCTTTCCTTGAGCGGACCAAGTTAATTTCCATCATTTTGGCCTCTGATTAACTATCGCAAAAGTGACCCAAAAATCGAGGCTAAAAAAATGTGTTAAAATTAACCAAAATAAGCTTGTGGACCACTTTTAGACTACAATTTGAGCTACCAAATATAAGGATTTTGATAGGGTCAAGGGAGCAAAGTCGAAGCACACTAACACATTAAAAAAACGGCAGCAAAAAATTGAAAAAGGTATTTTGACAGAAATGCATGATTTGATTGTGGTGATAGAAAACATGTTTTGAGACCTTCTCTACCATCTCCGAAACCATTGGCATGCATACGTTTTGGAAAAATATTTCTTATAGGGCAGGGCATTCACATGCCCTAGAATCTAAGAAGAAATTCATGCAAACGGACCCTTGTTTTGAGAGATAGGGGATAGACCAAGCACATAAAATTGAAAAAGGTATTTTGACATTAAAAAAGAAAATTAAAAAACATATGATTTGTCTGTGATTAAAAACAAGTTTTGAGACCTTATTTACTATCTAGGAAACCACTAGTATTCATGTGCACATTTTAAAAAAATATTTCTTAGAGGACGTTCACATGTCCTAGTATCTATAAGAAGAAATTCATGGAGGTGGACCCTAACCTACCCTTGTTTGAGAGATAGGGGATTGGCCAAGCATACAAATGATGTTGTAAACGGGCTTTTAAAAAAAGCAAAAAAAAAGAGAACATTGAACATAATGGCTAGACTAGGCGGGTTACTGTCTAAATGTTGAGAAATATGGTGCCATGGATCACGCTTGGTAGGGAGTGAGAGTCAAGCACCTAGCATGTTGCCACATGGCAAGCAAGAACAAATCCCAACATGAGCAAGAAAAGCCAAGTTGTGCTCACCTCATATAAAAGGGGGGCTCATTTCAAGCAATGTGAGCAATGAATTACACCTCAAGTTTCTTTATGAGTACTCAGGTCTCAATCTTGTAACCTCATATAAAAGGGGGGCTCATTTCAAGCAATGTGAGCAATGAATTACATCTCAAGTTTCTTTATGAGTACTCAGGTCTCAATCTTGTGACCTAATTAACTTGAGTTCATTTCAAACTAGCGCCGCGACACGCGCGCGCACACACACACACACACACACTCATGATGAGTTTCCTTCATTTCTACCCACCTTAGATTAGTCACATTAATTATGTTAAATTAGTTTAAATTAGTGTAATTTTTGATTAGGCAGTCATCTTATTAGTAGGAGAGCTCAAGACATGCTTAACATGGTAGGAGAGCTCAAGACGTGCTTAACATGGTATCATAGCATAGGTCTAGTATTAATGTTTGATTAGGCAATCATCTTATTAGTAGGAGAGCTCAAGACGTGCTTAACATGGTATCATAGCATAGGTCTAGCTCTCCTAGCTTAGGTTGAGCTCATTAACAAGTGTTTAGAATTATCTTCTTCTATTCTTTTCTCCTTGTTCTCTACCTTTACAAAGGTAGAGAGCAAGGATTATCTTCTTCTCTTCTTTGCTCCTTGTTCTCTACCTTTAAAAAGGTTTAAGAGAGAGAGAGAGAGGAGAAAGTTGTGCAGCAAAGCTTTTTGTGTGGTAGATTAAGCTGAGCTTTAGTAGGTTCATAATAGTCCAAGCATTTGCACTCGGCCTAAAGTAGCAAGAAAACATGGTAGTCTTTAAGCCTCTTATGCAACTCAGTAATGAAAGGTATTCAAACGGCTCTAGCTACTTAAGCACATCACAAAGTGTTTTTATTGTTGGTATAAGCAAGCTGTATAGCAAAGCTTTCTGTGGTAGATTAAGCTGAGCTGGAGTAGGTTCACAACAGTCCAAGCATTTGCAGTAGTAGCCAGTCGGCCTATAGTAGTAGAAAGAAAATGTGGGGGTACCACCCCCCCTCTTCCTCACCGTCCACTCACCTGACCTCCCTTGCTCTCACTCCCCATGCCCCCCACTCACCCCCCCCATTGCAATCAAAAGGCTGCAGCCGTTCGGGCAGTTCACTCTGGGCGCTCTTTTTGTTCTTTGTTCTTGCACCACTGGGAAGGTGCAGGGTGCCGAAGGGCTACTGGCTCTTCCAATACAGCTCAAAGCAACTAAGTCCTTTGTCTAGAGATTATGCTGCATGCACCAATAGTTGGTGGCTAGATACTGAATACACCACTGAAGATGCACCTGCCAACCTGTCTCTTCAAAACAAAATTCCACCTTGAAAAGCAAGGAAATATGCTTGGCTCTGAATTCCCACACTAGTGTGCAGTGAGCTCCAATCACCTCAATAGTGGATTGTGAACACTTCACGTCCTAGAAAACCTTGAACAATGAACTTGGAACTCATCTAGTCTATAATCTTACTACACCAAGCAATAGACATGGAACACATCTAGTCTATAGCTCCAAAAAATGAACTTGTCTCGCCAGATATTTTTCATGCCTGGAACTCTGACTCATAGTTCCCATGCAATAGAAATGGAGCTACTAACAGCCCCCTCGCTTACCCCCACGAGCCTCCTCTAGGTAGAAGTACTTGGGGCAAACTATCTATACAACTATAAAAGCTGATCATCTAGGTCTTCCCTGGCTTGTGTAGCCTTAGGGACACTAGAAGTATCAGAGTCATCATCCTATATATGATCATTGCCCATCTTTGAAAACTTGGTCCTGGCTTGGGCTATACCTCTGGTCTTGCTATCCTTGGCTAAATGAACCTGCTTTCCATAAGAGTAACAATGACACTAGCCTTTTTATTTCACTATAGCAAGTGCCTAATCCTGTCCACCACTAGGAGGGAACCTTACCTACTCTCTTGAGAAACAAGGATAGATGCCTCCTCCAAGAGAGAACCCATATTCATGGCAATAGCTTACCTCTGCAAAAGCCTTTGTGCCATTGATGATCTCAGCACTCCACCACCAATCTCTAACACTTCTCTAATATAGAACGAGGTACGAGGATCAAGCGGCCCCCTCTTAGAAATGAGAGAGAAAGGGGCTAAATAGTAGCAAATATTCCACCAAAACTTGTCAGAAAACATCCATGAAGTAGGTAGAACCATCAAAGAAGAGGTAGGCTTAAGATCCCACAAGTCTATAGCACTCCACATACGAGGAAGAGGACCACCAATTGCTGTCTAGGGCTGAAAACATAGCCCACACATCACCATCAACCAATCATTGAGAGAGAAAGAAGTATAGGAGAAGAAAAACTAGGTACCAAGAAAAAATTCAGTCGCCTACCAAGTAAAAATTTTGTCACCTACAAAGCAAAAATTTAGGCGCCTACCAAGGCGAAAATTCAGCCACTTGCCTACCAAGCAAAAATTCAGCCGACTACTAAAAAAAAACATAGCCACCAAGGAGAAGATGCAACCACCAAAGCATGGAAAATGTAGCCACAAAGGAAAACACACTCCCTTGATGAAAATGTAGCCTTCTTAAGAGAAAACACAACACCAAGATGGAAAATGCAGGTACCTATCTACTCCATGAAAAAATGCAAACTTTCTTGTAGGAGGGGCTGTGTGGAAGCCAATACCTAAACAACTAATACCATGATAAAGTTGCACAAGGAGGAAGCAAAACATAGGGGGAGAGAGAGAGAGAGACAGAGAGAGATCAGACAATGAACATCTTATTATGTAGCATGAGGCTTTTATAGTGGCAATACCGGCCAGAAGATGGTGGAGAGAACAAGTGCCTGTGAATGATTGGATTGAGTTACAAGTGATGAAGGGAAGAGCCCTTTATATAGTGAGAAGAGAAGCTGGATGACTGCCCTTGAGGAGCTGGCCACTTGTAGCAAAAATACCCATGACTAGACAAATATGAGAAAATACATATGTGCCCAGATAAAAAGTCGAGATCCCAAAACACTGAGATGCACAAATTCTAACAATAACCTAATTAACTTGAGTTCATTTCAAATTAGCACACAAACATATATGTGATGAGTTTGCTTCATTTTTACCCCCTTAGATTAGTCATGTTAATTTTGTTAAATTATTTTAGATTAGTGTTATCATTAGAGTAGGATTAGTGTCTAATTAGATAATCATCTTGTTAATAGGAGAGCTTGATCCATGTTTTTAACACAAAAGACCACTTAAGATAACAATTGGAAGCACTAAAAGAGCTTAGAACTAAAGAAGAAGCCCGTGAAGACATGGAAAACCTAAGAGTCCTACATGACCACATCCTGCAGGAACGAGAGATCCACGAGAGGTAGCTTGCACTTGAGGAATTAGTACTAGGAAAAACATCAAAGGAAGTGAGTTGGAATGGGTGGGTGTTAGCAATCAAAAAGAGGCTCACTGTAGACCATGCCTTTATACATTAACTCAGATGATGAGTTAATGACCATAGCCAGTGTGCCTTTGATAAGGCTAGAGATTCAAAAAGAAACGGGAGCCTTGAAAGCAATCCTCTCTACCCCTCTGTGACTATCACAATGGCTTAATACTTAAAAAAGAAACTAGAAGCCTAGGATGAGGTCCATTAAGGATAAAAAATCAACTCAAACAGTTAGGTCCTTTAAGGATGGTAAACTAGAAGCCTAGGATGAGGTCCATTAAGGATTAAAAAATCAACTCAAACAGTTAGGTCCTTTAAGGATGGTAAACTAGAAGCTTGGGATGAGATCCATTAAGGATGAAAAATCAACCCAAGCAGTTAGGGGACTTAGATGAGACTGACGACCAAGAAAATGAGAAAAACCCACTAAAGATGTACAAAGACGTGACTACTAGCGTAATGGGTAAGTAATTTTGAAGGTGGCAACATAAATGCCACCATTCTAATCAAATTTGGATGATATGACCACAACTGTGATCCTAGATGATGGAGCACGAGTGAGCATAGCCACCAAAGACATGTGGTAAATATGAGGAAGAAAGCCTCTCAAACCTTCAATTAGCCTTGATAGCAACTTAGGAACACCCATAGGATTTTTGAAGAAGGTAGAACAAAAGTCGTGTGGCTTAGCCTATGAGGCTTGAGCATACATTTGCTATTCTTGACTTTGAAAGGTCCACCAATTATGATGTGATTTTTGGATGCGTATTATTTGATGCACCAAATGATGTTAATTCATGATTGGGAAAGAGATGGCATCTACCTCTAATGAAACAATAGTACCATCAAGGTGAATCTAAAGAACCATTCATATAGAGATGTGACTGGGATGCCTAGTTGTAAAAGGTGTGAGAATAATGAGGAAACATCCATCGCTTCACTAAATTTTTAAGAGAGAAGAAACCTTATCTTCATGTGATGGCGGCCTCTGTGCATTGGCGATATGGTGATTTCTGCTGCTGCTTCTTCTTTGTGTCCTCGTGAGCTCGCGAGACTGCTACGTCTAATGTTGGCCTCTTCAGCTGGCCACTTTTGTAATGACACGAAACCTGGTTACTTTGATAATTTTTCCTAACACAATGGCAGGGCTGCGCTTCGTCCCGTGCTTGTAATGCTCGTGGGGCTGCCTGCTGCTATAAGCGATAGCTCTGTTGGAGTTGTTTTTTTACAACTACCTTGTCTCTGCTCTTGCTTGCTCCAAGCTTCTTAACAGCTCTGTGCTACCTACTTTAGTCTTCTCTTTACGATTGGAGTGGATTTTCCCTCTTGTGCCCTGCTCGCATATTTTCTTAGTATCAAAGCTTCTATAGGCTTTAGCTTCTTGCTTCAAAAGGAGATAATGGCAAATGACAGTTTTCTTTTCTGTGGATGGAGATAACCTCCTCCCTTGCTTCTCTATCTTAATGTGAGCTATTGTGGGCTGCCATGTAGCGACCGTGAAAATAAACTTTGCTTTAGCCCTATTAAACTCTCCTAGACCTAGGCTTAATCAAATGCTAATGAAATGAATTAAACTAGGAGAACTAGACCTAAGCTCTGATACCATGTTGAGAAACTAATTTTACACTAATCACATCACTAATCTAAGGTGGATAGAAATGAAGAAAACTTGTAATGAGTGTGTGTTAGTTAAAATACACTCAAGTATAATTAGACATCAATATGGATTAGCTTGGATACTGATAGAGACTTGAGATAAGTGCAAGTGATATATTCATTGCTTGAACTGGTTCTCTTTTATATGAGGAGGTACACCCTTGGGCTTGTACATCAATGTGGGATAAATCACTTTGCTCATGTGGTTTTATGCTAGGCTTTGCACTTTCTTGGCTACTCATTCTCACTCCCTACCTCTTTCTTGTACTCTTTGGCACCACAAAACCCACTGGTGGACACTCGTGTGTCGTAACATCTAGCCCAATTGGAATCACTAAAAGTTGGTTCTCTTTTATATGAGGAGGTACACCCTTGGGCTTGTACATCAATGTGGGATAAATCACTTTGCTCATGTGGTTTTATGCTAGGCTTTGCACTTTCTTGGCTACTCATTCTCACTCCCTACCTCTTTCTTGTACTCTTTGGCACCACAAAACCCACTGGTGGACACTCGTGTGTCGTAACATCTAGCCCAATCGGAATCACTAAAAGTATGTAGTTTCATGTAGTTGAATATCACCTCCCTTAGCATATAACAGTCCAAGGGATTGAGTGCGTATCAAAATACTCGTTGACTATAACATCATAATACTATTGGCATGCTGCATAAACTGTATGCACAAATAATAATGCATAAAGTATATACCGAAATACTAATGCATAAAATGTCTAGTGGGAAATACAAATTTCCTTGTTTGGGCATTTTTTCGAAAAGGTAAGTGGGAATAAAAAAAGTCAACCTTTTTATGACACCCCCTTACACTCTTCATAAATGATCTCCAAAATGGATAATTTGACAACCCATAGGCATCTACTCATTGAATGCTCATTAGTCTTAATGAGTTATGTAAAAAAGTGATTAAGAATTAATCAAAGATTAATCTTTTCACTAATCTTTCTCTCTTTTACACTGATCAAGGACTCTAATTAACTACTCATCTCTAATTAATTCACACAATTGAGCACATCCTTTTATAGAGCAAGGGAATGCTAAACAATGTGCATTAACAAATGTGTAAATTAATTTAAAATAGGAGATTAATTAGACTCTTAATTTTGGTCTCTTCTTTTAAGGCAAAATTAAGCAAAAGAGAGTCAAATTCCTCCAATTGATGAAGAAATTGATGTAATTAGGTGTTTTGAAGCATGTAGATGCTCTCAAACTACTCAAAAACACTAATTTCAACCACTTACATGATCAATTTAGATCCCAATTAACACATTTTGTAAATTTTTTACCTCTTGAACAAGATCAATCACCCTTAATGATAAAAACCAGTCTATTAAGAGAAATTAGTCGAATTCAAGGGTTCTTTGATGGTTTTGAGAAAACTTTTAAAGGATTAAACTACTCCTTATGCTTACTAACACTCTAATGTAAACAATTTCAACAAAAAACACACCAATTAAGCCAAAATTAATGATTTTAGTGTAAAGAGAGTTATCATTCACTAAAATATGTATTATAATGCATTGTTTGATACAATAGATGTAAAATAAGACTAATACAAACTATGTGAAAGCCCTAAAAACATTAAAAACCACATTAACAACAAAACAACAAATTAAGCTAAAAATTAAGCAAAAAGCATTCTTTACGAAAACAAAAAAGAGGGCTATTCTACACCAAATCACACACAAATCACCATCAAATCCACATCTTTTTTTAATGAGAAACCATTAATAAAGACAATGGAAAATGGATAATGCATAGATTAGAGGAAAAATGATATGGAAAAAGCCAAGGGATGGCTCCCCAGCAGAGTGGCGCCAAAAATGTTATGGCTCATCCTAACCCTCCTTGAAACACATCTAACAAGAGATTACCTAGTGAACCACAACTGTCGTGAGTGAGGATCTTTCCAATGGCCGAGCTCGTAACCCTTAAGGTCTCCAATCTCTATAACTCCTTGAGAAGCAATTCCATCGTGCCTCCTGTGTGAGCGTTGTCACACCGCCACGTTGCACTACGGGTACTCGTCCCTCCTCTCACCTCACATCACATCACTCACCCTAACCCTCCTTGAAACACATCTAACAAGAGATTACCTGGTGAACTACAACTATCGTGATGATCTTTCCAATGGCAATCCAAGCTCATAACCCTTAAGGTCTCCAAGCTCTACAACTCCTTGAGAAGCAATTCCACCGCGCCTCCTGCCGAGCGTTGTCACATCACCACGTTGCACTACGGGTACTCGTCCCTCCTCTCACCTCACATCACTCATACACACTCACTAGCATGAATTAGGGAGAGAGATTAGCAAGAGGATTAGCAAGAGCAAGACTCAAATGCACAATGGGAGAGTATATTGTATTATGAGAGAAATTCACTTATATACATGGCCATAAGTGTTCACACTCACTTAAACTGTGGACATCTGGACACTTTAGGCTCATAAGAGACCTAATGCTATTACAATGACTACTCTCATAATATATCCATGAATTACATCACTTAGGACTTCAACATAACTTGCTACCACATGCTCTTGAAACGAGAATCGCCATAAATACTCTGTCACACCATTAAAGGTGCCTGTCCTCCAAGTTGTAGCTTTGGGCAACATTCCTTCATATCTTGAATGTATGACCCTTTGGTGTATCTACCTTTACTCCTTGATGTAAGATAATGATGGTAGTTCTTGTTAACCCTAGGAATGGGTTAACTATAGAGGCAAACTCTCTCGACACATCATTGTTTTGGTGCCCCCACACGAGGAGGTCTTTGAAGCATTGTTTAGTTTGAGTTTTTCACACCAGGTAGGCTTGTACTAATGGAGGACCCACGAGTTTTTTGTAGGCATGGGTTTGAGGATGTTCATGCATTCGTTCACCATGTTAGGAGGGAGTGCAAACATGTGGGGATTAGAGAGAGGCTTGGATAAACCTCACGAGTATCAAGCAATGTGATGGAGAGATGATTGCTGACTTCTAGCCTACATAAATGCATTCAAGAAAAAAAAAGTTTTAGCCATTTATATGGTAGTGATACGTGGACACAGGTTAATAATGTGTTGAGGTACTTTTCCTCTCCTTAGGAAGTTTTTTCCCCTTAGCGTATGTACACACTCTTATGAGTCTGTGTAGGTGACCTTATTATGTCACTTCACTTGTACTTGGCATCAATTTACTTTTGAGTGTTGTGCTTCTCTCTATCTCTGCTTGCTTGTTGCATCTATGTGTCTGTTATTATATTTGTCTCCACTCCAACAATCGGTATCAGAGCAGGTTCTCTTAGCCCTCAAGTGCTCATCTCATAACCTCCTCAAGCTACTCTTCTAATTGTCTCAGTTTGAGCTATCCTCTTGGGTGGAGAAGGTATACCCTATAGTGTGTTGTTTACTATATTAACTATGATTCATATACTTTTGATGGCATCAATTTACTTTGAGTGTTGTGCTTCTCTCTATCTCTGCTTGCTTGTTGCATCTATGTGTCTGTTACTATATTTGTCTCCACTCCAACAATCAGTATCAGAGCAGGTTTTCTTAGCCCTCAAGTGCTCATCTCATAACCTCCTCGAGCTACTTTTCTAATTGTCTCAGTTTGAGCTATCCTCTTGGGTGGAGAAGGTATACCCTATAGTGTGTTGTTTACTATATTAACTATGATTCATATACTTTTGAAGTTTCTTCATCATAAGTGGTCTACTAGTAGGCCATATCAATTGCATTCAGTGGGCATGACAGTACCTACAGGTTGGGATATTTTCATTTTGTATCAAAGATTCATTATTTGTAGGTTGAAGGTAGGCAGTGATGTATTTGGGAGGCTTTTTGCTAAGATAAGGTTGACGGGACGAAATATCCATTGTGGTCCTATATGATGTGTCATGTATTAGTAGCCAAAGGGCTTTGAAATGTTATTATTTGCATTGAGGCATGCCATATTTTGTTAGTGTAGGATAGTATAGGTACTTTGGATGGTGATACTAGTTCATATATAAATGTGGCATCCATCTCTTTGGAACTCCCACAATAGAACAAGCCATGTGGGATGGCAGGCATACACAGGCATATGCATTAGTGGAACTTTCTGTGAAAAGAATAATTATTCCTCTAAAATCCATCTATTGATTTGTACGAAGGGTGCCAACTTATACACTCCTTTGGTAGTATATGTCAAAGGAGTTTAATGGATATATGGCTGAAAGAGCCATAAAACTTCAATGCATGATGCCTTACACACCTCAACAAAATGTTGTGGTTAAGAGGAAGAATAGATCTCTCATAGGGATAGCACGTTGCATGATTAAAGGCCACGATTTGCGTCATGTTTTTTGGTTGGAGGCAATTATGTGCCACTTATGTACTAAATAGAAGCTTGGAATGGCTAAAAGTTGTTTATAGCTCATTTACGTTGATGGGTCGGGGGAGTCTGCCTTTATAGCCCGTCCCAACACACCATCGTGTGAGGAGCAGGCTACACCCTAAACCCACGAGACTAGCAAAACACATATAATTGAGTCACTGTGTCCAAACCCATGTCATATGCACCCAACCTGAATCCCATAAACACATAATCCAGTCCATCTCACATCATCTTCACATGCAAAGCTAAGAAAAATACCAAACACACACATCCTAGGGAGGACAATATATGCTAGCACACAACACTAGCAAAACACACCTCATAAACCCTGATCAAACCACAAGTACAAGGCACCATCACTCACAATAAGACCACACCAGTATTATCAAAACACATATGAGCACATTATCAAACCCTGGGTTATTCAGGACACATGAGCAAGTTAGTTAAGGTCTAGGTCTTCATCCTGCACTAGCTCAGCATCAATGATTCCTTTGGGTAACTCCCATGGTATTGTGACTCGAGTGAAAGAAGTTGGTAGCTTGATTAGGAGAAACCACTCATAAGAAGTGCAGAAGGAGGCTTTGATTTCCAAAGGGAAACCTTCTGTGTAGATGATACGGATCCAAAGCTCTAAGACCAAGGATAGATACATATTCCAGGATCAAAATGGATGACTAATCACTCACACACTCTTGCAGGCCTCCAAATCCTTGTGCCCTTCACTGATTTACGGCTTTATGCCATTCCCTTCAATAAGAATTTTCCCATGCTGGGTTGACTTTCCCTTCTGCTTCTGTCTCTTGCACAACATTGGGAGCCTCACCTAACTACCGCCTCTGTCACCCTCTAGACGACTAGAGGACTATAGTATCGTCACCTCTCTTTCTCCGGCTCCCGGCTTTAATGTCGGCTGTGCTGCAATCTTCACAAGGTTTCACCATCCCCTTGAAAATAGTTTAGTACTGCTCCCTTTTTCTTGCTAGTCCTGTTTGCCATGTGCTTATTACGAGGAGAACAAGCCCTTGGTCTCTCTTCATCTCCACCTTTGCATGGATTTTTGAGGCGTGTATCTTTTCCAAAAACAAAAACCATGTTATTGCATGCTTTGATGAAAATAGCCCCTTAGGCTTGGGCTCTCATGGTGTTATTCACATACAAAAGCACTCGGACATCTTCGCTGGAGTCTCGTCGACATTTCCACATGTCCTTTGCATCACACAAGCACACAACACGTGCATGCCACCCCTTGGTGTCCGTCTGAGTCGAACATGTGTCCATCTACTGATGTCATCTACCCATACCGAAAAAAACCTATCATAGTTTGCCCAACCCCCTCTTGGTTAGAGCATTCATGCTCAACCATTTATTCTGGTAAAACCTTATCCAAACACTGCACCTAGCTCAAGCTCCTACTAGCTTATTCGTACAGCCACCACATCAGTGTGATCCTCCACCTGGATCAAACGAAAAACGAGGGTGCAAGCCATGCATCACATCCACATACTCCACCCCTCCTGGATCAAATGGCATGTTCATGGCTATTTCATGCATCATGTCTACATCAATATAGCTTTCATCACCTTCTTGACTACCCTGCATGTCCGAGATACCAACCATAATCATCGATGGTGCATCATCTAAGAAGCCAAAAATAATGTTATCTTGTACATCATTCTCCACAAGCTCTTTAAGTGCACCCTTCACCACTGCATACTCAGCACTTTGTAAGCACATAGTGTAAAGACTAGGGCTCACAAACCCCTCCAATGCATCATCCAGAATATCCATCAATTCTTCGTAAACCTCTAGCTCATTTCCATGCATATGAGACCCCACATACATATCTTTCTCTATCTCATCAAGACCTAACACCTCATGAGCATCATTAAGATCACCTTCCTAGCATACACAAGAAGAATAGACCTGCTTGGCATCCATATCAACACATGCAAAATCCATCAGAGCATCATCCAAAATTGCATCAAGCTCAACATCACTCACATCATCACCAACACTTTGCATATGTTCTACCATACTTTCGTCACACATAATCCTGCCCAAATGCATATAAATAACATCAACCTATGAAGACTGATGGTCATAACCTCCGGAGACTCTTCTGACACTGCATCATCCAAAAGTATGTCTAACTCCTCATCTGTGTCTTGGTCAGCTAGGACACCAAAAGACCTCTCTCTTGTCATGCATCACCTCTGCTCTTGCCCTATGCTTCCCGCACTGCTTCTTTCTCTTTATGGACTTGGCTTCTCACCGAAGCGCATAATGTATAGCCCTGGCATAACTATCACACCCATCCCTAACAACTCTCATTTGCCACATTGGCTCCATGGCCTTCATGAAGCGCATAAACTGGAGGTAGTCATGCGTAATATCCACACTATCAAACAAATCAAGATAAGTAAACCAAGCATTCTCATACCTATTATATCAACATACCAACATGCACATCATATATTTTCATGAAATATTGTTGAAAAGACCAAAGGACTCAAACCTTAGCAACTAAATATTCTTCCTACTGAGGTTATTCTCTATAATGCCCAACTTCCATAAATTGTGTAACACACCATGAAAACTGAGGAGACAAATACTTGTGCTAAAAAAAAAATCAGCTTCAAATAATATTAATATGGTCACCCTTGAAAAATTCTCACTACAAAGTTTTTTCTCATTCCTTAGTTTAATGAGTTGGTTGGATTTTAAATATTTTCAATTAATGCATTTGGATAATGAGTTGGTTAATGTGGTGGTTGAATCTTTAAACCTTTTCAATTAATCCAAATTCGGCTATACAAAATTATCTATAAAGCGAAAATTGAATGGCAATCTATCATATGGTTTCAACTGCAATTAAATGGTGAGTTGGTAGGATTTGAATAAAGGCCTTAGTCATTGACATACGAGTATTTCAAAGGGTAGTAAGGTTTCAATGTTTTGAATTCTCACGACGGAGGAGGTCGGGCGGACAATAGAAGGCGCGTGTGCGGCCAAGAGACTCACGGTGTACGGGCGGACGGTATACGAAGAAGAGGAAGTGGGCGACCCCAGAGCCCTTCTAAGCGCTTGAGGTGGGCGGAGGGGCGCCAGCTTGCCAGCCCGCAGAGTGCAGGTGGGCGAGAGGGGCCGGACAGGCCGCCCGGCCTCCAGCGGGAAAAGCCAATGATGAGGGAAGTCCGCCAGCAAATCCGAGACGGTGAAGGCGCCGCCGCCTTGCAGCTCCAGAATGTCCATGCACCACACTATCCTTCAAAAAATCAATGCTCCAGCTTTAGGCGCCCTTATAGAATCTCCCTCTTTGGTGGTGAAGTGTAGGTACCAAGCACCTCCCATCGTAAGACACACTTGTCTTCGATTACGATACACTAGTGTCGTGACCCGTCTCTGATGGGCAGGAGCTAGACACACCATTAAAAAAGATAACTTTTTCAAGGAAACATTTTGCATGTAGTTACAGCCAAAAGAAATATGTGTAAAGTCACCCTTCCTTTCCTTTTTCGAATAGGGCCTAACGAAAATAGAAGCTAGGCACATCGAATTACACACAAACACACATAAAGATTTATGTATGTACATGTACGTATGTGTATGTGTACGTGTAATCTGTTGAAACTATACATGCTACAATTGGACGATATGTGTATGTGTGTGTGCGCCTATGAATGCATGTGTGCATGTCACATACACACATGTAAATATGTGTGTGTATGCACGTGCACCCATAATATCCATAGATATTGTTCACACACACACACACACACACACACACACACACACACACACACACACACATATTTATGAGTTGACTTCATGGTCCTCAACTTGCCAACCTTATATATAAACATATCATGCTTGTCATATATATCCATATAGAAGCTCCTAAAGCACCAAACTTGGTATATAAATATACATCTAGCATTACAATCCAATAAAATAATGACAATCTTAACACATATGAACATGGCTTTAAAACAATCTTCGGACAACTGGATTATCTCTCCTTGGTAGCCTATACTCCTCGCCTCCATCTGGAAAAATATATGCAAGATAAAAACATTAGCATTGAAGATATAATTCTCGTCGAAAAAAAGAAGGATAAGGATAAAACCTTACAAAACTCATTTGGTAGATCAATATTTGAGGCGAATGGCGTTTAAATAGGCTTGTAAACAACAAATCGAAAAATTCTATATTGTCTAGTGTCTATGCACTGAAAATCTAACTTATCAGGCTTTTCATAGTCCACAAACATTACATGTAAGTTGATCTGCAATCTTCCACAATCTTAGATTATAATTCCAAGGAGTCCACAGCTCTTGTTATAAGTGTCTCGACCATACAAACCTAACAATAATTTGGGTTCTAAAAAATAAAGATATTCCCTGTTGCAAAAAGAATGTTTCAATAAAAATATAAATTAATCAAATAAAACACAAAAGCTATATAAAAAAGAAGTTTCTATATATACCGTAAAACACCAGTGCTCTTTAAATAGTTCGATAACTAGAGATGCTGTTGCTTGTCCTTCCCAAAATGAAGGGTCTATAATTCACCCATGAATATTAAATAGATCTTGGAAAACAATAATACCTATAATACAGTAACTGTCTAAAAACATTACCTTCAATATCTTGTTCATCACCATAAACGAACGAAAATGATCTCCTTGCCACATCCATCCTAAGCAATATACCCCTGATATTAAATATAACACATACACACACACACACACTCTCTCTCTCTCTCTATATGTGTGTGTGTGTGTGTGTGTTTTCAGTAGCTTGAGCCAAGCAAGGAATAATATAATGGCACTGTATATAAAAGCAATCCAGAAGTAAACAAAGATTGCACATGTCACATCTTTGCAAACATTCTCCATTCAAATGCTTACTTCATTGTACAAAGATATGTATAAATGTAGTCTCTAACATTTGTAAGCTACCATTTATATTTACATTCTTCGGCATGCCATTTGCAAAACCTCCTTGTAGACAACAACATTGGTTGTGAAGACTTCATTTGAACTTTCTATGCCGCTTTCATATTCCACAATATGCTTTACACACACTTTCACTGCATCGGATGATCTAACACGTGACATAGCAATGTACGGTTGTCCATGTGTGAATACTTGTGTGGCCAAATAAAGTCCCAATACACTCAATGTTTGTCCTTGAGACTTATTTATTGACATACCAAAAGCTAACCTGACAGGAAATTGTCTCCTTCTCATGTCAAAAGGCAATTGAAGCATAGTAGGCATAAATGTTATCTTGGGAATAAAGACTTTGTCTCCAATGTTTGTACCTATAATGATTTCTGCTTCTATCACCTTTAAGTTAAATTACTTGCATATCAATTTGGTACTATTACAAAGTCCTCGTTGAGGGTCCAAATTGCAGAGCAGCATGATAGGGGCATTAATCTTTAGAAGTAAGCGGTGAGGAGGGTAACCACCACCTAAGTTCAAACTATTCAAGTACTCAATTGGATACAATATTGCATCATTCTTGCAAGAAACAATAGAATCTGCACTGAGGTATTCTCTTTTAAGACCGAGCAATGAACTCAAGGCTAGTTCATTAATCTCATCAACCTCTAGATTTCGTGGTTCAAGAATAGCACGGTCTTTGAAGAAGCATGCATAATCCTCCACTCTTTGAAGATCTTTGTATACCCATTCCACCAAACTCAAAACAGAGTTGCCATGGATCAACATTTGTGGTGGAATTACCACTCTGCCTTCATTGTTTGGCTGACCTATAATGCCATCTCCAATTTGTGATGTCCATTTGTCAAATTCATTTTCTATACCATTATAAGCACTATGTCTAACCCACATGTTTTGGGTGGCTTTAAAACATTCACATATCTCCAATTATGTGACCGGCATAATGTTGCATCAACAATATCCTTGCGCGATCCCTTGGGCACAACTAGTAAGATTTGCCTAAAGTCACACCACCAAAGAGCATAACTTTTCCACCAAACACTGTATCACTTTGCATAATGTCTTTCAATGTCCTGTCCAGTGCTTCATATGCGTACCGATGCATCATTGGTGCCTTGTCCCAAATGATTAAACTTGCAAGCTTCAACACCTCAGCCAATGGGCTATTAGCTTTGATTCCACATGTGCTAGAAGAATTGAGCACCAATGGGATTTTGAAATGTGAGTGAGTTGTACGACCATTTAAGAGTAACAATGCAGCTATTCCAGACGATGTATATGCTAAGGCAACTTGTTTCTCTCCACACAATCGAGATAGCAAGGCATTGTAAAGATAGGTTTTGCCTGATTCACGTGGTCTATCAAGGAAAAAAACACCACCCTGGTTCAAAGAAATAGCTCTAAGGATAGTATCAAATGCTCTTGCTTAATAACTATTACGATTTCTTTCCATGGAAATAGACAAATCAGCCTGCTGAATAAAATCAAACATCATCTCTTCCATCAACAGACCATTGTTGTGACAGTGGCAACACTTGATCTATCTAGAATAGGCAACCCTTCAAAATCAGCTAACCTCTTTCCATACTGTTGTAAGAGATCTTGCATGCGCAACAAAGCCTGATTCTTTGCTATAGAATGACAAACACCAAATTGAAACACCCTCTCTCCTACAAGGAATGGAAAAAATCTTCTAAGTTCAGCGGAGAAATTGTCCCAAAGCTGTCAAGGTATATAGGCTCACAAAAACCATTATAATGACAAACAATTGACACAGCTGGAATCCTGTATTCTAAATTGCAGCTTCTTGGAGACATATATGCCACTCCTCTTCACTCTCCAGCATCCCTCTGGCTTCACATGCAGCCTTAAAACATGGATATAAATGTCCATTCACTGTTCACAAATCCTCAAAAGATTTACACCCTTTGCACACTGTGAGTAGCATGCGTAAGTAATATTGCTCACCTGCACTTAGACTAACATTATACATACGTCTGATCATATTTTCCCTTTTTATTTTAGTCCATGAGTGAAGAGCCAAATTCCACACCCACTTGCAAGGGAAATCAACATATAGTAAGCTATTTGCATCTGCATACAATTGATTATATAGCTTTGAACCATTTGGTGAGAGATGTTCTTTGGTTTCTATCACAACTAATCACATCATGCAAGTCATCCTGGTCATTGAAAAGCACATTATTGTGCATCGGGAGATGAACATGTAACCTTTGTATATCAAGATTTTTATTGTACAAATCATATTGATATATGCGCTAGCATGCCTCTGAAGCAAAAACATACCATGCATCCAGATATTGACTAACCTCATCAATAACCCCATTTCTGTCTTGCAACTCTATAGTACCTCTATCGAGTCCTTTGTGATGGCAGTACTACCTTACACTAGCAATACCTGCACAGAGACTCTATTGACTCCATCGCTTAAATTTACCATATCTGCAAGACCCTGGTATACTTTAGCATGCAATGCTTTCTGGTTATTGCGTATCCATACTAATCTAGATTCTTCCATGCTACTATATGCATTAACAATGTACTGTAAAAGACGACCACCACCGTGTAGAAGGCATGCATTTGTATCTTCCCTAATCTATAGTCTATATGCATAATATTGTCGTTGAGTTACGGTCTTTGTCTCCTCATTTGAGCTTTCTCTATTCCTACCATTGAGTGGAATTTCAACAATGCTAAGCATCCTCTCCTCAAGGAAATAGAAGAACATATAACAGAGGCATATATGAGCGATGCAAGTATTTTTTTTATAGCACCTGTGCATGACATTATTTGAATGTCTCTATACCCCACATGAAAATCATCTCCTTGACCCGGCATGATAGCTTCTACCTCACTTTATGTAGGGACCAAGTATTGCCTTGAGGTTGATCGCGCTTCAGTGATGACCATTCTCAAATCTTCATGTGGACTTGACAGCAACATTTCTCTCATTGAACGAAGTGCACGGGCGGTACGGATTATGTCCACAAATCATTTTTTGCAACCTTTCAAGAATGTTATGATTTAAAGAGGGCATCCCATGAAATCTATTCTCTAATTCATTCTTTGTATCATACACATAAAGTTGAGCAAATCGAGGAGCTGCATCTTGTGTTTCATCAGGTATGACAGAACCAACACGATGATAGGTGGTACCATGGATTTGAAAATTGAATACTCCTCTCCCTCTAGTGAACTGACTATCCAAGTGAGCACCTAGTGAAACGAATGCCAAGGAATTATTATAAGAGCGTATATTTTTTTTGTATTCCTTCCTTGCATTATCATTACCACATAACAACTCCACCAATGCAGGAGGTGGATTTTCCAATGGTAGTAAAGAGACCTTCCCACTTACACAACAGTGTTTGCCCACATATTCTCCAAGCTTTCTTGATGCCTCACACTTCCAAATTATTGCACCACAAAAATGGCACTTATAACAAAGGTGTCACGTAGACTGTAGTGCCTGTGACCGCAGCAGACCGGATGGCCATGTCCGGGGTTCAGTGGGAGAGGATGCCCATGTGGAGTCATGGGCGGCCAGGCTAGTGTGGACGACAGGCCACACACTATATAGCCTGGGGGATGAGGGGCAATCCTCATTCTTCCTCTATGGCTGGGTGGTGAGCCAGAGGTTGTCCCCTCCTGTGGTAACGCCCGTAGCGGCGTTACGAATATCTAACACTGGTATCAGAGCCATTTGGGCTAACCAATGCTCCAGCGACATTTATGACACTGATGGATAGTATTTTACGTCCATATCTGGGAAAATTCGTAGTAGTTTTCCTAGATGATATTCTTCATGTGTACAGTAAGACACAAAAAGAACACATAGAGCATTTGCGTCTAGTGTTCGAGTTGTTGCGAGAGCACAAACTACTTGCAAAGAAGAGCAAATGTGAATTTTTTGAAACAAAAATTCACTACCTTGGCCATATTATATCTGCCGATGGTACGCGGATGGAGCCAGAAAAAGTAGAGGCTATTCTTAAATGGCCAGCGCCGAAGAATCTCGAGGGACTGCAGATTTTTCTTGGCATGTTGGGGTTCTACCGACAGTATGTAAAGGACTACGCGAAGATCGCAATCCCGTTGACTGACCAGTTATGGTCAAAAACTAAAAACATTAGTTGGGGGGACGCCCAACAGAAAAGCTTTGATAAGCTCAAGGTGACCGTAGCAGCTGCACCTGTTTTGACTATTGTCGATCCAAATGAGCCGTTTGTTTTGGAAACAGACGCTACTAATGAGGCCATTGGGGCCGTACTTATGCAAAGGGGATGCCCAATTGCATTTGAGAGTAAAAAGTTAGATCATGCGCAGCGTAACTACTCGGCTTACGAGCGAGAGTTACAAGCGATAGTTCATGCACTGAAAAAGTGGAGACACTATTTATATGGTTCTACTTTTGAGGTCCGAACGGACCATGAAAGTCTGAAATGGCTTTCAAGTCAAAATGAACTGAAGGGTAGAAAAGCTCGGTGGGTGGAGATTCTACAGGAGTTTGACCTTTAGATACGTTACCAGAAAGGTAAGTATAACGTGGTGGCAGATGCACTTAGTCGCATGCCACAGATTAATGAACTTAGTTTCACAGTCTTCAAGAATGATTTCTTGGAGTCCCTATGTGGTTTATGTGAGCACGATCCATCTTTTACAGAGGTCTAGCGCGTTGTACGCGTACGCAGTACGCGTACGCACTTCTTCACAGACGTGACCACCTCCCTCGTTGGCACGGATTGCTAGTACAGAGAGACTAGCCGAAGGTGCAATGGGAAGGGAAGTGAGAGTTAGTCCGGAGAGACTAGCCGTGTCTTCTAGGTATAGTTTGGAGCCGGAGAGCTCTGACGTAGGCCCTTCATCACCTTTGACTGTCACGGCTTCAAAGGGGAGTGATAAACTTCGTCGGGGGGGAGAAATATGCTAATTACTCCATTGACGATGGGTACTTACTCTACAAGGGTAGAATATGTGTACCAACTATTGGTGACTTTCGGGCCCAAATTCTTAAAGGAAGTCATGATAGTCCAAGTGCGGGTCATCCTGAGATTCAGAAGACCTATGCACTAGTAAAAAGACAGTTTTATTGGCCTAGTTTGTTTAAGGACGTCCAGACTTATGTGCTGAAATGCAATAAGTGCCAGGTCAATAAACATGAGCGTCTTAAGGTTGGAGGACTACTCCATCCGCTAGAGATTCCTCAAGGGAAATGGGAAAGCATTTTCATGGATTTCATTACCGGTTTACCCAAGACGAGTTGAGGGAATGACTCGGTGTGGGTGGTAGATAGGTTAACTAAAATGGCAAAGTTTATTGCCACGAAGAAAACTGTTAAAACGCCAGAGTTGGCAAAACTCTTTATTGAACATCTCTACAAGCTATATGGCCTGCCCGCAGATATAGTGTCGGATAGAGATAGAAAGTTCAACAGTCATTTTTGGAGGGAAGTCTTCAAAAAGTTGGATACTACTCTGAGTATGAGCACGGCAGATCATCCGGAGTGTCTGATGGTCAAACTGAAAGAGAACTAAATTCTAGAGGATATGTTGCATTCTTATGTTAGTAAGAAGCAATCTAATTGGGAAGAGTACTTGCCCTTATTGGAGTTTGCCTATAACAGCTCCAAACATTCAGTGACTGGATTTACACCATTCATGTTAATGTATGGATTCCAGGTGAGATCTCCAATGGCTGTAGGCCTAGAAAAGGAGAAGATTCAATCTGTCAAGGATTTCCTTGAAGATATGAATGATATGCTCAGAGCCGCACGTGAGAGCATTCGTAGCGCTCAGGATCGCGCTAAAACTTATGCGGATAAAGGACGTAGAAAGGTGACCTTTGCAGAAGGTGACTGTATTCCTCAAGGTTCCTGCGCAGTCAGAATCCATGAAAACGGGAGAGTGTGATAAACTTTCTCCGAGATATTGTGGTCCTTTTAAAATCCTTAAGAAGATTGGGGACGTAGCATATAAACTTGAGTTACCGGAGAGTTCTCAAGTCCATCCTGTCTTCCATGTCAGTAAACTGAAGAAATCAGTTCACGGGTTAGAGAACGCAGTTTCTCCAGAGATTTTGGTGGACTTGATAGAGCTACCAAAGATACCACATGAACCTGAAAAGATTCTAGAGTATCGTGAGACAGACAAACTCGACATAAAGTGTACCAGGAGGTACTTGTTAAATGGACAGATAGGGATGAGGAGGTAGCTACCTAGGAATGCCGTAGTGCAATTTCCAAAAGGTTTCCCTAGTTTGTTTTCGAGGACGAAAACTCTTCTTAAGGGGGGGTAATGTCACGTAGGCTGTAATGCCTGTGATGACCGACGGCAGACCGGATGGCCATGTCCGGGGTTTAGTGGGAGAGGATGCCATGCGGAGTCATGGGCAGCTAGGCTAGTGTGGACGACAGGCCACACACTATATAGCCTGGGGGATGAGGGGCAATCCTCATTCTTCCTCTGTGGCTGGGTGGTGAGCCAGAGGCCGTCCCCTCCTGTGGTAACGCCCGTAGCGGTGTTATGGATATCTAACGAAAGGGCTCCTAATGAGTGAAGAGTACAATCTCCAGAATATACCACCATATTTGCTGGGTGCTTAACATTTCGAGGCAAAGAAAACGCCCACCTTATAGAGTGGCATTCAAATTTAATATCTTTCACATCACCAACAACACACGTTATAGAATGAGAATTATCATCCATACGTAGCTCATTTAAATTAAATGAAAAAGGGCCTTGCGCCATATCTCTATGTGTATGAGCATTTTGATGTTCATTGATTAGTTCTTGAAGAACTGTAGCATGGCGGAATCCAAGTGGATTCCGCCATGGAGTTCTCTATGCTCCTCATTTTCAACCCTTCCAAATGTTTCAATTCCACCTATGTTAAAGTAATCTGTAAGATTAGTAACATTTTGTTTTCAAATGCAAGCCCTTGTCTGTGTGACTAATTTTACGGCAAGTCATGCGTGTTGCATCCAAAATTCAAAACCGACGAACTTGGTTCGAACTCAAGTATGTATAGCTCCTAACCACCATCTTCAATCTCCTTCGAAACACAAAATAATGAATACTATTTTTCTTAACTTCAAACAATAATATAATACTTGAGATAGACAGAGAGAGAGATAATGACATAGATAGACAGTGATATATATATATATATAGATATATATATATATAGATGCTTTACTACCTAGTTATTGATAGTTACAATTCCACATTTTGAAATTCATTTTCCTCATGTTTCACAAGTCATGTTGATGGTTCTTTTTCTTCCTTGTTGTTGGCTTGATGTCGACTTTTTGTTTATCAATGCTTGCCTCTGTTACTTGTCTGAGAGGGGTATCCTTATCTTCAGCTATCTCCACGTGTTCTTCTTCTTGGATTGTGTGGCCTGATGCAATCATGGGTGGCTCTCGAAACCTTATGAGCTTGTGTTTTCCATAGCCCTCTAGACATTTGGGCTCCTTAACACCACATGCTAATGCATAAGAAGTGTAAGACAAAAAGTAAGAGGCCCTAGAGGCCTGCTTATTCACATAATCCCCAAATATATCTATGGCGGACAACCTCTCTATTAAAATGATCTTTTCCTTTTGCCATGGAAGATCTTGTCCACCTAAAACCCTAGACAAACATTTAAAGAAGTAAACAATGGCTTCGCCATTGTTGCTCAACTGCCTATGGTAAATCAAGATCTTAACACTACCTAGATCATGAATATAATGAGCTAGGCTTGACATTTTGCCAAACCCAGCTGGCCTGCTTCCACTTGTTCTCTGGAGGAATGTGTCATCCTCAATTTGTAGCTGCCATGTATCAAAAGATTGGAGTGAGACAATAATACATAACTACAAAACATTTAAACACAAGATAAAGTATTTGATGTGAAGTAATAATATCATACCTCCTTATTTTCATCAGCAACAAGAAGTTCATCTTTCCAAAGATTTATTCCTCTCCCCTCCAGTCCAGCCTCTTCTTTAAGCTTTTCCTTATGAAGTGCTGAGAGATTCATAGCTTCCCGGGTGAGCTGGAAGGCAGCTTTATCTGGCTCTTGGAAATTTTTAGCCTCTTTGAAACAAATAGTAAGGGCCTCTGCAGGATCAAAAGTTGTTTCCAAAGCTAGAGTGAATGGTCATCCTCTATGCCAACCTCCTTGTCAAGCCTTGAAGCCTGGGCAATAAGGGAAATGGCATAGTCCTCCCTCAAATTGAACATACACTCTATATCATGGAGGAAAACATAATCTTTACCACCAATCAAGACACCTGGAAGCATGGGCACTGCATAGTTGCTGCTCTGAACATCAAAATCTTCAACTGGCTGTGCTGCCCTAAGAGTTTCAGTCCTCAGTTGAACAAGGTCAAGAGCAGCCACTTGCAGCCCCTCATCCTCGAGGTTGATATCTTCTTCCTACTCTGCCATATCTGTTGCCACAGGAATATCCTCTTTTACCTCCGCTACAGATATATCTTCTTCTTCAGCCTCCTGCCCTTGCTCTTCTAGAGATTGCTGTTGGAAGACAATGTACATAAGGAATGCCATGTTTTCCTCAAGCACTCTACACTTTCTGGTGTGCAAGTTACAGCTGAATTTATATTCCTCAGGCAAGCTGTCAAACCTTCTATTCACATGGTACCTCAGCCTGTCAATGGAGACAATATGATTTAAATGCACAAAAACCTTTTCACCTTCCACAATCCTTCCTGCCTCTGTCTCAGTTGTTTGAAGGTATCCCAATGGTCTGAAAGAAAATCTCTGTGATGCTCCAAAACAGAGCTCATAGTGAACTCCCTGTTGAAAATACTGTGGTATATGTGGAAGTTCCTCTGAGCCTTGCACTTGTGAAGAAAGTCAAATAGGAGCAAATCTGGAGATTTGTCCTCTTCTGGTTCCCTTTGTTTTGAAAGGGAAGACTCACCTTTCTGCTCTAGTCTCTTGCTTTTGCCTAAACAAAAATTTATATAACATGAATTCTATATGTTGACATATGCAATCAGATAATGTATAGGATATCACCAAACAACTCTCTTCATGAGCACACATGAATCACCTGGTGATTGCTGTGGTCTGAGTATAGCAGCAGAAAAGTCCAGCTTCCTCTTGAAAGGAGGGGCCTGAGAATCAACTGTTCCAAAGCAAAAACTTTTCTCATCATCAAGAAAGAAATCCCCAGGGACATAGAAAGCAAAACAATGAGGAAACAGTGAAAACCAAAAGGGACACAAGAATTTGCAACAAAACGCGATGCAGAACCATTTGAAAAATGTCAAGTACTCTCCTCGCATTTTATTGCAAATTCTACATTTCTATTGACATCCATCTCCAATCAAATGCTAGGGACATCTCACAATGTTCAGGACAGTAAATGGCACTAGGAGGAATTCCCCAGGGCAAAAGAGAGCAAAACAAAGAGGAAGAAATAAAAATTGAAACTAATATCAGAATTTGTAGAAAAACGCGATTTGGAGCATTTGGAAAATGTAAAGCACTCTCCTCGCATTTTGTTGCAAAATTCTAAGTCCTATTCATATCCATCTCTAATTAAATCCTAGGGTGATCTACCAGATTCCTAGGCACTGAGATTCAAGAATTCTATAGATGGAAGAAATATATATGAGAAAACATTGGAAAGGGTATAGATCTCTGACCTTTCTTTTCCTCTTCCATATTGTTGGAGTTGCCCTGGTGATTCTCTTGCTCTCTTCCAAACTTGAGCTGCAGCACAGGTGACCTGGAGATCTGGCAGTGGTAGTAGTCTTCAGACAGGTTGCAGAGTTGATGGAGTGTGTTGGGTAGGAAGTGATCAGAGTGGGAAGGAAAAGGATGATGGGAGGGTGCTGGCAGGGATGGAAGATGGGGAGGGAAGAGTGTTAATGGATCTAATTATGAAATCATGATTGGCACAATTTCCAAGGCAAAAAGTGACTTTCACACGTGTCAACTTTCAAATTCCAAAAGATCTGGGTGGGACCCACACGTGTTAAAAAACGACTATATTTCACACGTGTGGTATTTAATAGCTCCTTTATTTGTATTTTGCAATAATCTACTCTCCTAACTCAGTTCTCTTGCATCTCTACCTCCCTACTCTACACCATCACTCAGCATCCAGACCAGCAGCAGCAGAGGTTCATCCCCAGAGCACAGGATACTCATCATCAGCACAGCACACCTGCAGATAGCTTCCAGGTCAGTAAGACAATCTATTTCCTTCTCTTCTTGTTTAATAGTATATTAGGGTAAGGTACTGATTGATGTGATGTAGGTTAGATATTATGATAAATATTATATGCATTTCTTAGATTTTTTCCACTGCATGTAGAAGCAGGAAGACTTTTTATTTGGGCTTGTTGAGTGAGAGCTTGATCACTTCTTGCTTTCTATAGGCTCAATCCATGTTGCACCAAGCTGTATACACACTGAAATGACTAAAGGCTTGCTCAAGTATGCTGCCTCAAGAATTTGCAGTAAAACGCGAGGAGAGGGCTTTAGAAATCTCAAACAGCCCAAATCGCATTTTGTTGCAAATTTGAAAATGCTTCTTCATCCACCTCTTTCATTGTGATTTTGTAACCTTCTAGGCTATTCAAGGCTGCATACTCCTTGCATAAACTCAATACATATTGTTTATAGTTGAAAAGACAGAGAATTCACTGTAGGAATGCAATAGCATGTTGTTTCAAGTATTTGCAGAAAAACGCGATGATGAGTTGTTAGAAATTTCAAATTATCATAATCGCGTTTTGTTATAAATTGTTCAATTTTGCTTTATCCAATTTGTTATTATCTTCTTTTATCATTCCATGTTCTCCATGGTTGTAATCTTTTTCCATTACTTTGTATGTAGCTTTTCAGAGTGATGGCAAGAACCAAGGCAACTGCAAGGAGGTCAGGCAAGGGGCTAGGGCTTGCAGTAGTAGCAGCTGTGGGGCTGATATCAAGGAATCTAGTGTGCCTCCAAAGGGAAGAGTTGCACATGGCAGGAAGGGGAAGCCAATGAGCATGCTGCAGCAAAAGTCCAAGAGGTTAAAACATTCTGCAGGTGTGCTAAAGGAGATCAGGAAACAACAAAAAGCTATAGGCTTTGCAATCCCCAAGGCACCTTTTCAGAGGCTAGTGAGAGAAATTTGTGATAGCTGGCACCTTGGTTTCAGGTGGAACAGGATTGCCATTCTTTCCTTACAGGAAATGGCAGAGGATTACTTGGAGAAGTACTTTGAAGATGCAATGCTTGTAGCAGCCCATGCTCACAGGGTAACTCTGATGGGGCCAAGGACTTCAACACATTGTCCAGAGTGAGATGGAGGTATGACAAGCTGGTCCATCCTGTGGAATGGCAGGACATAAAAATGAGAGACATATTATTAATTCCACCTACAAGGAAATTGAAGGCAGACAAGGTGAAGGTTGTTAAAGTGACCCACTCAAAGAGCACCAAGAGGGAAAGCTGCTTATGAGGAGTCACTGAAGCAGCAAATAGAAGAATCCAAATTTGCTATAGATGTGGAGACTATACAGATGGAGCTGCAGATACAGAGAAGGTTGCAGGAGCTGGGCCCTAACATAGTTGTCCATATTGAAGATGATTTTTCAGAGAATAATTTTGACTTGACAAAAGCATGCTTGGCAGCATTGGCTCATAAGAATGGGTATTGCTCAGATACTATCATTCTTGCAATACTCTAGTAAGTGTCTTTTATTTTACATTTGTTTGCAAAACAATCCTTATTGTACCTCCTCCCTTACACCTTACCCTAATTATTGTTTTGTCCAATGTAGCATGATGAGAAGCTGGCTGAACCATGCTGTACAGCATACAGTTCATATTATTGATCCTGCAATTTCCTTCAAGTTAAGAGATCCAAAGGAAACTCCCATGGATATTTCCAATTGATTCAGACACTGTGATTTTGATCATGTTGATATTTTGCTACTTCCATACCATAACGAGTATGTGGGTGGCTACTTCTTTTGGGATTTTTCTTCAAGATTGAGTACTCTTGTAGCCTTTGATTTCTTAATGCTTTTTTCCTTATGCAGTGACCACTGGAGCTTTGCTTCTATTGACATCCAGCAGAAGCAATGCTTTTTATTCAACTCTCTTAGAAACACACACAGAGAGGTGAAATTGTAAGTGGTTTGTGTGCTATTTTTAACTTTAAACTTCATTATTTGGATTTAATGCACACTAACTGAATTATATGTATTGCAGTTGTATTAGAAGACTTCTAGATGCATTGGATCACTGTCCTCCTAATGTCAATCTTTTGGATTCAATAGAGCCAATAGATTTAGAGGTAGAAAGTTGTTCCCTCTACTGATGTCTATTTCATGCTATGCCTTTGAACTTATTGAATAATTTTATTTTTTTCAGATATCAACAGTTTCTAACATATCTTTCCAACTATCCAGACACCACAACAAGATGATTCAAGTAGCTGTGGTGGCTGGAGAGTGCTGATTAGTGCCAAATATATACTTTCAAGCTATTTTGAGATAAGACAGCCAGAGCTTGTAAGAAAAAATAATTTTCATTTAGCTTCAAAAAATTTGATATTGGTACAAAGTGTTCTAAATCATCATATCTCATTGCAGATGAGAGAAGATAGCTTCAACTCGAACTGTGTATAGTTTCAGAGCTGATATAATTTGGAAGTTTTTGAAGTATGCCTCCCCCAAACCTATTGTACCAGCTACTGTCGAGTTGGGTGAGAGCTCCCCTTGATGACACAGATGATGCAGATGTGGTGCCACAGGAACAAGGACCTAGTGCTGATGAGGAGAAGCCACAAGAACAAGGACGTGCTGCTGCTGATGTTATTGAGGAGATGATGGAGCAATAGCAAATAGATGCTCCAGGGGCAGTAGAGGAGACAATGGAGTAGCACCAAGAGACTGTACACGACAGGATGGAGCAATAGAAAATAGATTCTCCAAATAAAGATGATACGGTGAGCTTGGACCATGTAGAGCAGCCTCTAGATCAGCCTGTAGATAAATAGAAAATTATTGTCAAGAATATGTTCTACATATATAATTAAACACTTCTGTACAGAATTTTACATTATTGAATATAATACCTTTGTTTATGGAGTCTGTGTTATCTCAATTTTTAAATTTTCAATGTCTTTGCATTTTATTGAACTCTCTCTTCTTTTGAGCACCTGCAAAAAAGCAATATGAAACAATAGGGTAAAGTAAACTAATAGCAGTGCTTAATGAGACTAGGATAAGTCACATGGTATACCTTCTTATTGTTGTAGATAAATAAAAAGTCCTTTGAAATAGAACCTTCTGTCTCAAATAGAATGTCATTGCGCAATTGAGCTAGGGAGCAACATTGTCTTAATGAGATATTGACTAGCACATCACCATTCTTAACAACATCAATATCAAGAAGTTTATTTTCTGCGCATCAAAAGAATCTTCATCTTGATCCATTGGGACTAGTTTTGTACCTAGCATTCGACTGCGCTTATAATAAAAGAAAAAAATGAAATTTTGTGATGCAACCATGTACTTCAGTTGCATAGAAGGTTGGACAACCTCACAAAACATTGAACTACATGTCTTCTTATCCCAAACTTTATCCAAAAATTGTGGCATGCATGCCAGACTTGTTGCTTTAACTGTGAACATTGTTTTTGAAACCTTCACTGGAAAGGTATTAAACAAGTCTACAAAAACTGTAAGAGGCATGCATAAAGAAATTTTTATTATCCTTATGGCAATATTGGGCCTCAGAGCTTTCTGTACTTCTTTGAAAAGCTTGGCCCTATATGCCTCTGTAACACTAAAATGTGGGAGAGGCCAATCCACTGAATTCAATGCCGGAAGGTCTTGTTTTCTTAACACACCATGTGTGTTTGCATTGTCCAGCAACAACTGATAAAAATGATCAGTAAAAAATATACCGGATTGAGCTAGCTCTGTTGCACATCGACCTTGGTATTGTTGTTCTCCTATCGATCCATGGAAAACATCTATAAATCCCAGAATATAATCGATGTTTTGCCATGTCTCATACGATGAAGTGTATAAATCTGAAATAAAATAACACAAGAATGTCAATAAGCAAAGAAAGAAAGCTTTGTCTTAAAAATCCATACACCTCATAAAGAACAAAACCACAATAGAAAAATATACAATTAGGCCTGTGTTGCGGAAGATCATTTGGATAGTCTCGCAAGACAAGTTCTTTATGCATGTACACATGCTGAATCAAAACTTCTTTCACCGATATCTTCCCTCTGGTGATTTTAAAATCTCGTACTCTTCCCTTCCATGATGCCAAGAAAATGTTTTTTGTCTGGGGTCTCTTTCTTTTACTAGGTTGCATGAGCACCCATGCTCCTTTCGAAATAGTAAACCTTTCCCAAGTTCCTTCCGTTTTGACTGTACTTGAATTCTCTACCGAAGAAATAGAAGAAGCAGGTCGACGGGGTAAGGATGTGTGGTATAATTATGCCTTCATAGCATTATCATCCACAGAGCGTCTTCCACAAGAACGGCCATAGTTTTATTCACCATGGATACGTTGTGAATCTGTAACCACAGCAAAGTAATATAAATAAGATAACAAAGTGAAGTTTCAAGAAAGAGAAAGTGGGCAGACAGATAGTTGACAAGAAACATCTTACTCTAAGCCAAACAGGATCAAGAGAGGAGCAGTTTTGGAAAAGAAGAGGCTGTTGCACAATGAGGCAGTGGTGTAGAATGGTAGACCTTTCGAAGGAAAGGCAGCACAACATTTCAAAGTTCAAAGGAAGGTGGAAGCAGGAAGGCCCTTGTCAGAGAAAATGTCAGACTAGATTCTATCTTCATGTCCAAAGATCTTGTGAGAATAAAAAACCAATCTCCACATTAATGTAGCACGCTTGTACCTACATAAAATATTGTTTCTTTTATCTATTTTCTCTTATTTTTATGAATTTCCAATGTTACGTTGGCCCTCTGTTCATTGGTTGAGAGCTTATTTTTCCAAACCGTAAAAGGCCCCAAAATGAGCTCCCTTTTTCCCTAATGTCTCATTAAAAAATATTAACTTATTGGTCATGCATGTCTTATTGTGAAGAATGTCTGCATATAACTTTTGTCAGATTTACAAGGAAAAATAGTGCTAAAATATTATCAAAATGGTGATTAAAATGTCTCGTAAATGATTTTCCATGAGTTTTTATCACATGTATGAAATGTCTACTGTCTTCTTTTGAGATTTTCCTAGAATGGTCTGTAACTTTGTTGAGCATTGAAATTTTCAAAACAGCCTTTAAATGAAAGGGTTGGTAATAAATTTTGAAATACTAAAAGTCTATGGGGGTCTAGTCTTGTAAATATAAAGGAGGTCTCGTGAAAGGTCTTTAAGTATGTTTAAGAGATTATTTGTAGAAATCAACTCTTGAATGATTTCCTCTCTAGAAGTTTTTCTCTTCTCTCCATATGCTAGCCTTAAAGTGATAATAATACTTAAGTTCTTGAATTTCTCTCACAATGGATAATATGTTGAGCCTTTGGAGCTGATCAAAGTTAAAATGGATTAAACCACTAGAAAGCGAGAGGTAGCGTAGACCTGAGTTATGGGTGCTTTCTTAAACTAGAGACCGGACTTGTTTGTAAACTTAGAGAAATTAAGAAAAAATAGGGAATTTAGAATTAGATTACAGAAATCTTAGTGAAATAAGGTAGAACTATCTGTCTTCTAATTCGAGTTATAAGATGTTGGTGGAGCCAGTGAAGCCACCGGTCGCCTCTTATTTGTGAGAATTTGTCAAGAAATAGGATATTGATGTATAGAGGCCCCAAGTGAGTCTCTCTACTCTTAGCTTAGTCTTTCGCTATAGTTATTTTGATAGGATAGGGGGTAGGGGTCTCACATCAGGAAGGAAAAACAACATGTATTAACAAATCATATGTCAAGGATTCCCAGTGGAGAACTTGCCATAAGTGTTAATGATGAATTACCGGATGCAGCTTTATTTAAGCTAGATTTAGTTCCCAAATGGAAGAAGGAATTTCAAAGAATCTCACTTATAGATTTTCAAAAAATAAGTCCCGACAAGGATATGACAAGATGACTTATTAAGTTGGCAGCACCCCATCAATCAATATAGCATAATAATTGTATAAAGTGGGGAAGGATAATATGCTATGCCATTGTGTAAGAGAGGATGCTTTTCTCTCTATTCTAGAGAAACCACATTGTGAAATTGTAGGAGGACACTTTGTTGGAGATGTGACTCCTTGCAAGATTTCACAAGCTAGTTAATGGTGGTGGTGGGCTGACTATGTTTGGAGACTCTATGGAATTTGTAAAGAGGTGTGATGAATTCTAATGCTTTAATGTGCCTTAAGAGAGAGATAGAATGCCTATAACCCTCATAATTATGAAAAAACTATTTGGAAAATGGGGGATAGATTTTATTGGGCCCATTAGCATGTGGGGGACAGTTTGGCAAAGCCAAGCTTGATATGTAATTGTAGTCATGTTGGTGGGTGAACCACCCTTGAGGTTCACCACACTAAAAAGTGTCAAGCCAGTAGCTCATCATGGGGAGGAATCTCAATTGGATGAGTCATCGGCTCTTGGAAGTGTCTTGATGCTAACAGATAATACCCATGATGGACAGTGGGAGAGTAGTGAAGAAAGATAGTGTGTGAGTCTTGTAATGTATGGTACTATGTATAACACTTATGGAATGAAAGGATGGAATGCTCTTACTACCCATATATTGTAATGTATTGTATTGTGTTTTCTTGTCTTGTCTATCATCCTCTGAGCATGTCTAACACATTCTTGTAACCGTGTGGTTACTAGTCTTTACTTCTTGCTTACAAGCTTGATGCATTTGCAGATTGGTAGAATGTGTTTGGTCACCTTACTACGTTGGGAGTTACTCAAAAAAGTTTAGAAAACTTATTTATATATAAGAATTCCCTTCCCGAGTTTCTTCAAAAATCCTTGAAATCTTGCAATTTCCTAATCTTCTCAGGAATAATGGGTTCTAAGCTCGAAGATTTCTCTACAAGCATATCTAAATCCCTATGGAAATCTTAACAACATAGAGATGGTATTGGTCTTCCCATATGCTGGTCCACCCAACCCACCCATTATCCCCAAATAACTTAGCTTGATGTTCTAAGATTTGTACAACAGTGCGGATGCAACTTGGTCTTCTAGCCATGTTTCCTTAAAGATAAATAAGTAACTAATATTCTTCGCCTCACCATTCTTTTTTCAAGAACTAACATAATGACCATGGGTTTGCTATGATACCATGAGTGCACCTATCCTTCCCGGAGCCAATTGATTAAATTTCTCTTTTCTGCCCGTTGAGCCTTGTGTCATCTTTTTGGAATACGACTATGTCTTTGAAAGAAGGCGATGGGGCATTCATGACATTTGTTAGCTTCTCCAAGTGATTCTTCCAGACAGTTTGTACCTTGGCCATGGCACACTCCTCCCATTCATCCATTATCTTTGTGTCTAACTCATACACCTCTGGAGTAGTTCCTGATTCATATATTTCTAACCTTGCCTCTGCCTTGACAAGCTTGACTTTATCTTTATCTGCATTCTCCCTCACGTCTTTGATGATCTACAGGTGCTGTTCTAGCAATCTGTTAGCTTTTCTTTGGGCTTTCTGAGATATGGTTATGGTTTCTTCTAGCTTAGCCCCCATTATCCTTGCATCCTGCTCCTGCTTGTTATTGGCTTGTTCCTTAAATGCTACAACCTTCTTAGATAGGTTGTTGTTTGGTTTCCATGGAGTTTATTTTTTAGTTAGATTTTGGCTTTCAGAAGTTCAATAGTGATGCTTTTTGCTTCTTTTCTTGCACCTCCTTCCTGAGTCTCTGAATTTCCTTTGGCCTTCAATTAAACACTTATGCTTCTAGTGCTCCTTTTGCACTCACTTCCTCTAAAAATATGCTTGCCTTTCTGGAAGTGGCTATTGTTTTGGTGGCTGCAGTTATGTTCGGATAAGGCAAGGATAGTTAAAAAAAAGGCTCATGCTCTCCTAATCATTCAAGGTTGTCTTTTTCAAAAGAGGGTTTGCACTTGTTGGGTCCTGTGGTCTATGGGTTTTATACACTTGGCCCCTCCTTGCTCTTCTTGCCAGGCTCCGCTTGTCTTTCCTCCTTCCTTCCCAGTCCGTCTCATGAATGTAATAATTTCCTAGTCTTTTGGAGCCAAATGGACTTGTTTGCACACATTGAACCCATGCAGGAAAGTGTATGTCTCATGTTTTGCTACAACATCTAGGAATAAATTTGTGAAGGGTAAGAGAAATGGATTAGTTGCACTCAATTTTTTGTAATCTATGTAGAACCTCAATTTTCCATTCTTCTTTGGAGCAATTACAATGGGTGATATCCATTCAGCTTGTCTATGGGATAAATGAATCCCACTCTTAGTAACTTATTTATCTCATCCTTGCTTTGCATAGTTACGGTTTATACGATAGCTGTTTTCCTTGGGGAGATGGCATCCTCCTTTAGGTTGATTTTATGCTGATAGAAACTTGGGCGGCATATGCCTTTCAAATCTGTGTAGCTCTATGCAAAGACTTCCTTGTATGTCATTAGATATTGTGTGATTACATCATCAAGATTTACACTCATTTTGATTGTTTTGGATCTTTCTTCATTACCCAAATTTATTTCAGTGAGTTCATCCTCCTGAACTCTGACATTGTGCTTCCTGTCCTTCTCTTCCTTCTTTCGCACAACCAAGATTACTTCTTCCTTTGACACTCATTTTCTTGCTCTCATTGTGAGCCACCACTACAATGTTTAGATTGCTTTGTTGCATGTATGATTCGGTCTCATTACACTCTATTACACCCTTTTATTTTTCTCATTGCACCTTTAAAACTTAAATTTCTTGATCATATTTCAGGATATTTTTTTTTCAAATAGAGAGATCAAATTGGGATTTCCCCCTTAGGATTTGCTCTTCTTCATCTTCTTCCACACCCTCCATATAGTTTAGTCCTTCACAGCATATATTGGCCTACTTGCTAGATTGCATTTTTCCTTTTCTTTTACTAAGATGTGGACTTGTCCTCTTGTTTCTTTTTCATGGCTCTTACTCACACACATCTATACTATAACTCATGACTCTTTGAACATGCATTACAAAATCTAGACATTCTTTCCATCTATGCCTATTTTTTCTTATACTTCCTAGTATTGCTTCTAGAAATGCTACATGCGTATTCTTCTCTTGCAATGCCCTTAAGTGCCCTTTCCCCATCAAGATCACCAAAATATGGTGTTGCTTAGTTAAACCCAACACTTCAGTGACTCAAAGCCACCTAGCCTATGTTGGGAAAGCTTAGTTAATTGTGGGAACACCCTCTTAGCCTAGGAATCTTCGCTGGAGATAAGCAGTGATGTCACACCTTATTTAATAAGTTCAAAGAAGAGGTTTTACTTTCAGCCCATCAGAGGGGTTTCATTGTACTCGTTTAATCATCAAGAAATCTAGTCCTTTGTGCCCAAGTTATCGTGTCTATATCTTGTACTCTCTCTAGATCAATAAGTCGACGTTAAGCAGCTCTCGTCTCGTCTCATCTCTCTCTCTCTCTCGTCTCGTCTCGTCTCTCTCTCTCTCTCTCTCTCTCTCTCTATATATATATATATATATATATAGCCATGGCTCTCTTGTGCACACACACGGCCATTGAGTGTTTAGCCGATGTGGTGAAGCTCATCAAAGACCAAGCCAAATCCAAGGAAGTGTAGATAAAATCCGAGCTCGCCTCTACCCAACCACGAAGAGGGAGTCAATAATCGTGACAGTGCAAATTCCTTGATGCGCAACCCGTCACGTCAAGCGGACCGACACTTGTGCCCACATGTCGAACTGTACTTGTGTGCCAACATCACGCCAGCTTCGCGCACTTCCGACATCGCCTGCCCACTGCTTCTCCACCATTGCTGCACAGCCTTCTTCAATGCCGACTGCTTCTTCAACTTCTCATACATCGGCTCCCGACTACTGAACCTGTTGCTTTTGCGAGAAATAAGCGTTTGTAGCATTTTGGGGCTTTCCTAAATTTTCCCCAAAATTGTCTAATTAGATGCTACAGCTATCGTAAATTTTGGGAAGGGGGTCTCAACACTCCATCACTCCGAAGGGGGTTTGTTCGAAAATCAGAGTTAAGTGTGGGAACTCTGAATCTTCCCCTTAGGTAAGCAGTGATGTCACACCTCATTTAATAAGGTCAAAGAGGAGGTTATACTTTCAGCCCCATAAAACGGGCTTATTGTACTCGTTTAATCATCAAGAAATCTAGTACTTTGTGCCCAAGTTACCGTGTCTTTATCTTATACTCTCTCTCTTGCACACACACCCACCATAGCTCTTGTGCCAATAGCCTAGCATCAACTAGTCGAGCTTTTCAGCTATGCCCAATGCTATAAGGTGTCAACACATCCTACCAGTCTGCAAAGGCATCAAGCTTGTGTGTATCAGACATGTTCAAAGGACGACAGACAAAAGACAATACAATACAAAACAATACAATACAATACAAGTGTAGCAAGGGCATTCGGACTTTGACTCATGCATTCCTTGAGCAAACAAAAAGATTGAATTTGATCGGGCCCCCATTGGAAAGAAACATTCTTCTTTGTCAACAGATTTATAGGATACATCTTCTCAGAAAACATGTCAACAAAGCGTTGGTAGTACTTTGTTTTACCTAGAATCCTCCTTACCTCCCGTACATTGGTAGGTGGTGGGAGGGCCACAATTGCCTGCACCTTCTCAAGATCCATCTCCATACCTTCTTCTGAGATAACATGTCCCAAGAAAACCACCTTCCTTCGTGCCAAGCGGCATTTTCCAAGATTAAGACACCCTTTTTTTGCATCATCAATACTTTGCAAGGCCAACCTCAACTTTTTCAAGTGATCCATGCGGCTTGAATAAATGCAAAAATCATCCAGAAAGACCCTTATAAACTTTCCCAAGTAAGGTGCAAATACCTGACTCATGAAGCGTTGAAAAGTTGCTGGTGCATTGGTTAAGCCAAATGGCATCACCCTATAGACATACACTCCCCAAGGGGTGATAAATGAGGTTTTCCTTTGATCTTCTTCACAAATCCGGATTTGAAAGTATCCAGAGTATCCATCACACACTGAATACAATTCATGATCTGCAACTTGATCCAAAATCTCATCCTGAAAGGGTAGAGGATAATAATCCCTCTTTGTGCATGCATTTAAAGGGCGAAAGTCCACACACACGCGCCATTTTCCACCCTTTTTGGGAGTGACTACAACTGGGGAAATCCACTCTGAATTCTCTACTGGAAAAATAAATCCAGCTTCAAGCAAATTGGTTACCTCCTTCTTAAGCACCTCTGCTTGCACTACTCCCAAACGCCTTAGCCACTGTACCACTGGCTTACTTTGGGGCTTGAGATCAATCTTGTGCTCTACTAGGGTAACTTGGCGTACTTGTGAGTAGCTGTTTGCAAAAAGGTTAGGAAATCCATCCAACATTTTTAAGTAATTCTTCCTTTCAGTACCTGCTATGGACTCATCAAGAAGAAGTCCATTCTGTTGGTGAAGACTAGTGAGGTTCACATCTCCTTTCTTGCACGTGGTTGAAGAAGCTTCCCCTTCAAAGGCTCCATTGTCTTCAGCATCCCCTCGATCCCTTCCCAGGAAAAGACCAAATGCAACTCCCTCCACCTCCCCTTCTGAGATAGAATCCTCGGAGCTACCACTTGTCTCTTCTTCATCGGATGACTCTGACTCTGAACTTTCGGAAGTTGAAGGTTCACCTCTTACCACTTTCTTGCGAGCGACGACTCTTGATGTTGTAGTGGACCTTCTTATTCTCACCTTGTAGAATAAGATCACCTGTCTCCCACTTTTGAATCGCCTTCACTTGGCGAAGCCATGGCCTACCCAATATCAATGGGTAAGTCCTAGCATCAAGCTTTGTAGGAATGACCTGAAAAGTTATAGGCACAGAAATACCACATACATCCACTCCCAAATTCCTGACAATTCCTAAGGTTTTCACCCTAGTATTATCAGCAAGTTTGATGCGATAGGGAGAGTTAGTAGAAGACAACTTTAAATCGGCATCTTTCATTGTTTTTTCACTCATGACATTGATTGACGCACCTCCATCAATGTATGCATTAGAAATTGTTTACCCCTCAATGATGACATCAATCACAGGCACATCATCTCCTACATCAATATCCACCTTCTGAACCATAGGAGTCCCATTATCCCTCTTCTTCTTTTTCTTAGATTCCCTTGTGCTAGCCAGCTTACCCCATTCCTTTCTGAGCTTTGGAGAGAGTGCCAAAAGCTGCCCAAATGTGATTTGTGCTGTTTTCTCCCTAAGATCTGTTAAGAGGTCATAACTAAGATCCTTGTTCAAGAGGAAAGTTAGATTGTCCAATTTTTCTCCTAGACGACTTCTTCTTCTTCTTATTTTTCTCCTCTTCTTCAGATTTATCTTCTTGTTCTTCTTCTTCCTGGCTTCTAGTTTTACGACCCCTTTTTGCCATTAATGGCATCAATGTTTCCTCTTCTTCTGAGCATATTTCCTCTAAAAGTGCTAAACTTTTATCCTCACTTTTCCTCAACTTTGGACACTTAGTGCGATAGTGCCCCTTCTCTTGACATTCATAGCATGTGACACTACTTCTATCCCTAGGTTTATCCTCACCTTGTGGAACCCTAGGTGGCCTTGCATTAACTAAGTGTAACTTCAAATCAGCAAATTCTGCTATAAGTTGTGCAATGTTATGATCCAAGGATGGAGCTTGTACCTGAGATGTTGAGGCTATCTCTACTCGTGTGGTAGGGTTGGCACACTTGGAGAAGATTGGAATGTGGACTCAATATGAAGAGTGGCCTCCTTCTTCAAAGCAATACGAAGAGCCTCTTTAAAATTAGTGGGATCTTTGCTAAGAACTTTTCCATGTAAGCAGGGATCCAAAGCCCTGATAAACTTGCTCATCTTAAGGTGCTCCATTGCTAAATAACTCTTTGAATCCTCCATAGAAGGTGAAGAAGAAGAAGCAACAACATGTAAAGCAGCTTGTTGATATTTGATAAATAAGGCTTCATACCTCACTGAAAAGGCAGAAACTGACTCTCCATCCTTTTGGAAAATTTGATCCAATTGCAATAGTAAAGCATTTGGCAACTCCACTGTCCCAAATCTCTCCTTCATTGCTTTGGTCAACCTTTCCCAATCATTCTTGGACTCCTCTGGCAAAGCCTCATGCCAAGTTAAGGCTACACCCTCCAAGAAATCTGGGAGTATTTATGCCCTCTCCTTCATAGACCAACCCGTCAAGCGGCATGCTCGGTTAAACTCTCGGAGATAACTCCCCGGGTCTTCTCCTTCCGATCCTTGGAACACCGGAATGTTGAACATCTTGCACCAAAAGATGAGTAGCAACAACAAGGGAAATTTACTTGTTTCAAAATAACTTTCCTTTAATCATGCGGGACCTTGAGGTTGAAATAGAATAATTCTAAGTAAAACCTGCCTGCCGTCTCCACTAAAAGATGTGACACGAAGTTGGGGTTTGGACTTTGGTCACTTCTTAGAATCAAAAACACATTTGAATGAAACCTCACAGCCTCCTCACGTCCCTCTCTCCCTAGGTTAAGATAAAGATATACACATCAAAGGTGAGATCATAATTCATGGAAGGAAAGATGAAAGGCTCCGGAGAAGTAAGAATTTCTGCCAGTCTTGCAGCTCCAAACAAGAGGGCAATTCTTTGTTGGAAGAAAATCTTTCGACGCAGGATTATGTGAACGGAAACATGCGGGGAATATTGGTAAGGTTCATTCGTTCGAATTGGACGATTTGGACGAAACATATTAAAGAAAATAAATATAGCAATCACTTACAAGAGGGTAAGACACATGGGGTTTGCCTTTTGATAAGAGATTAGGAGGAAGTAATCATGATTAAGAAGAAATAATGGCCAAAAGTCTATAAAAATAGAGACACATAGAGAGTTGCAATTTTAAATCCATATAGGCTGTGCAAGAGAGGATTATATAGATGCGTAGATCTTGAAGAGAGCTTCGTGCCTATATAAAAACTTCCAAAAACGGGCAACCGAACGAAAAGTTATGAGCATTTTACTACAAGACTATAAAACTGCCAAAATTCTATAAAAACAGAGATACACAGAGAATTGCAATTTTCAATCCATATAGGCTGTGCAAGAGAGGATTAGATAGATGCGTAGAGCTTGAAGAGAGCTTTGTGCACATATAAAAACTTTCAAAAACGGACAATCGAGCGAAAAGTTATGAGCATTTTACTACAAGAATATAAAACTTCCAAAATTCACCTAAAAATTAGCAACTTTGGGAGAAATTCTAATCATCAATGAAGTAAGGGATTAAGAAATTAGTTACATGAGTGGAAAGAGCATAGAAAGAGCTTCCTAGCCATATGATCAATTTTAGAAACCAATACCCGAGTGATGAGTAATTACCGGTTGAAATTTGGATATTGGACCACAAAAACTGCACTTCTCTCTCTTTGCATGAAACCTCAATTTTCACATAGCCTCTTGCCTTTCATCTCCTTCATGATTCAAGCTAGAGGGTAAGGGTTAACATTGCTCAGCAGACAATCGTAAAGATTTACCTATGGTTCCCAAAGTCTTTCCACATGCTCATTACCGCTAAAACCATTGGTACCTCCAAAGGAGGGCGGCAATAAGGCAAGGGCTACCTTGAGAAGTCACAGGCCCGCCAAGACAATAACTCCTTATCCCACTTATCATGAATCATCAAAGAGGTCCAAAATTGGGTTAAGCATGAGGAGCTAATGCTAAATGAGACATTCACATGTAAAGAGAGTGTTTGAATAAGGGTTTGAAAGATAAGAGAATGGCAATGACACAAAATGCTCAATTGAGGAGGCTCATTCCTTGATTTGAAAGGGAGAGGAGGGCTCCTTTTATAGGTGGAGAATCCACCCTCTCTTCCATTGTTACAAATTACAACATAAAAATCTTCAACCCTTCAGTGACATAAGGGTAGATGTCACTATCAATTGTCCTCTTAGGCTAAGTCTTCTATTGATTATTAAATTGAAGACTTTTTAACTTTGAGAGTGTGATAAGATAATAGCTAAGCCTAAGTGGCATGTAGGTGGAGATTCCACTTACACATGGCAAAATTCTCCTCTTCCATGTAGGCATTCTAGAAGAATCTTTCCCAATTATGCACCTACACACACTCCTCCACATGCCTTCCACACTTCCCAACTTGTAGCCTTATGGTGAATACCATATTAATAATACAATTAAAATCCATGTGAGCATGAAGGCCCACTTTTATTTTCCACATCACTAGCCTATCTACCATACCAAAGTATTTATCAAGCATACTTGTGGCATTTACAATGTGTGCACCGAGATGGAAATTACCTAAACATCTCTCTCTCTCTCTCTCTCTCTCTCTCTCTCTCTCTGTGTGTGTGTGTTGATCCTCACCACATGCAGCTTATCTGCAGTGCTACCGGCCCCACCAGCCTCTGCACTTCGCTCGTCCCCTGCTCTGTCTTCTAGGCGACCTCCTCACACCGCCAGCCTTCCAGTATATCACGTTGGTGGCCCAAGAAACCTCCACGTAGCTTTGCTTTTTTGGCCACATCAATATTATTATTATTATTATTATTTTACCTAAAGCCTAATGGATGGCCACCCCAAATGCCTTTTCACACCATGCTCAAGGCTACATTAGCCCATGCTTCCACACCCTCTTTTAAATGTAGCTTACGAGTGCCCAATTATCTCTTGGACGTGCACACATTCAAACGACTGAGGAGCTGAAACCACCTCCAGCGAACCACGTTCCGGACAGGCCTACAAAAGTCTACAGCCAAATCGTTCACCCTGTACATCTGCCAATGCATTCAAAAGCCAAGTCTTCACACATGCCACGCATCCATATGTACACAAGCCCAAAACATATCTCACAAAAATGCCTAACACCATCTCCCAAGGTTGACACTCCAATAGTGGCAGTGGTGCCACCTCCCACTGCTGGCACTCCAATAGTGGCGGCCGTCTCACCCGGTCCCAAGGAGCCCCAAAGACACCAACTCCTCTCCTTGATGGTGCAGTCTACCCATCCATTGTGGACCAAGAACCTCTATGGAATTGGTTAAATTCCTATGAGGGGTTCCAGTGCAACATGGTGGACATAGTTGACCCTATTCAAGAGCTGTCCCAAGAAGAAGAGCTCTCAAAAGAAGCAGGAGTATGGGATTGGACATAATATTTGCTCACTCTGGCCTCCTCCTCTACAGCAACAATGTATCAACAAGTGTCTCAAACAGGAAGAGATAGAGGTCATAGGTCTAGGGGAACCTGAGTTTTCTTGACAACCTCGCAAGAAGGTCTCTCAAGAGGAGTCATCAGAGGCATCTATAACCCCTCCTAGACGCACCCGCAAGGAGAGGTGGGCAGAGCACCTCAAGGCTCGGGAAGAAGCCTTGCCAGTAGAAGAGATACGCGCTGGCTGGACGGAGGAATGCATTGGTGATTTCCCTCTAGACAATACCCTAGCCTATGATCCTGTAGCTCTCCATCAAGCAGCACTTGGCACCGCTCCTCTTCCACCAACCACTTACCATGACGAGGTGAGAGAAGTAAACTTGGGCACAACAGAAGAGCCACGCCCCATCTTGGTGGCAGCTTGGGTCTGGGGGAAGGACCCTTCCACTATGTAGAGAATCACCAAATTTTTCAAAGAGCACCAAGATGTGTTTGCATGGACTTACAAGGATCTCCCAAGGATAGACCCAACCATTTGCACTCACAGAATTCCACTCAAAGAAGGCAGTCGGCCAGTCAGGAAGGGCATTTACCGCATGAACCCAAAATATTTTGAGGTAGTGAAGAAAGAGCTAGACAAGATGGAAGAGGCAGGTATCATCGCTCCCATTGAGCACTTTGAGTGGTTGTCACCTATAGTGGTGATTCCAAAAAAGAAGACCAACAAGATTAGGATCTGTGTAAACTTCAGATCCCTCAATCAAGGCACTTCGAAAGATGTGGTCGACTAAGGGTGGTGGTTCAAGCGAAACGCCTGTATTAACTCACTCTAGTGTTCGTGAAGTGCCAGGTATCGGGTCTCTTTCTCCAAAAAAATAAAAAAATAAAAAAAAATCCCCCTCTTTGGTTTCTTTTTCCTTTTTCTTTTACAAGAGATGCAAAAAAATAAAAAATAAAAAATCTCTCTCATACAACCTCCTCACCGCAATCTCTCACTCGTCCACCCACCCTTTTCCTCTCTCTTCTCCCCTCCCCTCTCTCTTCTCCCCTCAACTCGTCCACCCACCCTTCCCTCTCTCTTCTCCCCTCAACTCTCCTCACCAACCCAACCCCCCTTCTCCCCGATCAAGCAAAAAAAAAAAAAAATCTCCCCTTGGTTTTTTTTCTTTCCCAAAAAAACCCTCTCAATATTTATTTTATTTTATTTTTCTAAAAAATCATTTTTCCCCCAAAAAAATCGACTCCCCCATCTTAGTTTTCTTTTTTCTATTAAAAAAATCCAACTAAAAAAAAACCCACCCACAACACCTCTTTCTCACTCCCGCACCTCATCGACCAACCTTCTTTCCCCCTCACTCCCGCACCTCATCGACCAACCCTCTTTCCCCCTCACTCCCTCTCCCCACCGATCACCCCCTCACTCTCTCTCCCCACCGACCACCCCCTCACTCTCTCACCTCATTGACCACCTACCTCACTCTCTCTACCCACCGACCGACCACCCCCTCACTCTCTCACCCCATTGACCACCTAACTCACTCTCTCTACCCACCGACACCCCTCCCTCTCCCTCAACCCACCGACCATCCCCTCTCTCGGAATCCTCTCTCCCCCCACCCCATCGATCACCATCCCTCTCCTCTCCCCCTTCCCTCTGGCGACCCCACCACCCTCTCTTCCTCACTGTCACCCGACCGACCAGCCTGTCCCCCGCTCTCTCCCTATCCACCACTGACCACCCACTCACGCCTTCCCCCAGCCCACCGACCAAACCCCCCCCATCAAGCATCGCCCCCCCTCTCACCTCAAGTTCTCAACCCCTCTCTCCCTCCCTCTCTCCCTGTCACCCCCCTCTCTCGCTCGTTGACCCCACCTGTCCCTCTCCTCGCCGTCATCCCTCGTCCCTCTCTCGCTCGGCGACCCCACCCCCTCTCTCTCTCTTGTGCAACCAACTCACCGGGGCCCCCCTGTGCGCAGCCCACCCCCCCTCATCACCTCACCATCACCCCCTTATCTCTTTCCCCCACCGACCAAGCCCTTCCCCTCATTCTCATTCTCTCTCTCTCTCTCTCCCGCCGACCTAAGCCTCCCCCCTCCCCGACCAAGCCCACTCCTCTCTCCCCCCACCCCACCCCCTCCTTTCCCCCCTCATTGACAATCGCCCCCCTCTTCCTCACCGTCAACTCCCAAACTCATCCGCCCCCCCTCCCCCCTTCTCACTCACCTGCCCCCTTCTCTCTTGGTGGATGTCGGAGAGAACATCAAAGCACGACAGAGCTAGTCACCAGAGAGCAGAGCGGGTAGTGGCCATTCTCAAGCGTAGTAGCAAAGGCCGTCGATGTAGTGCTTGGTGGATTTCGTCAAAGCAAAGAGAAGAGGCTGGGGGTGGCCATTAGAGAGCATAGCTCACGGTTGTAGCAGTGCTTAGCTAGAGTAAAGTCATTAGTTGCAAGTGTGCAGCAGAGCTAGACGGTTACATCTGTAGAAGAATCCGCAGTCACTAGTCGGCATAGCATCTATTGTAGCTCCCCACGGCAGCAGCCGTTGTTGTCAGACCGTGTTCGCCAAGAAGAAAACACATTAAAATTTAAAAGAATCCCTAACCCTTAAGCCTTATCCCCACCACCCCCCGCAGCCCCTCTCTCTCACTGGGGCCACCTCCCTCTCTCCTCTCCACCATGCAGCTTCTTATGGCCAACTTGATGTGCTTTGGCTGCTTTTGAAGAATAAGGCTATGGTGGATGTAATGAATTGTCACAAACAGACTCCATTGATGTTTGCTTGCAAAAGCATGGAGAAGAGTAGCTTGCATTGTGAGTTGTGGTGGAAGGGGGAGCTAATGTCCTCATATTTGATGCATCCCATGGGAGGACTTACATGCAGAACACTGCAAATAGTGGGTACCTCCCCTGCCTTCACTTAATCTTGATGCAGCAAAAGTTCTGTGTGAGGCTGCCTTGACACATGCTAATGATACTTGGGAGAAGCGGACCTTTTCTGTTAATGAGAAGCGGATCTTTTATGTACTGGCCATGGCCATGTTTCATTTTGTATCTTTGTATGCCTGGACTTCGTGCTGGAATTTTTGCCCAGACGAAGTGGCCATTGATTATTGTTTAGATTGGTTTTGTGCTTCTGTTGGTGTTAACCTTCCTGTTGCCGTATGCTTTTCCCAGGGGATGACAGTGATAATATAGGTAGTGATGGCTTGCTAGATGAAGTGCCCAGGAGCTCTCAGAAATGGCTTATTGGGATGAAGTGCCTAGGAGCTCTAAGAAATAGCTTGCTAGATGAAGTGCCTAGGAGCTCCCTGTTCAGTCATTTTTTTCTACAGCTCATCGGATGAAGTTTCTCAGGAGCCTAGTTGATTCATTTTTATTTATTTTGTATCTCTCCAGAAGGTTTGCATTGGAAGGATCATTGTATGAGGTATGCCTGGCAGCCTACTTGCTGGATGTTTTTCTCGGAGGCTCACCTGTGTTTTCTTGGCATTGAGTAGTAGTGAGCGACCTGTGGACGGGAAGCCAATTCCTCCACACTCCACCGACTGCTCTGACCACCGTCCTCACTGCCGATGCCCTCCAATGACTTTGACTGCCGTCACTGTCGGTGTGCTCTGACCACTCCCACTGGTGCCCTCTAACTACTCCCATTGGCTTGGGTGGTGAGGGAATTTTTGTGTGCTCATTTGATCGCTTACATATCCTTTTGGAGCTCTATCTGGGGCAGAACACCCACACACTTGGGAGTTGCACTCCTCCTTGGTCACAAATTTCGATGAGTTTAGAGATTGCTCGCATGCTCATGTGGTTGTGGCTTTTTACAAAGGTTTTTCTTAGCATTTTTGGTGATGGATTTTGTTGATGAAGATTTTGATAATGCTGACACTATTGCGAGAGAAGCAAGTGATGCCTAGTCAATGTAGAAGGACCTAGTGTGTGCATAATACTCAAACTTTATGATGTCCATGAGTTCTTCAATTACCTTGTGAACACCCCTTATTCAAGGCTATTTTCACCACTTAAAAACAATTTTAGGTTTTGGACACAAAACTTATCCACAACTTGTTGTGCACGTTTGTGGCCTCTGCTTCCCTTTCTTCTCAACTCGTTCTGCTCAAGTTTCCTTGTCATGAAGATTTGTGGCCACTGCTTCCCTTTTTTCTCAACTCGTTTGACCTCCTCCTTGTGTGCAAGCACCTTCTCTTTTTCTTTACCCCTCTTGCTATGTTTTGCATTGAAGATGGTGTACATGTGCTCCTCAATCTCCTCCTTTAGGTCGCGCTTAGCAAGTCAACCTGCTTCAAGGCTATGTTGCTCTGCTTGTTGCTGTGCTATGGTCTACACTGCCTTGTTCACTTTCTTGCATACATGTCGCACACAACCATTGACACACAACAGACTTTGCCACTACACTATGCACATGCGGTGGTGGTATTACCTTGCCCACACTCGAGCACTGCCCATAGACTGCTGGCTCACATAGCTTTGCTCGATGATCGAAGGCTGCGACACTGAGCCTAGTAACTCGAAATTCCTTCCTCTTTTCAAGTATATACTATTTCTCATGTGAGAAGCAGTAATTGCAATGCGTTGAAACACAATGCTAATGTGTAGATCTCTTAGCGTTTTTTAGAGGCTTTGATTAGGAAGTTCTGCACATGTGATTCATCCTTCGCTGTCACTCCATCCCTCCAGCTACTATTCGAGTGTCTGATACTATAGAGAGAATTAAGATGGAAGTGTTCCTCTAGGTTTAAAGAAACCCTATTTTCATACACTAATGAGGCAAATAAATAGAGATTTAAGGAAAAACTAATCCTACCATAAAAACTAAGCCATCCATGGCTCTGATACCATGTTAGAAAACATGGATCGAGGCCAAGTTATGGAGGATCAAAGCCCATGATTAATATCACGATCGAGAAAATATACTAATCAAATTTGGATTAATGAGGGCTTAAGCAATGGCACACTAATTAAGCCTAGAAAAACCACTCCATAATCTCTTTGCAATAATCAAGTTCCATACACCCATATTTATAACCTTGGGAAGGGCTTGAATCCATGCTTTGTGTGCACCCTATTACAACCATGTGTCCATAAATTCTCACATTACATGTGCTACCTTTTTGACATTTGACTTCACGTTTTACAAACTAATATTCAAATCAACCTTTGCCAATATACTCTTAGTCTATTCCTTTTCTAATGTGCATGCTTCTTCTCTTTTTCATGTGACTCACTCCCTACCTTACTTGTGCTCTTTGGAACCACATTTCTCAACACACCCCCTTGGTGCCAAATCTTTAGGCTAGTGAAGGTGGTCGTATGCGAGGTTTATAACATGTCATCACCCCCCCTCATTTCTAACTTGGCTGGGTAACTCATAGGCTCTTTGGCTTGGTTACTCTCTAGCTCAGAGGTTACTTTTAGAGGTGGTCGGGTATGAGTTACAACAATCATCACCCCCCACATTAGGAAATATCAGAGGTCATTTGGAGGGCCTTTTAGAGGAGAGAGAAAATAGAGTGCAACCAATGAGGAAGAAGCAAATGTAACATTGAAAAATAGCTTAATTCATTGAAAAATTTCAAAAAATAGTCACGTTCACATTCAATGAGGGTATCTTTAAAAAAAAATTGAGTACACATTCAATGCATGTATCTTTTTCAAATGAGGTAGAATTACTTTATTGAATACGGCTTATATCATCATTGGATAAGAAAAAGCACTTCGAAGCTAAACTTTGTAGACGCTTGAGTCTATACATTTCTTCTGATGGTATTTTGATGTAGAATTTGGTGCTTTTGACATCACCATTGCATCCAAAGCGGCCAAAACCTCCCAAAAGGAATTTTGAATCACTTAAATCGGACACCTGGAGAGGCAAAAAAGACCAAAAGAAGGGGAGAAGAGGCTTGTGCAATTTGGTGCACATGGCCTCCATTCCAAGCGCCAAATTGCACAAGCCTCTTCTCCCCTCCTTTTGGTCGTTTCTGTCTCTCCAGCTGTCCAATTTAAGTGATTCAAAAGTCCTTTTAGGGGTTTTTGGCCACTCTGGACGTAATGGTGATGTCAAAAGCACCAAATTCTACACCAAACTCGCAGTCAGTGTAGACTGTTTTAGGAGAGTAGCATCAATTTTTTTGGAAAAGGTACCATATGATGACGTAAGTACCCAAAAAGTTGAGAGCGACTAGCTAGTGCACATATTTCAATACCTGATCAGATCCATTTTTTAATAACTTGCAACAGTTTCCTATCAAGTACATATTTAATGAGGGTATCTTAAAAAAAATTTTCTAGAGAGAGAAAATACGAGTTTGTGAATTTCTTACAAGGCCCTAGAAATGACCTCCAAAATTTTCTAATGTGGGTGCTCAACTGGCTACTCTCAGGTGGTCGGGTAGTTTCTCACTCCCCTAGGGTGCTATTTTGGCTACTTTCTGGTGGTTGAGTGATACAACATTTCAAATGCTTTTTGGCCTACTCATTTGGTGGCCATTACAATGTTGACTTGGGTAGTGTGAGGGAATTTTTACGCGTCCATTTGGCCTCTTACATATCCTTTTGGAACTTTTTAGGGCAAGACACCCACACACTTGGGAGTTGTACTCCTCCTTGGTCACAAATTTTGGTGAGTTTAGAGATTGCTTGCATACTCATGTGTGGTTGTGGCTTTTTACAAAGGTTTTGCTTAACATTTTTGGTGATGATTTTTGTTTGATGAAGATTTTGATGATGCCGACATTATTGTGGGAGAAGTAAGTGATGCTTAGTCAATGTAGAAGAACCTAGTGTGTGCATAATTCTCAAACTTTATGATGCCCATGAGTTCTTCAATTACTTTGTGAACAGCCCTTATTCAAGGCTATTTTTACCACTTAAAATAATTTTAGGTTTTGGACACAAAACTTATCCACAACTTGTTGTGTAGTTTGTGGCCACCTATTCCCTTTCTTCTCAACTCGTTCTGATCAAGTTGCCTTGTTGTGTAGGTTTGTGGCCACCGTTTCCCTTTCTTCTCAACTCCTTCTGCTTGAGTTGTTGTCTGCTATTCTCGTTCTAGCTATCTGTTGTAGTAAAGACCTTCTCTCATGTGATGGCGTTATCTCGACCTCCTCCTTGCGCTACTGTGAGCAGCTTCTCTTCTTCTTCACCCCTCTTGCTATGTTTTGCATTGAAGATTGTGTACATGCACTCCTGAATCTCCTCCTTCAGCTCGCGCTCAGCAAGTCGACCAGCTTCAAGGCTGTGTTGCTCCGCTTTCTTTGCTATGGTCTACGGTGCCTTTCTCACTTTCTTGCTTACATGTCGCACACAACCATTGACACACAATAGATGTAGCTCTTCGCCCACATCACTATGCACACGTGGTGGTGGTATTACCTTGCCCACAATCGAGGGCTGCCCATAGACCGCTGGCTCACATAGCTTTGCTTGACAACCGAAGGCATGCCATGCTACGACACTGAGCCTAGTAACTCTAAATTCCTTCCTCTTTTCAAGTATATATTGTTTCTCATGTGAGAAGGAGTAATTGCAATGCATTTGAAACACAATGCTAGTGCATAGCTCTCTTGCCGTTTTTTAGAGGCTCCGGTTAGGAAGTTTTGCACATGGGATTCAGCCTTCTTTGTCACTCCCTCCATGCAGCTGTGCTATTTGAGTGTCTCATGAAGAGAGAAATAAGATGGATGTGTTCCTCTAGGTTTAAAGAAACCCTAATTTCATACTAATGAGGCACATAAATAGAGATTTAAGGAAAAACTAATCCTACATAACTAAGCCCTCCATGGCTCTGATACCATGTTAGAAAACATGGATCTAGGCCAAGTTATGGAGGATCAAAGACCATGATTAATATCATGATAGAGAGAATATACTAATTAAATTTGGGCTAATGAGAGCTTAAGCAATGGCACACTAATCAAGACTAGAAAAACCACTCCATAATCTCATTGCAATAATCAAGTTCCATACACCCATATTTATAGCCTTGGGAAGGGCTCCAATCCATGCTTTGTGTGTGCACCCTAGTGCCAACCATGTGTCCATATATAAATGCTTACAATACATGTGCTACCTTGCACTTTCCATGTGCTACCTTTTTGACCTTTGACTTCACCTTTTACAAATGACCATTCAAATCAACCTTTGCCAATGTACCCTTAGTCTATTCCTTTTCTAACAACTTATCAATCACTTCTTTAACTTGGCGGGCATAATTTGGATTCATCCTAGTACCTCTGCTACCAAGAACTGCATCTTCCTTACAATTGACTTTATGTTGATACAAAAAATGATTAATACCCTTCATGTCTGTATAGCTCTAATCAAATGCATCTTTATCTCTAGGCATTAGTTCTTGAAATTTTTGCCTCCATTCTTTTATGATTTTGGCACTTACCCAGACCATCTCGAGGAAATATAGGATTATGTAACATTCTATCCACTGCAGCATTCGGTTGTCCTAACCAAATGCTGGCATAAGTCACATGCTTTGGCAAATTGGCGGGCATCTTTCAAGACAATAGGCCACCATAATCCTACCTGAAATATCTTTTGGCCGATAATCTCTCCAAAAAATTATCCTCCAACATTGACACCTTGATGTGCTTCTGTAATCACTACAACTTTCTCATGATCTTGAACACATCATCTTAAAATCAGATCCACTCCCATTTTGTATAGTTGGGCTACTACAACTATAAAGTTCTACCTACGGAGTGCCAACCCCTTTCGGGGATTTCTCTGGTCATTCCCTCCAAAAATTCTCCATTTTCCATAAACATCAGCATTTCCTCATACCACATGTTTGGTGGAACCTCCATAACAAACCCTTTGCATCCAAAAATTGATTTGGTACTCCATCGGCGGGTGGTTCTCCAGACTATATTCGGGATAGAGAATCTACAACTACATGCTTACTTCTAGGCCTATGTTCTATGATAAACTCAAACTCCTGTAATAACATCATCCAACTTGCCAGCTTACTGGTGAGATTAGGCTTGCTTACAGTAGATAAACAAATGCTTGGTGATCAAATGGAAAACAAAATGATTTTCCAAAAGATAATGTCTAAAACTATTGACTACATAAATCATGCCCAAGGCTTCTTTCTTGTTGAAAAGAGTAATTCTTTTCTACAGCACACATCATCCGACTTGCATAATAAATAGGAAAGAACCATCCTCCTTTGGTTTACTACATTGATGCACTTCCAATTGCAATATCCAATGCATCCACAAAAAAATGAAATGACCTCTCCCAATCCAAAGGTTAGTGCTGCTCTTCTAACATCATTTTGAGATGTTGGAATGTCTGCTCACATTTATCATTCCATATGTACTAAGCATTCTTCTCGGTGAGTATGTATAATGGATATGCCACATGTGCCGCCAGATAATGAAGAAACCTTGCGTGCCATTGAATTTGCCCAAGAAGCTACCCAATTGTTTGATGTTGTGTGGTGGAGCTTGAAGCTTTCTAATCCTTCCTCGTCCTCGGCTGGCTCTACAAAGGAAATTTTTATGGGATTGAGGCTCAATCACCATTCTCAACACCTCTCTAGACATAGTGTTAAATGATGAAGATGCTCTAAATGCTTAGGCTAAATACATTGAAATCATACATGAACACCCTCATGGATATTACGAGATATTCATAAGATTTCCTAGACCATTCTTTGGGCGAAAGTGGACCCCTTTACTTGTGTTTTTTGAAGTTCTTACTATTGATGATGCTGGCACATTGTGTTATCTTATGGTAACTGACTGCTTTGCAGTAAAATAGCACTAGAAAGGTATGCCTATGTCGCACCACCATGACCTTGTGTTATCTTATGGTAACTGACTGCTTTGCAGTAAAATAGCACTAGAAAGGTATGCCTATGCCACACCACCACGACCTTGTCCATGAGGATAGCCTATAGTATGCCTATAGTGACATGGTTGATTGGTGCTATTTGTTGGACTAGAGATACAGCCTGGGTTTGCTCTGCTTGATGTTGTGGACAATGCACTCTACCATTGTACTGGCAAGCCTCCATAACGTAAGTGGTGGTCTAACATATAGCATAGTAGGGAGTAAGCTTACATTCCTCCTTGTTGTTGGTGTGACCTTGATTTAAACACTTTGTTCACCAAACATCCGATCGCGTAGTCTAGATCTAGCTCCCCTTGAAGCTTAGCCCATGCTGCCCACTAGTTGTTCTTCAATCATCTCTGGTTTCTAGCTTTTCTTCTTCTGGTTCTTGTGCTTGGATTCTTAATGCAACCTTCATCTGAGTCATCATCTAAAGCGTCATCCTCTTGATTATCTGCGCTAATGAATCTACTACTCATGTTTTCTTTGCCTTCTTTTTTTTGAAGTCAAGCTATGTGCTCCAGTCTTTGAGCAGCTTCCACTAGCCCATCAAATCTGCTTTGATAGTCAGATCAACACATGCTACAATAGGCTTCAACTTCTTTCGTAGACCTAGACAAACCATTCTCCCATAAGTGCCTCAGTTGGCCAATCTTTTGGGTTCACTCAACCCCATAGTGTGCGAAATTTAACTGCATAATCTTTTATCGTTGATGGTGGTGGCAAGGTTTTTTTCTCTAAGCGATTTAGTTTCTCTAGCACATGTGAGGATGTCTTATTCTTACTGTGCGATGCATTTCTACACCAATTCCAAAAGGATAAATAATCCTCATGTGAGTGATAGAGAAACTACATCGCTTGGAGAATGGAAAATGGAAAATGGAAGAAGTTTTAAAAGACCTAGAGTGTAACACCCACAAAATGTAATCGCTTCAACTTAACAAAACATAGACATGTAGAATAAGCAAAACCTCTTCACATAAGGAGAATACATGACAGAATGATGATGAACACCATCATGGTCTAAGTGACAACAAAGATGGATTGAAGGATGTCCTCAACTTAATGGGCAAGGGTAGAAAATCCACCCATGCCAAATCCATGCAAAATTTTCATAATGCTCTAATCATAAACTAGAGTATGTGTGGGGAATTGATCGCAAGATCGCCAAAAGTGTTAGCAAATAATCCAGTATAGAGTCTACGAATTTAACATTAAACATAATCGTAACATTACTAAACATTCAAATGATTATCACATAGATTACAAAACATTACACTTATAGAACTATAAAACAAAGATGTATAATTGACTCTATGTATTTCTTTTTCTGCATATATCTTTTGTGTGTATACATCATTACTTTTAGCATGTAAATAATCATTTGGATCAAGAATCAAAGCATCATCTATGATCTGACATGCCTTTTGATATCTTATTCCTAAGCTACCCCTAAGCTAAGGTAAAAGTAATAATAAAGTTAAGGTGAGTTATTTCCTAAGCTAGCAAGCATGTAGCCTATTTGTTGGTAATGTGCTAAATCAAATCTAAGACATTTCTAAATCATTTGGCCTCCTAGGCCACCATCCCATATCGAGATATCACAGGATGGCGGCTTTACATAATGGGAGCCATAAATCATTTGGCCTCCTAGGCCACCATCCCATATCAAGATGTCACAAGATGGTTCCTTCTCATAATGGGAGCCATAAAAACATGAGCTAGCCCCAGTGCCTAAATAATATAATAAGAAGGTATAGCATTAATATCTAGCACTTTAAACTACTAAAAAATGCAACTAATAATGCTAGCTTAAAATCAAACATTTTGTGCCTTGACATTGTGATTTGTCACATGGCTCTGAGCACTAGTTTTTTCAAAGTCATAACATTCACTTCTTAGTCCTTTTTAACTTAGCCTTTTATCCCTTTAACAAATAATTACAATAAAATGATGCCCTTAGTAAGTCCTGAAGATTATAAACTTATTATTTTGTCTTTTGCAAAAGTAGAACATATTCCCCAATAAATTTTGGTTGTTTGTAAGTATTGGCTTTTATGTAATTCACCTTGTATAGTAATGGCTATCACATAATAGGTTTTACAAACAAAGGTTAGCAATGTGTTCAATCTTGTGGAGGAAAATAACCCAGTCATTACTGGTCTTTCTTGGGGTTACTAGCACTAACCACCATGAGGGTGTTGATATGGGTTGGACAATCCTACTAAGGTAGCCCACGTGGTGGACGCTCCCCCCTCATATAGCTATCACCTTAAAAAGCTCCACAAACTTACTTGTAAACTTAAATGAACTAAATAAGTGGAAGGTGAGAGTGCAAGCACAAGTGTGAGTGTGAGTGTGAGTATAAGTGCGAGATGTGCATGAGTTTGAGTGTGATTGTGAGTGGGAGTGCAAGTGCAATATGCTATCCACCCAACCTTGAGAACACCACAAGGCTACTCTACTCTCCTTCTTCCTTGTCCTTCACAAGTTTTTTTCTTCCTTGTATCTACTCCTACTTCAAATAATAAAAGGAAAAACACATTGGAATTTTTTTATACCAATGGTTACAAGCCTTCCTAATACAATCCCACTCTTCTTCTCAACACACCTCATCTAGTCATCTGGCCATCTCCTCCTAATCTCTTATGCTATCCCACTCTCCCTCTCTAAACACTTCCTCTAATCATTTGGTCATCTCCTCCTATCCTCTTATGCATCACTTTCTCTCATCTCCCTTATCACTTTTATTTCCCACACCACATTCCACTCAACCCTAATTTAAAGATTCAATCCTTAGGAATCTAAACCACTCTAATGAGAAGCTCATGGGAGTTTCCCACTTTTCTTCCTATTTCCCAAAATTTTCCTATTTCTTTCTACTTAGTCATTTATTTACAGCTCTCCTTGATATTAATTGATGCTTCTTTTGGATTTTTCTTCAAAATAACTTCATCTTATCTGAATAAATTGTTAGCTCAAACATAATTCTGATCTACTTGACTCTTCATGACCTCGCCTTAAAAGTCACCATCCATAAATTTTTATTTATTTTCTTGTTTACCTCTTTATTTCTTCACCGACCATGTTTCTTACTACTTGCATGCATACATCTCCATTGCCGTGTCTACTTGACTTCACTCTCATAGGTTGCTATGTTGCCAGGAGGTAGGAACTTCACCCAAACTTGTGTAGGGTCTATGGTTTCTTATTCTCTCAGCACAATGTGCATCATGATTTGTGCCAGTTCATGGTCAATGTCATCAAATATCTCTTCCTATGTGATAATGCAGTCATATCTCATGACTTCATAATCACACCTACTCAAGTATGTAAAAGCTACATGTACCCCCTCAATTGTCAAATTTACCTTGTCAATTAACCAATTGCACTATTAATGCTTTAAAATCACTTCCTTGATCTAACTTAAAATTAGGGTTGTGATCGTGTTGAAAATCACATGATCAATCATGGAGATATGGAGGATGAAATCTCTCCATGGTTGTGGAGTGAGAAGAAGAGAGAGAAGAGAAAGCTTGAACACACAAGAGTGAGCAAGTTGGGCACAACACAAGGTGATTGTATTATGAACCACCAAGTGCAATACCCTTTTATAGGCATCAAACCCTATATTTTTACTCGAACTAAGAGGTTGCTCACACCTAGAGTGTTCACACTAAGTTGGCTATAAACCTAATGAGATTGGATGCCCATATCCCCAATGTTACATGATATTTTGGTGTATTTCTAACACCATCCCTCGACAAAATATCCATGGCTACTATGAAGCCAATGCTCCCTCAACATGAAATAGAATTTAGAAATAAAGGGAGAATCCCCCCTCGTTGACCAATTTGCCGATGAAGATTTTCTTGATGTAGCTCTTAATCTTCTTTATATTGATATAGATCTTGATGTTGATGTAGCCCTTGGTCTTATTCATCCTTGATTTCATTGTATAATTAAATCCATGTAAGCAAAGATGGATCATGTTCTCAATGTGTTCATAAAGCCTGACATGATGATGATGCATATCCCTTTCAGACGACAATACGTTAAATTTTCTTGTACAATTGATTTATGAGCATGATGAATGAGTTAGACGAAGTATTCAAGCTCAAAAATCCCATTGTTCCAAACAATGCTAGTACATATTTATATACGATTTTGGATTAACAAATTGACCACTCAAATCAAGGGGTAAATCTGATTTGATGATTTATAGAGGTTTAGCAACACTTGAATGTGAGACATGAACCAATAATGGCCTTAAAAACCTTAGATGATTAGCACTAATCAAGGTATTAATGAAAGTGATTTTCTATATTTGAGCAAAAAACACCCTGATTTTGAGAGCACAATCAAAGGGGGAAATCAAGGGGCTTTCTCAATATGAAACTTTGGCAAGAAATAGAAAGTCCCCAATAGTATGATTAAACCCTTAATGGTCCAAAATATTATATTAGTGCTGAATCACTGATATAATAGCAATTTATTGTTTGTAGTGCAGAAGAAGAGGCAACTTGGAGTGTCAAATTCAAGCCCTTTCACAACTCTTCTCCAAAAAACCTTTAAGGGACACTTATAGCAATATGTCTAGTGTTTGAAGCCCCTAAACATGATATTAGCACTTTTAATCATGCATGAATGTCACCTTTACCACTTGGAGTGTCAAATTCAAGCCCTTTCACAACTCTTCTTCAAAAAACCTTTAAGAGACACTTATAGCAATATGTCTAGTTGTGTTTGAAGCCCATAAACATGAGATTAGCACTTTTAATCATGCATTAATGTCACCTTTTCCAAATTGTCTTCTATAATGCACACAAAGTCAAGGTGGCTGCTACAGCTGATAATTCATAGAATAGACACTGTAGACGGATTTGCAACATTGAAAACCCCCAGAGATGAGTGGGTTTGCACCAATTTTGCTGCATCGAGGCACTGGGTCATTTTCTTCAAAAAACACAACCCTTTTTTAATCAATAGCTCCTGGCGATGGCGCATGCAAATTGATTCGATTGAAGTGGCTACCACGTGTGGCCTTGAGATGGGAAGAGACCTTAAGTTATATCTTGCTCAATGGTAAGGTCTACAAGACCATATAGGGAGTTTAGAAAAATCTTGGCTCCCATTTTGCAAGATAAAACAAATAGGGCACAATGAATTCATTCTTTTAAGCTTTTGTCAAAACCAGCTCATCTAACATATCATTGGAAATCTCTTGAAGAGTAGGTTCAAAATCCACATTATCTGATAACTTTGGATTTAGTATGCTAAAGACCAAAAGTAAAATGAAAAGAAAAATCCCAAAGCAATGGGATTTCCCAAACTCCCTAATATAAGGACCAATCAAGGCTCCAATGGCAAGGGGTAAAGAATGAGATAACAAAAATAGCAACAAATGGTGAAAAATGAGATTAGTCATTAATCAAGATTAGGGTGTGTGAAGATGAAGTTAATCATGCTGAAAGAGAGTAGATGATGAGCAGAGATTAAGCATAAACACTGAGAAGCATGGCTCTGATACCATGTTGGTAATCATAGGATCAACCATGGAGCTATGGAAGATGAAATCTCTCCATGGTTGTGGAGTGAGAAGAAGAGAGAGAATAGAAAGATTTAGCACACAAGAGAGAGCAAGTTGGGCACAGCACAAGGTGATTGTATTATGAATGATATGAGATATAAATGAACCACCAAGTACAATACCCTTTTATAGGCATCAAACCCTATATTTTGACTCTAACTAAGAGGTTGTTCACCCCATATCCACAATGTCACATGATAGTTAGGTGTATTTCTAATAGATCCATGGGCAATATTGCCCATCATGCCTGTGATCGCGTAGTAACCCCTACGATCAGTGGCATTCACACTCATGATCATGTAGTCATGCCTCATGATCCCATCCTGCCACTAATGCTAGTGATCCCTCATGATCCCATCCTACTATTGATAATTCTAGTGATCCCATCCTACTGATAACACCCATGAACATGTTCTTTTGATAATGGCCAGTGACCCAAAACTTGCATAATCACGTAATCTAAAGTTAGGGTTTGGCACCAAAAATATGTTCACATAGGCTCAACAAAACGTATGGAAGATGCCCTAAAGAAAAAAATAAGCAAAAGTCCACTCGGAGATTGAGAACTGTGTCACAGCCGTGAGAGAAGAAACCAGAGAGTAAAAGTTTGTGTGAATATGAGTGGAAAAGATCACCTTGACTTGACTGACTTGGCCTTGGTATTATAAGGTCCCAACTTCACCATCATGACTAAATGTAAACCCCCACACACATGGCCTAGGGTATGTGCATCCCGATGCCAAAGACCTAAACACAAGGATGCAAAAGGCTCCTACCTTCCTAAAATTCAAGACTTTGAGGCTAAACTATTGCTTGGTGTTTGTAATAGGATGGCATTTGGTTGTAAGTTAGACTATGCATCTACTAAGAAGAAGACCCCACAACAAAGCATAAGGCCAAACGTACACCACAAAATCCTATCAAGTAGAAGATAACATACCTTGGTGGGGATTATATTAACAAAGTGTAAGGGAGCATATTGTTAGATGAAGAAAAAGTGTAAAATAAAGAAGTGTAGTACCACAGTGCATGTTAATGCTATATGACAAGGATGTCCGAAGGAAAAGCTACAACAAGTAGGCTTGAAGGGGTATGACGAGGCAATTGACTACCATGTCAATATGAAGCTCTACATGAAATTGTTGGCCACATATGATTAGGGTACCAAAAGTGGTATGGTATCATGTCATGATGGTAAGAAAATACTAGTCTTGATCACATAATAGTTGATCAGAGATGCATTGCAGCTAGAGAGCTCGATGCATACTTAGCAACATTTACATATCCATGCATAGAAAGCTCTATGCATGTGTAGAGCTCTCTATCCATGCAAAGAGCACATAGAGAGCTCTACGCTTATATGTATAGAGGTCCCTTTTTATGCATAGAGATCATAAAGATCCCTATACATGCATATAGAGCTCTATACATGAAAAGAGAGTGAAAAGAACTCTTTATGCATGTATAGAACTTATATAGAGCTCTATGAAAAATAAAACAAAAGCCAATAGATAGAAATAAAACCCATGGCACTCAAGAGTGTAGAAAAAAACTAGCAAGACACAATACCTTGTGGTGGGAGCCTTGTGGTTTGGAGATTGAAGAGAGAGTGAATGATCCTATCAAACCAAGGAACCTACAAGCAAAATACAACATAAAAGTATCAAGACAAATAGGGTAACCAAGAAAAAAAAATCCATTGTTAGCATTAGTATAGCGAGCCCTATATGCATGCAGGCTCCTATAAATCCTTATGTATGCATAGAGATCTATATGCATGCATAGAGGTCATAGAGATCTCTATCCAGGCTCTATGCATGCATGGATCTCTCTATCCATGCATAGAGGTCATAGAGATCTATATCCATGAATAGACATCTCTATGGATGCATAGAGATCTCTATCCATGCAAAGATCTCTATATGCACACATAAAGATCATAGAGAGCTCCATGCATACATAGAGCTCTCTATCCATGCATAGACATGTATAGAGCTCATAGTAGAGAGCTCTCTATGAGCTCTCTATGCACACATAGAGCTCATAGAGAGCTCCATGCATACATAGAGATCTCTATCCATGCAAAGAGATCTATGCATGTATAGATCTCTCTACACATGCATAGGTACATGTATCCATGTCAATCTTTCTATGCATGCATGGAACCCATAGAGAGCTCCATGCATCCACCATAGAGCTCTCTATCCATGCAAAGATCTCATTAAGATCTTTATTCAAGAAAAAAATGGCATAAGAGAACATGAGAGTGTACTAGAGCCTTAACACAACAAAGCTTGAGAATCTAGAAGGAAGAATCAACAAAAAAGAAGAAAGAAGTGGGTAGCAAGATTATTTTTCAAAAAACTAATTAAAACTATTTAATCTTACATACCAAAAAGAAGAAAAAAGGGTAGAAAGATTTAGTTTTCAAATAACTAATAAAAAATATTTAATCTTGCCTACCAAATAAATCGTGGTAGTTGGTTGGTGTAAAATCCCCGATATACACCTTAGAATATTTGCATAACAAATAGATCCCTCCTTGCCAAAATTCATGCATAAATGATGAGGATGAATGAATGGTGTTTCACATACTAGATGGCATACCACATGGGTAAGAATGCATTCAGAAGATGAACGAGTCCATGCAAAATAAGGTCATTATGTCTTCTTCATAATTTTTTGGTATGACTTACCCTTCAACGTCGAGGGTCCTCTAAAGAATTACAATATTGGATTAGAGGTTTCCTAGATCAAGAAAAATGGGTGGGAGAGGTGATAACAAGAGAAGAATGGGAGAAGTCAAAATGATATGACCACCCTTTGTTTTCCTTAGTGAACATATACATATATATTGTATTTTAACAAGATAATGTTGACTGTTAAATTACTTGCAATTAAAGAATTTTAATTGGGTTTCACTATAAATATACAATGTAATGTGGTCATAAGGTCAATAATTTCACACTCATTATATGTAGATTCTAAGAGAATCACACATGATTGTGATGTAATATCAACTTTTGAGCAAGGCTGAGCTAGTATAAGGGATAGTAACATGGTTGTGGAGAAACTTATTTGAGACATCTTAGAGGTTGGATTTAGAGTTTTTGAAGTGTTCACCTTTGATTTTGAGTGGTTAAAAAAAACGGTATATAGAGGAACTCAAATAACTGTCAAAAGAAGAAGCATCTAAGAGGGTTCTTTTTGCAGTTGACTCAACCAAATTATGGCAAGATTGGAGGAACACATATGTTCTACCATAACATTGTGAATAGGTTGTACTTGACATAACATTGAGATGAATGAGGTCTTGTATATATATTATTATAGATATTTAGTGTGATTTTCTTTCTAGGTTGTGTAATATAGGAGACATTAATATGTTGGACTTGGAGACAAACCAATTGGAATGTATGGATTTTTTGGAAGATGGGATTGATGAAGGTACAATTAAGATACACCATATCATTGGACTTGCAACATTTCATTCAATTTATATTTTGTTTTATTAAAAAATTAGAATTTACAAATTTTCATGCTTATATTGTGCTTTTTCATTGCATTACACACACACTTTATGCTCTCTTTTTATTTCCCCTAGCGATGCTATAAACAATAGTATAAGCATCTCTCAATGGTGCTTATAGTGTCACTTAGCTCTGTTTCATAAAACATTATAAAAACACCACAAATAAGTGCCATTATGAATGCCTTTTTTTGTAGCGTTTCTTCGTGTGTAAAAGCTCTAGTATGCCTCCTCTCATCAGTGATGTGAGTCGAAGAAGCTAGCTGTGGTTGCAAAGCGGCCACATTAGGTTCTTGTTAGGGAAGGAGGGATGGTTGTAGATCACCTTGGGAGAACATGAGAGAACTCTCCATAATGAAAATCCACTAATCATGTTTAGGAGGGGCTCAATATCCTCCTCACAACGTGCTTTTGTACTGGTCAATGGTCTTAAGATCGCTAGTTAGGATAAGAACATGATAAAGAGAGTGAAATAATAGGTCCTTTATGGGCTATAGGTACATGTGTGTACATGTGATAAAGAGAGTGAAATAATAGGTCCTTTATGGGCTATAGGTACATGTGTGTACAGAAGTAGAGAGTGGTGGAGAGATACACAATGAAGTAAGGAGAAGTATTATATGAAAATGATGGATTCCAAGAAAAACACATTCTAATAGACACCTAGATTAAAATTTAGTCATGGAGCTAACTTGGGATTCTTGCCTTCTGTGATGAGGTGATGTAGCTGCCTATTGTGGCAAGGCCTACTATTATCAATTTGAGGAAGTGGTAGCTATGGGAAGATGTGCCTTTTTTCCTAATATAGTCAACCCAATGGTGTAAGGATGAAGTTGTTGGCTAGGGGAATATATTAGGAACTGTTTAAGAAAGAAGGGAGGAGGTGCTTGATTGATCTTGTGGAGATGAGGGGCGGGGGCTGGGGAAAACCACACCAATTAAGTAGGTACATACAATGAGTTATTTTTTTAAAATAAAATGGTGCTCAATCCTTTACAATTCATAATGAAAAAGTAAGGTGAATAAAATTATTACATGAAAGGTTATGTGTCTTTTATGTGCTTTTTATTTGCTTCAAAAAGTGTCCTTGAATGTACTTTTTTGTGCATTGTAGGCAATGTGTGCTTTTAAGCACAAAAAGCATACCACCTTAGCATGCTTCCACCCAAAGAGTCTAAGCTAGGGATAGGCCACTCAAGCGCAGAAAATGATGAAAGTGGTATCCATTATAGTGTGGCAAAATCAGTACTCCCCTAGGCATAATGTACAATGAATCATATAAGAATGTTTGGTAGCCAAAACACTTGCATTTCGTATTCTCATATGTTTTCACAAGACAAATGAAAAAAAGAACTCAAGTGAACATCCTTTGAGCTAGTTCTTTTTTTTTCTTTTCATTCAAGCTTGAATAAGCTTTAGCATGTAGCTTGTAATGAGGTCTAAGCTTGGGATAGGACACTCAAGACTAGACAATGATTCGAGTGGTATCCATTATAGTGTGCCAAAATCACTACTCCCTAGGCACAATGTACAATGAATTATAAAAGAAAATATGTTTGGTAGCCAGAGCACTTGCATTCTTATTCTTAGAAAAGAAGAGGGCAGTGATTTTAGCATGCAAAATAGTGATTTTTCTAGTCAAACACTCAAATGGATGCCATCTTCAAAATTAGAGGGCCATAGAGCGCTCAAAAAATCATAACATATGCTACACAAAAAAAGTAAAAAAGACTAAAAAATAAGCAACATATATACTCATAGTTTGGATTGGGTGTGCTTAGGTAGGATGCAAGCAGATATCTCTATACATGATGAAAAAGAACCTTCACGATAGTACATGTACCATCACTTCCATGTCTCAAATCTATAATTCTAGATTACCAATGCTTGGACATATTTTGGTATCTTTGGATTTAACCCTAGTGCTTGGTTACACATGCGTACTTATTGTAAAGTTCTAGAATTCACTCCCCCTCATCATGTTTTTGTTTGAAGCCTCCATGGTGTGGATACTACTTTGAGACATCTAGAATAAAAAATAAAAGTGAGGCATCTAGAAAAAAAATGTTTCTTCTTTGAGACATCTAGAACAAAAAATAAAAGTGAAATGAGGATATGAAAGCCCTAAAGTAAGGAGAAGAAAAATATCATTTAAAGATGTCTCTAAATATACACTGCTTTGGAGCTTCATTAAGCATATCATGGCTATTATGGTTGGTTAGGGCATAGAGTGGGCTTGTTTTGAGCACTACGGGGAAGCTATATCTTCACGTTTTGGCCGTGAGGGACTGGATTTGACTGCGTGCATTTTCTCTTGCTTAGGGTTTGGATTCAGATTGGAAGAGGCTCTATTTCAAGCTCTATTATGCCTGATTTGTTGCGTATTTTTGCTGAGAATCTGGACATCTATGACTGAGTTAAAGTGACATAGTTGACTTTTTGACAAAAGTCAAAGCAAAGTTGACTTCCACTTTGAATTTAGTCAAACTCTTTGGGGGAATGAAAGTACATGCTAAGATAGTTTCAACAAGCTATAGATTATAAAAATCGGTTGAGTTTTGGTCATCATATAGTCAACTTGCCATTTTCAGCAGTACTTTATAAACCCTAAAATAGAGAGTATTTGCCATTTTCATTAGTACTTTATAAACCTTAAAATAGAGAGTACATTAGGGGAAGGTTGAGGTCTATAGGGGCCCTTTAAGCTGCCATATTATGATTTTAATGACTTTTTGTTAAAACATTAAGTTTCTTTGACTTTAGATACCTTCTTGTTCTTCAAATGGCTAGAAGTTTAAACTTCAAAGTTTCCTGCCAAAATTGAATTTGAAATCGAGCGAGCAAAACTATATCATGTGACATATCTATGGAAAGAGCTCGACGAGTAGATTCTGGATCTGTAATCTCCGACAAATTTTGAGCTCATATGTAGAAGTTATGGACGTCCAAAACTCTATGAGCAAGGAGTTGCATAATGGGATTAAAAGTTTGAAGCAAGATGCGGATAAAGGCGAAGAAGCTTATGGTGGACCTATGTTGCATCCATATGCACCAAACACTTTTCCACCAATCAGCAGGCCACAAGCTTATGGATGTTTTACGGGACCTTCACATGCAAATATTGCATACCCCTCAAGCTAGTATGCACCATGTTGATGGGAATCATGGTTCTATTCTTGGAAAGGACAAGATGCCTCTGTCTTTGATGCATCAAGGTGGAACAAGTATGCCCTATGCATGGTCCTATGAATGGGGCCATGAAAATGAACATGATGATGCACTTCATGCAAAGTATGCTTGATAGAATAGACCAAAATTTTTAGTGCATAGTGGACAAGTCCAATGCCTTGATTAAGAAGAATCATTGTGGATTATATAGCTTGAAACAAGAACTTGGCAAAGGCCATAAAACTTACGGTGAACTAATGTTGCATGTTTATGCACCAATCACATTTCAAGTTGCCAAGTGGACCACAAGATGGTAAGCCTTTTGTGGGTTCAACGTGTGCAAATACATTACACGATCTTCAAGCTATTATGTATTATGGTGATCAAAGTCATGGACCTATGCTTGGAAAGGGAAACTTACCTCCATATTCAATGCAAGAACATGGGGCAAATCTTGATATGGATCAAGTATGCCTATGTATGGTTCCTCTTCAATGCATATGTGCAATCAAAGATACCCTTCACCCTTGTCTATCAATGAGACACATTGTCACACTCTTCTCTTTAAAAGGAGTGATTGGAGAAAGGCAATCACATTTGATGGTGAAGCTACTACAAGTGAAGCCAAGATAAGGAGGATCAATGTATGTGAACTGTTGGTGCCAACTCTTGGCTTCCCTATTGCTTTGAGTGGGGATAGAAGGTCTATTATACACTCAATGTTGCTAGATTTGGACCTCACCCACCAAAAGCAATAGAGGGTCTCCATTCACTCTCACATTTAGTCGCGGATTATGATTATGCAGGCCTTTATGCACACATTATGGGTGTTGAATTGGAGGGCATGCTTGTAGCAGCTGCAATTTCTGGACAGCAAGAAGATGAAGATACTTTGTTGCCAAATCTCATTTAGTCAATGTATCTGTGGTCAAAGGGGATACGCAAGCTGAAAATGGGTATGATTGGACAACTTTCATAAGTGCTTTGATTGAGGAATTTTCAGCTTATGACATGATGCCACGAGATTGTGAGGACATGATCATTGATGACATTTTGGTTTATTGACCGACGAATGGGATGATGACTCATTTGTTGGTGATACATGTGATGAACATGCATTGCGTGATGCATTGAATGGCTCATGATAATGAATTGTATAATCCATTTTTGAGTTTAGTTTGGGAGACATATGATTGTTAATTATTTGACTATGAAGGCTTCGAGGATGTGGATCATGATGCAAATAAAGGAGAATTTTCCCATTATGAGTTTTTTTACACATGTGTTGATGATGATAAGTTGGTAGTTGATGTTGATGATCATGGTACTACTGTTGATCATGAGGACGAGGATGTCTATGAAGATGCAGATGATGGTAGCCTTGACAATGAAGATATTCATTATGAGGATGCATGTTCTATGCTTTGTAGTGGAGATCTTCAAGGGGATTTTGAGGATGACAATAAAGTTCATACAGACATGGAGTTTGAGGTGTGCATTTTCATATTTTATGGATGCCAAAGTGATTCTATGGTTTATGGGATTGGGGCATTCACTTTTGAATGCATCACTTGTCATATGAGATGCATGGTGCAAGACTATGTGGCATGCCATGGTTTTGGTGTATTGCCCTTAGATGATGGAGGCATTCTTGTACATGGTATATTACATTTATGTTTTGGATTGATGGATATATCGCTATGCTTTCCTTTCGACCCCGGTATATATGGTAGCCAAATTATATGGGTTGGAGATTATAGTAACTAATATCCTTTTGATCCGGGTGGCTACTTATGTTTTAGGAGGCTTGATTGTTAGTCTCTTGGTTTGCCTTTTGATCCAGGAGGTCAAAGCTTTTAATAGGTTATCCTTTGGCTACCTTTGTGGAATCAATTGGTGCATAAAAATAGTGACTATGGGTTGCTAGAATTTTAAAAATCATTGTTTGCACAACCCTATACCTTTTGGTCTTGGATGCAAAATGTATAGGAGCTTCATGAAGTGCATATGTCATTATGGAGTACATGATATGTCATTATGGAGTACATGATATGTCCTGATTTGAGGGCATTGAGGGAAGTTTACAGCCATACATATGTCTTTATGGCTCCAACATACATGGCTCTCACGCATGAGGATACTACTTGACATGAGTCCTTGAGATGGTTTACTTCATCCATGTAAGTTTATACATGTATACTCAAGGTTTGGAGGACGAAACCTTTTCGGGGGAAACTGGTTTGTAACAACGTAAAAAGGAACTCAAGTCAATTTGGGTCTAAGGCCAAGGGATGAAGGGGATGTGAAAGGGGCCAAAAGCTAGGACTAGGGCTAGGCATGCCCATGGACATTAATAAGTGTAATGTGAAAGGGTGGCCTAGTATATAAGTGAATATGGGCCGATGTCATGGGAAGCTTTTGATAACCAACCGAATACAAGTCAATTACTCTCTCTTTTCTCTAAACCTAGGCTAATCATCCTAATCTAGGCTAATGCAAGGCTAATTAGGTTAATTCAAGGCTAATATAGATGCTCCTTTCTTTCACTTTTTAACATTTGGCTTGTGATTTTGGCTATTTGTAGGCAAATTTCAATTCTCCATTCCATTTCAAATCCTACCACTATTCTTCCCATAAATTTGTGGGGTGAAATTTATTATGCCCTTATCTTTTACTCTTTTTTACAAGTTAGGGTTTTAGAATCTTCAAGAAAAGTAACTTCGACAAATGATTTTAACCTTTTTTAAGATTAGATATCTACTATTTTTTTTATTGCACAGTGCCCTCAAGCTCGTTGGATTTTTTAAAAGTATTTTTTCATTTTTTTAGATGGATAAGCTTTTTCATAATCCTCTATGCATAAAAGGCTATGCATAAGACTATTTAATGGCTCTATGCATGCATAGCTAGCCTTATGCAATGGGTGCTCTATGCATGCATAGAGCCATTACATAGCCTTATGCAATTGCTCCATTACATAGCCTTATGCATATGGCTAGCTATATGTGCATAGAGCCATAAGCCTTATGCTTGCATCTTACGTATTGCTTGATTATTTCAATGTACATATGTTCATGTTTCTTCATCAACTCAAAAGTTTCTTTTTGTTTGATTATTAGTAATATAGACGGTTCCATCTACTAACACTTTTTACCAACGATTCCATACCAATGCTGCCCAAACCAACGCTTTTATCAATGGGTGGTTACAAGATAAGGGGCACCACTTTTGACAGTTGGGTGCCTTGAAGGTAGCCTGAAAACAGGCATCTTCACAACTTAAAGGTCCAGTCTCTCGTAGTTATGTTTGGAATTTAGTGGCATGGTGTTTGGGGCACATTATACATATAGTGAGTGTTCAAATAGCACCCCCTGATCGAAAATCCAATTTATTATAGTGATTGTTTCATTGCACGAAAGTTTGGGCATTTGCATTTTCCACCTTTCTTTACTGCAGTATATGTCACGCATACAATGCATATTACTTATGCATCCTAAGTCTAATGATCATCCCAATTCGTACACGAATGTAACACATTGCATAGAGCTTAACTTGATTTATTAGGATTTTTTTTGGCTATTAACTATTTTTTTATAAATATATTATCGCTGCTTTATATTGTAAAGAAATATGTGATTTTCTATTCAAGATCTTGGTAAATGTGAAGCTCATCATTAAAGATCCAACGGTGAAAAGTCAAAAAAATATGTATAGAATGTGGCCATTTTTTCAAATTACAATTTTAACGGTTGGATTTCTTTCGATCTTCTATAGAAAATTCTCTCAATCTCTTGGAGGTCTTGTAAAAGTTTAATAATTTAATTATATAAATTTTATACAACCCTCATTACACTTCAATTTTTTGTGGATCAAAGTACTTGTCATGATGAATTTAACAAAAAAAAATTGAATGAATTTGAGTAAGGGAAGCCCATTTTACATCTGTTTCCCATGACTCACTCCACCTTCTCCTCGTCATTATCGTCCCAAAATTCTTTCTACAAAGCTCACCTCACAAGGAGGGATAATAAACACAGTGAACACTGGAGCTCCACCCCCGTGTGGCTGGCCGCTCTCTGGGGGGGGGCTACCTAGTAATACATGCGGGAGGTGAGAAGAGCCAAACTGGAGGCCTGTAGTGCCAAGTGACATCCTCACCCCTCACGATGAGGAAAGGGCCAGGCTGCCAAGTGCGGAGGAACGCCTTGCGGCGATCTCTCATGCGATCCGAGTCGCCCATGAATGATGTCCACCCAGAGGGCATGTATGACCTCCGTCGGTGGAGTGGCCTAGCGGTCTATGGCCTCCTTGCATCGGGCTCTCCATATGTGCCAAGCCGTCATGTTGCTGATCATCTCCTATCTGTGCCCGTCCCCCTCCTGGGAGACTGCCGAAGAGAAGTCTGGCGTCAGAACCACCGCCATCGCCCTGTTAGAGACCTAGATGGTCACACTGCCAGGGACGTCCTCGTATCCAAGGGCCGGGCCGCTGTCCGTGGCCCAAGCCACCGCACCCCACATCACCATCACCTCACCTGGCGAGCCTGCAAAAACCATCCTGAGAGCGCGCTGCCAGACCAGCTGTGCTTGTGGGCAATCCCATAAGCAGTGCCGCTGTGCGACTCCTGTGCATGGTCGCATCGGGGGCAGGACGCTGGGTGTCTGCCAAAAGCTAGCCAAGCCCCCACAGCCAGTCCTCTATGCGCTGTAAGCCAGAGAAAAAGCGTCACCTTTGGGGGCCGGAAGCTGGCCCAAAGGCGCTGCCAGAAGTCCCTAAGGAAGGCAGGGGAGAGCCCCTGTCTCGCCGCCAATGCTTGGCCGCCGCCGATGCTCGGCCACCGCCGGGGTGCCCGCTATCCTGTTTAGTAGAACTCCTTCTATCTTGTGTAGCTTCAATTTGTGCACATTCTTTAATGTTGTTACAATGTTTTCATATTCACCTTTGTCCACACTCTTCAGAAGCACTGCTAGTGCATTATCATCTTCTACCTTTTTGCCAATGGCTACCAGTTGCTTTATGCTTTTATGTTTGTTCAAGTGTGTGATTAAAGGTTCGCTTTCCTTCATATCCAATTTGTAGAATTGCATTAGCAGATTTATCTTTGAATTTTTTGCTTGTGTGCCAAATAATTTATTGAGTTCATCCCATGCATCTTTTGCCCATTGTATTTCATCATTTAAACTGAGTGCGATAAGTCCCAATGCTTTCTCATTCCTGCTCTTCCACTCATTTTCCCCTCTCACCTCTGGGCATTCATCTCTTTCCTCAACTAGCCCCCACAGATTTTTCCTCATGAGCAGATACATGGTTTTTGTCTGCCATGTGTAGAACTGCTTCCCATTAAATTTGGCTATCTCTTGTGCCGTACTCATGATGATGTGAAGGGGGTATTACCTCTTGATCCAATTTCAAGATTCAAGGGCAGTGTCTACCCTTTTACAACTCAATTTGGTGTTTAGGTGATGATTACAATAGATTTATCAGCATAATTTTACCAGAAATTACATTAAACCAAAGGTAACAAATTTGTATGGAATGGTTGGAGTATCAAACCATCTCCGAATTGCAATCTGAAGTTATAGGGATCTGTATAAGATACCTAATGGCTAATTTGAACCCTTAATTGTACCAAAATACAATGATTAGTGTTGATTAATCATTGATTAGCAAATTAATCCTCTATTTTGTGTGCAAAAAACAGAGTATGCGGGGAGTCCAGATCTGAGGCCTTAGAGTTCAAATGAGCTCAAATATTTTCAAGGCCATCAATAGCAATTATTCTAGTAGAGGATTAAGCCAAGAAACATAAGATTTGACCAAACATTAAATGCTTAATCTCTGTTTTACCAAAGTCACCTCAGATTTGATGAAGAGCTTGGATCTCACTGTAGACTTGATCAAATCAAAATCTGTCTTCACCAACTTGTAGAGCACCCTTGAAAACCTCTAAGGCCAAGAGGAATTAGAGCAATTTGACTTGGAGAAGAAGACATTTCATTTTTCCCTCAGAAAAATTGCACCTACTAAATCGCGATTTTCGTGAGCTTCGCTTGGCGGTTTGACATGCTGATTTGATGGGCTGGTTGGGGAGGCTAGCTATGCTTGCCTAGAAGCACTTGCCCTAATGTTGCTCCTAGAGGGAGATCAAGATCCTCCACTAGCCGGGGGTGTAAAGAGCTTGTTGAAAACAGCTAAAAAAATGATTATTTCTTAATCATCTACTAATTCTAATTAGCAAGATAATAGGCTCATAAATTTGATGGATTCTAGGCTAGGCTCTGATACCATGTTAAATTTGCAGCAATGTGATGAGCTATGGTAGATCAAATGCTAGAATCAACATCATTAACAAAGAGATTAGATGATAATTAAGACATGATTAGTGAGCAATTAACTGATAGCTTAATGTAGGCATGGATAATAAAAAACTAGCAAATTCTCATTAGGCCAATGCCTCAATTTATAGAGTTTACATCCAAGCATCTAATCCCACTGATTTCTCCTTGATTCACTCCACCTCTTTTGCTTGATTCTCTCCACCTCTCGGGGGGGTCACTATATGTAAATCCTCTATATCACGTGCGTTCAACGCCTATTTAAAAAGTCCCTTATCTGTGAATTTTTTAGTGAATATAATGTATCCTTTCCTATTCAAATCTGTAAATTTTTTTTAAAATACAATAAATAAATCCCCTCTGTAAATATATTTCTGTAAGTTTTAAATATTTAAAATGTCCTTCTGTTGAACCCACGTGATACTTACATATTTATACGAGTGACCCCCCCGAGCTCCACCTCTTCCCAGAATATCTCCACACTTCCTAAATCTCCTCATGCTACCCTTTATTCTCTCCCAGTAGATACTTCTCACCTTTTCACAGCTTCTCTCACATTTATAGATTCTCTTTTACAGCCTCTTGCTAAGGGCTTGTTCCCCCTATTCACACTTGTATATTTCAACACTTGGCACTCCTCCATCTAGTGAAGCCCATGACCTTGATGCCGCTCCTCGATGTGTTGCACATGCCCTTTGTCGCGCTGCTCGGCACTCCTCACTCTGATGTGATGCCAATGACACTGTTGACCATGTGCTTGCCACCCCACCCCCTGGTGTTGCTCATGAGGCATCTTCTCATGGGAAATCCCTTTCCAGGTCTGATGCACGAAACTGTGCCAATGCTATCTTCGACAAGTACTTTGTTGACCTTGATGTGGCATCATAGTCTAGTGTGCTAGATGCGCTGCTACTATGGCGATCGTGCATGGCAAAATATACTACCGCTTCTGCAATTTGCAGCCCACATTTGAGGAGGGCTGGTGATGGTGTGCTATGGAGCTTGAGGTAGTCCTATAGCACAGTCAAGCGTAAGATGCATCCAGATGGATTGGCTGTAAGACGTCAGTGTGTTGCCATCCGCTATTTTTCACATAGTTCCCCAAAAAGGGTCTCCTATATGAAAAACAGCGGGTTTGGGTGGGGCATCATTGTCATATGATGTCCAATGGTGGTGAAACTTTGTGAGCAAATACCTCAGGCTTCTACCCCACAACTCCCAAAGTTTCATCACCATGGGATGTTGGATGGGTGGGACGGTGTGGTGCCATCTGCTATTTTTTGACATAGTGCCCAAAGGGTCCCCTATGGCAAAAAATAGCAGGTTGGGTATCATACGACATCTGATGGTGGTAAAACTTTGTGAGAGGGTTCAAGGGGCTGTTATCCCACCATTCTCAAAATTTCACCACCATTAGACGCAGGATGGATGGGATGGTGTGTTGCCATCCGCCATTTTTTGACAGTGATTAAAAATCACAAAAGACATAGTCCAATATATAAATCAAAATGGGATACAACTCGTGGATGTCATACATAGAAACATGAGGTTATAAATACAAATGGCATGTAGACTGGTCGATGCAAAAGCATGATGTGATATATATGTACATGATGTCTAATACTCATCTGAGAGGACCTGATAAGCTCGAGGATAACATGCCCGCTACTGCCTCCTCGGCTCCTGTACAACCCACTCTGTAATGGTCCTCTAGGTAAGATGCTCCTCTGCCATGGCTGAGGACTCACCACGTGTAGCAGCAGAGCAGCAGCATCACTAAGCTCCTCATCAATCCCTTGGTATCTTTGCTCATGTCTCATCTCCTATAAGCAGAGTTTAGCGTACTTGGCAAGCAGCAAAACAACCTTGTGTAGACTTCTCCACTGACCTAGTACGTGCATTGAGACCCCGGTCCTCCAAACTCCTTGCTCCAACTCGCATGCATAAAGCAACTTACCGAGCTTGTAAGATGAACTCATTGATGTGGGCCCATCGTACTGTCCGTGCCTCCTCCTTCTCTAGTGATAAATCCCTCTCTACAGGAATCTCAAAATCCTCAAGCATATCTTGAGCAACATATCCATCATCTTCCATGATATTTAGGATAGCTTGCTGATGATTAGTGCTACCGATGGGCCTCTGAGATAAGATCCACAGTTTACTGCTGCTGACCCTGGGTACAAGTTGTCTATCTCCAAAGGCGATAAGGCAAAACTTCACACTGCACCGACAAAGTTAGACAACTAGCAGTCATCAACAATGAGTGGACAAGGCAGTAAAGATGAAACTAGTGGTGGCACCCTAATGTGTACCACCCCCAACTCCACAAACTGCAGCGCCGGATTTCGCACGCGGTCTTGCAACCAAAGAGTCTGGCGGAAAGGGATAGATAGCAATGCTTGACATCACATGATGGCGAGTTGCATCTCTGCCAAGTCTCGTCCACTCCCTCATGTAGTGCTCCACACGATACTATGCGATCCGTCTCTTGACTTCCACCTTAGGAACTAACTATCTCTAGCACTCAATCTCCTAGTGTGACTCCTCTGTGACTCCATAGTGAGTTGTGAAACCTGTCGCAAAGCTAAGCTAGCTCGGTATCTTGAAAAGTGAAAGTGATCAATATTAAGACAAATACAAGAAATCATAATTGAGTAATGGGAAAATAATTTAAACAATGTTTACACATGGCTAGGGGGTGCTGGTAAAGGTGATGCTGTCCCAACTCTCTCCTCGGCCTGGCCTGAAGTAGAAGCCTGGGTGTGAAATTGTGCAGGGCCTTGCATAAACAAGATAAAATATAGGTGGATAGCTTATCAATGAATTACTCTACAAAAGGGTTTGGGAGAATACCGTGCTAGTGGTTGGCTCTGATAAGAGAGCCACGGCATGTGGAATAGAATCTATAGTGTGATGAAATTGGTGTGACCGATCTGCACACCTAGCTCATGCACTACGCAAATGGTAGCATCTCCAATCCACGAGATGTACGAAGTGAAGGTGGGAGAGGCCTAGCCTGGTCACTAGGCCTCCTGTCTCTCCTGGTCCTGAAGCCAGGCCCACACCATGTCTAGTGCCAGGTCGATGATCATGATAATCTACCTCGAGCCCCAACACGAAATCTGTGTATAGTTGCTATGCAAAATAGATCGAAATCTTATGATGATGGAGCAAGGCACCATAATATGCCAAATATTACAGTAGAATGTGGGCTGTCATAGCTGCATGGGTGCATCAAGCCGCCTTAAGCAGCCCTATAGTCGTGACCCACCCATCCTCACGAATGAACATCTATAATGTCCTCTCTTCGATAGAGGGCAATCCGGATACCTCTTGATGAGACAAGCCGCACTGCTATGTCTCTAACCATGCTCTCAAAGGCTCTATGTCATCGAGGGAACGTAGAGTCTCTGGCATGCCCTCTAACGATGCAACAAGATGCATGGTGGAGGGATGTGGATCTCTCTGTCTATGAAGCTGAGTGCACAAAGCCTCTAGGAGTGCGACCATATCGGGGATGGTCTCTGGACGTGACTCACGAGCCATTGTAAAAACCGCATAATGCCACGTAACGGAAAGGTCATCTCTCTCTCTCTCTCTCTCTCTCTCTCTCTCTCTCTCACATTCTCAAAAGTTTTGTATCACCCAAGTGAGATGACTACTTGCTGCGTAGGCATTGTTTAGGGTCTCTATGGGCTCTTTTATGTGCCTCAAAGGGCAAATACGCTGCTTGTGGATATCATCAAACAAAGAAGACAAGAACAAAATCATCCAATTATTCTCTGAGAATATCCGGCATAAGAGAGTGTCTTTTGTTAATGATGGGCAAAAGAACCTCGTTGCTTTAGGCGCAATGATAGGTTGCAAGGTCGGTGATACATGCATGTGTGCCAAGGGGTGTGAGTGGTTGGTTGGACACTTCGCTAGTACTATGACATGTAAGGTTACTAGGGGAGTAGTTATTAATGATGAGAATACTAGCTTAGGGGAGCATAATATATCCCTGAAATGTTGTTTTCATCATTAATTAATTAAACAAAGATGGTGAAAACACACAAAGATTGAGACATCTAGGTCACCGCCTAACCCCCATAAAGCCATTCAAGTGTAGGCCACTCTATGGGCTATCCATAGGTGTCACTCATTCCTTGGTATGTGCCTTGTAGGCCTAGATATTATCAGTTAGGACCTATGGTACAGTTAGTACTAGTTCCAATTGGGACACCTAGTACATGTATGACACCCAGTTAGGGGTTCATCATATTAGGCATATCTTTTGTATTCAAAACAACTTCAGCGATACATCTTCTACAACACGCTTTGCTTCTTGCCTCCGTCTCCTGTTGCTTCCGTTGTCTACGTCACCCCCAACAGTGGTATCAGAGCGAGTTACCATCACTTCATTGCATCAGATCTGCCCCTTGCTCCCAGGAGGCTTCCCATCTCCATTTTCTGGAGTTTCTAGCCATTGCTCAAAGTTTCGTCGTGGGAATTCAATCAGACATACATCTACTGGGTGGAGAGTTGGTTAAAGCTGATTTACTATGTGTTTGTTGACTAGTGTTGACTTTTAGGGTTGACCAATCAACTACTTGACTGAAATTCCTGCATTCAGTTTGAATTTTACATGGTAAGCTTTTATTTTCATTTCCAATTTGCTTTGGCAAATTTACCCCTTTGGAAATTTGGGCCTTTGCTCGCATTTGGCCTTCGTGCAGCGGGGATTTGTCTTTTTAGGTACATTCAAATATTGCTGGCAAATTTCAGTTGGTCATACAGTTGGTTTATGCTTAGAAAGCCTTGAGGTTTGCAGAGTAAGCAATTGGTATTTGAAGTTGAGAGCTTGAGGCTCCTAATCTTGCCTTTGTCACATTTGGATTTGGTCTGCATAATGGCCAGTGGTGGCAAGGATGATCTTTTTGGGGCTTTCAGTAAGCTGAAGACAAGCTTGATGGGGTGAATTATCCTACGTGGTCATTTATGATGAAGCATGTCTTGGTGGCCAAGAATTTGTGGAATATTGTGAATGGCAATGAGCCTAGGCCTGTGAGGCAGGCTACATCTTCCACTAGTGACGTCACATCCAGTGGTTCTTCTCGTGATGCCTTTGTACCTCTCCTACTCAGGAGATGATTCAGTGGGATGGCCGTGATGCTAAGGCACAGGCATTGATTGCTCTTTCTGTTAAGAAGAGTATTGTACCTCATATCAGATCATGCGTTACTGCTAGGGAGTCTTGGGATAAGCTTGCCTCTTTGTATCAGGTACGCAACGAGGCCCGTGTTGCCTATCTCCGCAAAAGCAGTCAAAGGATCAACATATGAATGAGGGTGATAGCATGGATGCTTATTTGACAGCTATCAAAGATTTGAAAGAGCAATTAGCCAACATTGATGAGGATATTCCTGATTCTCAGCTTGTATCCGGCACATTGGATGGATTGCCTGACTCTTACCAAGTTTTTGCTACTACCTTGAGGTTGGTTGCCATGGGCAATGCCAACTACTATTCCTTTGATCAGTTGGTTGCACTTTTATTACAAGAGGAGCAGAGTCGCTCTAACAGAAATGCCAGTATGTGTTCTGATCAAAAGCATTTGCAGCCAATGATAGGAATAAGGGAAAATTTTAGAAATCTGCCCCTAAAAATTATAGCAAATCAGTCTTCTTCTTCATCATCCCAGGGTGATCAGAAGAAGAAGAAGTGTAAATACTACAGGGTTGCAGGCCATGATATAGCTGAATGTAGGAAAATGATTTCTTCTAAGAAGGAGAAGAAAGAAAAGGGACTTGTGGTCTCCATTGCCTCTGGCAATGATGCCACTCCTAATGAGCATGCTCATTTTGCCACGGAACAATCTTGGAGTTTCATAGTCCAATGCCATTATGATCCTTCTGTACATGATGCAGGTGATGCTTGCATGTTAGTTTCAGCTTCCACATGGTTCTTTGATAGTGGTGCTTCTAAGCACATCACTTCCTGCAGGACATTGTTCACTTCCCTTGCTGATGCCCCCAAGAGGGGTTCTATGATGTGTGCCAACAATGCATCCTATATGGTTAAGGGTGTTGGGCAGGTTGCAGTCACTTCAGTTGCAGGCAATGTTGTCACTCTAGAGAATGTTTTGTATATGCCAGGCATACGCAAAAATCTTATTTCCATTTCAGCTTTTGCTACTTGTGGACATAAGATTGTTTTTGATGGGCATAGGTGTGCAGTCTATGACTTGAGTCATGCCGATGCTATTATTTTGACTGGTACTCTTCAGGGGGGCTTGTATAGCCTGGATGCATATGATAGATGCAGTGACAGTTTAGCCCATGATGCCCATGTTGTGGATGCAGATGTACTCCCTGACACATATTTATGGCATGAGAGGTTTGGTCACCTCAATCTAATGCCTTGGTATCTTAATGCCTTGGTACGGTTGCCACAAATGGTTGAAGATATGCCACAAGTGCGCATGCTTACTAAATAAGAAACATATCTGTGAAGCTTGCCTACTTGGCAAGATGCACCGCTTTTACTCTCCCCAAAGATGGCAGAGTTGGGGCATCTCGCAAGTTATTTCTTGTTCACAGTGATGTGTGTGGTCCCATGAAGACCACATCTATTGGTGGCTTCTACTACTTTGTCACCTTCATTGATGACTTTACCACGTACACTTGGATATTTGCATTGAAGTCCAAGTCGAAGGTGTTCACATGCTTCAAGCACTTCATTGCCTTGGCTGAAAATGATGCAGACTTGAAGATTGCCAATATGAAATCTCATAGAGAGGGGGAATACATGTCTAAGGAATTCAATGATTACTTGGCAGCCCGTGGTATTCATCATGAGTGCACAGTGCCTTACACTCCTCAACAGAATGGAGTTGCATAGCCTTTGGCCACAAGACGGGATTTGTACCTGTCAACTGAACCATCAGCTTTCCTCTTCACTTTGTAAACCCACTTAGTCCCCACGGCATGTTTACCTGTAGGCAAGTCACATAACTCCCATGTTTGATTGGCATGAACGGAGTTCAATTCATCTTGCATGGCTTGCATCCACAACTTATTTGAAAAGGCATCTCTGTGACAAACAAGCTCCTCATCACATGTTGTAGCAATCAAAGCATGAGCAACCGAGTTTTCCAAATCTCTTTTGGCTGCAGCTCTCGTACGGGCTGGCAAAGGAGCATCTAACTTGTTGTCCTTCAAAGAGCCAACGAGGAGCTCTTTTAGGCTGTCTTATGTCAGCCAATTCCTGCTCTACTGCTTCTTCCACAACATCCTCAAGAGCATGTGGCATCTATGTCACAACAGGTGGCTGTCTAGACTGTGTGATAGGTTGTAAATGAGCAGTATGTGGAGGAGTGTATCCCTGTGGTGCATCATCGGAGGCATCGGAACCAAGCAATGGCACAAGACTATCAAAAATGTCCGGAGACACCAAGTGTGGACTGCATTTTGCAATCCCGCAAAGGCATAGAGGATGTCTCATCAAAGATAACATCTCTATTGATGACAACCACCTTACGTGATGAGGGCTCATAAAGTCTATAACCTCTACTCTGTGCACTATATCCCAAAAATATGCATTTGATAGCCTTATCATCCAACTTTTTCTGCCTCTGTGAAGGCACATGTGCATAGGCCAAACACCCGAAAGTACGCATATGGGAAATGGATGGCTTGTGACCTTTCCAACCCTCATAGGGTGTGACTGTTCTCAATGCTTTTAGTTGGGCATCTGTTCAAGACATAATTTCCACACATCACTGCATCCAACCAAAACATATTAGGCAAATTCTTACCCTTAAAGCATACACCTCGCCATCTCCATAATGGTCCTGTTGATTATGAAGAAACCTTTGCTCCCACTTCACGTATCACCACCTTTTTTATTTTATTGCCGTGGCTACCCACAATAATTGGGAAGTGCATCAGTTGGATATCGAGATAGCATTTCTCAATGGTCTATTGGCAGAGGAAGTCTATGTTAAGAAAGCCTTGTATGGATTGAAGCAGGCACCTCAGGCTTGGTATGACAGGATTCACACTCATTTTCTCAGCCTTGGTTTTCAGAATAGTCCCACAGAGGTGACTTTATATATCCGCAAGAGGGGGGTAGATTTGCTGATTTTGATCCTCTATGTGGATGACATGATTCTCATCGGGCCACATCCCAAGAAAATTGCAAATTTTAAACGAGAATTACAGCAATCATTTGCTCTTACTGATCTTGGCCAGTTGCAGTATTATTTGGGCATACAATTTGCTCAGACTGAGGGGGGGATTATTATGTCACAATCCAAGTACATTGGGCAGCTCTTACAGAGATTTCAGTTTGAGGACTGCAAACCCGTCTCCACCCCATTGGAGACTGTTTTTCGTTTCTCTGCTAAAGATACCAGTGGACCTTGTGATGCTACCTCTTATCAGCAGAGGTAGTTGGTTGTTCACTTTACTTGTGTCATACTCGGCCCCGGGGACTTGCAATACGTGGTCTCCCAGTTGAGTAGGTTTATGCACAGTCCCACTCATCACCATTGGCATGCAGTGAAACGTGTCTTTAGATATATCAAAGGCACACAACACTTGGGCCTTTTTTACAAGGAGGCTGATTCTTCACTTATCATGCATGGGTTCACTGATAGTGATTGGGCTGGTTGCTATGATACACACCGATCCCATAGTGGCAATTGTTTCATGCTTGGCTCTTCATGCATCTCTTGGTTCAGCAAGAAGCAGGCGCGACAGTTGCCACATCTAGTTGTGAGGCTGAGTACAAGGCAGCTTTCACAGCTACAGTAGAGTGTGTTTGGCTACGAAAACTACTTGCAGATCTTCTAGTTGGTCAAACTACTCCTACAATCATTCATACTGACAGTCAGAGTGCTTTGGCTATTGCACGAAATCCTGTGTTTCATGCTCGCACGAAACACATTGAGGTTCATTACCACTATGTCAGAGAGCGATGGTCAGATGGTGACATTCAGTTGTCTTACATTCCCACTGAAGACAACTTGGTAGATCTCTTCACGAAGGCTCTCCCGCGATCAAAGTTTGAGGCTTTTCGACAAGCTTTACACTTGGTACCATTTGTTACGTGATCTGCTACTCTGTACTGTCATAGGTTGCTATATCCATATTGGACGAATTTGTGCAACCATGACCTTTAGTCTTCAGGTATCTTGAGACGTTTCTAGGATACTTCAGCCCAAACCGTCGAGGGGGGTTTGTAGGCCACTCTATGGGCTATCCATAGGGGTCACTCATTCCTTGGTATGTGCCTTGTAGGCCTAGATATTATTAGTTAGGACCTATGGTACAGTTAGTACTAGTTCCAATTGGGACACCTAGTACATGTATGACACCCAATCAGGGGTTCATCATATTAGGCATATCTTTTGTATTTAAAACAACTTCAGCAATACATCTTCTACAGCACGCTTTGCTTCTTGCCTCCGTCTCCTGTTGCTTCCGTTGTCCACATCACCCAACATCAAGCTCACCGCCAAGCACAAGGGGATAGTAGAATTATGGCATGTGGGAGACGTGATTTGAACATAAGGTCTTATTAAGCCTTTATACATAAAGCCTCTATCCATAAGCTTTAAGCGCATAAAGCCTCTACATGCATAAAGCCCGTGGGGCTTAAGCATAAAGCCTCTATGCATAAAGCCCTATGATTAAGTCTTTATGCATAAAGGCCTTATGCTTAAGCCTTCATGCATAAAGCCTTTATGCATAAGGCCTCTATGCATAAAGATTTGAGGCTTAATCATAAAGCTTCTATGCATAAAGGCTTCATGCATGACGCCATAATGTATCTTGCATGAGGCTTCATGCAATAAGTCCTTATGCATAAAGGCTTCATACATGAAGCCAAAAAATTAGAGAAAAGGACAACAAATAATGAAAAGCAGGTTAAGTTTGGGGATTTTTAAGGTACATGTATCTTGGGGAGATACGTGGCACCGACCATTTTTGCTTTTAATATCTTTCCCGAGATATTATAAATATACAAATTATTAACTCACTTTACTTATCTCGATTGAGATAAGATTAATATATAATTAATTTGATTCACGTATCTCGCCCAAGATAAGATAAATATATAAGTAATTCTATTTACGTATCTCACTTGAGAAATGATAAATATATAATTAATTCGATTTACATATCTCACTCGAGATACGATAAATATACAATCAATTCTATTTACATATCTCGCTCGAGAAACGATAAATATATAATTAATTTGATTTACACTTCTCGCTTGAGATACGATAAATATATAATTATCTTGACCGAGAAACCTTTTATCAATTGTCATATCTCGCCCGAGATATAAATATACATGGTGCGTTGGCACGTCACCACCATGACCGGGCAATCTAGTCAACATCTCCAGCTCTCTCTCGACTGAGATACGTCGGGATGATAACTAGATTGCCTGGTCATGTTGCCATGTATCTCGCTCAAGATATTGCGTGGCTAGTTTTATTGAACCTATGTGGGCGACACATATCTCAACCGAGATATGTGGCTGCAAGCAGCTGATTGGTAATTTCAAACTCGCCCAAGATACCCCGTACATGGATTCAAGAGGCTAAAAAATGTCCCACTTCTTGCCAAACTATCGCGAGAAGCAGCCATCTTATCATGCTACCGCGCCCAATATTCATACTCACACGGGACTAGTTTAGCTTGAAACTTTTCTAAGTGTATGAAATCAAAAAGGACGTTTACATGGGATTGATCTCCCGTGAATTGTCAATAGTATTTATGACTATTTTAATGTATGTATGTTCATGTTTCTTCATCAACCCAAAAGTTTCTTTTTTCTTGATTATTAGAAATATTATTCTCATATTCTAGATCAAAATTTCTCTCCTTAACTCAAGTCTAATATACCCATTTAAAAGTGCTAGGCTATAAACATAAATCTTAATGTAAACCATAGTTTTCATTGTATGTCTAGCCATTCCTTAATAGATAGCAATTAATGGTCTCATTTCCACCAATAAAACCTTTATTTGAGTGAAACTTTGATGGTTCAATTTTTTGTTGTTATGTTTGATCTCAAGACTTGATATTTTCTTGTTTATTATCTGCTTTCCAGGCTAGTCCTTAATGTTTGAATCGAGTACAACATTCCTCCAAACAAGGAATAAATTATGAAACTAGAGTATGCACATGGAAATTTATTGTGAATGTAGATTTCTCTTTGGTATCAATTTAATATTCCTAAAAATATATTATACTCTCACTAGAATAACCATAACATCTTTAAAAAAGATGGTTTTTATAACATCCTCAATAATTTTGCATAACTAGATTTTTTCAAATGGTGGATGGACGTAAGAATGTATCACTCTTCGCCACACTAGTTTTGATGGCTCACAAGAGAACTAGTTCACATATGCACACCCCCACATTATGCAAACAATTACCCCCCCCCTGGCGTGCTCGCTCGCTCGTCTGCCTGCCAACACACACACACACACACACACACACACACACACAAGTGTAAAAGATTGAGCACGTTTTGCTCATTCATATGCTAGCATTAGAGAAATTTGGAGATTTAAAATGCTTGACACAAAAAGACAAATATAGATTAGATGTTATGAGGAAGTGGGGCTCACAAATACAATGCAATGGTGGACACATCATAAACATGTTGTATAACCCTTCGCATCATATTTCATAGTGGAGGATTGGAAAAAGTTGGATCGCATATATGTATCATCAGATCACTTGCTTTAAGATTATTATGATGTCTTTCATTGATGTGGCTTATCAACGAAAGTGGGTTTGCTTTTTAAAAGCATGATGAATATTAGTCTCTCAAGTTATGAATAGAAATGATGATTTGATGTTTATTTAGAAAGAAAATGAGATTAGATGGATGATTTGTACAACATGGCAAAATTTTTGTGTGATGCTCAATTCCTACTAATTGTGATTAATCAATATAGGCACAATGTTATTCCTTGATCAATATGTACACTAAAACATTCAAAAACAAGAATTTTTTAATGATACTTTTAGATTTTGCATAAGTGATACAAAATTGAGGCTTTCATAAACATTGATGAACATTAACTTTGTTGAACAAAAGTGAACAAAAATTTGAGGCTTTTAAAAATGTTGAATATACGGACATGAAACACCAAGCATCATATCCATTATCCCAATTACTTACTCTTCAAGCTTATGTAAGTTTTCTTGTCAACTTGATGCCATATTAATCTTGAACAAACATGATGCAAATTTGTGTAGCGAAAAACAATCTTGTACACTCTACATGGCCATATTAGTTGAGTCCTTATGTCTATAAAAGAAATTCTTTGCAAAAAAAGATTAAATAAATTAGTACTTTCATTATGTTCAACTAAGTTAAAGTACATAGGAGTCCTTGCTTGACCCTAATAACTAGTCACTACTTGGAGTTAGTTGAAAGCTTTTGTAGACAGTAAGTTAAATTTGATTCACATGTATCATTTAATATAGTAGGTCCTAATGTTGAGGAGACTTGTACACTTCAAAGAGCTAGCTTTCCATGGATTTTTCATTCAAAAAGCTAGATATTGGAGATTATTTTTGACTGTGAGGAGATAGCTACACATACGGAATGGTATACACCTTACCCAATGTATCAATTTTCTTTTGGTCATTAATGAGCATTATATTTTTTCCTCTATACATTAAAAAATTGGAATTAAATGTGTTATGTAATGGGGACCGTGGGGCTTTCTTAATGGTGGAGGTTAAAAGTCATGCTTAGACCTTGTAAGCAACTTGTAGCATAGCTAACTCATCAAATGCTAAATCAACACTCGTCTCTCAAAAAGTCTAACTCATCAAATGCTAAATCAACACTTGTCGCAAAAAGTAGAATTTAGAACTATAACCTTGGATTATTTTTTTGGGGGATATTCCTAATCTGTACTCACACACGTGCACGGGTCCTCCCCTTGTGCCTTGACAAGGACATGAGTAGCGCAATGAGCGGTATCGAACCCAACACCTAGGCTAGAGCATTCGAACATGTGCTAGAGCATTCGAACACCTTATCGATTCAACTACACTCAGGTGGTCACAAGCTTGGAAGTTTCTCAAAATGGAGCATTCTCTTTATTTTGAATGGTTGGGAACTCATCAAATAGTTAAATAGCTCCTTTTGGCTTGTGTAGTGTATTTTTCTAGAATGGTTGGGAACTCATTAAATAGTTAATTAGGTCTTTGAAAAAGTCAATTGGTGTGTTACGTGTAGTGTATTTTTCTCGTTTGAGGTTGAAAAGTCCTATTGTCTTTATTTTCAAGTTTCTCTAATGTTTAGTAAGCAAATCCCCGTGAATTCTGTGTCTGTTGCAACGATGGTTGGAACTTGGGAAGAGCATCTTTTTCGAGCACTGGGCAGGAGCAGCAGCGACTCTCTAATAAAAGGTGGGGGGCATAAGGAGAAGTTAGAACAAAAGTGGCAGACTTTTGTGTGTATAAAGCAGAGGTGCGCACTGCGACTGCTTTCCGCGCGCGCCTCTGCTTGATCTGGGGCGAGGGTACATGCGAAAGTACACGTGACCATGCGCTTGAATAATGAGAGAGCACTGCATTTGGCAGACCGAAGGGGGGAGGTGGTGGACGAAAGCGGGAACACCTAGCAGCCTCCAGACTCCAGGGGCAAGTGGAGAGGCCAAGTGCTGCCCTGCATCATAAAATATATAACAACGTCTAATCAAAGTCGAGTAGTGTGGACCGAGGTCCTATTTGATGTATCATACTACCGACCCACCCACGGGCCACACAAGTAGTTTGTTAGCCACACAAGTAGTTTGTTAGGGCCTTTCCCATGACAGGCAAAGTGCCCCCCCCCCCTTTTGAGAGCCTTCTTGCATGGGTGCCAAAAGTGCCAACCCTAAGGAGACAAGAGGAGCACCCAATGTTCTCATCTGCCTTTTTGTGCTCGACAAAGCACACGATGAACAAAACGGAGGGAATCGCTTCAAGATTCCTTGAATCATATCCTTTGTGGATCACTTGTTGAACCTTCCTGTCGAAAAAGATGTGTGAATATAAGACACATGCACTTCAAGTGCAAGCCTATGCAAAAACAATTACAGAAACAACTCCTGAGCAACGCAGAAATTTATAACCTTCAACGGGCATCAATGCCCTCTAAACTTGAACTTCGTAAGAAGTTCACTTTAAAAAATGGGTCTCTAAAGAAGGCCATCCTGAGTGGAATGGGTTTTAGATGAAGGCCAAGGTACCTTATAGGCCTTCAATTTTGAAGTCTAAGTTAGGGTTGCAAATTTTTGGCATGCTCGTGAGGTGCGTCGCTCACAAGCTAGTCTGCATGGGTGCTAGTTTATGCTAAGTCACACAAGTCTACTCTTGGTGAGATAATTTAGTTTATCGTGGGGCTCCCATAATGGGGCATAGTTCAATAGGAAAAAAAACACGAGGAAGCGTCGAGACACGAAGGGGAAAGAAGAGAACATTGCAGTTATGGGTATGAAATCAATTAAAAAGCGGGTCCCTTTTGTGCATGTACTTTGATTTTTTAACGATTGACTAACAGTGTTCCCTAATCTTCGTGGTACATGACTACTTCCAAGGCTTATCTTGCTAAATCTCGTTTGTTGGCAGCTAGCATGGGACGCAGCTCTTAGTCCAACATCTCTTGTGGTTGGAGGTTGTAGGTCCTAATTTCAAGTATGTGTACACACTCTTATCTTGTGCATACGAATTTTGCAAGCACCCCCACTCCAAACTGGGGAAAAAATCTTAGTCACAAGGTTGAAATAGCTGAAGCCTGCTAAATATTTGCACGAGAAAAGCTGGACTCAAGTGGTCGAAAAAAAGATGCTCCTATGCATGTGTTGATGAAGCAAGGTAGTGTGTTCCACGTGTGTCTAGGAGACAAGTTTGCAATAGTTTCCCAGTGTTTATAATGGGTATCCAACTGGTTTTGGAACTTAGACCATGGGTTTATAGCTTCAAAGAACTATGTGCGGATTTTGAGGCGGTTTCTCTAGGGTGGACCCTTTGTATAAAAAGGAAGAGTGCCAAAAAGAAAAAAAAGTTCCGAGTTCAAAATGCTGAAAAGCGAGTGCTCTACAATTTTTGAAGGCATTCATAATTAAAACCACCCAAAATTTATAAATTGTAAAGGCCTTGAAGTGTAGAATTTGTAGCTATATATCAAATTTGTGGACCACCGGGGCCAGGGGCCGACCAATCTAAGCCTAAGGAACCAACTTCGAGTACCTGCATGCCGCATACACAGCCCCTTAGTTGGGGCAATAGTACAGGGGTGCAAACACACGTAGACTAACGAGCGTTGCATGGGGTGGACAGCGGGGATGATGAGCGTGGAGTCCGGAGAACAAGGCCGGGCAGAGAGAGGGTCGGCGTCAGCGGGGCATCATGCCCACGAGCGCCCTGTCAAAGTGTGGGCCAGGGCGTGCTCCCCGGTGGACCCCGCTACGACAATGGCCGCTACCGCTCCCGTCCCGTCCGGGCTGTCGTCCCCCTCCCCAATCTTGTCGTAACTTTAGATTTTCGAGGCACAGGCCCCCCCGCAAACAGCACCCCCCGCTCTCTCATTGCTTTAGATTCGAGTTCATGTACACATGTGGTTTGAAGCACCCCTCCAGTAACCTTTCCTCTTCACAGCTATCCATCCACTCCTTTCCGTCAGCACTTTACCCCCCCGCCCCTCCCCCTTTTGCCTGTAGTATTTTGATCTATCTCATTTCTCTCCCTTTCCTTGCCTCAGCTCCACCTGTCAAACCAAGATCTATTTGGCCTGCAACAGCAGCCGCTGTTGCAGCAGGCAGACAGTCCAATCCCCATCCCCATTATGGACTTCAAATAGAACCTCTCACTTCCACACTGTTTGTTTCCTTTGTCTTGGCCCTTGCTTCCGTCAAAAGAACCCTAACTCGCCCATATTATCACGTCAAAATACTAGGGTTTCCACAAGATTAAACCACTTGATTGACCTGCCCGCAGTGATCAGCACCCATCATGAACCTGCAAGGAGGTGGTGCAGCAGCAGGAGACGGCTGTGCTCTACCGGGAGTACCCGGTGCGGCCGCTCATGGGATGGTGAGCATGTCCATGCTGCAGTCGCTAGAGCACCTGGCGACAGTCGGTGACACGACAAATCAAGCCACACCGCACATGGCTACTAGTAGCAGTGGAACGCCCGCGAGCCCGCCGAGCCGGTACGAGTCGCAGAAGAGGAGGGATTGGAACACGTTTGGGCAGTATTTGAAGAATCATAGGCCGCCGCTGGCGCTGGCGAGGTGCAGCGGCGCCCACGTGCTGGAGTTTCTGCGCTACCTGGACCACTTTGGGAAGACTAAGGTGCATGTACAGGGTTGCCCGTTCTTTGGGCAGCCGCAGCCGCCCGCGCCCTGCTCTTGTCCGCTCCGCCAGGCGTGGGGCAGTCTGGACGCTCTCATCGGCCGCTTGCGAGCTGCTTTCGAAGAGCACGGCGGCAAGCCCGAGTCCAATCCCTTCGGGGCCCGCGCCGTCCGGCTCTACTTGCGCGAGGTAAGAGAGACGCAGGCCAAAGCCCGGGGCATCGCCTACGAGAAAAAGAAGCGCAAACGCCCGCCGCCAGCTTCTACAGCCACTCAACACAACAATAACAATATCAACCCTCCTCCTCCTCCTCCGCCTCCACCTGCCGCGCCCCCTAATTCATCTGATCACCATGATCTACTCGCCGGCCCGAGCTCCCTTCTTATACCAAGCTTCAACTGATTAGCATGCTATCTACAATCACATACTACTACTGTATCATGTATGGGTGCCCTCCAGCTATAGCACGCAACAGCTGCAGTACCGGCATATGTGCATGCTCGCGATAACATCATCGGAGCTCGCACCTGCTTGCAGTACTCCTCTCTTCACCGTATTCTCTCACATCAACTCCAGCAAGTCATTCCTCCCGCTCGCATCTCGCATCCAGCTCCGATCAGGTGAGATGCTTTACGTCCCTAATTGCGCAAATGTTATCCTATCTGCTTAATTATTCTGCATCTTGAGTACTAATTCTAGTTTTTCTGCAATTCAACTTCGTACCTAATCTACTTATATATCTCCGAAAACTCTTGTAAAATCCTATTTTATGATGGTATATCGCTGTATTAGCAGCTGTATTCCTGCACAAGAAGGTGCAACCTCTTTTTATAATATGGTGTGGAATTGAATGAGCTTAAGCTACTATGTTGTGATCCTCTTTAATGCACTGACATGCTACTTGGTTTATTTTGCTTGACCTGGATCTTTGCATTTGCAAAAGAACCCCTATTTGTGAATCTTCTTAGTGTCCATTAACGTCCAAGTTGAGAATTCTATTGCTGTATCTTCTTAATTTCCCTTCATATCCAAGTAAACTAAAACTTATCAGTGTATGCTCATGTGTTAATGTCATCAGTGTGTGCAGCAATAAGTATGGAAGCGTGAAATCGTTTTAATTTCTATATATATATTATGTAGAACCCTAAGTTGCGCACACCCCACATTCCGTGGGCTTGATGCCTAGGATCTGGACCAACGCAATTCCTTACAGGCTCTTGAGTTGTCCCAGTGTCTCCTCCTGAGTTTTCCTAGTGTCTCTGGATTTGAGAGAACCGGGTGCACTAGTGGGATCAGCACTCCAGTTGCATGAGTTAGAAGGACGGTTCAGCTTCATGAGATTGAGGGAGCATCGGTTACTCTGAGAACTCGTGACATTTCTTCCCATGACCTCTTTGTGTTACGGAAGTAGTTTTCACTCTCAAAGGTCTTCCTTTTATCTGGCTCGTGGCCTAGGCCACTTGGCGCTGGATTAACATTCTTTTTCAACAAATCACAAAATTTAGAGCCTTAAAATTTTAAAGGATTTTATTAAAAAATTCTAGGTTTTTGAGCTAACATATAGGTATAATACAATAAATATTATAGATTTTTTTAATTCCCAAGTAAAAACAAAAATGTTGTTGGTCCATAGTCAATAGTTTGCAAGGTTTTTTGTGAATATTGGTTGGATTATCTAGCTTTGGTCCATAGGAGTCTACTGGTGGGGCACTTCGCTTGGGATAGATGAATTGCTTGCCTCTAGAGGTAGATTGGCCTCTTCCACGAGTCCCAGTGACACTACCTTTGGGTTTGCCAAAGGCATAGCTAGGTTGGTGATGAATAATTATGTGCTTGTTTCAATGGACACAGTAATGGATTGTTTTCTTGGTGGGGCACCATTGCATAGTTCATGGGAGTCGACACGGCCACCCTTGGAGGATGCAAAGTAGGCCTGAACTTTGCAACCCTGCCCTAGACTTCAAAATTTTCAAAATTGAAGGCTTAGGTGCTATCTTGGCCTTCATTTGAAGCCACTATTATGGAAAATTTACTTTTATTGCCTTTATTTACAAGCTTCTTTTTAGGGTAGCCTTCACCTGCTGAAGGCTAAAATGAATTTGATGACCATTGCAGCCTTCAAGTTTTAGGCCTGATGCCAAGGGTCATTCCCATAGACTTACATCTCCAAATCACCACTATCACCACGAGGTCTTGGCCGTCCCTTGGACTACCTAGACCTGCACATATATTCAAAGGTGGGAGCTCATCAACAACATTGTTGGGTGTGGTGTAACACCCCTCCCCCTTCTCCCCCACCCCAAACATAATCAGGTGTGGTATACAATTGTATCCTAACATGGATAAATCATGGTAATTGCTTGTTAATTGTCCCTAAATATAGGGAAAATCAATGGAAAAAATGTAGATTGAAAAGATCTAGTAACATGAAATATAGTTGAGACCTTGGACTAAAGTCAAGGTTAGACATCTTCATATTTAGATTATTGCAGAAAGTGTTTTTTACTGCTTCACTGTGAGTTTGTGTAATAGTAGGAGGTGGTCATCAGAACTTAGAAAATAATACTTATATGTAGCTTAGTATGGTACAAGGAATATGCTAGTATTATGTGTCTCGGTCCTTAAGGACACAATCTTATCAGCTTATTTTGAATCCTCTCCATAAATTCTCCTTCTCTTATTTGCTAAAGAGAAAAGGGATTACAAGTCGTATTTCTTTCTCCACTCTATAACTAGGACATACTTGTTATTTCCATTTGGATATAATAATGCTAGCATATTGAGGCCGAAAAATTCATTATCATTTGACCTAATTGGGATCATTAGGCTATATAGTTTGATTATATAGGTGGATTATGGGTCACTTTAGAGATAGTTTCACTATGGGATGCAAACCTTGGGAGAGTGGCCTTACAATGGCCTAGCTATTGGTGCAAGATAGCTTAATGGCTAGTTATATTAATAACATTTGTGAGGACTAGGGTGCATGGGATAGAACATGCATACCTTTGGGATACTGACTAGGCCAATGTTGCGTGGTCTCTAGATTGGGGGTGGTTTACCGTTATATTCAATTTATACCCTATAGTTGGGTGAAGCTAAAGCAGCTTTAATCCTCATGGTACTATTGATGTGTTTGTCACTATGGATTACAGGTACTTGGATTGGTTCACAATTATGCATGTGTGTGTGTAGATCTTGGGCAGACACTCAAGTAAGTAAATTTTTTCACTTTGAGGTGCTTTATTTGGTATCATAGCTTTACTTTACAATTGTGAAGCTAAAGGAAAATATCTGTGTTGGTTTTAGTTTCTCATTAGATTGGAATTTGGTATAAATCTAATTTGTGGACTCATGATAGATACCATGAGATGGGCAGCCAAATAGAGGCTCCATGATTAATGAGAATTTGATTAAGCAAGAGAGAACGCCAAAAGAAATATGCTATGACTAAGTTCTTTATTCTCAATACCCCAAGATGGCTAGCAAAGGCCATGTTTTACGACACTTAAATAAGATGTGATTCCTCCTTGCACTGCCAAACATTGGGTATGTAGAGCTTACCTTTTTGGATGAGCAATCTATTCTCAATAGAATACTCCCTCAAACCAACACTAATAAGGGTTGCTTGGACTATATCCTAGATTCTTTCAAGAATCCATCTCTCTAATACATGCCCATAAAAGAGATGTAAAAGTTGGACTAAATCTTGGTAAACAAAAGTTGGTTCACATGTCCAATTTTGATTAAAGCATCTATCACCTTATTGGTGGATCTTTCTTTATAACATATCCCAAATTGAAATTCAAGCGTAAGCTTTAATGAACAATGAGCTCTCTTGCCCTCCAAATCCAAGGAACTTCAAAATTACTTTGGAGAAGAGTTATCCATATTAATCATAAAGTAGTAATAAAAGTGAGCTAGCTCTCCCTCTAAGGAATTTTAAAATTACTTTAGAGAAGAGTTATCCATATTAATCATAAAGTAGTAATTTAAAAAAATATTATTTTTCAATGCATGAATCACATCGTAAAGCTCCTTCTCATGTATAAGTCATTTATACCATGGATGTTGAAATATGGTGCCTATCATGTCATGTATGAGGCACATGTATGTGGGAGCAAGGTAGATTGAGCCTAGAATGCTATGAATGAATGAAGCCTAAGGTCGTTAGGAGATGTAAATGGATAAATGTAAAAGGGAGTCAATAGAAAAAAAAGTAGGCACATGAAAAGTGCAAGGATGCACAGGGCATGTGGGCATTTAGAGCATGCGGATGAGAGCTCTATAAATGGATGTATCAAACTCATTCTCTTAATATAAAAATTTGAGGATGTGATTATCCCTAATCCATATCTTGTTCATCTTCATTAGTGTCAACACTATACTCTAACTATGTCTTCTTTCATCTTTCATCCACCACCATAGCTCTCATTTTCTCTTTTTCATGCACTCATATCCTATTCAAATCCACCTCATCAAACATGGTATTAGAGTCAATGCCATCCCTTTCATCTCATTACTAGTCCATAATATCATAATTAGTAAGATTGAACCCCTATTAGTAATAACTAATTAGCATATCTTATCAAAAAACAATATGTGGTAGAGAGCCACCTTGTGCTGGAGGGATTTACATTGCCTACTCTCTACACTATTGGGCAAGCCCTTCAAGGAGAGTGTAGAGGAACTCAAGGCGAGTGTGCGCACTGGAGGAATCAAGCCAACTCGCTAAGAAATATGGGTATTTATCCCTACTGATGCTATTTCTTTTGTGGAAAATCACAATGTCAGCAAGCTCACATTAAATTGGGCGGATTCCACTTGGATTCGGGGGTTTCTGACACCCTTGCACGCGCTGGTGAAGTCTTTTGGTGGAGTAGAAGCTAACATCTAGACCTGCACCCCTTTTCTCATTAAGGTTTTGATAGGGTCACTAATCCTTGATTAAAAATTAGTTAATTCCAAGTATCATTAGCTCAAGATCATCTTGAGTCATTTCTATTTCAGTATCTCAAAGTATTTTGGTTAAATCAAAGTATAACAATCCTAATTGATCACTCAAAGTTTCCTTTTTTTGGAGTGATTAGTGATCTTAATCTTGTTTAGAACCCAAATGTGAGCTAAAATTTTCAAATCATTGTAAGAGGATTAGACACTACTAAGATTTAGTTAAAATCTTGGTAAGACTTTCCTCATTGAGCCATAGCCACTCAAATCATTCAGTGGTGGTGAAGGATTTCATACTTGGCAAACAAAGGTTATGTATCTACTCATGCAAAAGGAACTTTGGGGGTTAGTAAATGGAGATGAGCTTGATGAAGGGAGTGATGATGAAGTCAAAGCGTGGAGTGATGATAGAAAAGCCATGGCCATCATTGGGTTATGTCTTGGGGATAGCATCATCCATCATATCAGTAACAAGGAGCATGCCTAAGAAGCCTAGGATGAGCTAGGGTTAAAAAAATAGGAATAAATCGAAAAATACAGTTTTATGGGCTCGATATGGAGTTCAAAGACTCATTTTTGGAGCATGTAGGTAAGATGAACAGCATTACGATGCAGCTTGCAAGCATTAAGGCACCCATGGATCAGAAAGATGCAATTGTAGTCTTAATCAAGAGCATGCCTCAATAGTTCTCTTTGGTGGTTAACAACTCTTACTACTCTTCCAAATCTTACTCTTGAAATTGTTGAATCTTCTTTGTTTGAAGAAGATAAGAAACTAAAAGGTCCACAACAAAGCTCAACAAATAGCAAGGAGACTGCATTCATTAACAAATTCATTATTAAATGTAACCATTGTGGAAGGATGGGGCATGTACTAGCCCAATATCGTCATCAAAACAAGCCCAAGCTTGTGAAAAGAATTGTTGATGAAAGGAGAAGCAACAAAGAAACTTGATGGTAGGCCACCTTGAGAAGAATTGTTGATGAAAGGAGAAGCAACAAAGAAACTTGATGGTAGAAGCAAATCATGAGGATGCTCCACAAGAACACCTTTTCTAGGTGTGATGATGTTTCATGCCATGTCTTATGTTGATGTTAACCTTGGGATTGGGAAACCCTTGGTGAAGATGTGCCCATATTTCTGTGGATGAAATGATGTTCATGCTCATGTCCATAATGTCATGTCATGATGTAATCACCACTAGCCACCGATGATGTATACTACGTGATGTATGTGTATGTCTCCACTAAGAGGGGGAAAAAGTCATGTCTATGTATGTCACACTACCTTCTTGGAATGAGACCCATTTGGGCACCAAAGGGGGGGTGTTGAAATATGGTGCCCGTCATGTATGAGGCACACATATGTGGGGGCAAGGTAGATTGAGCCTAGAATGCTATGAATGAATGAAGTCGAAGGTTATTAGGAGATGTGAATGGATGAATGTAAAAGGGAGTCAATGATCGAAAAGTAGGCACATGGAAAGTGCAAGGCATGTGGGCATTTATGGATGGCACAAGGGTGTGGATGAGAGCTCTATAAATGGATGTAGCAAACTCATTCTCTTAATGCAAAAACGTGAGTATGTGATTAGCCCTAGTTCATATCTTGTTTATCTTCATTAGTGTCAACACTATACTCTAACTATGTCTTCTTCCATCTTTCATCCACCATAGCTCTCATTTTCTCATGTTCATGCACTCATATCCTATTCAAATCCACCTCATTTAACAATGGATTGGTTAGCTTTTTTCTTTGATTAGTTAGTTTTTTTTTGCTTTGATTAGCTAGCTTTTTAATTTGATTAGTTCCTAGCACATAAAGCTTTTGCTCTGATTAGTTATCTATTTCACCACAAAGCTTTTTGCTCTAGTTAGTTACCTTTTTGCTCTGGTACATGCATTTGTTTCCACCCCAAAGCTAACTATGAGCTCATCTGATGATCTCAAGTTTGATGGACATGCAAAAAGTGTGAATCAATGACAATTTAGGACATGTTGTGTGCATATGTCTCAATGAGATAATTTGATTGGGAAGCCTTGTGTTAGAGTTTTCTTACAATAGTACTGAGTATTAGTGGTACTAAGGTGAGCCCCTTTACCATGATGTATTGATTTTAACCTAGATCTTTGGGGATGACATTCTTAGAGAAAGTCCAAGTTGGCATTACAATTGACTTTTTGAGACAACACCCAGAGATGTTATAGCTTTTTACAAGAAAGAAGTACACAAGATAAAGCACAATTCTAATGTTAACCAAAGTAGTTAGCTAGAGTCCTAGAAGAAAGCTAATGGAATTGCATGAGAACTCCTAAAAATTCTTAGGTAATGAGGACAAGAAAAGTCTATAAGTTATCTTCAAGATATTGTAGACCTTATTTGATCTTGAAGGACAATTCATTATATTGTGAACTTGATTATTAGGCTATATAGTTAGGTTATGGCTTATTTTAGAGGGACTTGATTATTAGGCTATGTAGTTAGGTTATGGCTTATTTTAGCGGGAATTCTTTCATGGAATTTATTATAGTGTGAACTTGATTATTTGGCTATATAGTTAGGTTATGGCTTACTTCAGAGGGACTTCTTTCATGGAATTCATTATATTGTGAAATTGATTATTAGGCTATATAGTTAGGTGATGGCTTATTTTAGAGGGACTTCTTCCATGGAATTCATTATAGTGTGAACTTGATTATTTGGCTATATAGGTGCATAATTATGGCTTTTTTTAGAGGGACTTCCTTCATGGGATTAATGAGGCCTTGAGAAAGAATAGCCTCCCATGGGCCCACTACTGGCTAGCCCATTAGCTAATCACAATAGTGACAGTTGTGAGGACTAGGGGTGCATGCTATGGGGCATGCATGTCTTTAAGATGTTGATTAGGCCAGGATTGGGCAAGGATTGCATGGTCTCTAGCTCAAAGGTACCTTAATGCTATTGTAGTCATTTTGTAGGCTATGGTTAGCCGAACCCACCTTTGTCGTCATGGTAGCATTGATGTATTTGTGATCATAGATTCAAGCAGCTAGATTGCTGATGTGTTGGTGATCATAGATACAAGTACCTGGATTGCTTCATGAATATGTGTGTGTGTGTGTGTGTGTAGAGTCTTTGGCAAACACTCAAGTGTGATTCTTGTTTTGAGATTTTTTAGTCCAAAGCATTTCTTTGAATTCATTATTAATCTTTGTCAAAAGAATGAATATCCAAGAGAGGTACAGGAGCTTGATCACATGGTCTTGGTGCCATAAAGATTAAAGCAAAAAGGATTGTCCTATGTGTCTCACTCCTTGACGACACAACTTGCATCCTCTGTGCTAGCTCCTTGTACCATAAAACAAGTTGTGAGATCCTCGTTTGAATATGGCATAACTTGGACCTCTCTTGGCTAGCTCCTTATCATGTGATTGGAGTGGTGAGATCTTAAAGAGCTTAGATGGCATGCACCACTAAATAGAGGGTGTACTCTTGTCAGACGTGTAGGTAAGGGTGGGGAGAGAGAGAGAGAGAGAGAGCGCCTTACTTACAAAAGACAAAAATAAACTATGAGACCTTTATTAGTGTCTTGGTGAAGACCAAAATGACCTATGATTTGAGTACAGACTTATGAAACCATTAAAGTTCTTAAGGTAAGTCACAAGTGTAAAAAAAGAAGAAGTCAATTCAACATTTGAATTGAACTTAAAGACGAGGAAAAGTCCCTAGTAATCAACTACGAGGGTATCATGGTCAGGACTCAGTAGATACATTAGTTTAAGATTCAGGGTTTGGTGAATTCGGCATGAGGATTTTTTTGAGTGAGGACCCTTCAATCGTGGCCGAAGATAGCCACAAATGTTGCTCATTCTACACCTTTTGGTTTCACTTGTGCTGGAGTTTATTATTGCCTTTCAAGGTTTTTGAACGCTTGAGGATGTGAATTTCGTTAGCTCTTAGAGTAGTATGTGTTAACTTGCTGTGATCCAGTTTTATCGAGGTTTGGCATACTCCTCTAGATCATTAGGTGTTCCTATGGATTGTTCCTATGGATATCGCTCCCAGTTTTCATAGTAATAAGGTTTAGGCACCTTGTCTGGCATACTCCTCTAGATCATAAGGTGTCCCTATGGATTGTTCCTATGAATATCGCTCCCAGTATTCATAGTAATAAGGTTTAGGCACCTTGTGAGCCATACGCCAACCTCGAACTACAATTTGTCTTTAACACAGGTAGGATACACTCGTCTTCTGCAAATTGTAACGTGTCTTCTGTGTTGTAAAATAACTGCAACGCTGGGGTGCTAAGTAGTGTAGAAAATACTGAAGGGATGCCATTGCCCTGGAGGGCGCAACAAACACTCGAGATGGGACATGAGAGATATACGCAGAGTATGAGAGATACACGCAGAGCATAGGTGAGTAGGTGATAATTGTATTATATGGAACGGGTTGCATACAAGGCCTCATATATATAAAAGATGCATGTGCAGTTACAACCGGACATGTGTCTGTTGGCATCTAAGGATGTGTATGCATGTACTTCTACATTCTCCCTCTTAGAAACAGTACATTCTTCCTCTTAGAAACGGTAGTATGCGTGCAGGATCCTAAACTAATGCATGCAACCATGAGTGGCATTTATCCAGGATCTATGAGAGTATGGTTGATGAAGATTAACATGGCAATGTTGATATCATATCCACCAAGTTTTGAGATCTTTACATCTGATCACTTCACTTTGCATTTGCCACAACCCCAAGCATCTTCAAACTGTTGACTACGAGCTTCCTTGATCAGCTTGGAGCTCGATAATAGATGAATATTCTGCCCCTTTCATTGCTTGGAAGGCCAAGGCCAAGGCCAAGAGGGGAGCTTGGACAAGACTGTAAAGCGGGAACACCATCATGTACAGCATCATCATGAGCAGGTTGCATAAAGAAGTGATGCAAACAGCATCATCATTGACTTGAACACCATAAGGATCAGGATTCAGCAGCATGAATGAAAACAGGAACATCACCAAATTTATTATCTTGACTTGTCATGAAATAATGGCTGCCACACGAGAGTTTGCATCATAAATCGTGGCACCAAATGTATCACTGAGAGGATAAGGTACTGGAGCTCCCATAAAATTAGGGGCAGGCTGGAAAACTGGGGCTTTATGGGTCCCAAAGTGGGTGTAAGCTGCATCAATGGTATCACCAACATCATAATTTATAAACATCTACAGCATGTTCAAGGGCTGGTTGGAGGGACCAAGCATGAGGTTCACGGTTGTCCTCAAGTGGGCTGATGCTAAAGCTCTAACAACCGGTGTAATTTGCCCAGCAAGGCCTGATTGTGAGGGTGGGATTACTGTTGTAGTCAGCCTATTGAAAAAAGCTTGAAGCTATCTAGCTGGACCCATGCAGTCTAAGCAGCTTTGATGCATCCATTACTACTATTCCTTTACGGATTGTCAACCCTAAACCGAGATGGGTTGAACTGCCTAGACATGCGCCTGTATATTTCGTAACTGTTGATGCATGTGAGTCTGCAGAATCTTCTCCAATTGTTTCATGTAATGCTGCTGCGTGGGCCTTATTGTAGGCTTCTATATATCCATGCAGGGTACTAATTTAATCGATAGACTGGCCCTGCACACTTGATTGGTGATTTTCCTTCATGTGCCCCATCATGGTGGAGGGCATGATTGTTGCGCCCTTCATCGCAAAATTTACACCTTGGGCTATCTGAAATTGAAGGTCGGCTGCCCAAGACACAGGAGAAAATCGGAAATCACCTTATTGTGATTCGGGTCATTAGCAGCAGACTGGTCATTAACGTGGGCTGCACCAATTGATTCGATTGCATCTCTTCCGTTGAGTTTATAGGTTGAGGGTTCAGAATAGCTTATTTCATATACTCCTTTAAAATTGTAGGGTTGGCTTGAGCTGTCTCCCGGGGCTTCCCTGTGCAAGGGGTTTTGGTTACGAAGTTGATTTTGTCCTCGTCGCTGAGAGAGACACCTTTCTTTGGCAGTCATTTGAGATTGAGAGGGGTCATGATTCCCTCAGATTTCACGTAGAACGCAGCTGCATCGTCCGCGTGCAGGCGGGCCAAGCGTGAGGCCTACGATGGCTACGAACTTCTGCCAAAGAGCCGACGACAACCTGATTAACCGATTAAGCTTCTGTTCTGTAAAGGTAAGCGAAGCTCGTCTTCTGCAAACTACGGCTGGGTTTGAGTGACGATCGTGGAGGTAGCCAGGCTTGAAGTATTGCTACGCTGTGGGATGCTCCATTCAACAACTGCTAGGTGGAGGTCCCCACGTGTAACGGAGGTGCGGCAACTGTTATGGCTAGATGAACAGAGGAGCTTAAAAAGTTGTCTCTCTCCAAAGCTAAACGAAGGTGAGCCCAAAGCTGGCCACCATATGCAAAGGAGGAGAATCGAGATGGTTTTATGGACTGTGATCACTGATGATTTTATCCAGAATTTGGAGTGACAGTATTCCTCTCTGTAATCGAAAACTCACGTGATGATTTTATCGAAAGGGACACTTTATGTGGATTTGGAGTGACAGTACTCCTCTCTGTAATCGAAAACTCACGTGATGATTCCTCGAAAACTGGAGCACTCATTTGGAAAGAAAAGTACGTAACCCACGTGATGACTCCTCAAAAATGGAACACTCAACGTAACCTCCTCCACAATGGATTTGGAGAGATGCTTGAACCTCGAAAATTGATACATCTACGATGTTGTCCTTCTTCTTGTGTCAAAATCGCCGCCAACCCTGGGATTGCCATCCTCCAAAATCTGCCCCTTCTTGGGACTCTCACCAATACCACTTCGTCTCTTGACCATCCTTCGACTCCCTCTTGTTGAGCTTAATCTATGGATGGAATTACCACTTGTCTTACTACTATCCTTGCCTGGATCTCTTGTTGACACACATGGTGCTAACCTAATCTAGTTCCAAACACGTGTCAAGGATGGTCTTCAAGGAACAGAGCATCTCGAGACTCATCTTGGTGATGAAACCCTATCTTGACATGCTTGATGGCTCTAAACAAGCACATGTACCTATGGGAATGGGAAAAAAGCACCCTTTTGGTTAAGGACTTGGCAAAGGGTTCATCCTTAAGGACACATTCATCCTTGCACGATGGAGCTGAAACGGTGAGTGTATCTAGTTGGCTAGGGCAAGAAAGATGTGTATACCTAGATATATACAATTGCTACATGCATTCATTGCCCAAGGTTAGATATATACAACCGCTACATGCATTCACTGCCCTGGGCAGGGAAGATGCCTACACCTAGATATATGAGTTAATTGATATGTGTGTTCACAACTACCCTGGACTGCTATGTTCCCTTCTGGCTAGCATGTCTTTACGCCTATACCTAGATATATGAAGTTGATATGTATATTCACTACCCTATAGCTTTGTTTTGTTTCCTTCTGGCCAACCTATCTCGACACCTATACTTAGATATATGAAACAGATATGCACGTTCGTTTTCCTAATAATAGCTATGTCCCCTTTTGGCCGGCCTATCTTCACGCCTATACCTAGATATATAAAATTGATATGCACATTCACTACCCTATGGTTGTGTTCCCTTCTAGTCAACTTGTCTTGGTGCATGTTGTTTCTAGATCTGGATGCCAATGATGACTTCGTGTTGGCTATGTTTGCTATCCTTAGATACCCTTCCGAAAAGTTCCGATGGTGTGTTAATGCATTGAATGTTGGTCCCCATAGCCACCTTGAAGCACTTGATGATTCCCTTTATGCAAGCACTTGAGTGCTCATATGCCTCCTTATGCTTGGGTTGACACTATACGTATAGGTTCTAAGATATAACAAACAAAATGCCACCTTGAAAAATATGCAAACCTTTTTGAGGGTTCTATGCAATGGATCTCCATGCCTTCTTGAGAAGAAAAGTTTTCATCAAAACTTAATGCTGATTTCAATGTAACATGGATTGATTGATTGCGATTAGCACCTAATCAAAGACTTGAACCCATGCAACAATACACATCAGACAAAAGATGACCTAATCTACCTTGTATTATTTATCATGAAATATGCACGATGATGAACTAGATACATATACTCAACGATAGCGAAGTTGTTGAGCTTTCAATGATTGAATGATGCTTGATAAATCAATGAATGATCAATGAATATAACTGAGGACCTAGACTCTTATATTTATAGTGTCTAATGTTGGTAAGTTGCTTACCAACCTAGTAATAATGTCCGACTAAGTAGGTTCATACCATGTCCACACTTGGTTGCTCATTGGACATGACCTGGATAATATTAAAATGAACTGGCATAATACTCCTTACAAACACATGAATCCAATCATATACTTGACATTTGAGCTAGCCAACAATTACAAGCATGTCCATGTCACACTCGATAAAGTGTGTACGTGACAATACTATCTATTAATCTCTCATTTTCTAGGTTCTACAAGAAAGGTGCAACTCATTTACAAGGTTTTACAAGAAATGTGCAACTCATTTACAAGGCTCTTAAATTTATGGAGGAAGAATTCAATCCATGGTATAAACTTTAAAAGTTTGCATTGAGCTTATTCTTGTCTCTTCTAATGTTCTTAACGCCTCTATTATGGGGAAGTTATCACTTGGTATGAACTTTAAAATTTTGCATTGAGCTTATTCTTGGATTTTTGTGTTTTTAAGGCCTCTATTGTGGGGAAGGTATTTGTTGGTAACCTGAAGGATTTATGAAATTATTGTAGAGGGTTTCAGAGAGAAATTCAATGGGAGATTGTTAAAGAATTGGGAGTGTATGAATTACTTTGGCCTTGGAGTACAAACAAAAAGATCACTATGTATAGGAGGGGCTTTGATATGTTTCTTCCCTATCTAGGTATAGAATGTGATTATAATAACAGAGGTGCTTTAATAGGGTATAATTTATCCTGTTTTCAAATTATTTTTGGAAATGGAAAAACTTTCATAAATTGTGGAAATAATACCTCAAAATAATGAGAGAGCACTAAGATTTGGGGGTTCACTTAAAAATATGTAAGTCTACTATGTATGATCATTAGGAGGGGTTTTTAAAACCAAGACTATACAGAAATCTACTTACATAATGGGGTTTAAATGGCATTTTGAAAAAAAACCTGTAAGTTTATGAAGAAAAAAGGGTCATTTTATAAATTCACAAAAAGGGTATTTTTTAATATCCTTCGAATGCACATTGTATGTAGATCTTGCTAAAAGTATACCCCCCACCCCAAGGCACTAAGTGTGATTTGACACAATTATGGCAATCAAAGAGTTACTCTCAACAAAAGGAGTTTTAATATAGATGTCTTCTTAAGTCTACCCTAGTTTAGGTATGATTATATGAGAAGTGGAGACCCTAGAAGATAGCTAGATGATATATAAAAGTGTTGTTGAGAATGGCCAGCAAACGAAGTGGGGCTCTAATAAGTTTTAATAGAAGTGGGTCGACCTAGAAAATCATTTCAAATTGTGCAGGACCTAGAGGTAAGATTAAACAATCGACTTTATGTTTGGCAAGTCTTTTTAGTAAGTTGGACTTACACAATCTCTTAGACTTGAAAAGAGCATTTGATATCATAATGTCTAAGTTGAACTTACAAGAGAGGATAGCTTTGTGTTAAATCTTGCTTCTGTATTGTAAGATCCCTCCCTAGGTTTATTTGGGCTATACTCTTTAAATAGCAAGCTATCTCAACTGGGATTGAACTTCAAAGGGCTTCCATTGATAATATTGAATAGTTTGCTAGTTTCTCTAAGCCTTAAGGGAATAGTGTGGGAAATCCGTATGCATAGATCCCATGCATGGGGTCCACAATCATCACATAACTCGAAACTAGCATAAAATATGCAGCCGTGCCATGCTACAATATGGTTTCAAAGACACTCCTAATTTTGGGTTTTTTAAACTAAAGGAGGTACTGTTTTTTTGTTTGGGAACGACTAAAGACTCAGAGGCTGATTATGCCTTTCCACAACGCAAGGAAGGGGAAGAACCAGTCTGCCCCCTAGTTTTAGCGTACAGCAGGGCTGATTGTATTTTTTAGACTATGTAAAGGGGCACGAGTAGGAGGGGTTGCTGTATATATGACTCACCCTCTCGTCACTGTCCTAAATAAACTTTTTTCCTAACCACGGAAAAAAGGATTACCTTCAAGCTCAACCGGTTTTATTGAAAAAATTACATAGGTTAACTTGTTTTATGACTAAAAATTTTAAATTTTGAATCTTTAAATTCAAGGTTAGGCAAAATTACCATTAGTTTTTCTCAATTTAAGCTGTGAAATAATATCAAAGGACGGTTTTTTTTAAACACTGCCTCTACGCATACCGTTGTGATGAGGCCAAGTAAGTTGCAGCAGATGGTCTTTGTAAAGGGCCTAGGGGCATGGGTAGAAGGGGGTGTTGCATATGGCTCACCCTCTAGGCATACTGTTGTGAGATGAGGCCAAGCAAGTTGCAGTAGATGATGAGTTTCTTTAAATAAACCGTCTTAATTACGGTCTAACTCTCTTAAGTTGGAGTTCACATGGCATGTCTGGCTAATCAGAGGCTATGAGGCTCCTTTTTGTTGGTGGTTGGGCCATGGAATGATCTTTGATAGGCTAATGTGGGTAGTCAGATGAGTCTCTCTTGGGCACATTGATAGGCCACATTGATAGTCTGACTAATTGGTGACCCCACATTCACTAGCCAATGTGGGTAGTCAGACTAATATGTTTTGGGCAATGCATAGATGAACAGATGACCAATGTGTGCACTTTGACAAAAGTAGCCTAGGCTTCACACACAATGGGTGTTATTCATGTGGTTGCAAACAATTTTTTGTTAGGGGTAGTTTTAAGAGGTACAGAGAGGACCGATGCAATGGGCACTCAATTTCAAGAAAGTTTCACCAAGAAAAGTGACTTGCTTGGTCATGTCCCATGACATAGGCAAGCGGCCTAAGGCCACTTTTTATGATCCATCAATGTACATGGTGCCTCAAAAACCATGGATCAAAGTGCATTATTTTATACATATTGTTGCAATGATGTTTTGACAAATCAATGAATCATATGGTGGAGTATACACCATTGAAGTAGTGACTTGGTTAGAGCATTGCGAGCCGCTAGCACATGCTTGGGCAAATCATCCCATATGTCATTGTTCATGCTTTGAATTAAGATCGGTACACTTGCTTATGTTGAAAGAGTCTTTGTAGGGTTATATTTGAGATTAGTAGCGTAGTGATATCTTTTACATCTTAAACTAAGCCTTTAGTAAAGCCATTAAGGCACTAGACAATTTTGCCTTATGAAATGCATGGTTTCATCTGCTTTAGTTTTCTTCACTATTGGATGTGACGATAAAACACTTAGGTGAGATGATGATTCACTATCCACATGCAATCCTAACATGAAAAGTTATATGTTTTGGTATTGAGTACCACAAACACAATGATAAAAGGTATGTACAATATAATGTGGGAAGACTGTGATAAGGAGTGCAATGTTTGTTTAAAATGTATATGAATACATGAATTTTCTTTAGTAAAGCCATTAAGGCACTAGACCATTTTGCCTCATGAATTGCCTGGTTTCATCTTCTTTAGGATTCTTCACTATTGAATGTGATGGTAAAACACTTAGTTGAGATGATGATTCACTATCCAGATGTGATCCGAAGATGAAAAGTTATACGTTTCGGTATTGGGTAGTACTAAACACAATGATACAAGGTATACAATATAGTGTGGGAAGACTATGATAGGGAGTGTAATACTTGTTTAAAATGTATACGAATACATACATTCTCTTTACCATATGGATGTAGTTCCTAGGGAATGAAGTGATCGGTGGTGATCTATAATAGTTTCTTGTATAATGGTTATGTGTAGGCAATTGTGCTATCTAGTGGATTACACACACCTTAAATATGATACTAAGATTGAGTGTTTATGCGAGGTCAAACTCTATGTTTTGGTATTATCCATGAAAAACTCACGATCTCAATCAAGAGATTGTACCTTAAATTTCATATCTAGTGACTTGTAAGAATGAGAAGGTTCTAATAATTCATAGTCATTGGGACAAAGCCCATTTGATAGTATGGACCACTCAATCATACCTATGGTTGGCTGGTTTATATACAATTGTTTTAAAGCATGATGATAGTTTGTATTGCCAAATGCTTCACATGGGATGATTTTCAAAGTCCTTTAGTAGGCCAACTAGTGAGGCTCGTCTTTTGAAAAAAAGGTTTTTTTGTTTTGTTGGTTCCAAATCTAGTAGTAATTACTACAATAATTTATTAAAACAAAGGTACTCAAATTTGGACGTGTATTGTTCCATGGTTGTGAAGGGATCAAAGAACATACTTGTAAAAGTGAATTATCAGAAGTATTTTCATAGTTTGGTGGAACTATTTCTTTCCTTGGTACATTTCATGGTGGTTATTTTCATAAAACCAAGAACCTTTGAAAAACTTTGAAATCTAGTTGAAAATTCATTTTGTAGTTTGATGGAACTATTTCTTTCCTTGGCACATTTCATGGTTATTTTCATGAAACCAAGAACCTTTGAACAACTTTGAAATCTAGTTGAGAATTCAATTCCTTAGATATCCATGCACAATTCTTTGATTATACATGGGCACACATGTTAGAAATATGAGCTATGAGTAGACTCTTGAAATCATTTAGTAGATATTCCACGAGGAGTAATTCACAAAATAATACCAATCTAGAAATAGCAAACTCTTTGACTCTAGCATAGACATAACTCTAGCATGGTCACACATGCTAGAAATAGCAACTGTGGGTAGACTCTTGGGATCATTTGATAGATACTAAATAAGGAGTAATTCATGAAATAACAACAGCCTATATGGTTCTCTTCATGAGAAAAATTTATCTAGACAAGGATCCCCACACATATCTTTGATTGGACTCTTTTACTAAGGAGGTGATCATACCAGAGAGAGAATGTAAAATCTCAATTGAAGGTATCTAGTGCATTATGCATTTGACTCATGATTTGGTGCAAAAGTTAGAACTTCTCTTGAATTGAGGCTAGGAAAGGTGGTGTAATACTTCTTTCAAGAATGTTCTAATTCAAAAGAGAAAAGTTTTGAGAGTAGATATAGTGTTTCTAACCATAGAAAGATAGTTGAGTGTTCCCATTGTCCTCACACTAACTATCCACCATTAAGATAGTTGAGTGTTCCCATTGTCCTCACTAAATAGATCAAGTAACAGTGATTTCCATGATTAAATGTGGGCAAAAAGGTTGTTTAGAATATTTATTATGAGTGAGAAGTGATGTGGGACTCCACTTAAGAACCCTTGTTTTCTCCTTATCTATGTAAGTTAGTAAAGTCTTTAACACAAGTGTCACCTTGATAAGTGATGTTAGACTCCCTAATCACTTCCTTATCTATGTAAGTTAGTAAAGCCTTTATAACACGAGTGTCACCTTGATAGGATAAACAAAATTTACTCCCTATGAATTACCTATGTCCCCAACTATTCATATCAAAATCCTGCATACCATATTAATTGCCTACTATGTCCCCAACTTTCATATCAAAATCCATACCCTTAGCTAGGCTGATTAGATTGGATTCAAGGATGCTTCATTATGAAGTTTCATTATATATTAGAAGCATTTACAAAAAAAAAAAAATCGATAATTGTTAAATCTTTTGTCATATTTTAAATTTTCTTCTAGAAAAAGAAAAAGGAAGGAATTGTCATAAAACGTTAGTTGGACCTTTCATCCAATGCTCGTTGTTTAATGTTAAGTTCCCTCACATCCTTCTTAATGGAAGCCAATGGCAAAAAGTAGTAGAGTGGGTGGGCATTAGTGCCTCATAGACCTCATCAAAGAAAAGTCTCCAATCACGGAGCCATAAGGCATCAAAAAAATTTTGGTTCCTTGCGTGATAATAAAAATGATGTTTAAAGATAGAAAAGGCCCAAATTATAGCCATCACCCAATAGTAAGCCTTTTAAAGTTTAAGTTGAAATATTATTATCATTTATGAACGTGATTTTAACATATTCTCTACCCATCAAACATTTAAATATGATATATATAAATGATCTCCCTTTAATAACATATTCTCAAATGCAAAGATGACCATAGTCCATTACAACACCCAAGACTTTTATCCCTTCCTGTAGAGCTCTCCTCTTGGTTAAATCTTCTTAATTAGCCCATTGATCCTACCCTAGAAAAAGTTTGAGCTAAATTTCTTGTAATCACTAGCCATTTGGTTTGAGTATTTAGCCTTGCAAGCCGTTTCCATGTATTCTTTATCAAACAAAGTTACAGGTATGCCAACTAAATAGTAGTACAATTACTCTCCCTTTTAAAAAAATATCAATATTATTCCTCCTATGTAATTACTTACTCCTTTTGTTTAATTACCTAGTGGTATTGGGCTCTAAGGTTTATGATCGCGCAATAGTAAAAAAATTGCTATATTCAATTCCAACTCCTCGTATTTCTTAGAGCCATATTTTCCTCGTTCCATAAGGATCATCCAATTCACAATGTGTAATGTTCACATGCTTCAATAAAAAATATTCCTTTCGATAAGAGTTTAGTCCTCTAAAGTTCCCTATGATTGTGGATTTACCAATTTCCCCATCTATCATTTATTTTGTGAACTAAACCATCAAACTTGTAAAGCCTATCTTGAATAGTTTATCATTGACTATTATTCTCATCTAAAAGCATAGAATTCTTAGTAGTAGCATTAAAAAGATACTTTATAAATGTAGAATTATTTGAATCCTTAAATGGTTTGCCTCTATATTTATATTGTATAATGCCTTCTCAGGAACATTATTATATGGTACCAAAATTATGCAGTATTGTATACCCAAGATTGAAGCTCATAAATCTCCTTTCCTTTGAATTTTTCATCTTTGTGCATGAAAATGAGGGGAGCCTTTTTAGTTTGGTTTTTATTCTTGCTTAATGTCTCTTAAATAGAAGCACCCTGACAAGACCTATCCAATTTTGTGTCTTGAGAGGATTGTTAGAATATACTCAATGCCCGCCTCTCAGCATGTATCTCACTTTGATGTATAATGCACATTTATTGGGCCCCATTATGAGGAGTAGCTATGCTGCATATGTCTTTAGTGGGAACCCTGATTTAGACGCCGATGGGGTCATTATTGTGACCATTGATGATGGTTAGGAGATGGTCAGGGGGGTACGAACATTAGCTGAGGTATGAGGATTATTCCCTAGAATATTCAATCGGATACTAGGTCCATCATTAGTGGGTCGCATTCTTGATACGCAAGGAGTGACCGTGTCTATGCAGTGTAACCATCCTCATTGTATACACGTCACCACACCGCCTATTGTACTATATATGGATACGGTTGCCATGAGCTAAGGCATCCAATGCTTTTGAGTGTCCACCCCCTTCTATTCTTCGTACATCCTCCATCCAAAGTCTGTCTAGATCGCCATCTAAGCTCTACTTGAGAGCGCATGGGCAGACAGCACCATAACTTGTACCTCTTTGGTATATTTTTGAATTCTGTCCATTGTGTATCTATTGCATTATCTATTGTGCTTTGTCTTGCTATCTCTTTCCGCTCTGCCATATTCTTATAAGGAAATATTTCTGCATACATGATAATTGCTCCACCCCATTACTGTGTATGTCTTTAAGATACTTCCATGCTTGTCCTTTTTGCTGGGAAGTTTGACTTGAAAAAGATCAATGTGCCTTCCTTTATGTCTCTCTTTCCTCGCACACTTATCCAAGTAATTTTAAACTAGATTTTGGCATAAGACACTCGAGTCTATCAAAGTGCATAAATTCGACACACTAAAAGTAGGCACTCATAAATGAAACAAATTAAAGGAAGTTATGTGTCACTAATCCATACCTGGAGGTACATTTATCTACCCGTCTCAATATAAATATTAATTTAGGCTTTATTAAAGGGTTGGCTTAAAGGATTATTCAAGGCCATAACCAAAGATCGTGTAGGTCAAACAAACACATAATTGTAGGATCATAAATTCAACTCATAAATGGCTCTCATGAATCAAATGTTTGTTTATATCAAACACTAGGTCCTAAGGTAGCATATGAAAAATGTGTATCATACTAAAGGGCCACATTTAGCTAAAACTTGGGCGACCCATGAGAGGTGTTATACATATATTTAAAAACATTCTCTAGATTAAAAAAAACTTTATCCAGATCACATACTTTCCTCATAGCCTTTACATGTAATACTTCTTGTTCAAGCCATGAAATCAATCCCTGCTTAAGGAAACCTTACTAGTGCCAAAAAAACACAAGATCTAAATACATCTGATTATGAATCCAGTATGTTTCTAAAGACTAATTTTTTTATTTCATGTGAGTTTCTCTTTGGACCCTTATCAATTAATACATGTATAATCTTTTCATACCATGTGCCTTTTTGGCTCCATAATAACTTATCAAGCTTGGTATTAGCCTAACAAACATTTCTGTTTTTCTCTATAGTATGTTTCAATCACACTAACAAACAAATGTGCCGTGTTGGCCCCCTTCTTGTATTTTGGAATACCTCTCTTTCTCTGTGTCTTCATTGTTGACCTTGTCCCACACCTCTCCATGCTATTAATGTTTTTACCATGTCATCACTGAACCTAGATTAATGCCAACTATAGTAGCATGAAATCTCGCTCACATAGAAGCTCCAATTATTTTCTTGTAATGCTTGCATTTACAAAATCACATATGGTAAATATTTTAACAAGAAAAGAGATTATCTCTATGAAGGGTGTGCCTTTACTGCCTAGAGGAAAGAATTATTTTCTACTTTGTTGTGATATCATTTGTTTTGAATGGCTCATAGGTTTTTTGTGGAGATGCTAGTAATTAAATTATTAGATCACTAGCATTGCTTAGTACTCTCATGGGCTAAGCATTCATGTGGAATGTTTATCTATATATCAATGATGGATATATATATCACTAGTTTGGTAACATGACATAAATGTGTCATAGAAAGTGTCCCATGACACTTTTACATCCTAATAAGTGGCTATCTTCAAAATGTTTTTTTCCCAAGTTAACTATGAATTTTCACATGCTATTTTTGTATCCTCTTATGCCTTGAACTCCATCATAAAAATATATGGTTAGATTTGAGAGAATTATGCAAAAATCTATAACGTATGTTTTTGGTAATAATAAAAACAAGGCCCAAAAGAGAGCAAAAATAGGCCCTAGAGAAAGGAGACGTACAAAAAGCTATTTCATATTTTTTAAATAACTTCAATGAAAATACAATCTTACATGATGTAAGGGATCTCATTTTCTCAAAAAAATGGAGGATATGGTATTGTGATGGGTTCATTTCTCCATGTGCTTCTCTTTGACGACATTATAGTAACCTCTTACAATATTTAAGATAAATATTGGCTTGGGTGGTGAGGTTTGTTGATATTTTTCTATTCATAATCTTCTTCTTCTTTGCCACTTATGCTTTGCTTATGCACACATATAGTGCGGCATACTCATTTGGTTGTAGCATTTTTATAGAGATTGTACTCTTCTTTTTCACACACACTAGCATGCTCATTCGGCCTGTTGATTACAAGCACTTTTGACCGTGTCATGGGTTAAATAGAAAAAAATTGGTGAAAATTTCCTTGATGATGATGATGATGTTGTTGATGGTGTTCTTGATTTTGATGGTGATTTCAAGGGCCAAGTTGATGAATACTATGCCAATACAAAAATATGTTGGAAAATGTTAGCTATTTCCCTCCTTATTGATGCATTGCATGTGAACTACCTCTATAAGATCTATTAACCTCCTTAGGGATCTCTTTTTTCTTTTTTTCTTTTTTTAAAGAGACCTTATCTTCATTTTGTTAACAATCATGGCACTTCTACAAGGCGGCATGAGAGAATATTAGACACTAAGATAAATTAGCTTGGATACATAAAGAGACTTGAGATAAGTGTAAATGATATATTTGCATTACTTGAAATGACTCCCTTCTATATGAGGTGAGTTGGCTTTGCTAGCTCATGTGGGATTATTCTTGCTTGATCATATGGTGTTTGCTAGTTGCTCGTCTCACTTATACTCATTCCCTACCTTCCTTGTGCTTCATGGCACCACATTTCTCAATAAATGATAGTCCACATGATTTCATTTTCAAAAAGGCATTAAGGGCACTTAACCCAAATGCAATGCACTCTAGTTATAAAGTCAAAGAATTCCAAGAAACTAGGTATAATTGTATTATTTAGAGGTACTAAAGAGTTCAAGGATCTAGAGTTCCTTAAGGAAAAAGAGAACAGTTCTAGCTTCTCCTTTGCAAGGTCTTGATATTATTTTAGGAATGCCATGGAGACATGAACATAACCCTCAAATTGATTATGACACTTATACAATGAAAGACGATAAGGAAATATGTCTTAAGTGTCAAATACTCATACCCAAGATAAGAGAGCTATAAGAAAGAAGGAGAAGACATTTTTGGTTCTTGTCAAATCAGCTAGTGTGTTGAGGTTGACTCTAAATCAAATGTGTTCCATCATCCTTTTATTTCTAAGCTCTTTGGCTGATTTATTTGGATGACCTACCTCCTAGATTACCTAAGCTCCATCTAGAAGATTATAAAATTGGGATAATCTCTATCTCTGTAAAGTTCCTTATCAAGTTAACATGCTTGATTAGAAAAAGACATTCAAAGACCAATAGATGAGTTTCAAGGGAAAGAACTTATTAGACCTAGCAGTTTTGCATTTAGTGCACTAGTACTCCAGCTCTTCTTGTCTCAAAAAGAAGAATGGGACATATCAAGTGTGTATTAATTATTGTGCTTTAAATAAGATAATTGTGAAGAACCGATATCTAATATCTCAAGTGGATGATCTATTAGACAAGATCAAGGCAGCACAAGTATTTAGCAAAATTGATCTTAAGTCTGGATAGTCTGGATCATAGGGATAAAGGAGACATTTTTAAGACAGAAACCAAACCAACCATTGTGAGTTTTTGTTTATGCCATTTGGTTTGACTAGAATGATGAATATAATATTCTTAAAGTACCAAAATTTTGTTGTAGCATTTTTTGATGATATCTTAGTTTTTAGTAATAATTGTTGAGCACAAACGACAATTGAATAAGTGTTATCACTTCTTTGAGAATTTAGCTCTATGTCCTTGATAAGAGAGGTTTTTTTCAAGAAGAATTTGAAGAACAAGTGTTATCTCTTCTTTGAGAGAATTAGCTCTATGTAAACCTTGATAAGAGAGGTTTCTTTCAAGAAGAATTTGAATACTTATGACATCTTATATCTATTGATGGTATTGGATTGGACGCTAAAAAAATAAAAAGCATTGTTACTTATCCAAACTATATGATATTTACCAATTTTGATCTTTTCTTTGCTTGTGTAACTATTATATAAAGTTATTTAGAATCTTTGAATTTATTGCATGTCCATTAACCGAACTGCTTAAGAAGTAATAAAATTCACCTTACAACATGTGCATTTGAGTCCTTCATGCTCCAGAAATTGATCTTTTTGATAAACATTAGCTATACCACTTAATCTTACCAAAGCAGTATATTTAGTATTCCATTGCATGCCATGTGGAATTTTCTTATTTCCTTTCACATTATGGCAACAAGCTAATTTATTCATGAAGGTACATCTATGCAAATTTTCATTTTAAATACGAAGGCACATTCATTGAAATGTTCATTTTAATTTCTTAAATAGCTTTGAGATTGAGATTCTTAAACAAACCATAGAAAAAAATTTCATGTTCTTATTTTGATGACATGTTGACATGTTTATATTTTAATGACGTGAGATGGTATTACTCGATTGTTTTTAATTAAGAGGGATTGTTCAACCTAAAGGTCCGATAAGGTAAATAGACTTATTCTCCTTTAGAAGGCTCAATGCCTTGAAAAATACACTTGTTGGCCCCACCCACACTCAATTTCTAAGGGTCTACCAAAGAAAAAAAGCTCAAGTATTAAATCATCATTCCTCCATTGATGAGAGGCCAATGCACTACCAAACCAACTTATATTATGCAAGGTACACTAATTACAAAGCTTCATTTTTTGTCGCATTTGAAGGAAGGGGTTATATGCCCTCTTTAATACACAGCAAAGGCCAAGGCCCCACAATTTTACAAGTGTGCTTACCATTTTTTAATGATTTTACAAAGAGGACATCAACTGATTCCTAGTTTAAACCTAGTTTTGAAGACTTTCGAACCCTTCTTGGGGCTTTTTACCATCTCGATAAGGAAATGAAAGGATTTCCCCTTTCAAAGAAGGCTCATTTTTTGAAAATCCTTGTAGGTGTGCCCTTCCAACATTAAAGTGAACAATTATTTTATAATGTAAGTAAAATGATGGGGTCACCGTTCACGTAGAAAATAAAGGCCAGCTTTCATTTGAAGGGGTCAAATGAAAGTTGGACGCCCTCTTAAATACAAAACAAAGGCTAAGGCACCCACAATTTTACAAGTGTGCTTAGACCATTTTTTAAATGATTTTATAGAGGACATTAAATGATTCCTAGTTTAAGCTTTTCACAAACCTAGGTTTGAAGATTGTGGAGCCCTTTGTGGGGCTTTGTACCATCTAGATAAGGAAATGGGAGGATTTACCCCTTTCAAAGAAGGCTCATTTTTGGAAAATCCTTGTGAGGGAGCCCCTCCAACATGAAAGTGAACAATTTATTTTATGAGGTGAATAAAATGATGGGGTCACCCTTACCCCTAGAGTAAAGAAAAAGAAAGAAGTGATAAAAGAACACATAAATGAAGTTCCAAGTGGGTGGTTTGTGCTATTTTAGTCACCGACGGCACATTGGTATATTCAAAAGATTTGCGACAGGAGTTGTTGTTGATGTTGCTGTTGCAGAGGGAGGACAGGAGTCGCTATATGCAGAAGTACTCGCTCCAGGTTTTAAAGGGAGTGGTTACATATTGTGGCAAGCAAGCCGAATCTATTGGTGGGAACGTGGAAAGCTGGCGCGGTGTCGCATCCATCCGTCGCTTTGCGCAGCCTCGGAACTCCAAGCGGTTGGCAAAGTTGACAGAGAAGGCCCGCCTCCGGACGACGGAGGAGGGTGGTGCTGCTGCCGCCTGAAAAATAAATCATAAAGCCTGTCATGACGCTTGGTACACACGTACGTCTCCCTCCGTCGATCCCACCACCTTCACGTTATCCCCCACCACTGAAGAATCTCATGGCATTTGCTACGTTACGTGCCATCCAATAAAGTACTCCCAAGTGGCACTTGCTCTAAGAACCGTTTCTCATGGTCTCGAATGCCCACTTTTATCACAAAGATTGATCTCTTCGTGTACATAGTCTCCACGATCTATTTTGTGTGTACTGCTCGCTAATCGTGTGCGCATGTGTCTTAGATAAAACCCTTCCCTCAATAACGAGTCAGTTGTCCACTACCGAAGCTATGGTGCCCCCAATAGGCCAAGCAACCTATCGTAAATGCAACGAGAGAGGGAGAGAGAGCAACGAGAGTGGGAGCCAAAAATGAGACAGAGATAGAGGGGTTCCCTTTGCTATACGACGTTAGGAGAGAGAAAGAGGCCTTCTCTTTGTTGTATGCCTAAGAAGCATGCAATTGTCCCATTCTTAGAGAGAGAGAGAGAGAGAGAGAGAGAGAGAGAGAGAGATCGCCATGCTAAGCTTGAGATTTGTAGCATGAGAGATTAGTGTAAATAATTTTCCCTCCACCATGAGAGGTAGGTGTAGTTGGTTGCGATTTGAAGAGAGAGAGAGAGAGAGAGAGAGAGAGAGAGAGAGACTATTCACCTCATCTATGCGAGAATAAGGCCTCTAATCCTTTTGATTAGCATGAGAAAGCCCATAGTGACAGAGGTTTCTTGGTGTGCTCAATGCACTACACACACACACACACACACACACACACACACACATACAAAGGAGGCAATATTCTCTAAGAGAGAGAGAGAGAGAGGATGGCATACACATGGACATTTGGCACAAAAACTCCCATAAATCCATCAATCAACAAATCTCATGAATCTTCCTTTTCCTTTTTTGGCAGTTCAAAAAATAAGAGGTTAAAAGTCTTCACTTTTCCAAAGATGCAAAAAATATATCATGATCATACCTTCACTTTTCCAAAGGTGCAAAAATTATGTCATATTTAATTGATGAGAGCTTCTCTCCAATGGGTAGGCTCCTAGGTAGAAGGTCATCAAATCTTAATCTAAGATGGCACCCTAAAGCGTTGGTAGAAATTGACATTAGTAAGGAACTCCCCTCCTCTCTATGCCCTCAATGTAGGAGCGGGTTACTCAATAGAACTTAATAGAGCAACCCATTATATTCAAAAATATCCCCAACACTTGCTTCCAATTTAGGGGTAAGGATCATTTCATCATAAATTTCTGAAAAGATGCAGGGGGGAAGAGAGCTTGAGCTCTTGCAAGCACACACACACACACTCACAAAACCCTAATAGAGAACACACAAGGTGAGAGGCTGAAATCTTCTTCTTCTCTACTCAAACTCAACACACCATATACAAGATAAAAGTACTCATAATATGAAAGGTACTCAACCAATACATACACGGGTTCTCTATAGTGTGAACCCGACTAAATGAGCTGGCGCGATAACTATGCCAGTCTCTAGAATGGCTGTCACACAGCCTGTTATCCCACTGGCTGCATATCACCCAAGATCTCACCAACCATGCCAGTGGTGTAAGTGTGGGGCCTATCCCCCAGGTGGGTCATCAGTGTCCACCGCCTCACCACACGAGCTCGATATCTCAACACTCCCCCTCGAGCTCAACTTCATCTCATGTACACCAAGCGAAGCCCTGAATCTGCGGAGCTTCTCTGTACCCAATGCTTTGGTGAAAATGTCAGCTACCTGATCCTCTGTGCTGACATAAACAAGGTCAAGGTCTCCTGCTAAGACCTTCTCTCTGACGAAGTGGTAGTGGACCTCTATGTGCTTCGTACGAGCATGAAAGACTGGGTTCCTGGCCAACTGTATACTGTTAATGTTGTCACAGAAAATGACAACTTGTCTATCCACTGATAGACCCAAATCTGCAAGTAGCTTTCTCAACCAAGCTACCTCACATGCTGCCATAGCAGCTCCTCTGTACTCGGCCTCTGTACTCGATAGAGCAACCGTAGGCTGCTTCTTGCTGCTCCAAGTCACAGTAGCACTCCCCAAAGAAAACATAAAGCCACTGGTAGATCTTTTGTCTGAGATACTACCAGCCCAATCAGCATCTGTGTACCCATGTACACATATCTCTGTCCCAGTCTCATAGAATAGTCCACAATGCAAAGTAGACTTCACATACCTCAGTATGTGTCTCATTGCATCCAAATGCGGTTTCCGTGGAACCTGCATAAACTGACTCACCAACCCAACAGCATAGCTCAAATCTGGTCTGGTGATCGTCATGTATATCAAACTTCCTACTATGCTCCTGTACATAGTAGGATCCTCCAAGATCTCTCCTGAATCTGCACTCAACTTGCCATTCTGATCCAATGGCACAGAAATAGGCTTACAGCCTGTCATACCATACTTGGACAACATGTCCAAGCCATACTGTCTCTGCAGTAATCCAATACCATGTGGTGACCTAATCACCTCAATGCCCAAGAAATATCTGAGCTCCCCCAGATCCTTCATCTCAAACTTCTGTCTTAGCAAGATCTTTACATCAAAGATCTCTGCATCATGGTCCCCTGTAATGATCAAGTCATCTACATAGATGACAACAAGCACAACCCCTCTATCACCATGTCTCACATACAATGAGAAATCTGCATTGGCTACATGAAAGCCAATAGTGACAAGATATTTAGAAATCTTGTCAGACCATGCTCTTGGTGCTTGTTTTAAGCCATACAAGGCTTTCTTCAACCTGCAAACATGCTCGGGGTGACCCACATCCTCATAACCAGGTGGCTGCAACATATACACCTCTTCTTGCAAATCCCCATGCAAGAATGCATTCTTTACGTCCATCTGATGTAAAGACCATTGCTTTGACGCAGCCACTGCTATCACAACTCTCACCGTTGCCATCTTGGCAACTGGACTGAAAGTTTCCTCATAATCAATCCCATATGTCTGCACATATCCTTTGGCTACCAATCTAGCCTTGTACCTGTTTATGCTTCCATCACTGTTATGTTTAACTTTGTACACCCACTTGCATCCAATGGCTTTCTTGCCTTCAGGCAATTGCACTAAATCCCAAGTTTCATTTCCATATAGTGCATCCATCTCCTCATCCATAGCTTTCTCCCAACACACATTTCCAACAGCCTCATCAATACATGTGGGCTCAACAACCTGCACAACCTTTGCTATATATGCATAGTGATGTGCCACATAACCATCATAAGTAAATTTTTGCACAGGATTTTTCACTCTCCTAGATCTTCGCAGCTTTTCATTCATGGCTTCCATAGCCTTCTTTACACCAGGTGTTCTCATAGCTGGGATCCCAAGCTCCTCATCAAGGCTCATATCTGAGCCACTAGACTCCCATCAACATGAGAATGCCCTGCAGAAATGTCAGGCATACCAAGGGGCTCAACCACTTTCTCTTTTCCTTTACGTGATGTACTAATCACATTTGCAGGGCTGGTATTATGACGCAGCCTGCCACTCCATGGTCTATCAACAGACCCACTAGATGAGGACTCTCCTAGTCCACTCAAAGACTGTGATTGCTGACCTGCATTCTGTGCAACCACCCTTCCACTCACATCAGCCCCAACAGCTTCTTTTTCAGCAGCATACCAGCTGCTCATCTCATCAAAGACAACATCCCTGCTTACCCTCAACTCACGTGTAGCAGGGTTATAATACCTGTATCCCTTTTGCTCAAGGGAGTATCCAATAAACACACATTTTTCAGCTTTTGGATCCAGCTTAGTTCTCAGCTCATCTGGCACATGCACATATGCAATGCATCCAAAGACTTTCAGATGAGACAAATCTGGTTTTCTGCCAATAAACCTCTCCTCTGGAGTTACATCATGTATGGCTGTAGTTGGAGTCCTGTTCATGATGTATACTGCTGTAGAAACAGCAGTATACATCATGATGTATACTGCTGGAGTCCTGTTCATGATGTATACTGTTGTAGAAACAGCCTCAGCCCAATAGCAATGCGGCATATTCTTCTCTTCCATCAATGCTCGCGCAATCTCAGCAATGTGCCTATTTTTTCGCTCAGCAACTCCATTTTGCTGCGGAGTGTATCTACATGTGAACTGTCTCCGAATACCATTCTTCTTCAAAAATTCAAAGAACTCATTGGAGAAGTACTCTCCCCCTCCATCTGACCTTAGGCACTTTACATATTTCCCTATTTGCTTTTCAACCAAAACTCTAAAATTCTGAAAGTGAGTGAACACCTCACTCTTCTCCTTCATGAAATATACCCACACTTTCCTTGTGTGGTCATCAATGAAAGTCACATAGTACCTGCAGCCTCCCATAGATATGGTCTTCGTAGGACCCCATACATCTGAATGCACAACATCTAGTGCATTTCTGCTCACATATCTATTACGTGGAAACACATGCTTTGTTTGCTTCCAAAATTGGCATGCTTCACATATTTTCTGCATACCTTCCACTTTAAATTTTGGCAGCCCTGTCACAATTCCTTTTGTCTGCATAGACTTCAATCTCTGCACATTTACATGTCCAATCCTTTTATGCCAAATGTCTGTGTCTGCAACAATTCCTGAACCATTTGCAAACATCGCAGCACTCATTTCAGGCATGTCTACATTCAACGTAAACATTCTGCCCACTCTGTTGCCTTTTGCAACCAACCTGCACTTGTCTTTGAAATCTTCAACATAACACCCATCAGGGTTAAACCGAACCTGCAAACCCTGCTCAATCATCTGGCCAACTGAAACCAGATTCTTTGTTATGTTCGGTACATGAAGTACATCTGCAAGGTACTTCACTTTGCCATCTTGCATAGATAATGGCACATCTCCAACGTGGGCAATTGGATGAGCAGTGTCATCCCCTGTTTCCACAAAACCTGGTCTTTCCGGGTTTTTCATCTCCTTGAATCACTCCCCATGACTCGTCATGTGGTTCGAAGCGCCTGAATCCACATACCATACATTATCTTTTTGTGCTGCATCAACATTTTCAGACATGGCATTCACGACATGCTGCATAACAAACAACCTTTCATTATCCTCATTATTTCTACTTGAGGATGCATAGTTGTTTTGCTGCACTTTCTCATTTTGCATGTCAGCTTGCTTCTTATAACATTCTGCCTGCACATGTCCAGGCTTACCACAATAATAGCATTCACGTGCATTATTATATTGCCTTTGCCAATTTCCACGGCCTCTTTGACTCCCCTTGCCTCTGAATTTGCCTCTTCCACCTGCGTGTTGTTGTTGTTGTTGTTGATTCTGGGACTGTTGTTGTTGCTGCTGCTGCTGCTGGCCATAATTCTGATTACCTGTTCGGCCACCTCCTTGACCGCGTCCACGGCCTTCTCTACCTCGTCCTCTTCCTGAACTCGTGTAGAAGGCCTGTTGCTCTGAACTGTTTTTGCTTTGTGAAGACTGTTGGTCTTCACCCAAGCTCTTCTCTTCGATAATCAGCATAGACACCAAATCTGTAAAGTTGGGAATGTTTTCCCAAGTCTGAATGGACATCTTGAACGCCTTGTATTGTGGCCCGAGACCACGTAGACAGACTTCCACCTTGTCATCATCATCTACTGACACACCAATAGATGCAAGGGATTCCACAATACCCTTTATCTTCAGCGCATAATCATTCACAGACATGCTCTTTTTCTCCACAGTATGAAGTTCATTCTTCAACTGTATCTTACGTGCCTTGGTATTTGTTTCATAGAGCTTTACCAAGGTGTCCCACGCCTCCTTGGGGGACTTGGCATCCTGAATGTGCCCAATCATGGTGTCCTGTATACTAATGGATAGCCAATACATAACCTTCCTGGCTCCTTGAAACTCTTTCACATCTGCACAGCAGTCGGCGGTATCTCCGGTGCCTCTTCATGCTCACCTTCTATGTAGTCCCAATAGCCTTTTCCCATCAGGAAATTCGTCAACCTGAACCTCCAAGCATGGAAGTTATTCTTATCCAGCTTCTCAGCCACAATCTATGTTATGCCATCATTAGACATCTTGCCAAACACACAATTTCACCAGAAACTGCACTCTGGTTTTTCTGCACAACCTGCAGTATTTTCTACACAGCGGTACTGTAGTACTCTCAAATGTCACAACCAGTGACTTCAATGTGCATACATACACCCAATGGCAACTGTAGACCTCTTTGCAGCACCCACAGTGTCTGCACAGTCAATCTGTCTTCCTGCAGTTCTTAAAATAGAGTTCTGCAGAGAATCGATGACTTACCCGCAGTGCTCGAAATCGCCTGCTTTCTGAAAAACGGAGGTCCAGACGCGCCCGAAAATTGTAGTCTGATAGGACTATTTAGTTGCCCTATAGCTTTACTCCCGTGAAAAAAGCTCCTCAATCAGAGACGGTTTGCCGGTGCCTCCCGTAGAGCTCCCGACAAGGGTGTAGTCACCAACACAAATAGGGAAGAGTAGTTGAAGCTCTTACCCTCGTACCGCTTCCTGTGGTTCTCTTGCTTGCAGCTCAGCCCTTAGCACGAACTAGGCTCTGATACCATGAAAAGATGCAGGGGGGAAGAGAGCTTGAGCTCTTGCAAGCACACACACACACTCACAAAACCCTAATAGAGAACACACAAGGTGAGAGGCTGAAATCTTCTTCTTCTTCTCTACTCAAACTCAACACACCATATACAAGATAAGAGTACTCATAATATGAAAGGTACTCAACCAATACATACACGGGTTCTCTATAGTGTGAACCCGACTAAATGAGCTGGCGCTATAACTATGCCAGTCTCTAGAATGGCTGTCACACAGCCTGTCATCCCACTAGCTGCATATCACCCAAGATCTCACCAACCATGCCAGTGGTGTAAGTGTGGGGCCTATCCCCCAGGCGGGTCATCAGTGTCCACCGCCTCACCACACGAGCTCGATATCTCAACAATTTCCCCACCAAGTTTTCCCTTTCTCAACCTCATGTGACTGAGGTCCCCTCCACTGAATAATTAAAACAAGAGGATAACCGAGGTTTCCTACTAGTAACGAAGAAACCCCGCAACAATAATAATAGAAACTCAATTGCACCTTTAGAAATAGGAACACTAATAGACATACCTCTTTGCTAGTGAACCTAATAGATAGCCAGAAGACTCCCCAAACAACTTGATTGAAGATGGAGAGGAAACATCCCCAGCACCACTCAGCTACAAGATAATACACTTGAAAAAGAGGCATAAGAGATTGACTTCCAAGCCACTCTAGTTAACCTAGAGGGAGGAGGGTCATCCCAAGTGGAAGAGAAATCTCTCCCATAGGAAAAAAAGAAAATCACCACTTTTTGTCCTTAAACTCACCATCCCTCTCTGCCCTTAAAAATAACATCAAAAACATAAGCGCTACTAGAATAGAATGTGTAGTCTCCATAAGGAGATAATCTCATCGAGAATCTCATGTAGGTGGAATGTCATCATTGCTACCTACAGAAAAAAGACCCCAAGATAGCATACTCCCCCCTCCTCCCCCTAAAAGAAAAGGAAACTCTATCCCCAGGATAGCATACCTCCACTCCTAAAAAAAGAACTCTATTAACTTATAAGACTAAAGGCCTTATGAATGGAAACCATCCTAGGATAGTCAAGGAATGGTTGCGTTAGATTGCTCGCTGTTCATCTTTATCTGCTTACAAGAATTCAAAGGAACATGACTTCTCCTTCATAATAATCTTGAAAAGGTATTTTAAAAAAAGAGCTCTTATGGATGGAAACCATCCTAGAATAGTCAAGGAATGGCTGCATCAGATTGCTAGCTATCCAGCTTTATCTTCTTACAAGAAGTCAAAGCAGCACGACTTCTCCTTGATAATAATCTGAAAAGGTATCAAAAAAACATACGTGGATTTGTGTAGGGGCATGCCCAGGGAAGAGGTGGGAGTTCTTGACAAGTGGGTGCACACTATCCAAAAAATCCACATAGACCCTATAAATAGATAGTAGCAATTCAAATAGACAAAGGATCAGAAAGGTTGGTGATGGTGTCATGGTTTATGCCATTGGTCTCAATAGCTTCGTACCAAGCCTTTGGGCTTGCCTTATGCAATTTGATGACCCAATGGTATTGATGGGTGACTTCAATATGGTGGGATTCCCCA